>NC_059431.1:86368712-87568712 GCF_021028975.2 Sphaerodactylus townsendi | reverse complement strand
GCTCTTAGTTTAGGAGGACTGTTACCAGATTTGCTGGATCAAAAATTTCTTCCTATCTGAAATGTTCTAGTTTTTATTTACGAATATGCATATAGTCACTATCTCAAGCTTACCTCCTGCTTGCCATATTTGTTTCATTCATGCTCCTTTAGCACATATTATCTAAGTAATTCTGACACTTTGATTTGCTTACATAGGACAAGACAGTCTTCTTAGAAAGATGACAGTTTTTAGTAATGTCTGGATTCCACACCAATAAGAAATGTCGTCTTTGCCCTGGTGCTATAATACAGTTGCACTTGTTAAAATTAGATATCATATGCTGTGTCTGAGATACACAGTTTTGCATAGTGGGGAATGTGTTATTTCATATATTTATATTAGTATACAAATCTGAAAACTTTAGCATGTCATAAATAGCTTTATCAAAAAATATAATACAACTTGAAGGCTACTAATGTTGTGTGATGCCTGGTTAAACCACTTTTGCAGTAGTTCTTTGAATTTCAACTTGTTGGGTTTGATTAGTAATTGCTTGCAATTTATTCTAATTTCAGAGATAATTGAGTGCTGACTGTTCCTTTAAAAGGAGACTTACTGATCTTTCCTAACACCTGTTAGTGTCCGTGTTATTTGTGACCTTGTCCATTCCAATGTTTGTATGATATAGGAGAAACCCTGCATCTATCAGCAGGAAGGTATTTAATTTGTGCTGTGGAGCTAAGCTTGTCAGATGCATCAGAACCTGCTCCAGGGCTGGAGAGTGATGTAATGACTTGTGTGTCAACGGTGTTGCTATGCCATGTTATTCTCCTAAAACTAGGAATTTGCATATGTTTGCCTTCCTTTTTGCCATTTACCATTAGATTTAAACATGAGGAAAGCTGTTGCTCATCTCAAAGCATTTTCTGTTCCCCCGTTCTTCACAGTGAGGAAGAAATATGCAGTTGTCCATAAAAATACCTAGTGTGAAATGATCATAGGATTGTTTATATTTTAAGAGACTGTTTAACACCTAGTGACTGCACCTGAATATACAAGCGCAGGCAGCCATGTGAATGACTTCAGTGGAATAAGTCCAGGTCCACTGTACGAACTTAGAAATAGTGCTGTCTTGAAGATTATATTTACAAGACTGTGTTCGTTCGTCTTTTCATATTTGCACATTTGGACCTTAAATAGATTATAGTACAAGTATCTTTCTTTCCCCACTATATACCAATGGATTTTGTGTGTTTGATTCCTCTAATCAGGTTAACATGGCCCTGCTGGTATAGGCCAGGCTGGAAGAAAGTCTGTATTCTTAGGTTGCAGTGCAGGCGTACGATACTGAAGATGCATTGGAAGTGGCGGGAGGGTTGTGCCAGTGTGACTAGTGCCACAGAAAAGGGAAAGGGAACTAACAAATGATAGTTTTCATATTTAATCTTTGTTTTCTTTCTTCCTTTTAAGAAGCAGTTTCTTATTCACCCTGTATGCCTGGTATTACTGCACCTTAGTTCTGATGGTACAAAATGTGTCCAACTAAACTCTTCCACACTGGTAGGGATCAGAGATCTTTCTGCCTCTCTTGGCCCCCAGCCATGCCTATTAAAATATACTTGTCTTATGCTTTGGGATCTATTGATCATGCACATTTTTCCCCAACCCAAAGGCGCCATACAAGATTTTTTGCTTCTGTCCCCATAGCAGCCTTGTGCAATGGTTAGGCTGAAAATGAGTGGCCCACAGTCAACCAGCAACCTTCCTGGTGGCATGAGGATTTGAACTTGGGTCTTCTAGTCCAAAATTCATAGGCTTATCACAGAGAGTTTGAGAGGGAGCAGGACTGGCAAGCACAATTTGAATATATTGGTTTATTTTGCTTCCAGCTGTATGTATCCCTCTGAAGACCAGAAGGTGGCAACGTATACTTTAAAATCTCAATGAAAAAACAGTTCCTATGACTACAGCTGACCGTTCTCAGTCACCCCTCCCCCCAATTTCCTGCATAACTAACTTCAACGCTATGGAATATGTACAACAGAAATGAGAACAAGTTGTGAGTTGCTGATAGCTGAACTGCCACTCATTTTAATTGGGACTACACATTATAAGAAACATGTAAGATTCTCAACTTGCTGGGGTTTTTTTACACAACAAATAATGTGGGGTATAATGAGAGAGAAGGGAGTGTTTAACCTTCCAATTGTTTCTCTTTCTAGCTAACAATTATCTTCTATGTGTACTTCCTCTCCATGTATTTATGCCACTGTTGCAAAATGTAGGTATGGGAACAGACTTTGCTAAGAAAACATGTTCTACTTGAGGTCCAACTCATTACTAACAGGCTCCTGTTTTTTAAATGAAAAGCATCTCTGGGAGGCCATGAATTTGAGTGAATAACTGGGAATGGGGAGGAAGGGGAAGAAGTGAAGGAAAAGCACTTGCCCACCTACAATGGGAAGATTGGACTGAGATCTGCCACCTTTCCTTACTTTCTTCTTGACTATAACCATATGCTGTTAAGAATGAAGTAACACAGATGTCTCTGGGAGAAAAAGAATTGGAATGGTTGCTTGGTTGCCACTTCCTTTTTATTTTTTAAAATTATGTCATTTTGTAAAACACACCTAATTTTACATGTGTTTAAAATGGAAGGTGTTCATATCCTGAATTCTGTTTCACGTGATAACATGCAGTTTACTTGACCATTAAATACAAAACAGTTTATAAGATCCATATTGCTCTCATTTGTAGGATGTTAGAATAATTATGATGGCACTGCCATTGTACTGGACCATGAGATTCTAGCATAGCTGCAAGCAGAACTCTATACTGAATACAAACACAAACTTTAAAAAACAATGCTTAGGTAGCAAGCGGAAGGAGGTCTACTTGGAAGAACATTCCATATTATTCAGTGTAGTACACTCAGGCTATGTTCCCCTCTCCCCCAGGTTTCATAATACATCCATCATAATGAACTGAACTGCCAGGTGAAGGTCTTCTAGGTTATAAAAGCTTCCTAATGTACCATTGTTATATTACTGTACCACATCTGATTATTTGACATTTTCATGTCCATTTTGTAGAAGATTTTAGATTCTTTGGTGTATGTAGGGAACAAGCATCCTTGCCAGTGTCCTTTGTCCAATTATTCTTGTAGAAGAAGAAGAGGACTTTGGCTTTATACCCTATTTTTCTCACCTTCCTGTCCTCTCCCTTCAACAGACACCTTGTGAAGTAGGTGGGGATGAGAGAGCTGTAAGAGAACTGTGACTAGCCCAAGATCACCCAGCAGGCTTCATGTGTAAACAACCCGGTTGACCAGAGTCCACTGCTCATGTGGAGGAGTGGGGTATCAAACCCTGTTCTCCAGATTGGAGTCCACCATTCTTAACGACTATACCCCACTGGCTCCTAGTTTAGGAAAAATGAAAAGTACTAGTATTGTGTTTCAGCATTTAGCATTATTGCTGACAGGTCACTATGTCAAATAAAAGAGAGCAAAAATGCTGGCTGTTTATCAAACCTCTCCAGTCCACATAGTAACCACTGACTTCATGCTAGTCCCTTTATCCATTTGCAGAGCAGGCAAGCACCATTAGGATTTATTTCACTATTTGAGAAGAATAGTACCCATTGCCCTGATTTCTCACGCTTCCTTCCATGATGCAGTGGGAAGTCTCAAGATTTTAAAATGTTTGTTTGTCATAAGCCTGAGGTTCATAACAAGGGCCTCCACAGAGCTCTGGGGGACAAACACCTCCACAAAATATTTTTCAGCTTGGCATCTCTTAGATACCCCACTTGGATTTGTTAGAATAAACTTAACTGTGTTGTTTTCCCATTCAAGGTGAGATCAAGAGCTCTAATATCCTGGCCGCCCTTATGTCTAGCAAAAAGCTACTTTTTAGACTCCGTGAGGGCTATTATCTCAGAATGCTGTGTGGGGAATTCCCAGCATGCCTCATAAAAGGCTAGTCATTACTGAGGCAATGGGCCACAGTTATGACATAGTGATGATGATTGTGAATTGACCAGCCAGAATGCTGGAAAAGTAGCACCAGTGGAATAGCTGCAGTGAAAAGACGTGTGAGATTTGGCACAAGCAATGGACTCTTCAGGGTGATATAATCTTGTCTTTAAAAAAGCCCCCTCCCACAGCATTCAGTATCACCCAGAATAAACAACAAATTCTGATTAGTTGCAAAACAGCTTTCAGATCTAAGCTTTTCTCCCTTTTTTGTTCTTGTTCTTTTGGTTGCATTGTCATGCCAACATTTTAGTAGTTGGTGGATGAAATGTGACATTTGTGTGTCTCAGAAGTTAGAACTGACTCATGAAAGCTGGTGCTGAAATAAAGTTGGTTTGCTAGATATATTTTGTGCTACTGGACTCATATGTAATTTTGTTATTCCAAACTGACATGGCTACCTTTCTGGAATTATAGAGACAAGTTAGCATGTCCTCTTTATTTTGCTGCTCCATTGTGTTGACAAGTCTGAGTTTCATGTGACCGCAGATAATAGAAAAAGTGGGGCTGAGAGAAAAGTAGTAGGGCTAGGTTAAGGATGGGTAGCTGTGTTAGTCTGTAGCTGTTGAAAAGAAGATTTTTGATTTATACCTTGCTTTTCTCAATCGTAAAGAGTCTCAAAGCAGCTTACACCTGCTTCTCTTCTCTCCCCACAATAGACCTGGTGAGGTAGGTGGGATTGAGAGAGTAATGAAAGAACTGTGACTAGCCCAAGGTCACCCACCACACTTCATGCCTGGAGTAGGGAAACAAATCCAGTTCACAAGATAAGAGTCCACTGTTGTATAGGAGTGGGGAATCAAACCCAGTTCTCCAGATTAGAGCCCACTGTTCTTTGCTGCTATACCACACTGACTCTCAGAGCATGGTATCTGAAGAAGTGAACTGTGACTCATGAAAGCACATACCCTGCCAGAAATTTTGTTACAAGTGCTACTGCACTCCTGCTGTTTTCCACGGTTAGGTTGAGTTAGGTATGTGCTAATGCTGGAAGGAAGTTTAAAATTGGTTTTCAAAAATCCACGAATACTAATTGAGGCAAGAGCTAATCAGTTGAAAAGGCTTCATTGTAAAGCTTTCCCCATTGTTTAATCCTCTTAAGTGTCTATTCCTTTCTGCATCAGCTTCAATAAAAGCACAGCTTCCTTTTACAAACTCTCCCTTCTGATTTATACCCTGCTTTTCTCAACTTCAGGATTATAAAAGCTGTGTTAGGCTTCAGAAACTCTTTTGGATCTCTGACATCCTTTCTTCTGAAGCTTCTTTCTTAGATTGAGTTTCACCAGAGGAGGAAATATTAAGTTCTACCTATTTAATTGGAATTTGGGCGTCTTAATAACTGCACCTGTTTGCATTTAAGTACTTTTCTCAATAAGACTCTTCCAGCACCCAGCTTGTAAGGAAAACCCTCCTGCGTCTCATCAAGAGAAGTGGTTTGAGTAGTTTTTCCTTCCAAATGCAGGTCCGGCACAACTGTAATTCAGCTTAAAGGCATATTGGAAAAGCCGTGATCTCTGTCTAGTTTGACCCACCTCTCTGAAGCTGTTTTTAATCCTGCAGCTGGTGGGAGGGGGGAGCCTCAGTTATAGGGATTTGTATTGTTTTTGAGGTGAGGCCTCGCAACAGCTGTGTGGAGAGCAATTGTATAATGGATTAAACACCCCCTATTACAATACCCCCCTCCTGATCCAGAGAAGATCCTCTGATAGCAGCTTTGAAGTAAAAAATAAAATAAATCTAAAGCTGGAAGGTCTAATTGCAAATGCTCCATGTCATGGCTCTTGATAATGCTTTGTTTTTAAGTTACCATATGTAATGTTTTCCTTTTAAATATGTATGGATTGCTATTATTATTTGAAGACTAAAAGCTAACTAATTCACCACATTTGAATATTGTAATGGCAAACTGCTGGACATTTCTTAGGTTGAATCCCCACTTGAAATTTACATGCAGATCCAAACCTGTTCGTTGTGAAACCATGTCCTCTTCATTGGAGTTTCTCCCTCCCCACCGCAGCGAGCACACAGCAGACACACCAGGTTGCAGAACTCTTAGCAATCCCCACTACCAGGTGAGCTCACTTCGCTGGTCTCCCCTGATTGGCTGGCATGCCTTGATGGGGCAGGACCTTTTCCCACTGCGGAAACGTACATTGTAGAGGTGTGATTAAAAAAAAGTGTAAAAGTTCAACATTTAACTGTGCAAACAGTTAATCGTTACCTGTGTAAATCATTAACGATTAATGTATTTTTTACACGTTTGACTGTTTAATGTTTGCATCCCCTTCTGCTGGGAGATCACAAAAGTGGAAACAAAACCAAGGAAAGGCTGCGCGCGCATCGCAGCGCTGATTGGTTGCCTGAATTCCGCGTCACACGGCGGGAAATGAGTCAGGGTTTCAACCCTCATCCCTCCCCTCGGATCAGCTCTGAACCGTGTTAATGGTGTCTATGCCACTTGCAACCAGGTCCTGCCGGAACGCAGATTTAACGGGGAGAATGAGTGCAAGAAACGGAATCTACCTCGCAAGCAATGGGGAGGTTGTCCTTCAAACCTGGTTAGTTTGTGTTCTGAAACCTGGCTAAGACGGTAGTGGGGATTTGACCACCGTATTTCAAATTCAGCCATACATCAACAATTACATTTTAGAAGTCACTGTGTAAAGTCGGCATGAGTACAGTACGGTCAAGTCACAGCAGACTGATGGTGATCCAGTCGGACTTCAAGGGAAGAGACTAATCGAGGTGGTTTGCCATTGACTTCTTGATAGTGACTCTAGTATTCCTTGCTAGTCTCCCATCCAAGTACTAACGATGGCTGAACCTTCTTAGTTTCTGAGATCTGAAAAGATCAGGCTAGCTTTTTACCTTGATTGTACAAGCTTACCTTGAGGATTCTATTAATGATTTATTGAATTGTCTAGGAAGCTTTGCAGCTGAAACTATGCCGGACAGTACATGCATTCATTCTTTGAGGGAACTTGAGAAATAGAAAACAGAAACAGGATTTGAACAAGTAACTTGTTCAACTTGTGGAACACAGCACATCCTCTTTGATGAGACAACACAACAGCTCCAGTAATAGCTACTACTAGTTGTTTCCCTGATTTTTGCCATTCTTCCAATGACAAGCTCCTTAAGTACTTTGGTGACTAAATTAGAGGTACCATAAATAGGACCAAGAGGATACTTTTAAAAAGAACATGTTTTGCTGGCTGACCAAAGCATACTTAGGATTACAGCCTTTGAAAGACAAGGGGAAGTTTTAGTGAGTAATGTGACAGACAAGCTGCCTCCAGAAATGTAGTGATCTCATTACAGACCCTTCTCTGACCCTAAGAACTAACAATCAAGAGAAGCTGACCTTGTAATGACTCTACCTCATAAAAAGGAGATATTTGCAACATATTCCAATATCTGCCCTCTTCACGGACTCTATTGACCTTGTTCTAAATGAAAAAAAAATGTTCTCAAAGGTTGATAAATCACAGATGACTCTATCACAGCATGCAGATCGAATCAGAATTCTCTGCATTTCTCAGTCTTTTAAGAATAATTAAGCTATACTATATATTTTAAAAAACCCCAAAAGTTAGCAGTGAAAACAATGTCTCCTTCCACCCAGTTTAGCTTTATCTTGCCTCCCAAACTGTATGGGGCAAAGTGGTTGGAGAAGGAAAGAGCTTCTGCAGTACATGATCTTCATTTAGTCCAACTTTCCAGGTTTCTGCTGTTATGTTGAATTTTTTTTACATCAAACTGCTTTGGTATAATATTTTTGGGGAAATCAAACTCAGAATGGCTTTGGTCCCTTCGAGGATAGAAAGGTGCAGATTTTTGACCTCTTCCCCCAAACTGGCACCATTTACGCTCTCCCTTCCCTCAAGCCTTTGAGTTTCCCCTAATACTATTATCAGCGGGCTTTTTGTAGTAGTAGTTACAGCTCCATTGTGCTAAGACACCAATAAAGGAATAATAATTATCTCATACTGTATAGGGTTATTGTCATTGGTAAGGGCCATAACAAAGTAATGTCTGTAAAGCAACATTAAAAGCACAGGAGCAATGCTAAACAATCAATTATGGACAGCGCACTCCAGAGGGCAACTGAATCCCCTTTTGGTTGCAGCACAAGCTTCCACCAGCATAAATGCCCTCTCTGAGACATGTCAACAAGGGGCAAATCTGCTGGCACCCCATGATGCCTGGCCTCAACACTTGGCCTTTTGTTGGTGTTTGTATGCTGCCCCAAGCTATGCCAGTGTTCTGGGGTTGTTCCAGGGGGCAGGGCTGACCTTAGTTGGTCTCCAGACCCTTCTCAGACCCTGTACGTTGACAGAGGTACTCCACGATTTTTGCGGTGTGTCTCTATTCTCCTCTATGGGGGTGTTCTCATCCAAGTACTTACCAAGGATGTTGCTGCTTAGCTTCCAAAAAATGACAAAACTGGTCTAGCCTGGGCTATCCAGAACAAGGCATGGAGGCTAGGTAAATGGATTATTTAAATCCTTTTGGGTGAGGAAATTAGCATAGTGAGCTCCTTTTATTACAGTAATCCTGAAGAAAACAGTAAGGTGAACCAGCATAACACATGCTCATTTAATTGCTTATATCATCCTTTTAAATGTTTAGCTGTTTAATAAACATGTTTATGCTTGGTCCTTGATTTCAAATTCTTTCTGTCCTTTGCCTAGCAGAAACCAGACTTCTAGGATGTGTGGTAAGGTATGTAGAAATAGAGAGAGAGGAAAACAAAGGTGATATACAGAAATGTAAAAGACTTCATTCTCCTCATAGTGGTAATGTGGCCAAGGGGAGGCACAAGTAAAATAAAAAGTTACCCCCCTTCCCAATCACCACAGAGCATTTGGGAACTGTTATATTAACTGTTTGAGAAAGAATACTGGTTTTCATGGTCAACTTATATCCATCTGTGCATGTAAGTGCTGTCCTGTGTTTTCACATTCATTCAAGAGTGTATCATTGCAGCCATGACATTTAGAAAAAATTTCTGAGCTCTGTAGGAATTGCAGCTAACCCCAAAAAGTTTTTGGCTTAAAGTCTCTCGTATAGTTATATGTGTAAAGACTTCAAACTTCTGTGTTCCCAAAAGAGAAGTTTTTTTAAAAAAAATGGCATTTAAAATTTTTATTTCAAAACCACTCACTACCGGCAAGAAATATACTGTCATTTCCATGTGCCTTTATTTGCAATGTGTTTTCACTTTCTTAATGTTATCACTGCAGCCAGTATTCTTATACGGTACATTTTGATGCATTGCATATGTATACTTTTCCCTCCTTGCATTATCTCTTGAAGCTATCATCTGTGTATTGCTATAGAATTGTGGAATGTAGCCTCCATGAAAAGTTGAAAAGGGCAATGAGTCAGATTCAGTGTGCTTCTCCATACTCATTTCTTTCTGGAAAACCAGCTGGGATATTTCCATCATCTGAGGTGAGGATATTTTAGTTAGCTAAATTTGCAGCCTCGCCTTTCCACTCAAGGCAGCTGAAGAATATCAAAGTTGCATCAACACAAAACAGAGATGTGAAGGTTGGCATTTCCTTCGTAGCATGTAACCAAGGATTTTTGGTACACATTAGAAAGTTCTCCTGCTAGTTAGTGGATGACCTGAGGACTTTGTACCCAGTGTCTTATTAGAGTTTTGTGTCTCTTGAATGTGAACTGTCCTGTCTGTGCTTAAGAAGTGTGCTGAGAGAAGAGGATTCAGCTTTCCCACCCCATAAAGATTTCACATATTCAAACCAAGATGGATCTACCGTATATACTCGAGTATAAGCCGACCCGAATATAAGCCGAGGCACCTAATTTTACCACAAAAAACTGGGAAACTTATTGATTCGAGTATAAGCCTTCGAACTTGACCCAGTAGCAGCTAAAAAGAGAAGATTTGGGAGCAAGGTGAGATAGAGTTGCTTAACAGAGTTTGCATTAGGGATGAGCAGCTTTCCAGCATTCTAGGAACACAAATGAACCACTGTTTTCCTCCAAATGTAGAATAATTCTGGGATTCATAGCCATGCCAGCCTAAACTTTGCTCCAAAGAAAGTCCTTGTCTTCAGCAACAACAGTATTTGGCAGTAAACTACTGTATGAAGAATTGTATTCATCTAGAATGCTATGCACCAATAACCCTTAGGAGAGAAATGCTTCAGTTTCTTTTAACACACACACACAACCTAGTTGTAATGCTATGCAGGCTGTCCTTACAGCTCTCTGGTGAGTTAGAAAAAAAGCAGCAACATGCTTACCGGATCTCCACAGCAACCCCAGCTCCGACCGCCATCTTGGAATCACCGTATACACTCGCATAAAAATGTGCTGAAAAAGTCAGCTTATACACAAGTATGTACGGTACTATACATAGTCACCTAACATCTGATACAAAGTCATCCTGTTATCCACCAACAAAGCATAGACTTCACAATAGATAGTGAGCCCCCAAGTCTATCAAGTGGTTGTAGAAGGATGAACAATGGAGAGCTGCCCGTCGACCTGCCTTCTGCTGAAGTAATTGTCTCTATTGCCAGCAGAATGGACAAACAAAAGACTGTTCTGTCTTAAACATGACAAGTTCAAACCTCTTTCTTTCATGTAGTCCTTCCTCTGTGACATGAACTCTGGACTGGATTCCATTTATGCATGGAGGGGGGCGGTATCCTGCTCCCTCCTTCCTTCATAGAATTTCCTGTTTCCTGGAAAGTCATTGCTGAATTTAAGGAATCCTCTGCATCCAGTATCTGATGTGATGCATTGGCAAAGCCTGATCACACTCATATTTTTTGTGCATACATGAACTATAACCTAGCTTCCTCCATATTACAGAAAGTATGCAATTCTGAGGAACTGTGGAATACTTAGCCAGATGGCTGAGACAGTTGCCTGAGGATCTTCCCACCTCTTTTTGGATTCTGACACAGCCTATGGCTTGTGGTCTGCAGCCCCCTACTAGAGAAGAGATGGAGTGTCTTAAATGATATCAGATCATCAGCTTCAGTTAGCTTGTCTGGAGACTTTACTGACCAAACTTTGGCAATGGAGTGAGAGGTATTTGCTGTCTTTTTTCCTGTCTACACAGCTCTTTGTCTGTGTAACCTGGTATTGGGCAACTGTGGCATACCTGAGTGCCTCAGGTTGCTAAGGGAGAGCATTGGAGACCTTTAGCCATCATGATGTAGTGTTAAGAGTGACAGACTTTGATCTGGAAAACTGGGTTTGTTTCCCCACTCTCCCACAGGACACCTCCTGGGTAACTTTGGGCTAGTCACAGTTCTCTCAGAACTCTCTCAGCCCCACCTACCTCTCAAGGTGCCTGTTGGGAAGAGAAGATGTTTGTATTACCTGTTTGTCAGTTTATTTTTTTTTAAATTGCATGCTGCCTCTGTCCTCCACATCTCCTTTCTGTAAAGAAATCCCCGGTATAAATGCTGAAATAAATAAATATACTTACGAGGATGAGCATCTAAAATAGAGAAATCCTAATACTGGTGCATCCAATATAGAGAAATTTTAATATTTCATGACATTCAATTTTCTTATCATTGGCTCAGTTCAGACATTTAGGGCTCATGGTGACATCCATAAATAGTGCGGCTGAGGCCTTAGGAATGTGCTTTGCTCAGCTCACACAAAATACTATTTGCATGGATCCAGGTGTGGGTGCTCCTGGGACCCTCTCCCTGCCCCTCCACAATGCAAAGGGGCTGAGTGTTTAAGGAAGCAAATGAATCTTACATACATGGCCATTCTTTGCTTGTTGAAGTCAGTGGTACTTCATCTAGTCACACTTGTTGACAATTTGAGCCAAGAATCTGACAGAGCATACAGCTATTTATCCCATTCAGTTTTAATTACCGGGGGAGGGTGTGTGATTTTTGACAATGTTAAGTCAAGCATCATAAAGTAAGCAGGCTAGCACTCATCACATTCAGCTAATGAAATGGTCTTTTATCCAAACGGTCATGCATGAGTCATAAAGAAACTTCTGCAGCTCTAGGTGTTACCAAAAGGCTTATTCCAACTTGGTGTATCGTGTGTTTGAGCCAGAAAATCATTGCACTGTCAGCCCAAGGGAATGTTAACGTCACGCTGTAAAACTGTTTGAAGATATACAACATATTGAAGCCACACTTTTAACCACAGAAGGTCCTTTATGATATTGAATTAAATATTTGGCTTAAAGATTCTCTAGTGGTGTGGGTTAATAGCATCAGCTACTATCTTCTTGTTTTAGTGGGTGTTCGTAAGAATACATCTTTTACTATCTTATGTGTGTGTTTGTGGTTAATATTAGCCTGCCACATTACAAGGTAAAGCCAGTCTGTTCCCATCACAGCTTTAGTACAACATACTAGTGGACTTAGTTAGTAGAAGTCAATTGCTTTTCAAAAATCAAGGGATCCTGAATTTAGGAATTTAGAAGTTGATTATGGTAGGACTGTGTGTAATGGAAAAGTTAGCCCACCTCAACAGGTGATCATGTTACATATTTTATGACCAAGAGATTGAAAGACTGTTCTTACCCATTTTATTTATTTATTTATTTATTTATTTAATTTATTTATTTAATTTATATACCGCCCTCCCCCGGAGGGCTCAGGGCGGTGAACAACAAGATAAACAAGATACACAGGTAGAGCACAAATAAAAACAATAAATATCAAAATTGATTAATAGTAATCATAGCTCTATATTCATTAAAACCAACCCCATTAAAATGCAGCTTCTAAATACCAAGCGCTTCTAAATACCAAGCGGCCTACTATCAAATCCCCTAAAAGAGGGGGGAGGGGAGGGGGTGGTAGAGTCCACTGATGTTATGGGGGGGCCATGAACGGCCGGCCTCCCCAAAGGCCCGGTGGAACAGCTCAGTCTTGCAGGCATTACGGAACTCATGGAGATCCCGCAGGGCCCGCACCACTGGAGGAAGAGCGTTCCACCAGGCAGGGGCCAGAGCTGTAAAAGCTCTGGCCCGGGTGGAGGCCAGCTGCATCATTGAGGGGCCAAGGATCACCAGCAAATTGGCCTCTGCTGACCTCAGAGACCGATTAGGGACATATGGGGCAAGACGGTATCGTAGGTACGAAGGCTTGTGAAGCAACCTAAAAATTTTTTGTGGCTTGTGAAGCAACCTAATAAAATATTGTGTTCATAGGGTATATTGACCTATATAGATGACAATTTTTTAATCTTGTTTGCTGGATTAAGCCTTATGAATAAAGCTGGCCAAGTTCTATTTTATAACACTGAATGTTTGTATGTGTTATGGTTGCCAACCTCCTAATGGGGCCTGTTGATCTCTCAGAATTATAACTACCGGTATTAACATAGGAATCTCTCAATTGGTTTGCTACCATAGAGAGTTTGAAAATTCCTAGAGTGTTGTGATGTCACTTCCAGTTATGTATCAGCAAGTAAAATTGCCCTGCCCTTCCCCTCCAGCTCCAGGTGGTTGCCACCAGATAGCTAGCAACCCTATATTTCAACATATGTAATCTATGACCATTACCTGTTTTAAGAATGTATTCTTTATCTTGGTGGCAATCTTATATAGTTTGTACAGTGATATGAGTTATTGTTGCACTAATAATGACCCTATTGATCTTAATAACAACTTGAGGATTTTTTTTCCAGATTCTTCCTTTGTCCCCTATCCCTCTTGACACAATCGAGCCAATATTAAAAAACAAACCAATTTCAAGGTTTTAATTTTGCTAAGCCAGATGGTCACAAAGAAAAGTTTGGCCAATATCCAGTGGTTCCTAGATCAGTTTGCTGAGAACTATCAGTGAACCATGGGCTGCTTCCATATGGAGACAATTTTCTGTATAGCTCTTTTTGGCAATGGAATATCCGCACAGAAGTTTTCTTCTCACTTTCCTTCATAGCCCTCTGTGCCTGCCATTTCCTTACGCCACTGAGAAAAATTTTCAGGCTTTAAAAATATTGCTACAGTAGTACAGTATATAGTGCTATAACAATATTTTTGCAACAACTTTTGCAACAATTTTTTGCAACCATGTCTTAGTTCTTGTTTTTTTTTAAGTGTGTCAAACCCTTTTTGGTTCTGAGATGGTATGATAACTGTGCACCTCCACCCCCTTATAACTTTGTAACAAAATGAGCCAGATTGTTCAGAAAAAGGTTTTTGCCGCACAAGTCATTTACGTTTCCAGGGTGATGATAAAATCATTCCTCCATGGAATTCTGCACTAGCTTCCCCCCATTTGGTTCCAGAAACATTTTCAAGCAGCTTTTCCTCCATTGTTTCTGAAAGCAGTTTTGCTGTGCTGTTTTTTGCTGAAACATTTCTAAATGAGTTTCCCTCACAGTGCGAACATATTTGAAAAGTTGTTTCTTTCCCATCAAAATGATGGGCTGCTATTTGGTGCTCCCTGTATGGTCGCCCAACCTCCCCTACAGTGCTTGCTCTGCCATATTCTTTGTCTCTCACCTCACTACTTAGGCCCTCTCCTCTTATTTTCTAGTATCTTGCTTTCCCCCCCACCCCACCATTTTTTGAGACTACTGAATCAGTGATGCTATAAATCATCACTGCAGTGCATGTGTGAAAAAAAGCAAACAATAAAAAGTTAAGGACATGGCAGGAAACAAAGTTTGGAGGAGGGGAGTGTGGACATACTTTGTTGTGAACAATGGGATCAAAAATGCTCTGGAAATGGGGTAAGTGTGGTGTGCGAAAAGGCCAGAGGCTTCATTTCCACATCAAGTGCTGAAGATGGAGCTCAAAAAAGACCATTTCCCATCAGCGATTCCCTTACATGTTGCATTCATTGTTCTGAAGCTTCAAAATGCAAGGAGTGTCATGATGCAACTTCCAGGGAACAGAATATAATGTTATGTGCATTATTTTGTGAATTAAGATGAACTCAGGAGGCCAAGACTGAATACTTTTCTCCTCCAGGAACGTTCCACATTATTCCCACTGATGTCATCTGGAGACATTCCAGAATTATATCGTGAAAGAGGGCTGAATTTCTGCATAAAGAGGAAGGTCAATAGCATGGGTTGTTGAATTTAATACAGGAAGGCCAGATTTATTTCTGGGCTCAAAACTGCAGACATTCCCTGAGATTTGAAGAAATACGGTTCATTTGCAGCTTTCCTGGGGCTCTTGCCTTTTAAGCCACAAAAGTAATTCTTTCAATCACAATTTCCTATGCTTTAATTTTAAAACTGTAAAACAGTGAGCTGTATGCATGTTAGGAAGCTACACTACTTAGCTTGGAAGTCTTACTCCCTGCCCCCTCACAAAATAAAAAGGCTGTCTGTTATAAACCAGTATTGTCAAGACAGCACTTTACACATGTTCAGAAGAACTATTTGTTTCATGCTCTCAAGCCTGATTTCTGGCATTGGATGAAGGAAATGTGAGCTGGACTAGTCTCCTCAACATTTCATAGACAAAAGCATGTTTGCTCAATTGCAGCTTTGCGGCTCAATGGCAGTTTGCAATACTGTGATTGTGATTAAAATGACTTCCAAATTTTAGCTTTACTAAGCCCTTCCATTATGCATTGCTGACTTTTTAAAATGTTGAATGCTGCATTAATTTACCCTGCAACAGCCTTCCTTCTTTTTTCCCTCCAAGAGCCAGATGATACGTTCTTGTGTTTAAAAGCATAAAAAATAGGGTTGCCAACTCTGGGAAATTCCTGGAGTTATTGTGAGTGAACACTTGTGAGATTGGAGTTTGTATAGGGGAGAGAGTTCAGTAGGGTATAATGCCATAGAGTCCACTCTCCAAAGCACCCATTTCCCCCAGAGGAACAGATCTCTTGCATGGGGATCAGCAGTAATTCTGGGAGATCTCCAGGCCACACCTGGAGGTTGGCAACCCTAGTTAAATATAACTGCAACCTCATAATATGCTATCATGCTGCAATATGTCGTTCAGGCAAAATGCTGGATTGTGCCCAGTGGTGGGATCCAAAAATTTTAGTAACAGGTTCCCATGGTGGTGGGATTCAAACTGTGGCGTAGCACCAATGGGGCTGGGCGGGGCACGATGGGGGCGTGGTCAGGCATTCCAGGGGCGGGGCATTCCTGGGTGGGGCTGTGGCAAGGACGCAGGCGCTGCGCCAGTCCTTGGGCGGGAAATGATTGCACGCAGGTGCAGGCTGCCACGCACACCAGTGCACCTCCTCCTAGACTGCTTCAAGTTATGCGCGCTGAGAAGAGGGGCGTAACTAAGGCAAAAATCATGTGGCAAAATCACCAATTAGTAACCCCCTCTTGGCACACACAAATAATTAGTAACCTACTCTCGGGAACCTGTGAAAACCAGCTAGATCTCAGCTCTGATTGTGCCTTACTGTTCATACACTTGCATTTATATGCACGTGCATGAACTACGGCTGCCAGCTTCCAGATGGAGGCGAGGGGATCTTCCAGAATTACAAGTGATCTCTGGGCTACAGTGAACAGTTCCTCTGAAGAAAATGGTGAAGTCTATGACATGAGCCCTTCGGGGGAGGGCGGTTTATAAACCCAAATAATAAATAATAAATAATAATAATTACACCCTGCTGAAGTTTCTCCCTCGGCTCTGCTGCCTCTAGAAAGTTCCCAACCTGGAGTTGGCAACCCTAGGAGAAACTGCATTCCCCACCCATTCCTTAGAAATGTCACTTTTGGAAACCCTGAAGAGAAGGCTCAGCCTTGAAGAATGAAACCTGAGCAACTCACAGTAACAATCTTTTAAACAAAGCAACTCCAAAAAAGCAAAAATGGAGACAAGACAGGGATCATGGATTACCTGGGGCATATAACCAAAAGAAGATTATCCCTGGCAAACAGGGATAGGAGGAATTGGTCTTGTTTACCTCTCATCTCCATCTTTCCTTCCTTCTACAGATACCACCATTGCCCACATCTCCCAACGAGGCCCTATGAGCAGACCGAGAAGCCATGTCTCTTGTCTGAGTATGCAGAAAAATACCCGCTCTACCCCGGTATTCAACCCAGGGAATCATGTAAACCCAAAGCAGAATATATTAAGCAGCCAGTGCTCATGGAAGGCATGACAACTGCCAGGTAAGAAAATAGAAACAGAAAGTAATCTGTGAGCTGCACAGTTGCAGTATGAATGCCTTATAATCAGAGCAGGCCTCAGGTGAAGCTACTTTTGTGAGGGAATCAGTGGGAAATACTTATGGGATTTTTAAAATCTGGCCTAGTGAATGGCTAGACTCCTTTATGGGTAGCAGGGAGGGTGGAGATTGACAATCTCTTCATTTTCATGTTTATTCTTTATGAGCATCTGTAGCGAGGGTTGCCATGTGTCCAGCAGCACTCCAGTGGCTGGCAGGAGAAAGCTTTTTTTAAAAAAAATCACCATCAACAATGGTGTGACCCACTTCTGGGAAAACCTGAACGTGACATCGTTCCCCTCTAGGAGTCTGAGTTTTTGGCAATTCCTAAAGAAGACTTGTGTCACTTTTGGGGAAAACCTGATGGCTGCTACCCCGGCTCTCTCCCGCTCCCATCATTCACTAGTTGTCAGTCTGGGCATGACAACCTGATCTATAACACTTTTCACATGCTATTGTTGGCATAGTAAAGGCACACAGAAAGGGAACAGGACCACCGTGAGAACCTCATCCTCTGACTTATATGCATTCATTGTGAGTTGTGCATAGGTTCCATACATGGACACCTGTTTCTTTGTTTACACATGCACACATGCCATTTTTAGCCTGCCTTTCTCCCAGTAGGAATTCATTTAGGAATCACAAAAATTAGGATTCCTAATAGAACTCAGGGCTGCCACATGGACTGAAGAAAAATGTTCTACACACTCAGAAACTATTGTTATTCAAAACTAATAGATCTATTCACTAGCACTGCATCCCAAAAGCACCTTTTCCTTAAAAGAAGAGTGGATATGAAATGAGTAAAAATGGACAGTTGAAAGTTTTTGTGGCATGGTAGTAATACAATAATCTGGTAAATAACTACCTGGAACATGGACAATATATACCCCACTAAACATTCCCTTCTCACTGGACACAGTGTGTAACACACTTCTCTCTGTGATACACCTCTGAAGATGCCAACCACAGATGCAGGCAAAACATTAGGAACAAGATCAGACAGACCACGGCCACACACCCCGGAAAACTCACCACAACTACCATTAAGTCTCTGTTAAAGGGATAAGTCATTCTCCAAGCCAAGCAGCAGCCTAAAAAGAGCCCTATGCTTGTTCCCTTGCCTGCAGATGGGGTTTATGTGCACCCCAATGGGATGCACATATATCAGGGTCAAGCTTATCACTGTGATCCTATTCTCCATTAATGCATATGTAGCATCTCCAGAATGTTACATGAAAAACCTTCACTCACTTCATCACTGCTTCTGTACACCAAGTAACTATTGATATCCCATCCAGCTAGAACCTGAAATAATGTCCTTGCAACATTGGCTATGGAGCCTGGGAGCTCAAGAGTGCAATCTTATTTATTAATCTCTGCAAGCAAGAACCGAAATAATTTACTAACAAAAAGAGACTGGAAAAAACCTGATGCCAAGGCATCACTTAAGCAGCAGTAAAAAGTTTGAGCCACTGCTGGTCAAGTCACATTCCGTCCACCTCTATCCATAGAGCACTGAAAGATCCCCCCAAAATCCCCAGGTGCAAATGCCTGGCTACAAAAATACTGCCACTCCTTTCTTCTTGGCCAACTCTACTGGTAATCGGAAGAGTTCATAATGACTCTTCATAGACTCTGCCCCCTTTCTCCCCACATGAAACAAGTCCTTTGTTTAGCCAGCTGTGCTTCCCCAGGAGAAGCAGAAGCCATGAAGTAAATTTAAAAAAAAGAAAGAAGCTGCAACAGCATGGTTAAGGATCTTGCCATTTTTGGCAGTGCCGTAAAAGAGCACAGCAAATCTTCTGGAAGGTGAGAAACTCAACTATTTCAACAGTTTTAAAAGCGCTAGATGCATCTCTGAGATTAACAGTGCTTCTCCATTGTGGTTTGGCATTCTTCAGCTTGATAAAAATACAGAGACTCTTATCACTGCCAAGTGTCCAGCAAATGAAAATGAGTGACAGCCTTCTGGCTTATATACTCCCAGTTCTTCAATATATAGCACATCCCAAACTGAGCTAATTAATAGTAGCTGGCCCCTTTCAGGTGGGAGCCCTTGAAATTATGGCATAAAACATGAAGATTGTTCATATCACTCCCTTGGTCTTCATATTTCCCCTGTCTCCTCTTCCCTGTTTTCTCTCATTGTTTTCCCCTCAACCAGAATGTGTGAGGTAAACTCTTACGGGGAGACTCACACTAAAGATCCATCTAAACTGATGGAGGTAATAATATAATTCTCCACACAAGGCTTGTGAATGTGTGTACACCACCAAGGGCAGGACCTGACAACAGAATTTTAAAAAACTAGTGCCTACTTGTTTAATCCAATGTACATCCTTCCCAATATGTTTTGAACAGTTAGTTCTTCATCAGGTGACTATGTAATAACTATAGTAAATAGCGCCAATAGGTACTGCTACAAAGAAGTTCCTGCATTTGTTTTTGACCATCTTTTACAATCTAGATCACCTATTCTTTTGCCAGCTTTCAGAAAACCCTGGTTGCATCCCCTGCATTAATACCTCTTTTTGTGGCTCAACTGTGTCCTTCCTAGATAACCACTAATGTGACATATTGATGTTGTTGTTCACAGGAGAGATTATGTCCCTCATGATGTGAAACCTATAAAACTGAGACCTCCAGACCAATATGTTAGGAATAATGAAAATATGGACACATTGTCCACGTACAAGCAAGACTACAATGCTTACCCCATTAATCGGGTGGCTCCTTGTTTGCCTGAGGGACAAAACTATGCCTCTGATGAGAAGATGACCACAATACCTACATACAAAGGTAGATGTATGATGAACTTTATATGATGAACTTCTTTTAAACCACTTTCTAAAAGAACAAGGACAGCTTTGGACATTACTTGTGGTTTCTTGATGGGTTCTTGATAGGATAAAAACATGAAAAAAGCTTGGGTGCTGTGAAAAAAGCTATTAATTGAAAAAAGCTATTAATTTTCTGATAGACAAGGAAGAACAGGGTGTATTTATAGCCAAGGCTAACGTTTTTATTGTCCCTGTTTCCCATGGAAAGCTTGTTAGAGCACCTCTTAGGGGATCAGAATAGATAGGGCTTGTAAGACACCACAGGCCATGAACTAATGACTCCAGCAGCAGGATTATCACAACTTTAGCAGCTTACCAGAGGAGAGATCTGCTGGCTTGTTCTCTCTTGCCCTTCAGATCCATCACTGCACATGGCCAGAATGTGGTGCTACCACTATTAAGTTAGCATGGATCAAGAGCAATAGCTGCACTGAATTTTCTTATCACAGCAGGATTCTTAATTTTCTTATCACAGCAGGATTCCCCAACCATTTTGAGCCTTTGGAATCTAACACAGGGTGGTGGGTATTGTCACATTCCCTCCCTGGGTTTGTGTACTTTCTGTATGTTGCGTGTGCCTGCATATAAAAGCATGTATCCTCTTCCTGATATCACCCATTATAAAACCCAGCGTCCTAAGTAAACCAGTGCCTTGGAGAACCCTTGTAAGGCTGCCTGCAGGGCCGTTTTATCCATGAGGCTGACTAGACTGAAGCCTAGAGGTCCCACAGGAACAAAGGGCCCATCAATTTCTTTGTTGTTTTTGCTGAGGTACTGTTATCAGCACCTTAGGACTTTGGCCTTTCTGACAGATGTTGCTGAGAGTGCATGTAAGGTGGTTGAGAGCAAGTTGCAAAGCACACTCATAGTCCGATGAGCTTTGTTTTGAGTTAGTGGGGGTGTGGGAGACAGTCGGACAATAGTGTACTAACATCAGGGTTGTGATGTCATGCCATTGCCTCCATTATTATGCCTCCACGAGCCATATAATCTATTCATGACCTTGATCACGAATAAATGAGCAATGTGAGTAAAATTCTTCAGAAGACTCTCAAAATGGATATACAGCTATGTACTGCAGTCTAGTACCTACCATATCAGGGTCAGACTGTCAGCTGTAGTGGGTGAAAGATTGACGTGTTGGAGGGGGCTTGAAGTATCTGAAAATCTTGGGGCCTGGTTATGGGTTAGTACAGCCAGACTGCCTGTAAGAAAGTACAAAGGACAGAGTTTCTGATGACCTTGGGTGCCTGTCCTTTAGCATGTAACAGCAGTCTCAGAATGTGGGTGAGATTTCAGACACTGTTTTCTTAAACAGGAAAAAAGCTTTATTACTAAAAATTAAAGTAGAGCATATATATGGAAATAGCCATCCTAGTAAGAGATACAGATCTAAGGAAATAAAAGGAAACATATACCTAACTACATTACATCATGCTAGTTACCTTTAGATGGAGCAAACACATCCCCCCACCCTCATCTCTGCATCTCAGGGATGGGTTTCCATGTTTCTGAACGGAGCTCCCTTTCTTCTCATCTCCTCTCACTTTCAAACAAAGGAAGCCTTCACTTTTTAACTCTTCTGCCTGTTGAGGTAAAAACTTCCTTATCCAGAGTCAGATATCTTGTTCATGTGGGCTCCCTGCTTCATGTCAACGGGCCCTCTCGGCACATAGCTTTGGGTTTTATGATACTCATCCAACAGCTGAATCAAATTCCTGTTTCTCATAACTTATCTCTCTTGGGTAAATACATAGTTTTGCCTTGGGTTCAAGAACCCACAACCTTAACAGGCACAACCACAGAATGGCTGCTGCAGGAGGTGGAGTTATCTGCAGAATGGCCACTACAAAAGGCAGAGCCCCCTATTCAGAAAAAGCCCAAGTGCTTGGAGGGAATGGGGGTAATTTAAAAAATACACTGGGAAAGATGAGTGAGAAAAAATAAAGCCAACACTGGCGTTTTCCCCACGGCCAATATATTCTGGGATAAGGAAGTGAACCCACCCGGTTTGGGCATGAATTCCACAAGGCTTCCATGCCTAAATTGGGCCCGCCCCACGAGATTTGCCTTATCCTGCCGCTTTCAAAAAACAATAAAATTGGTGGTTCTTTTGAAAAAGTGCGCACCGATCCCACGCCCATGCAAACACCGTGGGAGATGGGCCGGTTTATTTTTCCTGTTCTCCCTGCCCCTTAGCTGCAGCCAATCAAAATGTCGGAAAAACGGAATCTACATAAACTACGTAAACGTACGCAAACTGCATAAATGACGTAAACGACATAGACATAGACATTCATGTGGAAAATGAAAATAAACTGGGGGCTCATGCATAATTCACTGGAGTTCTTCCTCCTGGCCTGAACACGCTGATGGGCAGCTGTGCGAAGGGAGAAACCAGGATAAAAACACTCTGGGATATATGATCCCGGGTCTGTCCCAGGATATTTTGTCTGTGGGGAAAACACCATTGTGCTGGCAACTGCTGCTGAAACAAATGTTCTTTTAATCTGCACCGCCAATCAGAAACCCTGCTGAGGAAGATCCCCAACCACTGTCTAAAACATTTGACGGGTGCCCATAAAGTCTTTGGTGGGTGTCATGGCATCTAGAGGCACCATGCTGGGGATTTCCAGTGTACATAATATCAAAAAGGCCTTCTTTCAGCCTGCAGTGTCTACATATGATTGATTCTATAACCAGAAATATGTAGAGCTACTTGCAACTGGGAAGACACATGTGGGAAGCAGGCTTTAAATCTTACGTTTATATGCAAAAAACCATCCTAGGGAAGAGATTTTCATTGCTTTACATTGAAATTGGACTTTATTGCGACTAAAAAGACTTTGTCTAACATTAACCCTGATAAGCCTAATTGCCAAATAGATACAAAATCAAACACTTGTCATATAGGAAAGTCAGGAAAGCATGGCTCCATTGAAGTTAATGGGAAGCATACCACTGCTTTCAACTATTTCAAACATGTGGATTCACACCAGTGGGGGAATTTGTCTTGCATATTTTCTGCTTATTCTCTGCATATGTGCCATATGTAAATCTTTATCAGTAATGTTTAGAGCAGCCTTTGTTGGGATTTCAAGAACTCCAGCACAATGCGGCTCAGTCACATGTGGTTGTAATTTGCAACATTTTCTTTTTGGTATAATCTGCAAATGGGAATCTCTGATAATTGGTCCCAAGATCTTGTTCCATATTGTGTTGATTCATTCATTAACAGCCACAGTTTATCAATATGAAGGATTGTAACAAAACTGCATCTCTTTGCTGGTTAGGCAATGATATGCCTGTTACCAGAGTCACAGTTCCACTGCAGAGCACAGGTGGAGCTTCTGCAGGAACAGGTTTCCTCACTTACTTAAATGAAAGATCCGGATATGAGACTTCTCCCTCCATCAATGTGAATGGGAAAAATCTTAAGGGAATCAAAAATACTGCCTGGGCCACCATTATTCATCCAAACAGTCTAATGTATCTAAATGTACATAATAAGATGCTGTGCACAACTAATACCGCACTAGTAATGAAAATAAATAGGGATGTAAGGCATCTACACTGCCCTGACAGGATCTGCATTATAGAGCGGATGAATAACTGGATTCTATGTGAGGCAGCTTTTAATTGGAAGCTATGATTGTGGTGCTTCCAGATCCAAAGTCAGGAATTATGTTTGCAGACATTACTCATTGTATTCAAGAATTTTATCATTCATCCCACAGAACGCAGTCTGAAAATCACTGATCCCCTGTTTAAATTGTGTATTCACCATTGCCAGCATTGCATTTCACTTCTCCCTGTTTCTGTGTACAAAAGTGATGCTTATATGTAGGTAGCTAGATTTTACAAGCTGGATTAGCTAACTGCCTAAACTTCTTCCCAGCCAAGGTAATTGTGACTATCTCTGGCTGGAAGTCTTAAGCATATGTGAAAGTTAATAACAGAGAAGTATTTAAAAAACTGGCCTTGGCTTCTTTCCTGCTGTTCCATGATTGGTGGCCAATCTGTGACCTCAGGGAACATTACAGATGGGAAAGGTTAATAATAGCAGATACCGCTCTTGGGACAGCATTTAACTAACATATTGTTGTTTGCTTGTTTTTGAAATCCTGATAAAAGTTTGGTGAACACCGTCTCTCTTTTCAAAGTCCAGAGGCTGAGTAATTGTAGGTCTTTGGTATAGCATCAAAGGTGGTGGTGTTGGCCAAAGGTGGTAGACAACTGGATCTTTTAATGTATTTATCTCTTTTCCCTTTTGCATATAAAATGTGATGGGTGGAATGTCTCATGATCACCAAGAACATATAGAAGAAGGGCACAAATTTTACACTCTCTTGCCCCTTTCTTCTCTCAGTCTAGTGTTTCAGCCACTTCTCTGTGTTCCTCTGTTAATGAAAAAAGACACTAGTTTCTGCTTTATATGTAAACTGGTGGATGGGAAGTGAGTGATGTATCAGTTATGGCCCACTTAATGTCTGGTTTGGTCCTTGCTGCAGACTGGACAACGTTCTGCTCAAGTTTTGTTGTTTCTTGGGAATCAGGCAGGTCACAATTCCAGTCACGCATCATGCAGGGATCAGGTTAGCTGAAATAGACCCACATGCAAAATACAATGCTTGGGTATCCTCATGATGTGAGGGATGGACTTATTGTGCCAGTCATTCTGAATCAGAACTAGAAAAACTGTTATGGAACCAATGGATTTTAGGTGTTTTTTGAAGGCCTTTTTCTTTTGAAAGGCCCACAGAGGCCAGAGAATTCAGCAGGACAATGTGGCCATGGATGATGTTATCAGATCTCATAGTCAAAGTACTATAGTTCTATAATGTGATTAAATGTATGGATTCAGTATTCTAATTGTTTCACAGATACACTCATGTCTATCTAGAGGCAGAAAATCTAATTTTAGAGTCATTTTGATTGGTTTTGCCAAGATTGGCCTGAACTATATAACATGTGGTTTTTATCCTTGGTTCCCTCCCACATTCCCTAATTCTTTCAAGATGGTGATACATGGGAAGCCATTAATATCTACCAGCAAAGAATGAGAGTCTCAATAAAATTGTAACAGATTTCAAGTGGGGGATAGTAGCACGGCTGGCTCTAGCTAAGTAAAATATATTCATAATACCTAGGAGAGCTCCAGTTGTGTGGAGTTTATAAAAATATTGAAATGGAAGACATGTGAAAGCATTTGTCATCTTTCTAGTGTTGTACAACATTGCCATATCAGTGAACTCCCTTAGATAGATTATCACAAAATAATGGCAAACTCTGAAAGATATCTTAAGTACAATATGGTTTTGATGGCCTGCTAGAGCATAGCTGAAAAGAAAATCTTAGGAATCCACCTCATGCTTACATTAAGACCTTATATAAGAAGCAACCATAAACAGTGAAGTACATTCTCACTCAATTCATCATTTCATTTTCCCATGATCCCTTTCAACACATGTCCCTGGTTTCCTTCCAAAGTAATCCTAATCCTTTATTACCTGCAGTAGCTATTAAACTTTGATCCTCAGCTGAGATGCTCTACATTTCAGAAGTTTGTCTACAACATTAGTAAGAAGTTGGTTCAAATCCCAGTGCTGATTCAGATGTTGCATCCATATGGTGGAGTCTCCTAGTGCTGTTTGAGCAATTCACCACAAAATCAGAAGTGGATAAGTAAATCCATGCTGAAGGGGATGTTGGGAAAGGTACAATGTTGTCTTGGGTTATGGGCCAGACTCTCAGCACAGTTCATCATTTGGGTTGTGCCAGGACAAATGAAAAGAAGTAGTGTTTCACATAACACATCATTAACATATACATGTGGAATTCACTACAATGAGACATACTGGCCACCAACTGTGCCCTCTGGTGGAGGGCGGGATACAAATTGAATCAATCAATCAATTCAGAAGATTTTAAAAAGAGTTGGACAAATATTGTCAATAGTTTTGAATCATGATAGCAATGGAACCTTCCAGCCAAGAGATTCTCCTAATAACAGATACTGTGAGATGTACAACAGGTTGATGGGAAGTCGTTGTCTTGTTTATGAGCCCCCTCAGGAAAAACCTGTAGGCCACTGTCAGAAAGAGAATGTTAGATTAGGTCAGGTGCCTCCAAATTTGCAGAAGCTTTTGGAATGGTAAGAAAGGGCACTGGGCCACAAAATGGCTGCAACAAGAGCAGGACCAATCTCAAAAGGCTGGTTCATACTCAAAACTGGGTTTGGGGACAGTGAGGGCTAGAATGTGTGAATTTCTGCTTCTCTGCAGCCATTTCCCCCGTGCCCATCATCAGCCTAGTTCCCATAACTGGTGGGCTTTTTACTATTAAAAAAAAATCCTAACACTGCACTGATAATCCTACTACACTGCACTGATAATCCTACTAAAAAAAACTTACAAAAATTCAACTGAGGTGATGGAGGATAAAATGGCAAACACAATAAAAAGACACAAAGGAAATCCCTGTGCAGAGCAGCTGTTGCCATTGTAAGTGCCTTTGCATTTACAGACGCAATGAGAGTAAAGTAGGGAGTCACTCCCATGAGGTAAAGTGTTAAGGAAGAGAAGAATTTAATACAGAAGTGCTATTGTTTGTGATGGTACTCTCTGTGTGTGTTTGTGTGTGTAGTTGTTCCTAAGTTGTTCCCCCTTAATCTACTTGTGCTTTCCTTCCTTTGTTAAAACATGTGTGTTCCATATCTTTCTTGTACCTATTGTACTTGAGAAATGTTTGCTTTTGAAAAACATTTTATTTATAATTTTATCATGGTATGAAAATAATGCTTTTCACCTCCAAAAATTGGATATATAAAAATAAAAGTAAACTATAACTTAATAATACAAAGACATATTTTATGTAGGCCTTATTTTGAATTCACCTTCCCATAATTTTTCCATTATCACATTGCATAAATGATACTGATGACATTTCCCATATACAATTAATGGTCGTAATCTCTCCAATAATCATGGCTGTATCCATTCTTTCTGTTCATATTTTCTTAAACTGTATTAGATGCAAGGTACTGAATAGGAATGTACAAACATATTTGTTTTTTTGTAAACAAATTTTAAATGTAATTTAAATCAAGTCAGTCTTTTTACTTTTCAGGCGATTACGTGGCATGGAATCAGCCAAAAAGGGAAATGATTAAGCCAGACACAGCTTACCATCCATCAGATGCAAAATTTGATCACCGAACTACTAGCCAGGATGCTTATCCTTACAAGGGGCCAGTAGTTACCAAGAGCTACAAACCTTTTCAGGCACCCCACATCTCCAAGATTCCCTTGGAAGATATGACAAACTATAAGTTGAGCTACGTACAACATCCTTTGGCAAAACGTCATGTCCACGAATATACGCCGTTCAAGCCCAGTGATGCCCCATTTGACGGTCTCACCACACACAACCTGTCTTACAAAGGGTTGGCAGGAGAGCCTGCTAAGTCTTTGAAGCCATCTCATAAGTTGCCAGAGCAAGACAATCCCTTTGTTGGCACTACTGAATTTCAGGAAAAGTTCCAAGCATGGCCAGCTCCTCCCCGCTTTTCCAAAAAACGCGATGTCTATGTACCACCCAATATCAAGATGGATCTCAAGACATCTGCACAGATTCATTATGGAAATCCTCACGGCCAGCCAGCAACATCATGTAAACCTTTGGCCCGTGTTCAACAAAACATAGATCCTTTCGACTACAGATCTACCATGAAAGATGATTACCAGCCTTGGCAGTATGCAAAACCAAATGCCATTTTCCCTAAATCAACTATCACGTTGCCAGTTGAACCCATGGACACTCTGACTACTTTTCAGGCCCATTATGTGCCTCATCCTCTTCATGTCACTAAAAGCTTCAGACCCCGTTTACCCGGCCCTAAGCCACTTGCACCATTTGCCCAGGAAACCACATATGCCACAAGCTATACCCCAAAGAAACCAGTCCTGTGCCCTGCAGCTTTCAAAGAGCCGCCTGGTTATGTATTTGAAAAGGTTGATGAAGGTGGCCACAGACGGTTCCGTCCTGCTTCCATGGCCCAATCCTGATGTCTCTCAAAGTCAAAGATAGCGTATTGCAGAAGCAGCCTTTCTCATGGGGAACTAAAACAAGTTCCCAAGAACAAGCATTGGAAGGCTGATCTTTTTAACCTGCCTTAAAATAGTTGATTTTTATTCCTTGATGAATGCTATTAATATTAATATTAAAACCCATTTGTTTGGGAGCAATGCCTGCTGGTAAAGCTGAATAAATAACTGATACATAAGGAATGAGTATTTTCATTCCTTGTTCTGGGCTGCTTTATTAACTGTTTTCATAACGCAATCAGGGCTCGATTCCAAAATGCTCAGGTTTGCCTTGATATTACACTTGGTAACCTGGAAGTTCTGTTCTCTAAATCTTGCTTTGTTAGACTGGTTCTGGTGGGTTTTCTGGGCTGTGTGGCCGTGGTCTGGTGGATCTTGTTTCTAACGTTTCGCCTGCATCTGTGGCTGGCATCTTCAGAGGTGTATCACAGAGGGAAGTCTGTTACACGCTGGGTATATATTGTCCATGTCCCAGGGTGGGGAACCAATCAGTAAGTGTTTGAGTGGAACTTGTTACGCAAAGATGTGGTTGCTTTGTTAGAGTTATCTGTTAGGGGAGGATGGGCTCTGAGTCATATTCCTTGCATCAGCTTGCCAATAAGTTTTCAAAAGTTGTTAGCCCTTGTAAAGTTTGAGATTGTTAGTCAGTTTTGCCAGATTTCATTTTAGAAAGAGAAAAAGCAATAGCCCAAATCTTTTTTCCTGTGGAAATTGTGAACAGGTGTCGGGAGGCAGTTTTGGAATGGATGAGGCCTAACAAACGTTTCCTATTTACGAAGGCTTCTCTTTTGGGTTGCCTAAAGGTAATTAAAAAATCAATTGCCTTTATCTCAGGGAAAACAGCACTCATTATTTTACAGAATCATAAAAATTAGTATCCCTACATTTTCTATGTATGAAATCCAGTTTCTAAGTAATCTATTTGATAAAGGTCCCTCTCATCTGCATCACCAAGTGCTACATTCTAGATTCTTTTGTTTTCCAGATGGAGGAAAATCTTTTGTCTTCCACAGATTACTATGAACATTCTAGCCAGCAGTTAGAAGTAACATTTGCCTTATGTACACCAAAACAGAACCCTGGCTCTGAAAGCAGTTTTCCTGCCTTTCTCTCCTGTAAGGAGACTCAAGGTGGCTTACAAAGGTTCCCTTCCTGTCCCCACAACAGATACCTTGTGAGATAGGTGGGGCTAAGAGAGTTCTGAGAGAGCTGTGTGTAGTAGCAGGAAAACAAATCCACTTTATCAGATAAGAGTTTGCCACTTATGTGGAGAAGTGGGGAATCAAACCTGGTTCTCCAGATTAGAGCCCACCACTCTTAACTACTACACCACGAGGAGGTACCCAGCTACATGAGGCAGAACCCAGTGCATCTGAGCCAGATGCAGGGAAGGTGGGGTCTGGCCTGGCAAGGGCCACATGGCATGTGGAAAGACACCCCACCAACTGGGCAGGTAGGCTGCTTTTTCTGTTCCCTTTACTTTACGGGTGGGGCCAAAATGAACTAGGGGTGGTGGGGCCTTTTTTCAAGGCCTTTTCTCCCTCCCAGTCTGCCTTTACCAGAATGAGACATTATGGGAGATGTGTGGTGGTTTCTGACCCTGCTTTTCTTCTCCCAGTAATGTCTGCTCACACAAAACATTTGACATGACATCACCACCCTGCTAGTTTTCTGTTTCTGCTCACCTTCATTGGTGTGTTGCAGGTGCTGGAACAGTGCTGCAATGTTACATGCTTGCTAAGCATTACCAGGGTGAGAGGAAGAAGGAAGATAGGGCTGATGTTTCAGGTGACAGCCATTAGTCTCATGTAACGTATAGTTCTGATTCAAAAGGCACTAGTAGAGTCATGAGTCATTGGTCACAATTCAATACTTATACATAATTTAACCTTTAAAATTCATATTATGTAGTGCAAGCTTTTGACTAAGATGAGCACCTCATTCCTGTTTATGGCAAAGAGCCCAGGGCAAGTAGGATTTTAAATACAAAGTTTTGTTTACTATCTCCCATTCTATTGTACTTACTGTCTACAATAGCCCACTTTTGAAAAAAAAAATTTCTGGGTAAAGTTGAGCAATGGAGTTCTGAGCCAGTCCAGTGTTAGAACCAAAGTACAGAAACTAGTGGTTTTTAACCAGTTCAGAGACAGAGCCTAGCATTAAAAAAAATTGTTCTAGGGGTGAAAACCAGCCAGAGGATTTTGGCCAATCCAGGAACAGAGTCTTTGCTAAAGCTGTAAATTTATCTGATATGTGTAGTATCAAGATATAACTGAAGTGTGTGTGTGTGTGTGTGTGTGTGTGATAATATCATCTCCATACAAAGGCTTTGTAATGGTAGAGCATCTGCTTTGTACACAACCACAGGTTCAGTTCCTGGCATCTTTTGTTAAACGGATCAGCCCAAAGATGAGGGGTGGCAATACATGACCTTGAAAGTCCAATAGGGTGAATCAGTGAAAGGCATATGCTTGCATTTTCATATTTTGTCTCAGGGTCAGATTATCGTAAACTCTAATGATTGAACCTCTAAACTATCCGCTGCAGGATAGTTTGCAGATCCCCCTAGATCATGAAAAGGTTTTGAAAAGTTTTTATTTAATAGGACTTTTCTCTGTGCTACTTAGCTAATAACTTCAGTTTTTGGTGCTCTTTGTGTTTGGTTTTGAGGCCAGAACAAAACATGGTAACATGCCAGGAGAGGGGAGTAGCCCAGGATATTTTTCATTACTCCGAAGTATCTCTTGAATAAGGTTTTGCAACCCCTGCTTGAAACTCAAAGAAGGAAATAATCACCAGCTACTGAGATTCAGCAGTCCTTCCAAGCCTTATTAGTATGCCCTTCTTTGTTTTGAAGTCGGGCATTTATGAGGCCAGAACCTAAACAGATTTGCAGGCATTTGTGCCTAGTGCTGACACCATTCAGTGAACACTGCTGAAACATAACGATTCACATCTCTCCTGCAAATTGTTACTCTCGAGTCCCATTGTATTTAGTTTGCTATTATTAAATGGAAAATAGATTTTGTTTCTTCTTGCCTTGATGATAAAAAAACCCAGGTTGAACATCATAAACCAACCTAATAAATGTTTCAATAAGGAAAGAACTTTTTGAAAAATCTACCAGCTTCACAGGATATTTAGCTAAATAATTCAGGCTTAACAAATAGCTTGCAGAATCAGGGTAAGGAAGTAACAGTCCTTTTGTGCAGCCCAAACCAAATTAGCCCATATGCCAGCCACTGAAACATTTTCTTAAATAAAAACAAGAAAGTCTGGGTTTCTTTATTAGCAATTAACCTGTTCACGGTTTGTCTTCTGTTCTGGTTCATGTGGAATTCCTGTGTCTTTGTGCTGGCCTTGGGGACTGAAGAATGAGATCAACTTCACACAGTTGTGGAACCTAAAGGCAGCAGACTGTTTTATGGGATCAGAGGGGTGCATATGTATTCAGGAGAAATTAATTCCTCAAGCCCAACACAATGTTCATACAAGCGTCTCTACAATGCAGACCATGCAGCTGTTTTTATCCGGCTAATTACCCTCTTTAAGCAAATGTTATGTAGACTAAATGTATAGCCCACGAAAATCTAATTTCTCCCCTGGCCACTACCAGGACACTATATTTTTTTCTGTTGGCCAGCTATTGAGAGGACAGAAAAGATCTGACTGGGTAACCTTGTCACTCTGTCTCAGCCTAAACTGCCTGGCACGATTGCTATGATAAAATGGAGGCAAGGAGAATGATAAAAGCGACTTTGGGTCTCTGTTGGGGAAAAAGATGGTGTATACATGAATGAATGGATGAATGAATGGATGGATGGATGAATGAATGAATAATCTAAGCCATTAGAATGAGCCTTTGTGCTGTCAGAACCCAAGTCCTTAAGATCTCAAGCATTCAGTCTTTAAACTGTTAGATATGGTAGCAAAGAAGAAAAGAGGGAACTGTTAGGAAAGTTCAAAACTGAACAAAACATTGTTATAACTTCTTAAAGTATGATGGGTCTAATGTTATACCAGCTATCATGTTATAGTGACACTGTCATAAGCTTCACAGCATATCATGGCTATAAAATACCCACTCTGAACTGGAAAGACTTAAGACACCCAGGTCTCGAATAAGTGATACAATCACTAAAGAATGTCCAGCTACTCTCTTATTACAGGAAATGGACATGAAGGGTGAAATCCAACCGATTCCAAAGGGCAAGAGGTTCAACAAGCAATTTGCAACAGCAGGCTCATCAAAGGCTAGAGGAGTAGTAATTCTTCTTTCTAATGAATTCCCTTTAGCAGTGTATAATCTTAAAATAGACCCACAGGGCAGATATCTTTTCATTACAGGTAAGTGAACAACTCATTTTTAACCATCGGGACAATGTATGTTCCAAATTTGAATCAAATTATTTTAAAACAAAATCTTATACAGCAGCTGTTCAAAGAAGGTGAACATCCCTTCTGGGAGACTTTAACATAGAGCCAACAGGAAGTAGAATCTACAGTAAGTTAGAACATAAGAGGCCAAAAAATATTTCACTTTTCAATAGATTATTGCAACAATAGTGAATGGAGAAATCTTCATTGTTGGGAGAAAGCTTATACTTGCTTTTCCTGAGTTCACAATATATATTACCATATTTCATCTTGCACTGGTGCAAAGGCTGCAAGAGGGCAGTCCTGCCTTCAGCATCTCACCCAGTGGAAGTGTAACCCCCATGCCCAGAATGGGTTGGCCCAGAATGGGTTGACCCAGTAAGGGGGTGGAGACTCAGAGCAGCAGAAAGGCTGAAAGAGCTCTTTGCAGAAGACAAGGGTACCAGACTTGGACCTTGGTTTCTATAAGCCCTTAACACCTTGTTAAGGTAATTGCAATATTGTTGGGAACTACTGGGAAGGTAGTTGTTGTTTTGCTATGTTGTAAATGTTGGAGTTTATTGTTTCAGGGTTTTCTTTTGTGGTTGTAATGGGTGAGAGTTCTCCTGGAGACCTTCATCATGCTGCAACCTGTTCATCAAGCCCTTGGAGTCTTCAGGAGCCAGCCAACTTGCAAAGAAGAATTTGGACTTGGCAATATCAGTAGACTGTAAATAGAAGGACTTGAAATGCAACCTGAACAGGACCTTGAATTGTAACGTTAAATGTTGATGTTATATGTTATATGTAAAGAAAAGTAAACCGTTTTGTTTAAATTTGGTTCTTTGCAACTCCTTCCAAGTACTGCCCCACAGAACCCACAAGCTGAGGTTACAGAAGGTCTACTCTACATGTTGGTGGCCATGTATGACCTGCACATCAAGGACTGACCAATTCATTCACTAGACAGATCAGCTTCCCAGATGAGCTCATGCAGGCCAAGAGGGGCACATTGGCATGAGTAGAAGAGAAGAGCAGGGAAAGCAGCTCACACCTCTCCTGCTAGGCAGTTTCCATCCCACCCCCTGCCAGCAATTAGAGATTGCCTTGGAGATGGAGCTAACTGGGTGAGCGCCTGACCCCTCTGAGAGTGAGAGGCTCAGTCTGTTTTGGGAAGACAGGGCAAAACACTCTTCTGAAAATTAAAATGTCACTAGAAAGAAGCAGGATGGCAGTTACCCAATTTGATTAGCAGGATCTTTCCTATACATAATGCCATTCCAAATCTACCCCCACTGGAATGCCTCAACTGAATCATAGTAACTGTGTGGCATGGGGATGTTGGAGATGGTGCTCATTCAGTCTTCAGCCACCTCAAACCAACAGCATGCCTGCTAAAAAGAATACAACTACACCAACACTGTTCTTTGTCTGGCTAGAGAATAGAATAGAATAGAATAGAATAGAATAGAATAGAATAGAATAGAATAGAATAGAATAGAATAGAATAGAATAGAATAGGGACTTGTGTGTCAAAGAGAAACCAGCAGCACCCACAGGAGCACTATAATCAACTGTGTGACTGACAGGCTGATTAAGAGATGGGATTACTATTGGCTGGCGTCCTGTCAGGTTTAATAGAGGATTTTTCTCCTTAACAATGAAAAACAAAACATGAGAAGGAATTTTGAGAGGGGTTTAAACATTTTTTTCACATTGTGTGAAACACAGCTGGATAGCAGTTGATTACACGACAAAGTGTTAGTATAATATTCAGAAGCTGCATGTGATGGTAAGTGGGAGAAATTGACAGGGAAGTGATATAAGGTGGAAACTTTAAATTACACTTAGGTGGGAGAAACTGACATCACAAGAGAGGAGTTGGAGGAGCTGACCTTTGACCCAGACACGACACCACAGGATGTGACATCAGAGAATATCACTCCCCTGTAGGGCCCGCTCCTCCCCTGCTTCGTCACTGCCCCCAAATCTCCAGCAACCTCACATTCTGAAGTTGGCAATCCACTGGAATGGTTAAGAAGAATTGACAGCCTGAGGCCAAGCTGAAAATAGAATAATAGAAACTGAGTTGGAAGGGACCTCCAGTGTTATCTAGTTCAATCCTCTGCTCAATGCAGAAAATTCACAACAACCCCCAATATCCTCAGTGATCACCAGTCAGTGCCCAGAAGATGGCAACAATAGTTTGAAGCCACCAAAATAATCTTATCAGGACCTACACGGAGCCCTAAAATAGCCTGTTGTTTGTAAATGGTCCTTTACATACTTTTTAATCTGAGCAAATTCCTATATATATTTCCCATTAGGGAAAGATGGTCATTGAAATTCTCTAAATAGTCATTCATCATTTCTAACAGACAACTTTATCTATTTGTAACTGACATCAGGACAGCCAAAGGTCCCACATTATATTTCAGACAACATTTGTGGCCAAATTCCCACTGAAAATTTAATCTAGATACAACCAGGTTTTAAAAGAATCAGCACCTTTTCATCCACGTTCCAACATCCTCACTGCAGCATGTTTCTAGTGTAGCCCTGTCCGGGGGGGGGGGGGGGGCCTGCTGTCAGGGGTGCAATTGTTAAGCTAGCAGCACCAAAATTTCAGAGTATCTTTAGGAGACCCTCCTGATGATACCACCCAGGTTTGGTGAAGTTTGGTTCATGGGGGCTAAAGTTATGGACCCTCAAATGTGTAGCCCCCATCTCCTATTAGCTCCCATTGGAAACAATGGGGGATGGGGCACCCTGGACCAAACTTCACCAAACCTGGGTGATATCAGTAAAAGACTCTCCTGATAATATCACCCAGGTTTGGTGAAGTTTGGTTCATGGAGGCCAAAGTTATGGACCCTCAAGTGTGTAGCCCCATCTCCTATTAGCTCCCATTGGAGTGTGTTTTTTTAAAGGTGCATATAAAAGCAGGTCCAGGAAAATCCCATGATAAGGGGAGGAGGAGCACCAGAAATGGGACTGATCTGTGTTCCATGGTTCGGCTGTGAGGAGATCTCAAGGGAACCTGGACATTTCAGGTGACTATCCCAGGATTAATTGCTAGTGGGGAAATAACTTCTACCACAGTGAATTGCTATCAGGACTAGTTCCAGGCTTTCAGTCCTTCTTTTCAGTTTTGAAATGTAAGACTCTTCCAACTTTAGATTTTGAGGTATCTCACAAAGTAGAATCTGGGCCAAGACAAACTGGTTTATATTCTATGAAATCGTTTCATAGTAGAGTAGACACTATGAGAAGGACTTTCCTGACCCTCCACCCCATACAACAATTTTGTTCTTGCTGGCCAGCAGATCCTTAGGATCAGCGCAGAAGGTAAAATGTATGTGTGAAGTCTGTGTGTGTGTGGGAGAATCAGTGGAAATCATACCCCCCACACTAGGTAGTAGTGTCCTTTAGTATTTGGATCTGCTTGGTTTGATTAAATGTATGGGTTTACATTATTATAATTTGATCTGGAATTAACATTGCTTTAGGATTGATTTCACCACCCTTCCAATTCCTCTGGAGTTGCTCATGAATAAATATTTATATTTGCATAATAGCTGGTAAGGTTATCATAGTACTGATATTGTGAAAAGTAAAATCAACCATCCTGGGCAAATTGGAGAGTGAGAAAGATGCTGAAACAGGACAATTCCAAGCAGCCCTCACCTATATTTTTAGAAGAACAGCTGGTAAGGGCTCTAATTCTATCATTACAAGTTATATCAATCCACATTTATTACTCCTAATATAGAGGAGGGACAATTGATCCTAGCAAAATATTCCAGAGATAAGCAGATAATTGGGTCAACTACCTTGTAGAAAAAACCTTAATGTTCTCAATGTGGGCCTCACTAGAAATTTCATGCACAATTGCCAGCAGCTTTACAAGCAGGATGTAACCCTGATATTAGCCAGCAGCTCACAGTGCAACTCTATGCAAAGTTATTTGAGTCTGAGCCTAACTGATTTCTGGAGCATACAACTACAGTTGTTAGGTATGCAAATATAACTAGATATTCTTGAGCCTTGTGCAGACATTTTAAGTGTGTAAGCTGTGTTAGCTATATTATACCAGACTGCACCTATTAGCTACCTCTCCTAACTGGGCCTACCTGCTTCCTGTTCAAGGTGCTATCTATACCTAGACCTGTGCATGTATACCTCAATGTGCATGGGTTTGGTAAGCATAATCAGTACTCTCCATTCTTCCAGAGTTTGAATTGCACATTCAAGATCTGTGTGTATAGTGACTGTCTTGTGTGGATGGAATTCTGGCTATATGGTCAGGGCCAGGGGTACAGTCCTGATCTATTACAACTCCATCTTATAATTTTTAGAATAACGTTACCGAGATTTACAAGGCTTAGGTGTTGGATAATAAAGAAATGACACCAGAGCTATTTTGCAACCATAGAAGCTCTGCTTTGAAAGTTTTATAAAGAATCAGTCAGACAAGAGGAATTAAATAAATAATATGCATTATTTGTACAAAAATTTATATAAACATGTTTTTTTAAGGGGGAGGAAAGCCGCCTCCTGTAATATTTGTCAACCCTAATAAACTTACAATGATGCTATCAACTCACAATCTATCAGACAAACATTTGAAATTACATTCATAGGCTGCAAGCCTGTACACAGTTACAAATACATAAGTCTCAGTGGGACTTACTACAGGTGCTCTGTGCATGGTCATAGTCATGGTGTGCAAAGGGGGCAGTGTGGCCAAGTGCCCTTGGGTGCAACCCAGCACCATAACAATCAATGGCACTGTTACTTGTTTCGTTAGGAAATGGACAACACTGTTTTGCTCCAATCCAGATATTCCTTGTGAGCATGGGACCTCTGATGTCTGTACAGAGCTTTTCTGGAGCTCCTCTGTTTGTAACTCCTTTCCCATTCACTTAAATGGAGATGAACAAAAATGAATGTCTGTGTGGAGCTTCCCTGAACAGGTTAAATTTGTTTGTACAACAGCCCAGGCATGTGTGCATCTGAACACAGAGAGAACATTGGATCAGGGTCTCTGAAATGACACAATTATTTCATAACAAGTTTCAAAAGAGGTGATCATCAAAATGAGTCGAGCTATTAAAAAGCTAATACTCTCCTGAACATCTCATTGATTATTTTTCTAGAGACAGCCACCTTGTTACTGTTAAGAAATCCATCATTTTTTCCATTTGTAACTACATGTTTAAGACCCCCCCTTTCCAAAACGCTGCAATTTGCTCCATATTCATTAAAATGTACTTAAGATTAAACATGCGCTATTAAAAAATATGGGGCAGGGTAATACATTATCACTGATATAACAAAAACATTCTAGGGAAAACACATAATAGCTCCCCCCAAAATAGTTTCATCTTGACAAACATAATGTACAATTACTCATATTGCACTTTTTATACAAGAAATTCTAATAAATATACACAAAAAGGTACATTTACATACATCAAAAGACATTCTTTTTTACTTTAAATAAACACTGCATTGATTCCTAGCACCGCAATAGCTCAGAGACCCAACTGAAGACCATTCCGGACACATTTTGGAGTGACCCAAAACTGGAGGCAGTTTAATCTGATGCAACTGATGGTGACCTTATAAGGAAATCTCCAGATTTGTCTAAAAATACACAGGTGACAATAAAATCAGCAATTTGTTCATTTCAAGACTTGAAGCATATTTTATTTCTGAAGCACCAGCTAGGAACCCCACCCTAGGAGACACCCGAGACAGAACCAAGCCTTCTTATTCAATTGTTGATGAACTAATGTCTGAGATCTAGAGGCTCCACCTACAAGAATTAAGAGATCCTCAGACCCATTCTTTATAGCCGACACTGTTATCTTCATTGGATGTCAACTTGTGGAAACTTAGAGCAGTTGGGTCAAGGCCACAAGAACCATCCATTTTCTCTCATGCCAGGACAGATTTCTAGGTCTTGAACTATCTGACTGAAACAATGAGATGTTATTTGGTATAGCAACTGGATTTCAACTAACTGATTGAGGTCATGATGACAAAGGAGCTAGTTTCAGCCCATTTTCACATGTCCTGTTTGGGGTTGTCCAACTACACGAACAGAAAGCTTGGACTACTCATTGTTCTGATGTGCATGACTTCCACTTTGTCTGAAACAGGCACCAAATGCATTTACTGCATCGATATTCACTGCATACTGTCTGCATTCAATACATATTGCATACACTGCATTCAATACAGATTGGTACTTATTTTGGAAGAAAGGGCGATAGTATCAGGAGGATGGTAGGTAGCATGCTGTCTTGATACATGTGATTGATAAGTTTCTGGTATGTGTGCTTACAACATCTGAAAAGGCCCCTAGAAATGTCCTGTTTGCCAGAAAGAAAAAGTGGACGAACCATTTCTTCCATAGATTTGATTGTTGTTAACTCGGAGGGGAGGGGGCGAAGAAACTACTCACCTGAAGTATAAAGATAAAGATTTTGGAATTTAGTGTTTATTTACCATCTTTGAAGGCACTGTGTGAATCATGAATATTTACAGAGGGCCCTCCATGTCTTCAAAAAGGGAGGTTTCTGGAAGACTCAAGCTTGAATCATTGTAAACTATAATGGTAAATAATTTGTGTAATGGTAAATAATTTGTGCTCATGTGGGCTAATTTTCCACTCTCAGTCTTTATCAATAACAAATCTGATAGCTTGTTCAGTGCATCTTGGCATAAGGACCAAATGTTTAAGCCCACCAGACAGTGAAGATCACACTAGGACAATGCCATGTATTAAATACTTGTGCTGCAATCCAACTCTGCAGGCTACTAAAGGCTGCTGAATAAGCACACCATTGGCACCAAGCAGACAGTGCTTCTCGTTTGACCTCTATATCAACCTGGAAGTGCAGTGTGCCATCAACATGAGCTGCCATCAGGAGCCAACCCATGTCTAGCAGACATTGACTCATTTATAAAACAGGGATATGCCAGGGCAGTTACTATGAGGTGGCTGTAACAGTCAGCCAAATCCAGTGGACATATTTAAGATCAGGCATGCATCATTTTCCATCCAAGTCATACAATCTAACTGGCTTTCTCAATATTCTGATCCTAGACTCACTATATGGACATAACTTTGACTGAAGCTGGTTTGACTATTTTTGAGCAATCTGCTTCATGTGAAGAGGCTGTTCAGGTCATGTCACCTAACTTCAAGGATCTACCCGGCTGTCCTCAAGCAAAGCCAGGGGATTTTTGGCCATAGCTCCAATCTGGTGGATCTCTCTGTCTAATGAAACTAGAATCCAGGGGGATCTAGCCCAATTACACAGGGCCTGGAAGACAGAGTTGTTCCACCAGGCATATGATTGAGGACAGTGATGGTTGGAAATTTTCAAGCTGGCCCACTCTTTCCCCCCTCCCCCTGAAGTGATTGGATCCCTCCAAGTTTTGTCATTGCATGGTTGTCAACTGAGGCCATCCTCCAGATAGAATTTTAGAATGCATGCCAGCTATAAGAACTGTATATTTTTGATGGGGTTTTATTGAAAACTATGGTTTATATTCAGTTATATACATTTTATTATTGTATATTATAAACTTGATGTAAGTTGCCCTGAGCCTGGTTTGCTGGGAGAAGGTGGGGTATGAAAATTTCAATTCAATCAAAAATGTTACATTTAAACTGGGTCATTGCCGTCAATGCCTACAGCATTAACACACTGCAGTCTGGGGGTACATAGCATTATCACACTAACAAAGCATACATAAGGCCCACCATCAACCCATTTTAAAAGCAGTGACAGATTTTTGGCATCCAAGCTGGTTTTGTTCTATCTAGGGGTCTGTAAATGTGAAAGTTAGTAACTAAACAGTTAACAAGCTTTTGCATAATCGAGCTGTACAGAAGTTTCACCTTGTTGCGCTGTCTGGACTTTGGCTGCTTTCACACATGTTGGATAATGCACTTCCAATGCACTTTAGCTATTGTTTACAACTGGATTTCCCTGTGTGAAATGAGAAAATCCAGTTGCAACTATTTGCTAAAGTGCATTGAAAGTGCATTATCCAGTGTGTGTGAAAGCAGCCTTATTCTTTCATTATTACAAAATATGTTTTAAATGTTGTTTCACAGATTGGCTTAGTTCAAACATTGTTTAATTAAAGTAACTATGAGTTAGTGGGATCATCTAGACACCAGTATCTGAAGTTGGTTTATTAACACAGTTAAGTCTTATTTATGGTTTCATATGATTTCTGAAAGCAGACACCCTGTCTTAATCCTGGCTTGTTCCCAGACACTCTTGTGCCCAGCTGCACAGTAAAGATAATGAAACCCAGTGTTTGTCGAGGTAAACCTGGACTTAAATTATTTATTGTAAACTTGGTCTCACAAACTAAGACACAGGCTGATTATACACAGATGTTCTGCCCTGCAGTGCAGAGATACTTCAACCGATGCAATTAGAGTTGCTTTGCCAGAGATTCTGGGCACCCCACAAGTTGTAGGAGAGAGGAAACCATGAGGTTTCTCTCACGCTGCAGGGTTTTCCCTCCTTCTGGGTTGCTACAGTCAAAAGGCAAACAGCCCTGGCGTTGTTTTGGCCATGGCACACACTGGGCACCCCTTCACATATGCTTCTACATCTTTGTGAAGGCTGCGCTACCAAAACTGCCTTCGGACCAAATGCAATGTTTTCACAAACTCAAAGTGCCCTAACAATTTCATATCATTTCTGGGATTTGCAAACTTTTATTTCATAGCAGAGTTTGCGATAATCACCCTCCCCCCGATGAATCTGCCAAAGACCACGGGGAGGGGACCTGGGGGAGGCGAACCAGAAACCAGACTTGTCTGGGACAAGGCTTGCCAGAGAGCATTCAACCAACTAAAAAAAGTCTTCACCTCCGAACCCATCCTATGACATGCCACTCCCAAGAAACCCTTTATAGTCCACGTAGACGCCTTCGACGTAGCGATGGGGGCCACCCTCCTCCAGAGAGGAGAGGATGGGAAAATTCATGCCTGTGCCTACCTATCAAAAAAATTCATGGGGTCAGAGGTAAATTGGATGGTTGGGGACAAGGAAGCGTGAACTGTCAAAAAAGTGTTAGTGACATGGGAACACTGGTTGGAGGGAGCAAAGCACCTGTTTGAGGTATGGACAGATCACAAGAACCTCGCAGCCCTTAAAACGCTGAGTAAACTGAATGCCAAACAGTTAAGATTGGCAGATTTCTTTTTGAAATTTAATTTCACTTTCCACTTTTTCCTGTGGAAGAAAAATTTTCTGGCAGATGCACTGTCCTGCCTTCTTGAGACATCAGAACACAGGGAACACAGGAATCTTTACTTTGACCCAGTTGAGCCTGGCAGTGACCACTCGAAACCAAGCACAGGGCAGGGTCCAATTGCACCCCGTACAGCCACGTACCCCCTCCAAAAGACATTGAAGGGAGAATTTAAAGCAATGGGGACTGCTGACCCAGAAATCAAAGAACTAGAGGGATAACTCAAAGGGGGGGGGGCTATGGTGGCAAGGTGATAAACTTTATGTGCCATCAGGGTTACGAAGCAAGGTGCTACAAGGATGTCATGATGTGGAATCAGCTGAGCACTTTGGGTTTGTAAAAACACTGCATTTGGCATACGTGAAGGAGTGTCCAGTGTGTGCTATGGCCAAAACAGTGCCAGGCAAGCAGCCAGGGCTGCTGCAGATGCTATCTTGGCAGGTGATCTCCATGGATTTCATTATGGATCTCCCCATGAGCAAAGGAAAAATGGTGATTTGGGTGATAGTGGGCTTATTCTCGAAACAAGCACACTTCGTTCCTGACAACAAGCCCAATTATTCACAGGGCAGGTCTACCAATTGCACTCAATCCTGGAAAAGACAATCTCTGACCAGGGGAGCCAGTTCGTCTCCCAATTTTGGAGGTAATTCTTAACATTACTAGAAGTAGAGCAAGGAATTGTTGTTGGCTTACAACGCGGCTACAGATGGCCAAATGGAGAGAACGAATGCAGTGTTGGAGCAATACTTGCAGTGTTACATTAATGATCATCATGATAACTGGGTTGAATTGTTGCTGTTTCCAGAACTTGCATATAACAGTGCAGTTCATAGTAGTACGGGCAAGAGCCCCTTTCAAGTGGTGTATGGTTAAGAGTGGAAAACATTCCCTTTGCTGGGAAAACAGGTGGAGAAACAGCAGACTTACAAATATGGGTTATGGAGCTCCAGAACTCATGGAAAACCATCCAAAGTTTGCTGCAGAAAGCCAAGGGCGAGTACAAACGGCAAGTGGATAGTAAAAGATGGGAAGTGGTGTATGAGAAGGGAGACTTTGCCAACCATTCCACAAAAAAACTGAGAGGTTTGCAGGGGAGTCAGAAGTTGGGTCATAAATTCATTGGGCTATTTAAAGTGTTAAGGGTGATTAATCCTGTAATGGTTGAATTAGAGTTACCCAATAATTTACACAGTATACATCCTGTGTGCCATTGCAACTTGCTGAAAAAGGCACCCCTGACAGATCGTTGACATCCATCATTAGCAGTGCCCCCTCCTAAGTGGATGGAAGAAGATAAACAACACGAAGTGGATTCTATCATATTTGCAGGATTATAGAGGGAAGTTGCAATACCTAGTATTTTGGACCCCCTTTCCACCAGTTACAATGAATGGGTCAATGCCAATAGTCAGGGCCCCCATGTTAATAAAGGTATTCCACAGATCATACCCCAACCAACATGGTGGCCTTAGGGGAGGCAGAATGTCAGGGGGATTGCTTCTAGTTGATTGAGATGCATTCCTAGCTCAATGTAATTGCTACAAGATACATGTAACCAGCCTGCTATTTGTTATCACTGCCATTCTGGGACATTCTTTCCTTGATCTTTGCTTTATGGCTTCACACACTGAGCAGATAACCAGACACTTTGGTCTCATGGGAAACGGGATTGTTTCCATTGTCCTGTGGGGCAGGATGCCAGGTGGCTCTATCTCTATCACTGACCTTGGAGCACCTTAGCTCCAAACTAACTCTCACATTCCTTGGGAAAATGGGTGGGGGATTAACATCGGAATAAAGGGGGTAGCAAAAGCCATGTTCACCAGAACTGCCTTTGAAAAGCTGGGTGCTTCGATGCCTATCAATAAACGCTGCTGACCATCAATACAGAGTCCGTTTGTTGCTTCAGCTGCAAGATAAGCAGAGTGTCATAAAAGGTATCAGAGTTCTACAGACTCACTTTTAAATAAATTCACGTACTGTCCTGTGAGAAGATGCTTCTGAGAAAAGGAAGTGGCAGGTTGTAACACAACAGAAAATACAGCTAAAACCCTTTGTGGGCAAAATTTACCAAGCAGCAGCTCACCATTGTACGCTCATAATTGTTTCATCTGTAGCATCCTGTCAGGTAGTGAGGAGAATTTTACCAGTCCTCTCCCTCCCCCATTTCCTTTGATTTCTGATTGCTTGGGGTTATGTGGTAAAATTCTCTTCACCTTGTTGGTAACTGAGTGTTGGCAGGCATGTCACAGCAAGTTACCACTTGGCAAATGGTTGTTTGCATTCATGCTGCGTTAAAATGCATGCCAGAGTCGAATGTAAATCTAATCTATGGTTCAGTGTGGTAATTCCTTCTAACCCCCACCCCACCTTGTGTGCACATATGTAGGAAGGAACTGTCACTCTGATTCACAAATTGGCAAGTCTGGAGTTCAGAAGGACCATTAGCATATTCTGCCTGTCCAGTGAGGCCAGCATGATGTCTTCTAGGGAGTGTAAGTCCTGATGCTTTCTCTTTCTCGCTCTCTCTCAGTCTCCGCCCTCACAATGAACTGCAACTTGCTGTGTTTTTTGTTTCCCAACCTCGGTCAAAGGGAAACCATGTCAAGTTCTTGAGAAAAACAACAATTCAGTTGAAAGGTTGGTTTAAAAAGAGGGGGAAGGAAGGAGGAAAAATAAATAAATAAAAATGGAAGATGAGGCAATTCTATTCCACTTGTCTCAAGGAGCCCTTCTCATAACGGGTCAGAGCAAGACTGGTGGGTGCCAAATTCATCCTAGTGTTCGTTGCCCTTCTTCATGCTTTTCCACACGTCCCACAGCAGCGTGATTTGAACTGTGTGAGCTGGCAGAGCTTCAGCTGCTTCACCTTTTCACAGTACCTGGTGGTGTCTCTGCACTCAACTAGGAAAAGGGGGAAGAGGTTAATTGATTTTTTTTAAAATGGAAAGTTGAATGGAAAGTGGCACTTCTTTAGTTTTGGGTGGCTTTCGAGCTGGCATGTTTCTTGGCTTTCTTCCTTTCCCATCAGTTTCATTTTATTCCAGCTCAATTATTCTGGGCCAATTTGTCACAGCCCTATGTATGAATGACATGGAATGTAGGATCATGTCTAAGGTTGGGTTTCCCTTACTATCGCTTAGATCGTGGGACTATAATCTATTTCTGATTACTCAAAAGAGGATGATGAACCAGGAAATTGTGAGCTGGATATATATTGGAAGGAGAAATTAATGGCTGTTCTGCTGAACTCAGTTCTCATCATCAGATGTTGAAACATAAGAGCCCAATGCAGTAAAAACACTGTCATTTGTAGGAGTTTTAAGACCTCTCTGTGGGAGCAGGAACGACAGTTTTTTCTACAGTCACAACTATGGGAATGGGAGCAGGACAAGTCCGAAAGAACAAGGAATCTACCGGAAGCAGATTGCCTGAATCTTCAGCGTCTCAAAAACCTTTAGGAAAACTGAAGTTTCTCAACATATTTCAAGTCACAAATAATTAGGGTTAGCCTATCACAATAACGTCTTCTGACTACTATTCCATAAAGGATGAGTACAGAATTTCATTTACCATGACTACTGGGGTTTGTATGGAAGGGAGAACATCTTTGTAATGTCTTGCCAACAGGTGAGAGGATTCTATTGAGCATAACCTGATCAGAAATCTAGGGAAGCAGTGGAATAGTAAAATCTCACATATGATACCCTCTGTAGGGTGAACTAGTTCAGAGTATTTGCATATTTAGAGATCAGCTTCCCCCAGTGATTACAGTGCTAATTTGGAAGCCAGGGGTGCATATATGTAGAGATATTTCTGCTAAAATTTGCAAATGGAAGTTTTACCTACAATTGAGGCTTTATTCACAATTTAAGGCATTACCCACTTTTTTGAGTAGGGGAGGGGACTAGCAGCAATCAGCATTTGGACTGGAAATATTGGATATCTCTCAGTTGTCAGGCATTTGTGTGTTGTCGGGCTCACTGTTCAACGTATGTAACTTTGGGTGTGAATGTACCCTTTTTACTCTTCTGACAGTACTGCATGCCCAGCTGTTAATAACTGCTTTGACTTCCACAGCTCAGCTTCTTGAAGGACTTTTCTCATTGGTCAATTATTCAAAGTCGTGCCAGAAGTGTTCTCGCGTTCCCCATGGAAAGTGAGAAGCACGCGTGGGGCAAGAGGCAGCGTCTTGCCCTGATACGCCTCCTCTCTCTGCGAAGAGGAAGTGTGTCAGGAGAAGATTTTTTTTCCCTGACGCGCCTGCTCTCTCAATGCACCAAAAAGAGGAGTACAGAGGGTCTATTTTATTAGGATGCTTTTAATAAAACATTCATACTGCAAAGGGGAAGCACACTGGAAGAAGAATTCTTGCCTTGATGTGCTTCCGGTCCCACCGTGCACCCAGGTACCAGTGGGTAATCGGCCAGTGTTAATTCCAACTATTTGCTCAGTTGCCTTTATTTCCATCCCAGTCATGGAATGTAACATTTCTAAATTTAGGGTGCTTCTTGAGGCCCGCTCCTTCATCAGAAGTGCAGCTGGGATGTATATCGAACACAAAGTAATTCCGGGCAGTGGGGTTTGAGGCAACAGTGACTCATTAAGTGTTACCTTCGCTGTGCAATGTTTGCTCATCCTGGTGGCTTGTTGCAACAAGGAGCAAACACAATACCAAAAGCGCAAGAACTGCCTTGCTGGATCAGACCAAACAGATCCCTGCAATGGCCAGGGTAGATCAGAATGGCCAGCAACAGTGTTGCCCTACTGTTTACTCCTCCCTCTGGCAATCAGAAATGAGCTGTTCTAATCATGGCAGCTCTGCTTGGTTTGTGTTGGCTTCTGTTTGTTAACAAATTCATGAATTTGGTTAAATCACCTAAGTTACCAGCCTTTACCACATGGTTTTGATCATTCATTCCCTGTAGGAATTTGCGATCAGCACAGTCACCATCTGGCTTGTAGGTGTCACCTATGCTGATTCAGCATGCTTTTTAATTGCTACCAGTTTTAATTGCTACCAGCTGTCTCAAAAATGCACTGTTGGCAGGGAGCTGAAAGCTCAGTGCTTGGGGAATCTGGTGACAAACACTGAGTTTCCTCCAGCAAGAATAAGAGGCTTCCATTTTGTTGTTGTTAAGGATTATGCAGTGCACAGGATCAGCGGATTTGAGAACTGTCACTCCATCGACAACGGATGGTACTCCCCATCCCGTTTCCCTTAGAAGACGTACTGTTTTCACATGGGGTGATGTTGCAGCGCTGCCAGTTAGTAGGTCTCGGTCTCCAGGAACATAAATGCTCTTGCACAGGTTTGTTGGTGTGAACACACACACATTCCACTCGTCTTGATTGGAAGCCATAGTTCCCACAGGTAGCTGTACACAGAGTCCACAAACTGACTCTCCAATGTACGCTGCAAACATCTGTCCAGCAGTTCTGTGTGCTTAATGGCCTTTGATAAAAGGAAAGGAAACAACATAAAACAACAATTGCGGAAATTTTTTTTTTAAAAAAAACCAGGACATTTATACATTTTTATGGGTAAATGGCAAGGAGTTATGTGGGGTACTGAAACACCGGTCTGAAACACTGGAAAGTTTGTGTAGAAACTCCTCTGGCTTCTGATATTTTAGCAGGTTTTCCCCCTACACGTTTTCAATTGTATCTTTGTGCTCCTAAGAGCTAGTAACTCATTCATTAAAAAGCAGAGAGTCTCAGGATGCTGAGTTGTTTTTACATGCCTTTGGATAATGCGCTCTCAGTCCACTACAGCAGCAGTTTGCAATAGGGTTGTGTTGTGTGAAACAGGTTATAGGAAGGACAGCTAGTATTTCCTTTCCTTTCTTAGTGTACCTAGCCATTCACTTGTAAACTACTTTGGTCTGTATTCATTTGTTCTACAAACCAGAAAATAATGCTCTTATCAGCTGAACCAATGAGTGCCGAGCGGGTCCAAGGAATCAGATCTAAGCCACCCAGGCACATCGAAGGTCAATGTCAGAAAGACCTGTCTTACCTTCCTCTTGAACCTGCTTTTATTTTGACTCCAAGGAAGTATTAAGTCTATTAACTAGCTTAGTAGTTTTGAGAAAACAGAGGAGACCTGGCATGCTGTGACATTAGCTACTGTTGACAACCTGCTGGGGGAAAAAAACTGGGGGAGGGCAGGGCAATTGCCCTGGTATTGAAGCAATGTATGATGTTACTTCTGGGACTAAACAGGTAGTGACATCACCACATCAGGGTGAAATTGTAGGATTGATGTGCACGATGACATTACTTCTGGTATGACACCAAAAGTGACAATATATGTTGGCATGATACTGTCATTTTCCCCAATTCCTCACCCCCTCCATATTGTGGAGTAGCAGCAGGGAGCAGAGGTGGATGCCAGGAGATCCCCTGCTATAGTGTGTCCCCCCCGCCCTGCTTTTGCCTCACCACCACTTGTATTATCTTGTGAAAGGAAGGGGAAGACAAATGATCCCCTCATTCTGCTACAGTTCTGACAAATTGGATTTCCATCTTTTTGTGTAAGTTCATGTCTTGGATGTCTGACTGGCCTGCTTCAGCTTATGAAACCACATTCAATAAATGCTTTCCACCATCGTAGGACTAGTTCCAGTGTAAAGGTTTTCAAAGCTGAGCTATCAGATTGGAGTTTTGCAATCGGTGTCTGCGGCCACAGCTCGTTCGTTTACTGGGGGGTATGTGTGTGTGTGTGAGGAGGCTATGTATGTTTAAAGTACACGTTGCCATCTGAAGACACTAAGTGAACATTCTAAAATTATCCAAGTGTATCACTGGGATTTCCTCTTGTTCCTACTCATAGACCTTTTCATGCAAAACCAGTTTTGTCTACTACATTTATAGAAGGGGGGTCCCAAAAGACTTCTGGGAGGGAATCCACCCCATGTTCCCTACCTACCCACTGTGTCTCAGCATAACTCCTTTCCAATTCCACTCCCCCCTTCTCCGAGACTGACATGTGTCCAGGTCTCCACAACTGCTTCCAGGCCTGGCCGTGGTGATTCTGGTGTCTGGGAGCCAGGCTGAATCCGGAGAAGCTCCTTGATGCCGATACCAAAATGGTTACATCTGGAGTGGCTCCAGAATACCTTACTGCAGTCCAGCAGGGCTAGAACAGCTTCTGGATACCACTGAAGTTGGGCCTGAAGCAGCTCCTGGATGCTGCAGCTATGGTTGCCCCCTGGAAAGATTTCTGGATGCCACTGCTGCCAGGCCTGGAGAGGCACCTAGATACCAGTGCCTCTCTGGTCAGACCTCGTGTTGCTGCTGGGTGCCATTGCCACCACAGCCAGGTCCAGACCTGCTCCTGGATGCCACCATGGTTGGACCTGGAGTGGCTCTCAGATACCACAGCCACTGTGCCTCCAGGTCTGTTGTCTTTGTGTGTGTAGACAGCGCTATTGTTTTGGGGGAATTTAAAAATCCCCAATGACTTTTTTTTTGAGTTTCAGAATTTTTTTTGCAAACATGGGGAATGGTTCTTGAAGTTTGCAGAAGTATCTGTTTTCTTTCTTTGTGTCTCTGATCTACAGATTTAGACATCTGCAGATGGGGCCACACTTCACTACTAGAATATATGATAGACTTCTCTTTGGCAGGAAAAGATGCTAATCCTTGTTTTGTGGATAAAGTCACATCTTACCTTCATAGAGAATAGTTCATGGTAAAAATGGATAAAGAAGACATATATAGTATTCAAATTCAAAAGCCATTAGGTATGAACTATTCTCTATGAAGGTAAGATGTGACTTTATCCACAAAACATATATAGTATTCAAATTCAAAAGCCATTAGGTATGAACTGAGTCACACAGAGTCAGATGATTCGGATATCACTGGGATTTACCTTGGGAGGGAGCTGCACTGGTCCGCAGATACAGATATTCCATCCCTCGTCTGGCAGAAAACTTGTCTGTGCTGTACTGCCAGTCTTGATCCAACACATGGCCCGTTACACTGTTAATGAAGAAAATGGGATATATACATTTCAGGAGAGCAGCTACCTTGGTACATTTCAGCAAAACCAACAGACTCCAGTAGCACCTCCAAGTCTGATAAATACATTGTTGACCAATAAATAAAGAAATTATAAGCTAGGAAAGAAAAAGCCGATGCGGCAGTGAAAGGCCACAATATGCTTGTGAATCTTTAATGTGCTAAATACTATAACATTCATTTGTATTTGAGACCAACAGAAAGTTCATTCTCTCTCTTTCTCTCTCTCTCTGACACACACACACACACACACACAAATCCTTTCGCTGAAGCTTGTGATCTTCACAGGAGATTGCACTCTGTCCCCCACTACTGGACATTTTACAACTCATTGTTATCACCATTTACAGGAAAGCAGTTAATAAAAAAGAACCAGGGCAGGCGGGTTTCAGTGAAAAATAAATAATTGAAAAGTATGAGACGATTAAACGTAAAGCCCTGGAAACATAACAACTGTAGCATATCATTTCCTCATAAAGTGAAAGAGGACATTTCAACAGAAATAAACCTGTCACTCGTTTTTTAAGATTTAATCCCTCCTCCAGTTAACTGTAACACGTTATGAGCGACTGGTGCTTGGTTTCAATAATCCTGAGTAGCTTCAGTAGAACCAGGAAGGAAAAATGAATCATTAGGGTAAACAATATTATTGGGAATTAAATAGCTTAAAAGTTTTGGACAAAATCACTTAGTATGGGAAGGCAGAATAAGAGTAACAGTGACTATAGATTTTCCGGCATAAATTCTATTATTTCTTCAGATTTTCACCAAATAAAACTCAGCTCACTGTCTTCAGTGTTAATATCATAAAACCTCACTTATCTGGACCGATTCCTACCTTGCTTTTGCTAGACTTGTTCGGTTGGGTATGTTCCACATAGCTTTTGTAAACACATGTGCAATCATTCCCTAGCTTGTCTGTTGCAAAAGAGAATTCCTGCCATTTTTTTTCATGCTGGTTGCATCCAATCAGTATATATATACACTGGGGCCACTATCCAAAAAGGCGCTTCAGACATGCCAAAAGCTAGAACATTCCCAAGGATACTTCACACAATATCCCATTGCTCCCAGACCTTGTCATAAATGGTGTCTCATGGATTTCAAAATAGTTTTCCATAGCATCGAATATTTTAGCCACAAATATGAGGAAACCTCTAAATCATTTCAAGATTGCATGAAATTCTCATCTTCAGGATCACTATTATATTCGCATCAAAATAAAACGATAGGAGACAGGAGTGGAGAAAAGGTCAATTTTTGGAAGGGACTAGAGTAAATCTGCTTATTTTCACTGCACTTTGAGAAAGGTACCTGATGTCCCCCTGGATGAACTGTATAATACAATAGTAAAACACTACTGATCCATAGCCAATAATCTGTTTTTAATTGTAATCAGAATGATCAATTTGTAGGTACGGCCAGGAATGCTGCTGTATAGGCTTACAAGATCTCAAGAAATGTCCCCTCCCCACCACTTCTCTGGCTGGAGAAATATTTTATTAGAAAGCCAAAAGGTCAGTTGAAACAGATGAATTCAAGTAACTTTTGATAACTGAGCCTGGATATGACATCATGGTATGATATAAACCAAAAGCTACCTCTGCAAAGGAACTGGAAGACAGAACACATTACATAAGCCTTACCTGAAATTCCAGAGAAAGTACAAATTGGACAATTTGCTTATGTCTTTTTGAAGAAAGATGAAATCCTTACTAACACATGCAGCCCAATAATTCAATCAAAGCTACAGTGAATGTTTTCCAAAATATACAAAAGCAGCCTTCCTTCCAGCCACCGCAATGCAGTTATAATCAGCCAACTGAAAGCAACAAATCTAATTTTCCTGGAAAGCACTGGATATTAGGCAATGGTCCAACAAACTAGTATTCTTCAGAATGGACTAAATATTGCCCTCATGTGGTGATTATCTCTGGGTGATGGACAGGTCTTTAAACCAAGGAATTAATTGTCTCCTTGATTCCATTAGGAATTATGAAATAAGCATGACTGGTAGAGCTACACTGGCTCTACCTGTGTGAGAAAATGGTTATTTCCACAAGGGTTATCTGCCTTGAGGTCAATGTTGTTGGGAAGTGATGTCTTCCCTGCTTCTCCACAGCATCATGAGGCATTTGGGCACCTCCACGGGGTTCCCTTGCTTTTCTCCAATCCTTCTTAAATCTGCTTCAGCATTTTAGGGAAGACAGCCATAGAGGTTGAATACCGGTAGCTGCTGAGTGTATGAAAATTTGGATTTTCTTGCCCAGTATATGTCAATTATTTTCTCTGATGATATTGTCCCCAGGCAATGATCCTTTTTCACATATTTGGCACTAGAATATAATTATATCAACACACCGTTGTCACAACATGGTTAACATGTTTTCTGAACTTCCACCTTTCATTTTGCTCAAAAAGTAACTCTTAAGCTCCTTCTCTTGTGGAGGAATATGGAGAAAAGTACATCCTCACAACAGAGAGGGATAGAGACTTATTTTTAAAATAATGAAGACTAGGAATTTACAGCACTAGAGAATCTGCCAGGTGCAGCTTAGCCCGTAGGAGGAAGAAATGCTTTGAATAGCTTGTGATTCTTCAGAAGTGACATCAACAGCTTCAATATTCTCATAAAGCTGACAAAGTGGGTACAAGACCACATGAAACAAGAATTACAAATGCCCCGGTGGTGGTGGTGGTGGCTGATCCTAAGGTATTGAGGCAGGGAAACTGCAGAGAAAACTGCTGGGTGGAAATCCCGTTGCACCAGCACTTAACAAAAGTCACACTAGACACAGAGAAACCATGTAAGTCCATCCACTTGAGTATGTTTAATTTGACATCCTTTCCAAATTGGCTTCTCTTGCCACAATTATTCCCAGTAGCCAAGAAAGGACATTGCAAATGAGTTTTTGGGAAGGTTAGGGTGGAGGATGGTGAGGGTTTTTAAAGTAGTATTACAATATTTTTATGATTATTTTATGATGTTTTATTATTGTACTCCACCCAGGGACTTCGGTGATGGGTGGGGAATAAGTATAAAGATAATTTTTTAAACAAATAAAATATTTAATTTTATCTGGATATGGCTGGACTCTACTAAGCACACTTACTTCTATGGAATTAGAAGGATGCTAGACTGCAGTTAATCTTACTTGTTTATCCAGAGTTTAACATCATCTGTTCAAGTGCATTTTCTTCAGAAGTGTTGAACTTTTTCTGTTTTTAATTTTTTGGGGGCACTATGTGTCTAACGCGTTGATCTTGCAAACTTGCTGAACATCAAGCAAGGGGCCCCAACTTTTTTGAACCTGTGGACACTTTTGGAATTTTGATACAGAAAGGTGCACACTGCCACTAATGGCTGATGCACGAGGTGGAGGCACGAGCCACAGAATAACTGCCATAATGAAGATCCTTGTGCTCTGATGACAGTTGTTGCTAAAGCAAACACTTTACAAATCTGCACCGCAAATCGCATCACCAATGGCCCAACAGAAGCCTTGCTGGGCAAAAATCCTGCCGTGCCCTGGCCGTTTTCTAAAAACACTTGGTGGGCACCAGGAAAGGTTTCAAAGAGTGCCATGGTGCCTGTGAGAATCACATTGGGAACCTCTGGCATAGAACTTAACTAAAAAACAATAATAAAATTGAGATTCATTTGTTTTTTTCAACAAAAGCACTGTCATCAAAAAGACAGTAACTTGTACTTATCTTCATTTATTTTATGATTTACAATGTGCAAAACCTACTAATATTTTTGTCTTGCTAGTCATCACAACAAGCCTCATAGGTAAGTTACTGTGATCTACATTTTACTGATGTCTATCCAAGACTGAGATAGCATGACTTGTACAGGGCCATCCAATGCAGAACCTCTTCTGCCCATACTTCTTTGCTGGGATTTCTCATGATCACAGAAGCTTGGTGGTTGTATGTACTTACCTGTCCCCACGCAGAAGTGGCCCATTCCACACACAGCTGTCTATTACAGCTCTGGGTATCTACAGGGCGCTTGGCAACCTGAGCACATGCATCATTGGACATAGGGACTGAGTTGCCTGTCGCTGTCAGTTTCTGGCACGTCACCCGCCGGTTTTGAACGCCTCCACCACAGCTCTGTGTGCAGGGAGACCATGATGTCACCATCCATCTAAATGGGGAACAAGGAGAATGGTGAGGCAGAATTACAAGCAAAGACCCTTGAGAAAGTCACAGTGACATTCCAAAATTACACGTCTCTTTCTCCCCCATTTATCAATCACGTTAGTGCCATTTCCAATGAAGACTCCTTTACATTGTAGAAGAAACCAGTAAGACTGGTAAAACTCAGTATCTTCTTGAATCACAACACACTTGGAATAAAACCACTATGGAATCCAATCACCATTTCAAGGCTTTTTTTCAGTGAGGCAGGCACAAAATATAATCTGTTATGCTCCTTAGGCTATACAATGAAAAATATCTATGTGGTGCTTTCCCTAACCACGAAGATGCTAGTTTTAAAAGCAGAAAAATGGATCTTTGGTGTGATGGTAGTGGAAGCTTAACTGAAAATAATGGTTCAGAGTCAATTTGCTCCCTTGGCACCAGCTTGCTCTTGATGCTGGAGAATGGCTGCTGAATCTTCACACCATGCGGAATCCTAACTGGTGCATATCTTCCTTTGCCAGAAGGGTTTGGAACCTATCACGGCAAACAACAACTTCAAGGATGCTGGAATGTCTCCTTAGTATACATAGTTTGCATTCCACAAACACATATAAATTTCCTGATACAGAAATCCCCCCCCCCCCAAGTTTCTGTCCAATTTTCAGACATAGATTTCAGGCTGGCCTCCTTCTCCCAAACTAAGACTGAACAGGAAACTCCCACAGTCCAGCACTCCATCCCATCTGTGCTTTTCCTTGCTCTGAAGTACAGTGTTGGCTGCTCTTATGAGCCAGATTTCATTTTCTAGGTTCTGACTATGTAAGACATTCTCTTTTCAGACTTCTCTTGGAGAAAGACGAGTATTCTAAATGTCAGTTTTCTAACTATTCTAGAAATATCTCAACAATTTTGGTAGCCATATCAGTACAACTGCATGTTATGAGTAGGTCTGTAATTATTTTTCCTGATAATCTAAAAGCAAACATGAGCATGCAAAGAGAGAGGTGCAGGAGGGGGGAAGGTAGGGGGAAGCAGTTCATTCATTCTCCTTATGCTGCTTTCCTGCTGATAATTACCATTTGATTTCTGATTTTGGGGAGGGGGGATCTTGATTTTTTTTGGGTCTTGATATTTTCCCCTCTTCCAGCATACATATGTATGTGTCATCAAGTCTAAACCTTCTGATGAGATCAGACTGCACCATGCCACCTTTCATGCATCTCCTTCAGCATAGATGACGGTATTTGGCATGAAAACAGTGTGAAGGGAAGAAGTGTTGCAGCTCCTCTCTTGTCCCCAGATGCAGCTCTGTGTGGTGTAGTGGTTAAAAGTGGTAGACTCTAATCTGGAGAACTGGTTTGATTCCCCGCTCCTCCATATGAGTAGCGGACTCTAATTTGGTGAACCAGTTTTTTCCACTCCACATCAAGGATGCCGGTGACCTTGAGCTAGTCACAGTTGTCAAGATGTATCTGATCCAATAGATTTTTGAACCCCCAAATTCAGTTTCAATCATTGCAATTAGCAGTTCCAATACACTGTAATTACTAAAACATTTTGAAGCTATAAGACGTTGTGCAGAAAACAAAACATCCCAGCTAACCATTGGGTGCTAAGAACTAACCAGGCCTTTCATGCTCAGGCAGCCTGTAGCTTGTTGCCGGCTGTTCCTGCTTCCTGTCAGGATTCTGTGAGGGAGAGCACCCTTTGACAGGCATGAATTGCAGCCACATGTGTGGAGGGATCTTTGGGTAACAATACTCCTGCACGGTCCAGAAAAGATGGTACTAATGGGCTGCAAGCTAAGTTCGCTGAGGAAGTCTGCTCATTCAGTGGTGTGATGTCTGTCTGGAAGATGATGGGAGGAAGGGGAAGGGAAGTGATTATTGGTTCCATGGGAGAAGTCTGGTCAAGCCGGAAACTGGACAGCTCAGCCTCATGTTTCGTTTTAGGATTTATATGCCCTGGGCAATGGGAGGAAATCCCAGCAAGTTCCCCAAAGAGCAATCCTGCTTCTGTTTCTTAATTATTTGATGGAATGGGCAAAAAAAATGTGCCTGAAGACTTGGCAGGTTGAGCAGAAGCAGTTGACTCTTGTGCTGCTGATCAAGATCCCACAAAACACAATGGAAACAAATCAGGAAAGAAAGTCCTGCTAAAGGAAAGAATCCTCCTACGTACACAATTCTTTACAGCATACTGTTTGGAAAGGTCACATCCACAGCTTTTCAGCCCCTTGTAAATGTTAGCTTTGCACTGTCAACCTCATTCTGCTTCCCAACATACACATTTCATCAGTTTCTCGAGAGTCAGGAAAGCAGCATGAACGGCACTGCAGCTTAGAAAGGGGCTCATGTGCATAAATCATTCCTGTAGAAGTATTCCCATCAGCAAGTCAGACTGCTGCGGATATTAATGAGCATGTTTCATATTTCACTAACTCTCCTGCTCCCAGCTGTTCCTTGCAGTTCAGCTGGCCATCCAGAAATTCTTTGCCTAATGGAGAGGTGTGCAAAGCATTATGGAAAACTAATAAAATGGGAGACATTTCCATGGTGGCCACTCCATGGCCATCATGACATTTCCTTGATTCACAGTTCGGCTGTTGCTGTTGTCAGAAAACACCAGGAGGATGACATTTTGAGGTCAATTGTGTGTGCAAATGTGAATGTGTAGCAATTCTGTTTCATGCAAACCACTGGTCTTGTTCTGCATTTTTTCCAGAGTGGGTGGTTGAGATGTGAACTCTCTGCAGTTAACAGGTCTAGAAATTTTTACAGATGAGGCTGCAAAACACAGAGCATGGCTTATATCACAGTTTAGTTATTTGCCCAAACACCTGGCCATTAGAAAGCAAAGCACAGAAAAACATGGTCAAGACTGGCTTCTGAAAACTGCTGAGAGCCACTGCTTTCATCGACTAAAAAAAAGGAAAATCCTAGCCCCTCATGATGGCAAAAGAGAATACTGGTCTGCTATTTACTTTCTATTTATTCAGATCTGTGACTGAGGTTTAATATTCGGAAAGCACAGTCACAGATTTCAATACCTGCATTCTCGCATCCTGTTGGTCACAAGAAATTAAGGGACAACTGGACATTGTTACCAGTTTCTTCTTGGTGTTTGCAAGAAAAAGGGTCAAAGGACCAATTGTTTTCCAGTTTACTAAAGATTCCCTATCAGATTGCCTAAATGGGATTCTTAATTCACCACAGTAACTGGTGAATGACTTTTATATTTCTGCAATAACCTGTCCATTTTAGTGGAACTATGTTCTGATCAGCCCATTTTTAGACAAACACCAAAAGAACAAATGTGAAGCATCACTGTAACGTAATTTGTGATAGCTATTGAACATTTCAGTAGAAAAACAAACCTTGAAGGGCAGTCTCTTCTGTTACAAGCAATAGGCTGTAGATTTGGTTTGGGTTTCTCCAGGCAATGGGATGTGTTGACTTGGGTTCCATCCAGTAAGCATCTCAGCTGGTGATGCTGTATTCCCTTGTTACCACAAGAGGCTGAACAGGATGACATCTTGTCCACGGACCACCAGTAATCTGTTGCAACAATGTAACATTTATGGTAAAACACGTAAAACTGACAAGGTGTTTATTAACACTGCTAGAAACTGCAGCTAGACCAATGAAAGGTCACTAGTCTACAAAAATGGTTACAACAAACACCCATGCCAGCCATTCATAGCACATTAGTGGCATGGAAAAAAGAAAGGAAAAAGAACCAACACTCTTCCAAATAATAAAAACATTCTCTTCTCAGTCTTATAAGTTTCATCTAATTTCTCTCAGTTAATTTTTACCAACTAAAATGCCATCGGGGTTGGCTTTCCAAGCCTATCATGACCCTTTCTTCAGAAGGAAAATACCCCACCCACATTTCTCACTTTAGTGGCCTTTTTTGTATCATCTTGAATATTATTATCTTTATTAAGATGTATCATAATCATTTCATAACACAACCAGATGATTATATGGGCTATGGCTCAGTGGCAGAACAAAAGTTTTGCATGGAGAAGGTTCCAGGTACATCCTCTTGACTCTTCAGTGAAGGGATCTCTGGTGGCAGCAGTTGGGGTAGAACCTCCTCTGCTTCAGACCTTGGAGAGATACTGGCAGCCCAGGGGGAAAATACTAAACTAGATTGATAAATGGTCTGACACAGTATAAGGCAGTTTCATATGTTCTTACTTCCCTTCTATTTTTCTGCTCCTTCACTATGAATGAAAAAAAATGCTAGAATCATTGGAATGTTTCAGCAAAGGTGTGCTGAGATCCCAGGAGACAGAGCAGTCGGAGATACTCCTGTGCTATTTCCAAGTCACCAAGTAGTCACAAGCCTTTATTGGCATAAAATAAACATACAAAATCAGCATACAAAATTTGCCCATTATTGCTCACAATTATAGACACTGGTACTAAAATACTAAATACTAAAATATATACATGGTCCTTCTGTAACTATAGGACATTACTTCAGCTAAGTTAACCTAATTCTAAACGCCATCAGATACTGACAGAAGCTAGAAAAATTACTGCTGGCTATATGTGGTCATAATACATAGACATTGGTTGGTATTCATTCAGACATTCATTATTGTTGGGCAGAAATTTTGCTACATTCTCACACACTGTGGGATCCATGTTGTTCAAAAGCATAGGTATCTTAAGAGCATCAGTTAGATTGTTATACAGAAATGGGATAAGTGCAGATTGTGACATTCTGATTTTTTGCAAACCTTACACAATGAAAGAGGTATGATCGAAAGGTTCCACCTGACCCATATTGTATGGACATAGCCTCCCTCTGTTTATCAATTTGTTGACATCTCGCCACAGAGCAGCATAGAAGGCATTAGATTGAATCTGGCCAGTGTTAAAGCTCTTTTCTTAATTTAGGGTTGGTGGATCCACTGTAAATAATTGGCCATGTGTCCTTGTCTAATTGAATACAGGGTCAGGGGAAACACGTTTTCCTGCAGCTGTTATCATATCCCGATAATTTCCTTTGTTCTAATAGCTTAGTTTTCAAGCAGCTGTATGCTCTGATAGGGAAAGAGGGACTAATTCACTCTAATGAAAAGCCAAGAGGTTGATTTTTCCCAACTAGTTTCAGCCACCTAGAATTTTGTATAGTCGGAAAGCATGAGGTGTAACAAACTGGAGTGATCCTGCAAATAGTGATGAGCTGCATCTGACAGTTCTCAGCCAGGCCATCGTGGGTACAAGGCGATATTTGCCCGAGTTCTAAACATAGGGCTGCATATGAAGTACAATTTGGTAAGCTCCATAATTTTGTGGAAGAAACGGACTGGCTGTGTTTATATTTTTGTTTATAGTCTGATCCAAATAGGTGCTCCATAGAGGAGCTGAGAGTCGCATTTTAGCATTGAACACCTTCAATGGATGGTATATACCTGGTGGCCCACAGTGAAAAAAAGAAACGCTTGAATTGCTAGGGCACTGTTGTTACTGCAGCGAGTGCTAATTTCCATGTACCTCGCCCAATTAAGGTTGCTAGTAAGAGTTATGCCCAACATTTGAACTGTTTAACTTGTTCTATGGTTCTGTTTATTGATTTTGTCCATGAAGGACTAGGGTCTTCTAGCCAAGACCAATATTCTTGCTCTTTCTTTTCATAGTTAATTACCAGTCTGCCCTCCTTACAACATTCAGCGCACAGCAATTTAAGAGACGAGTGAGACCAACTTTAGTGTGGTGCATAGCAGTGTCGCCAGTACAGCAACGCTGGCACGCATTTAGTGTTTAGTTTGGGAACATGCCCACTCGCCTCCTGGCGGGTTGGCACTAGATCACTAAGGAATATATTGAACAAAGTGGGGCCAATGTACAGCCTTGTTTGACCCCTGGTTGTGATGATTTTCTCAGAGCGGTCCCTTTGTTGCTGCCTTATTCTGCAGCTAGTGCAAGTGTGTAGCTGTTTTATACAGACCAGTAGTCTGGGGTCCATGTGTAATCATTGGACTCTCCACAGTAGGCTCTAGATATGGGAGTCAAATGCCCCTTTAAATCCACAGGAAGGCTGCAAACAGTTTACGGTTATTATGAGTTATACTTTTGTTAGCTAAGTGTGCTAAAACTGTTACATGATCCAGTGTTGATTTATTTTTAGTGAATCCAATTTGCTCCGGTCCTATTACTTCTGCTTGCTTGACCCAATCTTCCACTCTCCTAAGGAGTAGTTTTGCATATAGTTTGCCAATTACAGATAATAGGCTTATAGGGCGATAGTCACCAAGTAAACAAATCCTTCTTATGTTACACTCACAGGACTAATTTATAAGAGCATTCACAATACAGGAAGTATTCCTTAGAGGACAGTTTGTGGTACTATGTACATACACTTCAAAATGTTTAGCTTATTTGAATATGATAGGTATTTGATACTTACATGTCAATGCACCTCTATCAAGAATAGAACTGCAGAGATGGGCAAATATTTGAACAGTCTTTTGCAAAGGCATCTTTCATATGAAACTTAATTATTTAAAAATAAACCAGGTTCACAAGCAGCATTTACTTTGATGCAACTGCCTTATAGGTATCAGTGCATTGTGTCCTGTTCTTCACTCTTTGTGCAGCCAGTGTAAAAACTGTTGGTAAAATCCATGTCACTTTATGCTTAAAATTAGTGAATTCTGTCCCACATTAATTGAATAGATGAGTTTTAAATTTTGCAATCTGCAGCACAATGGTAGCATCTGAAATCCATTCCAAAAATCAAGAATTACCATTTTTACCTTGAATTATCAAGGAGGTTTTTTGCAGGAGCAAGCCCGCCTCATTTTGAGCCATGCAGCTGATTTCACCTTGATAATCATTGCTAATGTTCAGTATCTGAAGAATCTGACCAGCTGCTAGCACGTGGTGGGGCATATTGATGGGCTGACCAGCAAATAACCAAGTGATGTTTGGGGTTGGATGACCATCCACTGGGCAGCCTGAAAAATAAGACAGAGAAATCTATCAGATCCCAACCAACTGTGTAGCTAGCCATGAATTAGTTTTTAGGAAAAATGAAGGTTTGATGAACTATAAAATTCAGTTTGCATATACACTGTCCAAGAAGTGGCCACTGACAATAATTTTGTATGGTGATGGTCTGCTTTATTCAAGCTATCACATGTGCAAGCTTTGAGAACTTCTATTCCAGAGCCATCTGATGCCAGGAGTAAAAACTTTGCATGTGCTTGGATGGGTCCGCCTGGTAAACAGCGCAATGATGTTTCAGCTCAATACAGAAATATTTTGACAGCCTCTATGCAGGCCTATAATAGTTGATTTGAAATCTTATGCTATTTGGGATGCATATTGGAAAGAAAATGTCACTTTGAAAGAATAATGGGGAAAAGTGATACTACAGCACTCTTTCCCTCTCATTATTCTTTATAATCACCATTACAGAGCCACCATGTTGTAGTGGTTAGAATGATGAAGTAGGATCTGGCATATTAGGTTCAGATTCCCACTCCACCACGGAAGCTTGTTGAGTGGTCTTGGACTAGTCACTCTTTCTCAGCCCAACCTAACTCAACCTATATTCTGAAATAGTTAAATATTTTAATGACACCCCCCCCCCCCCAATATTAGGGGTTTTGTCAGGGGGAAAATCCCTTTTAAAGATTCTGGGTTTTTGTGGTCATTGAATCATATTCTAGTATTCACAGTATCTGTCAGTATAGGTCTTTTCTTACAACTGGGGCCTTCAGATATTATGCATCCAAACACCAAGACAGCCTTCATAATCAAAGCAATACTCAGTTTGATGAGTTTTAATGTGTTTCTGATGGTTTTTGTTATATTTAAATAAAATCACAAATGCAAATGGACTTTTTCTATTTCACAGAGAGCTGAGAACTCTATACAACAAGCACAACTGACAGATAAGATGGAAGTAGAGGAGGGCTGAGGTACTGAAGGCAGGTTCATTCATTGTCAGGGCGCTGGAATTACAGTGGAGCTCTGGCCTAGGTTGCCGTGTTTTTATTTATTTCCTAACGATGGGTATCACTAAATTTTAAAAATACAACTGAAACAACTCAACACACTAAAACAAGAGCAATCAAACACATCATCAGTATTCTAAAATAGTAATCAGCAAAACCAGCAGAATAAAATCAACATAAAAGAACAGATAAAAACAACCAGCATAAAAGCAAAGTGAGAACATGGCAAGGAGATAAAATGGAGTTTGGACTTGGCTTTTGAGTACCAGTAATACAGATGCTGGGTGAACTTTAAAAGGGAGGGCATTTCTTGTGTGGGTCACCTGCATTTAGAAGGCCCTTTCTCTAGTCACCACCAACCTCACTTTTGTGGGCAGGGGCTCTGAAAGCATTGCTTGGTATGAAGATCTTAGCTGGTGAACTGAACAGAAGAGGAGGTGGCATTCCTCCAGGTGATTGTCTTCCTAACTGCCTTTTAAAGCTATAAGGTGTGATTTTGTCCGTAATTAATTGAAGACCTCCCTGCTTCTCCACTGAAGAATATAACCACTGCTAAGCTCATACATATGTGGTTTAGTGGTGAGTTTTAGGCTTACTTTCCTTGTTAACTTGAGGCCTACACACATAAATGACTATACAAGATCCCGCAAATGGAATCCATCCTCTGCTTTTCACTATGTGTGTGGGGGTCTAATCTCATAGGAATTTGTGAATACACAGGAAAGGTTCTATATGCAGTGAGTGGGACAGTAATCATTCTCCTGGCCTGCCAGGCATATACTTGACCACTGTGGTTGTGTGTGAACTGGCCCTATGTGGGTTCCAATCATGTAGCTTGTTGGCATTACAGATGGAAACAGAATGTACACAGTGCATTCACTACAGCTGCAGATGTATACTAAAACATCTGTGCAGACTATCAAGCCAGAGGGGACATAGTTATGTTGATATAAAGATATGGAGGTTTATAAAACATGCAATTAACCCTGTCTCACCAAGTACTCTCCATAGATTAAAAGAAGAATGTGAAAAAATCAAGGAAAACAAGCAAAGCCAAAACCATCCAATGTTGGCTGGAGTCTTCAGCCAAATTTAGTTGGTTTCTTTTTATCTCCTATAAAGCTCTGGATTGCCAAATAAATGTACTCTTGTTCTTCTCATCACTGCATATTTTATTTGCATCATCTATTACTTCTTATTCCAAAAGCAATACATGAAATAGTAGCTGATGGGAATACTACATAGCCAATAACAGGGGGAAAATTAAAAAATAAAACCATGTTCTCACTAAGCGTGCTACCACTGAGTAATTGTACATGCTTCCTCTTTTAATGAAAAAAAATCTTACAATTTCCTATGAAATGACTATGTAGTATTTATTTCCCACTGGCATCTATTAAATTAAGCATCATTCACTCTTGACTGGTGACATATACTACATATTTCTTAGTGTATAAATATAATCTCTTACACACATTCTGCAGAAATAAAAATGTCACAAAAAGGATCCTGAAAACAGGCTTCTTTAATTTAGCTCACAGGAATAATATTAAAGCAGATTACTGACACAGTATTTATTCTGTGTTTCCAAACAGTCAAGCAATATGATCCTGTTATTGATATTATCAATGCTCAATGCATCTCAGATGAAAGAAAAAAGCCCAGCCTGCTGTCACAATCAAACCAGTGCTGGTTCCTGCATAGTCATTTCAGTAGTCCTTCCTTTTAATCCATCAACTTTGATTTTCAGGTCTGACACATACAATGGTTCTTAACTGGAAGAACAAACTTGAGGACAATATGCTGTAGTGATTCCAGTGTTGGACTAGGGAATGGGAGACTGGGCTTTGTATCACCGCTCTATTATGGCTACTCGCTGGGTAACTTTGGACCAGTCAGATGCTCAGCCTAACTCCCCTCCCAACCTTGTTATGGGTAAGGACCAAATGGAGGTAGGGAAAATGATATTGTAAAATGTTAGGGTACCCACTGGGGAGAAAAGTAGGTAATGAATATCTAAATAAATGAATAATTACCATCCAACTAACTATCACATTATAACTTTCACCCACTGACTGTGCAACCCTATGGCAGTTCCATCACTGAGAGTCATACCTGCTTTACCTATGTATCTGCATAAATGTGTCTCATATTCTATGATTGGCACTGGTTATTTACCGAGATATTTAGAAAGTTTAAACATTATTTTTTTTAAAAGAAGAGTGAAAGACTCACAGCTTCTCTGAAAATGTTCTTCTATCCTAACAACTTGATAAGACTTTCAGAGGCTATAGTAATTTCATTTACCTTTTTGCAAGATAAATTAAAGGTGAAGATAGTCCCCTGTGCAAGCATTACTGACCCATGAAATGACGTCACATTGCAAAGTTTACTTGAAAAATTATGTTTATGGGGTGATTGCCACTGTATTCCCCAGTCATCTACACTTTACACCCAGTAAGTTGGGTACTCATTTTACCAACCTTGGAAGAATGGAAGGCTGAGTCAACCCTGAGCTGGTTACCTGAAACTGATTTTGGGATTGAACTCAGGTTGTGAACAGAGCTTTGACTGCAGTGCTGCAGTTTACCACTCTGCATGACTCAAATATGGGAAGACATGGAAAGGAGCAGACTAGAAAAATCTATTTATAACTTTCAGTGATATGTAGTCTCTAAATACACGCAATTGGCAGGGGATAGGTGAGCATTCCAATTCATGAAGGAAAATTGTCAGGGTCAAAAGTATACTTGAGGGTCTCCCAACATTGCTATGCCATGAAAAATATTCATGCATTCTTCCCTCATGAACATAACTACTGTTTGACCAATGGCTTGTCTGCTCTGACCGACAATGGATTTTCAAGTTCTCAGGCTGAGGTCTTTCATATCACCTGACCCTTTTAACTGGAGATTCCGGGGGGCCTTCCACATGCAAACCAGATATTCTACCATGGAACCAGAGCCCCTGTATCTTGTACCATTAGAATATTCCCTAATTCCATGAGGATATTCCCTAGCAATACAGAATACAAGATCTAACCTGATAAAACAAGCTTAACTGGCTATAGAGAAACAAGCAATATGTAGCTCGATTGTTTCCCCTTCGCTTAGCAAGAATACTCAAAATAACTGGTTTTGGTGGGTTTTCTGGGCTGCGTGGCCGTAGTTTGGTCTGGTCTGGTCTGGTCTGTGTGGCTGTGGTCTGGTGGATCTTCAGAGGTGTATCACAGAGGGAAGTCTGTTACACACCTCTGTGATGCACCTCTGAATATGCCAGCCACAGATGCAGGCGAAACGTTAGGAACAAGATCCACCAGACCATGGCCACACAGCCCAGAAAACCCACCAGAACCAGTTGAATCCGGCCGTGAAAGCCTTTGACAATACACTCAAAATAACAGTCTGGAGCCTTACAGTGACAATCCTATGCAGAGTTACTCCTGCTGAAATCAACAGGTTTAAACTAGACAACTAGATAAACTGCAAAAACCTGTTCTATCTGCAGACTTTTTTTTTCCTGAATGAATTGGCCTACATCCACATGCACTGATATAACTCTTTGGAAGGAAGAGGTGATTGCACTCAGAAGAAGCATTCTCAAAGTCATATTCCTTGAACAATTAATTATTTTGTGGAAACGAAGAATGAAAAACAGATTCATTGGTCCATTCCTCCCTCTCTAATTCCTCACAAATCCCCAGTCTGTCTGTGTGTCCTTCTAAGAAGGTTTCCTAACAGTATATGAATATTAGAACCAAATAATCCAAGGACTTAAAAAAGGCAAGACGTACTCTAACTGTTCTGTCTCTTGAATCAACAGAGAAAGTAGCCTCTGCAGTCTCACTTCACAGCTATTGGGAATACAGTATCAAAACAGAAAGATGTGTGATCGCCACACCAAGCTTGCAAGTGCTGGAACTTAGGAAAACCTTGTGCTGACATGTGGACTGAGCAAATCAGATATGGATGTCATCAGGGGAGAAGACTATAAATATGAAACAGCAGGATTTCCTTTTTACAGTGGACTGTATTTCTCTGGTCATAAAAACACACACTTTACTGGCTAACTCTACTGTTATTGTTTCATATCTCCTATGAACAGAAGCTTTATTAGTTTTTAAAACAGTTCAAAGTGAAAGTCTGGGTCATAGTCTGGACATGAGTCAAGTGGTAAAGATAGGCTTTCATGCATCGGTAAGGAGAATATGGACCTCAAGGTGTTATCCTGCACAATCCAGAGCTGTCTTTAGGGGAATCTTATTTTCCTGCCAGCAGGATGCAGAATACATGTTTCAGTTCCATAAAGGAACCCTGCTCAATAATATTGCAGGTTTATAACTCGTATTAGTTTTGTTCAAGGATCCAAATTCAATCCCTGCACACTGAAGAGTTGAAAAAATAGTCTTTGAAATCTTCTGTCCATCAGAGCATTGAGCTAGAAGTGCCAATCAGCTGACTCAATGAGAAAAATGTTATGCTTCTACCCCTTTACCCCACTGCCTGTTTTTTTTACAATACACATCACTATCTCTCAGAAACCAAACCTTTCATTGATGACATGAAAGAATTACTGATTGCTGCTGTTTGGTATTTTTTACATGCATACTCAATTTGCAAGCTTGCATTAGGCTACTTTTATGTATCATTACCATTTTTAGAGACCACTGAAGGAGACTATTTAGTTGAAATGCGCTTGGCCTAAATGACTTATTTTATACATATGGGTGTGTAGTTCCCTCAAGCCGCAGCTGAGTTAGGGCCACCCAGTATGGTTTTCAAGGAAAGAGACTAACAGAGGTGGTTTGCCACTTCCTTCCTCTGCATGGCAACCCTTCATAAGAGAAGCCATGTTGGGTCAGACAAGTGGTTCATCTAGTGTACCATTCTGCTGCCAACAGTAGTCAGACATGGGGTCCACAAATAGACTCAGTAGACAAAACTCATAATCTGTTGACTGTTCCCAGCAACATCTGACAGAGATATTCTGCCTCTGAAACTGGAAATTTCATTCCACTATCACTACTAATAGTCAATGATCAACTTATCCTCCATACATTTTCCAACCATCTTTTAAATCCATGTAAGGTAATGATTATTACTATATCTTGTGGCAGTGAGTTCCACTAGCCAACTACTTTTTGTGTAAAGGCATATCTCCTTCTGTCATTATTAAATCAGCTGCAAATCAGATTCATAAGTTGATAGAATTTTTTAATCTTGACTTATTGGGAAGACACCAAAACAAAATGTCAACCCAGAAAAACCAGGTAAACAAGAAGGTTGACACAAAGTCTAGTACCAGACAATTTAAGGGTTAATACATTACAAATGATAAAAAGGTCAGAGATCAGAGTGAATCATAGCTTTATGGTGTGTATATCCAAATTCAGGAAGCAAAATGATGACCTTGCTTATTGAAATATTTGGACTAGTTATAACAAGCTGAAAAATTATTCTTGAAGTTCCTAATCTATTTCATTAATAAAGGGAGTTTATCTAGTTAATCTACTGTGGTGTAGTGGTTTAGGTGCTCTCTAATCTGGAGGACCGAGTTTGATTCTCCACTTTGCCACTTGAGCTGTGGAGTCTTTATCTGGTGAACCAGATTAGCTTGTGCACTCCAACACATGCCAGCTAGGTGACCTTGGGCTAGTCACTCTCTGAGCCCCACCCACCACACAGGGTGTTTGTTGGGGGGTGGGGGGGGGAGGGAAAGGAGATTGTAAGCCCTGTTGAGTCTACTTACAGGAGAGAAAGGGGGAATATAAATCCAAACTCTTCTTCTTCTTAATAAACTGGCCCTACTTCTTGTTCAGAGCTGTATTTGTAGTTTAAACAGCTTCCTTCCTTCCTTCCTTCCTTCCTTCCTTCCTTCCTTCCTTCCTTCCTTCCTTCCTTCCTTCCTTCCTTCCTTCCTTCCTTCCTTCCTTCCTTCCTTCCTTCCTTCCTTCCTTCCTTCCTTCCTTCCTTCCTTCCTTCCTTCCTTCCTTCCTTCCTTCCTTCCTTCCTTCCTTCCTTCCTAACTGTCCCAAAGGGAAAAGGGTAAAGAGAACATGGTAAATTCAAATAATAGGTAATAGGAAGGTGAGGCCAGCTAAATGGAAACCATTGTTATCCTCAACCATAGGCCTTGTGGAACATCTCAGTCTTAAAGTCCTGCAAAATTGTAACAGATCTTGTGGGGCCTGGGTCTCACTTAATAGAGAGTTCCACCAAGCCAGGTCTGGAACCAAGAAGACTGGCTGTAGTTGAAGGCAGTCAAACATTCTTTGGGCCAGGGACCACCAATAAGTTGTTCCCTGCTGAGCATAAAGTTCTTTGGGGAATGTATTGGGAGAGGCAGTCCCAGAGATATGAAGGTCTCAGACTGTTAAAGGCTTTATGGTGTGAATTTTAACAATTTGTGCCATTGAGGAACGTCTATTGGTTAAAGTACATTTAGTTTTAAAGAAAATATTTACCATGACTGTTATGTTTACTCAGAAGCATTTGGCAAAGCTATGTCAAATGCTCAGTCGCACAGTGGCCCCCAAATGTGATGTGAACAGATCTTCTAGCATTTCAGCTTGTTTGACCCAGTGTCTAATGTAAACGGATGCTCTTCAATATCATACCAAGAAACTACTTACAGATGTTTGGTAAACGCAAGAAATTCATAGTTCTTTAGCAATATAGGGATCCAGTGCTTTACACCTTCCTTTTAAAAATGCTTAAATCCTTAAAATGGTTCTTAGTAGTAGGTGCCAGAGATAGATTTACTGACTTTGATTAGATTCCCAACTATTTTAAGTGTTACCTATTCTCCAGTTTCTCTTAAAATTCAAGAACTTAAGATTCATTCCAAAGACTGCAGCATCTGTTCCTTTGGCTCCATTATAAATTTTGTCCAGGACATTATATACTCATATCTACACACACACATTCACATAGAGACAGTGCAAGAAAAATGAGTAAATAATGCAAAAGGACTTCTTCACAGTTTAGTATGGATAACCCTGGACATACACTTTATTTTCTGGAAATCACTACAGATCAGGAATTTCTAATGATTGGCAGAAATTACTGTGATGTGTAAAGAAGAAAAAGGTGGAGAGGGCTGGCTGCCTCTCAGTTCCATGGTGGTAAAACCCAGAAGTCTGCACCACCACAGAGCTGCACTGGCATCCAATTGGGCATTCCTGGTCTTGGGGGGTGGGGAAGGGCTGGGGCGTTTCACCCCCAATTTGCAAGCAGGTGCATCACAGCCCAGGGCTTTCAAGTGGCCTAAGTCCATTATGCCCTATGGAGGGCTTTCCAGCAATGTTTTTTTCCCCTGTCTTCCTGTGCTGTCAGAAAATCTTCCAGAGATGGTGGGACAATACTGTCCTCAGCCACCTGGGGCTGTGGATTGGGCTGCCCGGTGCTACTGGATTCGAATCTAACAAAACTCAGGCTAGTCTATCAGATACCAGTTTGTTGGTTGGGAAGAATATCTTCTCTCTGTTGCCATCTCTGTGGCTACACAGTCACAGGGAATAAGGCTGCTCAACAAAGTATGGTTCATAAATCATAAAACACAGTTAACACAAACTGTAGTTAAAAACTAACTACAAACCATTATCCTAGTTTAGTGCCAACAAACAAATGCATTCAGAATTCAGATAGCTAACCATGGTTTGATCAAACAGCATTTTTTTCATGATGCCTGAATACAGCTCAGGTCTTGCCAGTCCTGAGACTTCATAGTTGTCTAGTAGTCAGAAAATCTAATTTCACATACTCTTCCTCTTCTGTGCTAGAAAATTATCTGTCAACCATAGATAGTCCAAACTGCCTTAATTCAAACCAGAAGGTTCAAGGAGCATGTAGAAAGAATTCCAATTTAGAAACACAAACATACCTATGAGGATAGAACTCCCAGGACTGAGCACTTTTCTGGTTCCTGAAGGTGATGTTATCACAGAAGGAATGCCAGGCCCTGTGAGGGACAATGTGGCTGCCATGTCTTCTGATTGATTAGGCAGTTGTGGTGGATCTGGGAACACATTGAAAAGGCTAAAATACAATAAGAACATCTCTCAAATGACACGATTACATCCTGATGTAATTTAACACCATTCATTGTATTATTTGCTACCCTGGAATATAAGCTTATCAAACAAAGTAATATATTCTTTTTAGCTGGATATTGGAAACAGAAGCAATGGGGGAAAAACAGGAAAAATCTCTGTGTCTGATTTCCTGCATGACATATTTTTAAATCTTGCTCTGAAACCAAGTTGGATCCTTGGTAATAGGGAGGGGACACTGGGGAACATCTCTGCTGATTATGTAACATTGAAGGTGATCTTAACTACCTTCATGTGTGGCCAAGAGTGATCCTCTCAGTACTTAGATGTGGCTCACAACCTACAGATGCAAGTTGGATGTCCAATAGATGTAGGACCAGCCCACAAGTTTGGGTTGTATAATTTTGTCCTCTTTGTTTATTTGTTTCAATTATATTTGGGGCAGAGGTAGTTGTAAGTCACTCTAGGGCCTCAATGGGAAGAAAATTGGCATATAAATGTCCAAACAAATAAGTAAAATCCTTAACAGACTTGGATGTAATGGCCAAATTGAGACTTGCTGTTGGGTCTGAACTCATATGTTCTCTCCTCCTCCACGTCCCTTGCACTTCAAATTCCCAACCTTACTTTCAGAGTTGGGGAAAAACAACAGTATTCTGAATCAACAAACTGTGGTTTGCACTTGACCTAGAAAACTACGGTTTACCAGTGTGGATGTAATAGTAAACTGTAGTTTGCCTGAACCAGAGTATTAAGGGAGGAATGAAAGTGCATGAGGATGGGAGCAGGAGGCATACAAGTCTGTGACATGTTCCTGATCCACCAAGCCACGGTTTGGAGGACTGGAGTTGTTACATTTGAACTAAATCAGTGCTGTGCCACAGTATGAAGAAAAAATAGACCTATAATACACTGGTTAACCTATGGCACTTGATTAACCGGTGCAAATCAGCATCACATGGCATATTCATGGCTACAAAGCTTTTTTTAAAAAAAGGTTGAATCAAATATGTGGAATAATTCATTAGTAGGCATTAACAGTCTAGTGACAATACATCTCTGACTGCTAGATGCTGGAGAATAACATAAGGGGGTAGATTTGATTATTATTTTCAGGTATGTAAATCCTCTTTTCAATAGGCAGCATGCTGAGCTAGATATTTATTTATTTAAACATTTATATCCTGCCTTTCCTCTTGGCTGAAGGTGGCAAGATGAATTAGTCTGTCCAATGTGATAATTTCTAGTTGAGATTGCTGGAGATGGAACTAATTCAGAAACTTGTGAACTCTGAGAATCACAGTGCAATCCTAAACAGAGAAACACTTTTTAAAGTCCATGGACATCAATGGGCTTAGAACAGTGAAGCTATTTATGACTCTGCTAATATCAAATCAGCTGAAGAATTTGTTTACATGCTAATTCATCAGTCAATGATGTCTAGTGTGATTGGACTGTTGCAGATAAAATATGACACAAATGCCAGTCTGCCTAACATAATGGCTTTCAATGGAGTCATCCCCTCCAGTTATTCAGAATACGGCATTCATTGATCTCAAACATCTGAGAAATGTTTACTTGAAAAGACATGATACCACCCGCAAGAAGACTGGAGGGGGGAATTCCTGAGGGGGGTGGGGGGTTGGCCTGCTTTGACCTGCTTGAGTCAGCAGAGATTAAGAATCAGCACGGTATCAAGCCCTGAAAAATGAGCTCTGCCAAGGGTACTTAACATATGATTTGGGAGGCAAAATAATATACACAGAATGTGCACACTTCATTAGCAAATCTACAGTAGCATTTGCTCAACCCAGCCCATCTTTCATCTCTCAGGCAGCAGCGAGTGAAATGGCACAAATGTGTATTAGGGAGGCAAATCCATCAGCAAGCACCATAAATCAGCTTTAGGAACACCTTTCTACCCATGTTTCAGCCTATCAATGTCTTTCGAAGTCACCCTGCTAGCCTCACACTGCTTGCTATTATGAAACCCAAGACAAGGTAAACTTTACCCTTCGATGAACTGGTTATGGGGATTTTTTTTTTTAAAAAATAAAGGTGAATAGGCTTATGCATCTGTCAGTGAGGTGTGAAATTGGTCAGTGTCACTTTTGTGATTTACCACAGGCCTCACTTCTCCCAGATTGGAGTGTGACAGAGAAAGGAGGAAATTGCCTTCATTTCAGAAAGCTGAAGCCTGTCTTTAGCCAGTATGAAAAGCTGAGGTAAAATTCGTAAATCCATTGACACTCTCCAGAGTCTCCAGCTTAGTGAAAATGAGTGCAAGGATGCCATTTCAGTAAGAGATTCCTACAAGAGACGGGAGAGATTTTCAGAACAGTTAGAAAGGCCTGCTTTTCGGTGTATTCAGTATTAAATTAAAAAGGGTATTCTTTGGGGTGATTCTTTTGAATATAGAGAGCCCCATTTTAAACCTGTCAAAGTCACCCCGTTAAAGCAAAGGGATCTGTGAATTGGCATTCATTCTGAATGGACACACATTTCTATTGCCATCACCACGCAGGATGTTACACCTAGCATATTGTCTAGAAAAGAACAGCACCTCTAACGAATAACAAAATGTGGTAAGAAAGACAGGAAGCAGAGAAGCCATAAGTTCCCCTTTCTGCCTTAGCAGCTCTTTCAAGTGGTAATGTTTAAGCACCCAAGTGTGGTTTGAGCCTCAAGACTACTAATACGTTTCTGTGGCAATGTGCAGTTCAAAAAATCTAGGAAAATGTAATTGCAGAGATTCATCACATGTTAAAACCCCAGCTTCCTAAGTATCCTAAAGTTATTTTTTAGGCCTGTTTTCTGATTATTGCAAAAAGTAAAATTTGGATATCATTTTGGACCTCATCCTGGCAGCAAAAATTTTCATTGCAAAAAAAAATGGAAACTGGGGACCAAATTGAATATAAGAACTGGGTTCAATAAAATCTGTCAGATTGCTTAATTGTGGATGTTGTGACCATAGATTGTATATTTAAAAGATGGCAGAGGACAAAAACCTTATTTTTGACAATATGACAAGCTTTTTTTTTTGGTTTACTGGCAGCAAAATTTAGATTTAAATATGTTTACTGTTACTCTTTGTGATAAGAAAGCATAAGTGACATAATGACATTCCTTTATTTCTATAGATATTTTTATGTCAGATTTTTCAATTTGTTCATTAAATATTTATAAATATAAAACAAATAAAAATTGCAACTGAAATATGTTGGGGGAAACAAACAAGGTTTCTTAACTCTCTAAAGCTCAATGGAAAATTTTCACTTACCCAGCACCTGTAGCTGTGTGCTTTCAGTAGTCTCCCCGCGGATGTTGGCTGCCTTGCACGAGTATAGTCCTTGATCGGAGAAAGAGACGTTTGCAATCAGCAATGACCCATCATGCAGATGATGACCAGGGGCAAGTTTGATCTTATTCCTGAACCAGGTGAGTTCCGCTTCAGGTACACCTAGTAAGACAATACACCCAAAAAATAAATCTGAGAAAGCAAGAAGTCATTGTGTACATCCTAAAAAGGTGCTGTGAAGAAAAACGGAAGTAGTCTCTATTTTTGGAGTTTTTTGTCCCAAACAAGCCATATTTGTTTACAGCTCAGAAAATCCATAGCTTGCAGTACATTACAAGCACATTTATTAAGGTATTCTTGAATTTTTCAGAGGAATCTGATATTCAGAAAAGAAAGTTTTTTACAGCCTATCTCACCTCTGCTACAATCCTAAGGACACTTTCCTGGAAGTAAGCCCCATTGAATAACACAGGACTTACTACCAAGCAGACCTGCTTAGGATTGCTGCTCTCTGAATGGCTTACATATTTAAAATATTTAAAATGTACTGTGGACTAAAGGAATTGTTGCTGGATGAATGCAAAAGGAATTGATAGAGGAATTGTTGCTTGATGAGGAAGAGGGAAAGATCTTGTTCTGCCCGGAGAACGTGCCAATAATCAGGTCTGCTTTAGCCACCTTATGAATAACATGCAAAACTTTAAGAGCAAGACAGCATTGAAGACATTTATATCTTCTTCTGCAAGCTCAGACAGGGTTCAGGGCACATTCAGGAATGATTCAGTCCAAAGCAATCCTACCACAGAAAAGTTCTCTTTGGAAACAGACATTTCTGAGGCCCAACAGCTCTGCCATTTTCCAGTGATTAATACAAATCACATCACTCCATTATATTCACATTTCTTCACTGCAGCTGGCTATAACCATCTCATGTGAAATCAAACCCTAAAGTCATGATTCTGACCTACGATTTCACAAACAACAAAGGGGATTTTGTTTGAATAAAATGAAAAGGTTCATGATCTGATCTGGTGCAATCCCTGTACCTGCATTTGATACAGAATACATCCCAAGATTTCAGTCCTTTTCTGACTTTGATCACCTGCACAAAAGAGAATTTTTCTCTCGTTTTTAACTACAATGCAAACAGTGAAGAATCAAAACCAAATGTTCCATCTGCATGGAAGAAGAAAGACCAGCAGGGTACATGGCAACTAGCAGCCACTAGGCCTTCTTGTAATCCTTCTCATGTGAACTTTATTCCAACAAAATGGGTAATGAAACCGAGATCAGAGTGAGCTAGCAAGAATGCCAAAACATCAATTTAACAGGTGCAGATGTGAGAAAAGTCACTGTTTTGTCCCTTCATCAGTAGGGGGAGCAAGAGCATTTCTTCAATTCTAGCTCTTGCTCTCATTGTGCATTTGTCTCCCGCAGAATGGGGTATAAAATATGAAGCAGTAGGCACTGGAAGAGAGACAAAGATCAGGAAGGGAAGAGTTGAGAGAAGCCTCAGTAACTTTCATGGCAGGATATCATGCTGCCACTTCACGTGTACTTCTGAAAGAAAGTGTGGATAAAAAGTAAGGACAGATCCCCAACTGAAGCAAGAGTACAAGATCTCCTGAAGCCTGCTGGCTTCTTGCTCTAACCTTTCACTCTAAAGGCACCTGTGGAAGTAGTTTTCTTCTGTATTTCACAATGAACAATTGGTGGAATATGTTATACGTCAAGTAGAGAGATATTATTTCCCAGCCATTATTTTGCCCCACACATATGATTTCATTCCATTTCTAGCTTGTTCTTTCTGCCAGAGATCTCGAGCCAATTTCCTCATGGTTTGTTTTAAAGTTGCAGCTGTGGGTTGTGAAATTCCTGATGATTGGGGGTGCAACCTGGGGAGGGTCCTCATCAGAGTACAATGCTACAGAGTCCACCCTCCAAAACAGCCATTTTCTCCAGGGGAACTAGATCAGCTGTAATTCCAGGAGATCTCCAGGCCCCACTTTGAGGTTGGCAACCTTATTCCTTTCCAGTCTCCCACTTAAGTAGTCACTTGGGGTCCAAAGTGAAGCTGAATCATCTGGTCTTAAGGAAGAGGAATTTTGAATTCCAAAAGAAACGAAGGAAAAGCGAGAAACAGGTTCAGCCCAGCGATCCCCCTGCAAGTGAGCAGAGAGAGAAGCAAATCCCTGCATTTCCAAAAGGAGTTGCAGTTGAACCTTTGATGGAGCCGGCTGCTTCTGTCACTCTCTGGACCTGGCAGCAGACTTATGTGGCAGAATACTGATGTGGATGAATGGAAGAATGTAGCTTTCCCCTCAAATTACCCTATGTTAATAATCTTCATTAGTGGAAAACTTTACACAGCATGTGAAAAAGCTAGGGTATAATGTTTCTTCCTAAAGCATTAAATGTTTATTTGTAGAGAGGGTTTTTTTAAAAACATATGGGAGCATTCACAAGGTGACTCTCACCATCTACAGGCTGAAGTAACCTAGCCTGTTTTACCACTCGATCTTTCTCTCCAATGCAGTGTTGCTCAGCATAGTTTAACTACTGGGGACATGGAATTTTTTTCAAGCTTCCCTCAGTCAACACACTGAATACAACACATTTTTAGTCTTCTTTGACAACACTGGTGCTGTTTCACATAATATTTTTTGCAGTGATCCATAGATTGTCATGAGGAATTTGGTCTTGTGTAAAGGTCAACCATGGGTCACTGAATTCTCCTCCCTTGCTCTAGATGTGGTCCATTTGACTTTAGTTGCTGAGCATGGTGGTGGCTGCTTAAGGGGCCACAGGTGATTTCCCAAAGAGGACAAGGAGAAAAATAAAACCCTGACTGTTCTTCTTTTCTGAAAGTAATTACCAGCTAGCATTTCCAGTTAAATTCTTCAGAAAAGCCCATATCCACAGGAAAGAAGAACACTAAGTCCACACTGAATACATTTAAGTTTCTCTTCATATTATAGTGCCACATGGCATGTGATATTGCAGGTACTTTCAGGGTCTTAAGAAGAGATGAGGCTTGAAGCATTTTCACTGTAAGTGCTGGGAAGAGCAATACAGTAATTAATCCATCTTGCTGTTTTGTTACAAATGGCAACAGTACCTCCTTCATGTCACTAGAATAGTGTTACAGGCACTTGATAACATTTTATGACAGAGCAAAATGCAACGTCTATGCCTACCATAGCCTCCAATATGGGGCTGGAGAGTGTTATGAGGGAAGGAATAGAAAGGCAAGAGGCTGGAAATGGAAAGATCCATACAAAGCAAATATGATGAAGAAAGGTATACTTCCATGCAGGAGGAAGATAACATGATTTCTATTTTTGTCACTCATGGAAGTAGATGTGTTCCCCTCTATGAGTTCCCCCTTGTTTTCCCCACATTGGACTTAATTACACCACTGAAAATAATATACAAATGCATGAAGCTTCCTTATATTAAGTATGACCTAGCAGTGGCTCTCCAGAATCTTATGCAAAGGTCTTTTATATCACCTACTACTTGATCTCTCAACTGAAGATGTAGCTACTGAACATGGGACTTTTTGCAGGCAAAGCAGATGTTCAGCCATTGAGCTTTGAATATATTTCATGTGTTGTCTCTCTACCACTCTGCCAGTTCCTTTGAGGTATGTTTAAAAAAAACTCAGAGAATGGGCTTCCTCACCATAGAGCACTACAGAGCTGGTTATGTTCATAAGTCTACTAGATTTTCTATTTTATAACACTGAATGCTTGTGTACCCATAATAGAGAGGACGTATTTATTGAAACAACACATATTAGAATTTCCTTCAATTTCATTTTCAGTGGAAATCAGAATAAAAAATTGCAGGCTGTTTTTAAAATCAAGTAGCAATGTTTGTTATTGTGCTGGGGCATTGGGGCACTTTTTGACTGAGGCAATGTAGCCTAAATATAGCAAATATGTTATCACAATTTGAAATATAGTGAATGACCTTCCTTACCTGCAACCTGGCAGCTAATGGTCACATTTGCTCCAGGGATTGTTTTCACTATACCTCCAATATCAACAGTGATGGCGAATGAATCTTTGTTGATTAGGGTGGCTCTTGATGTTTTAATCAATGGTTTCCCTGAAAGCACAAAACATTACAGATTAGCAAGATGATAAGGCAATCATTACATATCCAGTTTTTGTCCTGCCATTAAAAAATAGTTCATGGAATTAGTGTTGTTACACTTCCTCCTCTGATCCTCTCTAATTAGGATACAACTTCCAGAGGTTTCTTTCATAAAACAAAGCATCTTACTGAAGAGATACATGTACATTCTTTAGGTTGGTCTTATTATGACCATATTCCTGGACCATTTCAACAATTCCTTGCACTGGGAGCTAGGAGGTATGGATCATGGAGTCAGTCAAATAATGAGATTTGTTTTTGTATTATTTGGGGGATGGGTGGTGTCAGGGCAACACCAGCAGAAATCCTTGTTTGAGGGCCTGAGCATGGTTCTTGTTGGCCATGGTAGCCACTCCAGGTGTTTCTCCCCAGGCTGTGGCACTAGAATTGAAGAAGTGGATTCCTGGGCAGTAAATGAAACTTAACATTGGAAGGTTACAAAGTTGATGCAGAAAAGGATACAAAGTTGCTGCAGCCAGGATGTTAACAGGAAATGACCAGATAGACCATATCACTCCAGACTTGGTTTACTTATACTGCTTCCCCTTTTTTTTGCAGGCACTGGTGTTGACCTTTAAGCTCTACATTGTTTGGGACCAGCACGCTTTACTGAGTGCCTACTGTCCCCAATGAACTTACTTGGCTACTGTGGACATATTCTGGAGTCTGCCATGGATGCCTCCACCTTCGGAAGTTAGACAGGTGGCAACCAAGAGACAACCTCATTCATGGCACCAAAATTATGAAAATTCCTTCCCAGGAATATTTGCCTGTCCTCTTCTATCACTGTCTTCTGCCAATAAGCGAAGACTTTTAATTTCATCTGGTGTTCCGTCAATGATCCCTCCTTCCTGCCATATGTTTTAAACATGGAGTTTCATGCATGTATTTTAGTTTAGTTTTGAATTGGCTTCATGACATATGCTTATAATGTTTTATTTTTAATTGTCAGCTACCCTGGTGGGCCTGACTAGGAAAAAGGCAGGATATAAATGTTCTAAAAAAATAAACAAAAACATGTTAATGTTACATGATGCTGGGGAAAAAACTAGAAAAATGCTAGTTCTAAAAAGACTTCTCTAGCTCATGTTATCTCCTTGTGCAGACTAGTTCTGAAGGTATTAATGTGAGGAAGATTCTGAATGTTGGCTGGCTGAATGCATAACTTCTCCCATAAGCGAGTTTGTTCAGGGGCCAGTAGAAAAAGAAATAGATGTTGTCATGCGATTCTGTGGGCTCAAGCCCAAGACAGGAGTCTAAAATGCCTATGAATTAATCTAGCTATAAATCTACAGAGGCAGTAAGAGGAAAAGAACTGGCTTGGAGAGGATGGGTGGAAGTTAATAGAGACGAGGAAGAATTATGGATAGTTGGCGGCCCCAGCTAAAAGTGTGGAAATCTGGTTTTGTTCCTCTCCTTCCTCCCTACCTCCCAACTTTCAATTGCCTCTAATTAAAAAACATAAACTGTCATGACAGCTAAAACACACTCTTGCATAATTGGCAGCATATTAATCCACACATTTCAGAAATAACCCACCAAGGACTGCTGTTGGGCAGCTTCTGTTTATTTCAGTGGGGCTTTTACAGGCTGTACCCATGGATCTTTTAAAACCCGGAGAGCTTTGCAGCTACAAATGTCATTCACTCAGTTGTGAAAAGTTCACAGAGTTCTGAAGTTTTACAGGGCACTCCTAAATCAGAGGGGAGGAAAGAGAGATCTTAAATATCAGTTTGTGTTTTAATTTCACAGTTTTGCGCCCCTTTTTTCTTTTCTGATGTTGTTGTTAGGGTTGGAGATTCGGCCAGTCCAAATCCGAATTTTTACCGAATCTGCACTGATTCGGACGGATTCGGACGAGGAGGGGCCGAATCTGAACTGTCCGAATCCTAACAGATCCGAATCCATGGGATTCGGATCCTGCTTTCCGAAATACGTTTTATTTTTTGGGGTTTTTTCACGTTTCGGCCTGCAGGGGGCGCATTTTTAAACATATCAGCACCAAAATTTCAGGGTATCATCAAGGAGACTGTCCTTATGATACCACTCCAAGTTGGTGAGGTTTGGTTTAAGGGGCCAAAGTTATGGACCCCAAAGGGAGATAATCCCTATCTCCCATTCTTTCCAGTGAGACTAAGGAGATGAGGGGCTACCTTTTCCGGGGGTCCCATAACTTTGGCTGAAGATAAACTGCACAAACGGAGGGCATCATCAGGACAGTCTCCTGATGATACACTGAAAATATTTCGGCTCTTTATCTACAAATGCACCCTGCAGGCACCCCATAAATTTGCACAAGATTCTTTTGTTCTGCAGTGACAGCTGCATTGCTGTCAATAGGGAAATTCTGATAGAGGGCTGTGGGTGCACATTTTTCATGGTAAACCCACAAAACTTTCAGGGTATCTTCAGGAGAGTCTCTGGATGACTTCATCAGGTTTGGGGAACTTTAGCACCGGGGGGCAGTGGGAGATGGATTTCACCGCTTTTAGGTCCCATGATTAAAACCCTGAGCAAAATTCCCCAAACTGGATGAATCAAAATACCTAATTACCCTGAAAGACTTTAATGACCAACACTATTCAAATGTGCACCTCTGGCCCTCTATAAAATTCCCCATTGACAACAATATATAGAATCACTGCAGAGCTAAATGTGAAGCAAGCTAAGAATTACCTGCAGGGAGCGCATTTTTGAGATAATATCGGCGCAAATTATCAGAGGTATCATCAGCAGGTGACTGTCCCGATGTGTTGCCCACCAAGTTTGTTGCAGTTTGGTTCAGGTATGGACCCTCAAAGTTGCAACTATCCCACATTGTTTCCAGTGGTAGCTGATGGGGATGGGGGCTACACCTTTGAGTCCATAACTTTGGCCCCTGAACCAAACTGCCGCAAACCTGAGGGGTATCATCGGGACAGTCTCGATATTACCTAATTCAGTATCACTAGCTTTAAAATGCTGGAACTGCGTGTTTCACTGTTCACTCACTCCAGCGAGGCTTCGTATTCGCAGGAAGCGATTGAAACATGAAGCGAATTTTTTTTAAAGCTGAAGTGGCGCAGAACTTCAGGGTATCATCAGGAGACTGTCCTGATGACACCCCAAGTTTGAATACCCAGTTTGGTTCCGGGGGGGGGCAAGAGGAACCATGGACCCTCGAAATCTATCCCCATTGTTCAATGAGGCCAGGAGATGGTGGCTACCATTTTGAGGTCCATAACATTTTCGGCAGAAGCTGCACCAAGCTTGGGGTGTCTCATCAGGACAGTCTCCTGATATTCTTATTTGATGCTGATATGTCTAAAATGCGCCCCTGCAGGCTACTAAATTGCCGAAGATTTGTTTTCTGCGTGACTTCTGCATTGCTGTCAATGAAATTTCTGGTGGAGGGCTGTGGTGCACATTTATCAAGGTACCAGTCACAAAAGATGTTCAGGGGTATCTTCAGGAAGTCTTTGGATGACACCATCCAGGTTTGAGGAACTTTGCTTATGGGGCAGTGGGAGATGGACCCTACCGCCAGCACATTGAGACGCGAAGCAGCGGTCGCAAACCTGGATGATTGATATGAACTCTCCTGAAGAACCTGAAAGTTTTAATGAGTTCACCATGAAATAATGCCTCCCTCTAATTCCATTAGCTAATGGAAACCAACCAACCACTACAAACGCACAGAATCTGGGAAATTGTTTGGGTGACTATGAGAGTGCAGTTTAGAGCTGCTATGCCAAATTTCAGGGTATCATACAAGTACTGTCCCTATGATGCTCCACAAGTTTACGGTGAAGTTTGGTTCAGGGTTCAAAGTTATGGACCTTAAAGTGTAGCCCCGATTTCCTGTTAGCTTCCATTGGAAACAATGGGGGGATGAGGCACCTTTTGAGGTCAATAACTTTGCCCCTGAACCAAACTGCACCAAACTTGGGAGAATCATCAGGACAGTCTCAAGATGATATCCTGAAAGTTTAGTGCTGCTAGCTTTAAAGTGCCTGCAAAGGCCAAAACGTGTAAAAACACCAAAATTCAAAAAAATAATAAAGCGGACCGAATTTTTTCGGATTTGCGAATTTCAGAATATCCGAATCGGCTATGATTCGGATTCGGGCATACAAATCATTTTATGCCCCAAAATACCCAAATCCGAATTTTACCGAATTTTTTTAGTATTGACCAACCCTAGTTGTTGTTCCTAGATTAAATATGTCAGCTGCTCAGCCTATAAAAAGTAGTAAATGACTCCAAAAATGGAACCATATTTTCTCCTTGGGTCTCCATGTGCCACGTTAATCAAAGAGGCTGTTTGTTTCAATATGACTGAACAAAGATTACCCACTTCCTCTGAAGAGAAGTTCAGACCTCTCTGTTTTAAACTGTTATCTCATCCGTACAGTTGGTGTCCAGATTCAAAGCTGCTGAGTGGCTAGGCACCTTCAACTCCTGCTTGATAAATGGGATATTCCTGAGCCTCCCCCAAAATAGCTTTGTCTCTAGAACATTTGACCAAGAAGAATTGAATCTGCTAATTTGTTTGCATGAGAAAATCAAACCAAGACATGGACCATTTTATTAGAAAAATGATTGCTGGTTACTGAAAACACACAAGCCCTTCCATCTCCCTCATACTCCCCATCCCTCCAGGCAATGCTCAATTAATCTACATGAACTGACTTGGATGAAAACTGTGACTTGAATAAAGAGGCCCTCTTCCAAAACTGTGCTCTTCAGTTATAGTCTTTGGATCCCACCCATCAGGAATAGAGCAGATTGTAAAATCTTTTAACAAACCAGATCACTATGCTACTCTAAAACATGCTAAACTTTAAAATTCCATGTCTTTTGATGTCATTCTATTATCAATAGGAGGGCCAGTAATGGATACCTTACTCTAGCGTTTTCTCCTCTAATGCAGTTAGAGAAAACAATTAAACCCTTATTACTGTGTTCCTTTACAAATGGAAGGAGTTGTACTGATTTCCATTGGATGCCAAAGGTAGGCAGTGAGAGGGGAATATAGCATCATGTCTTATGTCAAGGAAAGGTGACATTTTGTTAACTGTAAGCCAAGACTGGACATCTTAAGCCCTAGGAGAGCTGGGGCATATTTTACCAAGGATTTATTGTGCTAGAGCTTGTATGAGTGAAAGAAAAGCGATTTTATTAAACAGAAAGTTTGTGGTAATCACTACTTACTCTTTAATGACTAACGGGGTCTGGGGTTCAAATCTTTTTTTTTAAAATTGTAAATTAGTTTAAAATTTTGCCACATGTGACACTTGGGATTTTTCACCATATGTAAGCATAAGTGAATAGGTTTTTGTTTATACATATCTATCTCCCAGATTTTTTTGAGGAGAGAAGGTGTTTATGGTATTCACCATGTTTTAAATAGGAATTTATAAGTCAGAGTTTTCAAAGTGCGTCAAACCATTGAGCAAATTTGATCAGGAACACTAGTTAGTAAAGCAAGGAGCTTGTTCTCCCCCCCTCCATTTTAACATTATGCCCGTGAAATGCAGGGCAGCCGCATACTTATACATCTTGTCTGACCCTAAGTTGAGGTGGTTACATTTTTAATGCCTAATAAGAGTCTTTGAACTTGAACTTGAACTTATAAGCCACCCTGAGCTACAGGAAAGTCAGGGTATAAATATTTAAATGCCTAAATAAATATACATATGTAAAACCAAGAAAAAAAATCTAGAATATAAAAGTGGCAACACTGGAGTGCATTGCTTAGGAATAAAATGAAGAAATTTCTCCAAATCAGTTGCAGTAGTTGTAACACCACCATCACATCCTCTCTTTTTCAGTTGTTTCTGCAGTCAGCATGGGAAGCTGCTTTGGACAGAAAAGGAGCATCCCTCTAACCATACTTTCCCCAATGAAGAATTTTTGAAGGGCTACCACATTATCCACTGTGTAGGTATACCAGGTGGCATGTTCCAAGTTAAATGTTGAATAAATCTTTTTCTAACAAAATATTACAATCTGTCCTCTCATTTACTTTTCTTCACTTAGCTGCCTCAAAAAGGGGGATTGTACAAAACCATGGATGACAGGTTTTTGTCACTAGTTATTGGACATATTAGACACAAGAATTAAATAGATCCTCTTTGCTCAGAGGCAGAACACCATGCATTGCGGGAAAAACCCATCAATGTTGTTGTTAACTGTTATTTTCATCCCTTACTTGTGGGCTTCCCAGAGGTCAGCTGGCTGGCCACATTTGGATATATTTTTAAAGCAGCAGCAGCAAGCCTTTATTGGCATAGACAACAGTACAACAATAGTAAAAAACTGATTAAAAACATATACAGTACAGGAAATAAATGTTAAGTGGAAGGAAATCTACTGGCATTTAGTAATTTCCAGAAGAAAGTCTGCCACTATCATACAGAGAGAAGGATTAGGATTGTCCAGCAAGTAGTGTAATCTAAATAAATCAGGGAGATCGGGTAAATGTAAAGGAGTAAGATTCACATACTTGGATCTGATTTCCTTGAATCTGAAACAGTGTAGTAATTGGTGGGCCAGAGATTCAACTGAGCCATCATTACACGGGCACAATCTATTAGCCTTTTCACATTTGGATATATGAAACTGCTTGATAGCCAGACCCTTGATCCATCTAGTCCAGTTTAGTTTATGCAGTAACACTGGTTCTCTGAGGATGCCGGGAAGAAGCCTTTGTCAGCCTAGTTACCTAAGACCCTTTTAACTGAGAATAATACTGATCAACTGTATAACCAAAGCACCCTTCTATAACCAAAGCATATGCTCCACCTGTGAGTCACTGTTATGAACAATTGTGCTCTGTTTCCTGTTTATTTTTTGAAGTATTATTAATTCATTTAATTTTTCTGATTACATTTGTGTGCTTTTATAATTCTTTCATCCTTAACTGGATTCATATTTCTGGATGTAATTTTCTATTTTTTCTTAATATGGTATTTTACTTTACACTCAATCTGAATAAAATAAGGGATTACACCATCCAGCCATGGCTTCCTCTGCGCCATATTGCAGACTGATGGAAGAAAGCAATCTGTGTTTATAAGCAACTAGCGTGGCCCGGCCACGCGTTGCTGTGGCTTATTGTGGTGAAATGGGAAAGGAACAGTAGCAGCAAATCAATTGCACAGGCCAGCAGTACATGCTCATGCAAACATGCAGCCTGATACTGTGCGATGTCAGCGATGTGTGTGCCCGCATTCCTTGGGGGGGGGGGGAATGGAAAGGCACCCCTCCCACACATCTAGGCTGGCTGGTCATGATCCTTTACCTGGGAGTAAGTTTGGTTGGTGGCAATGGGTGTCGCTTCTGAGGAAACCCTCTGACGGGTGCGACGCAGCCATTCAAAGTATGTCATGGTGGCTGTACTGAGCTTACTCCTGAGTAATGCGTGCCTGGTTTTCTTAACTGTAACTGCAGTATTCAGGGAATCTAGGCTGGCTGGCCCCTCCCTCCCGTCCCTTGCAAGTCGCCCCTCACTCTCTTCCCTCCCTCCCTTCTCTTCCTTTGCATGCCACCCCTCCCTCCCCCTCCCTCCCTTCCCTTTCCCTCCGCTAGGGTGGGTGGGTCATATCAAGATGCTGGGCCCTCTGCCTCCCCTCCCTTGCATGCAACCCCTCACTGTCTCCCCTCCCTCACTTCTCTTCCCTTGCATGCCACCCCTCCCCCTCCCTCCCTTCCCTTTCCCTCCGCTAGGGTGGGTCATATCAAGATGCTGGGCCCGTGCCTCCCCTCCCTTGCATGCCACCCCTCACTCTCTTCCCTCCCTCACTTCTCTTCCCTTGCATGCCACCCCTCCCACCCTTCCCTTTCCCTCCGCTAGGGTGGGTGGGTCATATCAAGATGTAGGGCCCCCTGCCTCCCCTCCCTTGCATGCCACAGCTCACTGTCTCCCCTCTCTCACTTCTCTTCCCTTGCATGCCTCCCCCCGTCCCTTTCCTCTCCCTCCCTCTCTTCCCTTGCCCCACACAGTGGTGGGAGTCCAAAAGAATTTTTAGTAACAGGTTCCCATGGTGGTGGGATTCAAACTGTGGCGTAGCGCCAGTAGGGCTAGGCCCGAGGCAATACGGTAGGCGTGGCTGAGGTCATTCCAGGAGCGGAGGGCATTACTGAAGCGGGGCTGTGGCAAGGGCTTGCAGCTTGTGCCGGTCCTTGGGTGGAAAGCGAATGCCCGCAGGTGCAGGCTGCCTGCACGCTGGTGCACCTCCTGCCTGGAGCTGCTTCAAGTTCTCTTGGCGCGCTACTTCTGAGAAAAGGGGGCGTAACTAAGGCAAAAATCGCATTGACAAAATCACCAATTAGTAACCCCCTCTCGGCTACAAATAATTGGTAACCTACTCTCGGCAAAGGGGGCGCGGCTTGCTGGATCCCATCTCTGCCGTTACCCCTCCCTCTCAGTGGCGGTGGAGGACAAGAGCTCATGTATCTAATCTGGAAGGAACCGGGTTTGATTCTCCCGTTCTGCCACCTGAGCTGCAGAGGCTTATCTGGGGAATTCAGAGTAGCCTGTACACTCCCACACACGCCAGCTGGGTGACCTTGGGCTAGTCACAGCTTCTCGGAGCTCTCTCAGCCCCACCTACCTCACAGGGTGTTTGTTGTGCCAAGGGGAAAAGGACTAAGAGAGATTGTAAGCCCGCTGAGAGTCTCCTGCAGGGGAGAGAAAGGGGGATATAAATCCAAACTCCTCTTCCTCCTCCTCCTCCTCCTCCCTCTGTCTTCTTCTTCTTCTCCCTTCCTTCCCTCTCCCTCATGCCAATGTATGTGTGTGTATGTGTTTCACTTCCACGCCAGTGACTGCCTATGTACTGTTTTTCACTGCTCATAATCTGGCCGTCTGGGGTGGGCATTACAGCAGCACGAACATTCTAAAAGTGACAGTTATACACAGGCATGTCCTTCACCAGGGAGCGCCAGGAAAAAGGCGTTTTTACCTGGGCCAGGTATGAAATTTCAGGTATGTGAACATCTGAAAACACTCTCGCCTGACTGACTATAGTGGCTGGGAATTTTCAGAGGAATTGGCCCAGCAGTTACTGAGGTACCCTGTCATCAACACATACACGGAAAGCTTTTTATATATATAGATTACCATTCTTACTTGCACACAGCAGACAGGGGAGTATTTGACTACCCAGAAGATGAGCAGAAGGGCACAGGAAGATATTCAGTATCTAAAGAAAGGCAGGTGAAAGCAGCATGGCAGAGTAAGCATACCATCTTGCACTTGGAAATTCAAGAAACATTCATTGAGAGGATTTTGGCACCCCAAACACCATTACAGAGCAGAGGAATCATAGGATGGCAGTATTACAGGCCTTTCATTGCATCCCCAGAAGTATCAGGTAATAATCTAATAAAGCGGAGACTCCCAATATTTTCTTTCAGTGGTTCTCCTTATTCTACATGTTTCTCCTTTTTCACATTACATTGTGGTTCTCAATTATGCTATAAAATCCCCATGAATAAAAATGTGCATGTATTGTCGAAGGCTTTCATGGCCAGAATCACTGGAGTGCTGTGTGGTTTCCAGGCTGTATGACCGTGTTCTAGCAGCATTCTCTTCTGAAGTTTCGCCTGCACCCGTGGCTGGCATTTTCAGAGGATGAAGATGCCAGCCACAGATGCAGGCGAAACGTCAGTAGAGAATGCTGCTAGAACACGGCCATACAGCCCGGAAACCACACAGCACTCCTGTGCATGTATTGTTTTTTTTTTTAAGAAGTGTAGGTACAGCTTACACTTTGTTGCCTTAGCAATGCCAGGTCATGAGCACCATGGAAAGGTAAGAAGAGTGATAGAGGGCTTGTTTGTGGCAGAACGATCACTATTTATTCTCAGTGGAATGTCAGTGGAGAAAGTAATCACACTGGCAAATGAAAATAGTGGTGTTGCTTATACAGAATCCAAACAGGCCCCTCCAAGTGAATAAGGGAGTGACAATGGTGGTAGAAATGCTAGGCCAAAATCTATTAACTGTAATCCTTTTTGGTGGCAAGATCTGCGTAACTGTGTTGGTTGGAAAACACACTTGCTTTATCTATTGGGTCACTCTCAGCCCTCTCCGTTCTACTGGTTGAACTGTGAAAACTGGACAGCAGGGTGCCAGAATATGAAAGACGAATGATCTTTGAACGTCTGTTAATTTTTAATCTGAATTGGTTATGATAACAATATTAAAAGAACAGTTTTTGATTAGGGAATGCACATATCTTTGCTGGAATAGGGGTACTTTGGTTCAATCTGTCAGGGATTTTCTTATAGTCTCATGGCTTTGGATTTTCCTGGGACTCCCTGCCAAACCTGACTCCCAAACAGTGGAAAGCAAGTATGATCTCACAATCTCTCTTGCTTGTCCTAGACAGGTTTTCATTAGTGCTGAAGTCCAAGCGCACAAAGGATATTTAGTCTGTCACTGAAGTGAACCGTTGCTGGACAAATGTAAACAAGAAAGTTAATCTGTTATGAGCTTTCATTTGCCAGTGACTGGAAGCCTGTCAACCGTGCCTTGGCTAGAACTTGGGGGAAAAGAAGAGCTTGATCCTGCAAGATGTTGACTGAGTGCTGAGCCCACAATCCGATAAATTATTTAAAGGAATGCTCAGTTTTAAGCTTATGAGTAATCCCATTGATTTAAAGGAGAACCTCCATAGTAATAGTGCTTTCCTGTTTGGCAGTAGCAACCCATTCCAAGAAAGATGGATTGGAGAAGATTTTTAGGAGAATAAGAAGACAAAAACCCATTTTAGTATAATTAGTTCAAGGGAAAACATAGGTTAAGACATGATTTCTAAAAGTTTGTAACAAATTAAAACATTGCCCGGGAGTGGAGAAAACACAAGTGTTTCCCAGTGTTGCTGAGGATGGAATAAATGGAAACAGAGGTAGAACATGAAGTTAGGAGGAAGTAATTTTTTAGAAAAATTTGGTCAGTCTTATCCTGACAATTTATTTATTTTATTAGTTATCTGCCCTAGCCTTTCCTGGCATGATATGGGCTCAAGGTGGCTAACAATAACCATAATACCACAACTTGTACATTAAAACAATAATATATATTACTATAAAAACGTTAACATTCAAACTAATGAAAATTAAAATGGAACCCTAACAACACTTATGGCCAGTCGATGCAGATATAGGGAGCAGCAAGGAAAGGAAAGGAAAGGAAAGGAAGAAAGGCAAGGCAAGGCAAGGGAGGCCCGTTGCTGGAAAACTGTTGTTGCCTTCAATCATAGGGCCAGCAGAACATCTCTGTCTTACAAGCCCAGGTCTTGTCTGATAGAGAGTTCCATCAGATTGGGCCCCGGGCCCATTCACTAATGGAAACTCTAGAATGACACAAGTGAACAAAATACTACACTGCCTAGCATGCTGACTTCAGGATTTTTTTACGCCTTAAGCAACAAATCAAAATAAATTTCTGCTTATTTTTAAAAACAACTGGTAGAGAAGATGGAAAATAGATCTGCTTAATGTGACTGCCTCATCTTGACATATGGTAAGGTAGGTCTGCTTTAGCACCTATAGGATACTGAGTGAAAAGTCTCAAGCTACGAAACCCCAATAGCAAGTTATCAAAGATCCCCATCTTTTATGATATCAGTACTGCCACGGGCAACTTTATATCACCAACTCTTGAGCATTGCCTGATTTGCTGACACTCAGGACTAACAACAGACTCAGAGCTAAAGAGGTACAACTAGCAGGGTGGGGAGAGGCAGTTTATAGCATAAGTGGCTGCCACTTCTCAGAGCACAGTGAAGTCCATAGTAGCCATTACTATGACCATAGTAGCCATTAATTTCCTTGACCATTCTGTCCTTTACCTTCCTCATCTTCTCTGTTTGCTCTCCTTCATTTGTTCCTCAGGCTGTTAGAATGGGATTCAGATACCCTCCCCAAACACCACCCCTTTCCTGGTTCCCTCAGTCGGATTGTTAGGGGATGAATCAAGGATGTAGGTAAGGGGGGGTTCTTGGGTTCAACCCCCCCCCCATTCATGTCCGAAGCTCAGCCCCCCCCCCCCCGGTTTGTGGTTTTTTAAAACATTTTTAGCATTTTTGGGGTTTTTGGCCTGCAGGGGGCACATTGTTTAGGTTAGCACCACCAAACTTTCAGGGATTGTTTGGGGGACACTCCTGATGATACTACCCAGGTTTGGTGAGGTTTGGTTCAGGGGGTCCAAAGTTATGGACTCCCAAAGGGGCGCCCCATTCTCCATTGTTTTCAATGGGAGCTAATAGAAGATGGGGGCTACACTTTGAGGGTTCATAACTTTGGACACCCTGAACCAAATTTCACCAAACCTGGGAGGTATCATCAGGAGAGTCTCTTAACCACCTCAAACCACCTTAAACCAAAAAAAAGTCTACATTGTAAAACAAAACCATTTTAACTGTCACTATTTTATATTTTTATTTATACCTCTCCTTTCTCATTGATGGGAACCTGAAACAGCTTACATCATTTTTCTTTTCTCCATTTCATGCTCATAAGCAGCTTTGTGTGGTAGAATAAGTTGAGTGTATGTGACTGGCCCAAGGTCACCCTGCAAGTTTCCATGGCAGAGTACAGATTCAAACCTGGGATTCCAGGATCCTACTTTGACACTCAAACCATTACATGTCACTGGCTTTCCTACCTAGGAAATGCTAGTTAAATGATGGGGCAAAGGATAACTAAGGCTGTTTCCGCACGGCTCAAATATCCCAGAATGGGCAAGTGAAATAACCTGGTTTGTGCAAATTTTCCACATGGTTCCCGGTGCTAAAATGGGCCTGCTCCAGTGTTGCCCCGTGATATTTCCCTTATTCTGGAATTTTCAAAAATGCCAAATTGATGATTCTTTTCAAATAACCTGGGGTGACCCCATTGCCTTACAAACTCCACAGGAGCAGAACTGGTTTATTTTTCCCAACTCGCCGCTCTGGTTTACAAAGGTTTGTGTATGCGGGGATACACTTGCGGTTTCAATACAAAAGACCTGGGCTCATGTAGAATAAACTGGGTATTACCTCCTGGTCCTAACTCAGCTCCTGGAAAGAAACGGGCAGCTGTGCGGAGGGAGAAAACAGGATAAAATATACTGTTTGTATGATACCGGCTGTAACCCAGTATAATTGTGCTGTGCGGAAATGCCCTAACAGAACATTTGCCATCACCTATCATTCACTTGTGTAGGGTCAAACAAGGATCAATAAACTCAAGTCACAATTTGAGGACTCGGGGGAGACAAAGAAATGCAGCCTCATGGGTCTCAGTTTGCCATAGGTCATACAGAGGCTGATTCCGCATAGGCCAAAAACAGTGGTGTGAAAACGGTGTGAAAACAGTATAAACCCTTTTACACCGTTTTAAACCCTTTTACACCATTTTCACACCGTTTTCACACTGCTGTTTTTGGCCCATGCGGAATGAGCCAGAGAAAGGATAGAGGGTTTAGTCTGTCAATCTCCATGGTTTTGCCATTCAGAACTCAATGCTCTGCTTAGCATTTTAAAGGAAAAACATGTTTTGAAGAATAGATCTGATCTCTCGCAAAATGTTATAAACAGAATGCAGAAGCTGGTTTTGGATATCAAAACTGAGTGGAGGCTAGAGGGTTGCCCTCTTCCTTCCCAAATGGCTCTGAGGCAAAATGAGGCTGCATGAACTTACAATTTGAATTTTATCATGAAACAAAATGTGCGATCTTTGCCCAGAATTGGACATTCACTTGTCCAGAGTTGGAAATTAACTTGTCCTTCAGGTGGTGGAAGGGCAAGGAAGATGCCTGAAATAAAGATGTCCTCTTCATTAAGCAGCAGATAGTGTTAAGACTTGCCAGTGCCGCATCCAAGAATGGGAAATGCCACAAGAGGTCAGAATCCTTCATGGGTGACTGGCACTGGCTTGGCTGGACAAGAACAAGGAGAGAGAGAGATGGCCCACCGACTGTTGCCAGCTATAGATGGTGCATGGGGGTCAAAAGAAGGACACAAGTAAGCAAGCCCACTCCAAATCTGGTTGAGACCAATGGAGTCCCTGATGGGCTGGAACAGAGGCCTAGAGCCAGATTTTAAGTAGAGGCTGTCAAGCCTTCATCTGACTTTCTGCTATCTGTTTGAGCCATGACTTTAAGATATTCAGAGTGGGTAAGGCTTTTAACATGTGCATAAGATTTTGGACTCTGGCTTGGTCCCCATTTATGCTTAATTTTGTGGCAGGCTGCAACAAGGAAACTTTTGTGACGGTAACTGAGAACATGTTACCTGCTAATGTGACAGCAATGGAAACAGAGTCAGATCCCAATGCATTAGTTGCATTGCAGGTGTAGAAGCCAACATCAGCTTCAACTGGCTCCAGGATCTGCAAGGAGTCATCTGGCTGAAGAAGAATCCTGCAGGAACATGTAAACATGTTGATCAAAGAATGGTTATCAAGTCTTCTCTTGCACAGCATCTCTGAATTGGTCCACTGGATAAAAATATACCACCAGAGCATGCAAAACTTATAAATAAATGTATAAAGAAGAACAGCAGGTGTAACGTTTCATGCATTCTAGGTTGGTAGATTTTGTTTGATCAAATAATGTTACAGAGTTCTACACAAACAGCCCCCCAAGGTTAAATAACACAAGATTACACAGTGTGCATTAACATTTCATTTCATACCTAGACACTACAGTGTACATGCGTTGAAATGTTATCCGGACTAGCTGGTAGAAAGAGGAAAAACACTTGCTCAGATATACTTGCTCACTCCCTTGTAGTATTCGATCAGAATAAACTGAATAGCCTAGAGTCTAGGCTGCCTACTACTGTACAAATATAATCCATGCCCTCATAACTACACTTCCTCTAGGATCTCTGTAAACAGCCTTGCTATTCACAGTCCCCTGATCATTTTCAAGTCTCAAAAGACCCATCACAGGCCAATGTCATAGAGCTAAGCCACATGGGACTTTGGGGGTCTATGTTTGGTTCTCCAGATATGCAACTGAGAATACAGCTCAAAGCTTTCTGTCTGGTGTGGCTGAAAGGAAATCAATCAGAGGGCACAATGCCCTTGACAGATTCCTGAATTCTGTATGGAACAATGTGTTATGATTTCTGGGGTTATTTCATCAGTGGTGATGTAGTGCAGAAGAACTGCTAATAAATCCCACCCTTTCTCCAACAGGAGATGGATAACAGCTGGGGGAATAAGATTTGAATGGGCAAATATGAGAAAGGGAAAGAGTTAAAGCAGACCCTCCCACATTTCCCCTCTAGTTAAACATGTAGCCACCTAAGGCTGCTTTCATTTGAACAAACTACTGGAAGGGAAAAAAATGTAACTATAAGTCATGCCTACTTTGGTCCTGAGTTCCCGATTATCTAGTTGAGTGGTTATTTAAATTCTCTGCCCATCACACATGCAATCTTGTGTAAATCTCTGTAAAAGCACTCTGTTTATTCAAGCCCTTACTATCATCTGGATAAACCAGACTGTTGAGGTGACACACAAATGAGATCCAGAAGTTCTAGCTGGGTGATCTAAAATCACAAAAGGAATGCATTTTCTGGGCAAGAAATGGAATTAATATTCCAGGAGCCAAGTTTGCCATTAGCTATCTTTTAAAGTTTTGAAATAGCATATTAGGAATCTGCCAGTGGAAAGATATATCTGAAGTTCAAGTAGCACAAAGGCCTAGACTCTGTGCTTCAAATCAGGAAATCCCGGTTCTGAATCTGGCAAGCTCCATAAGCAAGAGACTCTCAGCTTTCATCCACACATCACTGGTCATTTCTCTCTTGTTATGCTACACCAATATTTCATATCTGGATTTTCCTGTGTGGACAATCCAATCCAGAAGGTGAATAGTTACTACTGGACAGAGATCAACAACCTTTTATAATAAACAGAGAAATTCTGGGGGCCAGGGGTGAATGGACTCTGGGAGTCAACTGACCCTTATGCTATCTCCAAGGTGCATTGGCATACAGGAGTTATACTGGCACAGGAGCCCAGTGCCACTGTGTGATTCTTGGGTGCCAGTGGAGCTCCACAGCAGCTGTGCAAGGTCTCTACATTGGCATGGCTGGTGCAAGGGACTGGCCAGAGTTAGTTGGCTCCTTTCAGCTTGGGAAGGCCACTTAACCATAAAAAAATGGCATAGTCCATAGATGCACACTGTACACAAAAATCAAGTCACCTGCTGTGCTGTGGCCACAGCGAGGAGGCTCCAAGCAGTTCAGGATGCTGCCGTGCACCCTGCCGAGATGTGTGACAGCTCTATTCCTTCTGTGGTGAAGTGCACATGCTCCTACAGGTGAACCAGCATGGCATCTAGGAAGCTGTGCAGACAGTGGTTCAGTGAGGACTAGGATATCTCCAGGACCGCAACCATGATCCCCTGGAAGGATCTGGTGACCAGGAATCTGAGGAAGAGCAGGATCTTCTGGGGACAGTGATGGCATTGTGGGAAGGAGCTTGGCCCTGGAGAGTTAGCTCAAGCTCTTCACATAGGGCTTGGATAGCTGCCTTGTCCAGGTGGAAGTGATCCAGGCAGATGCTGTCTGACAAATGGAGTGCGCCTTCTCCCCTGTCGCAGGGCCACCCAAACACAGAGTGCTGGTAGTAGGTGGATGAGTTGGACCTCTGGAAGAGGTGGAAAGGGCATCATGCTAGGGCAGGCTGAGTTCAATTTGGTCAAAGACTCAGCTGCCCTTGTGCCCAACCTCTCCTTTGTCTATCCCTGTCCCCATAGATGGCTGCCCTGGCAGGCTGGCATCAAGGACTGGGTGACTCTGGGTTCCAGGGCTGTCCAAACGGCCATACCTGTGAAGTAGAGGGATATCTAGGGAAAATGTAGCCCAGTGCAAAATCTGAGTTTTATTACCCACCCATCCACCCTGGTATGGGCGGTTTTTCACTTAGGATATTAGCAACTCCAACATTTTGCTTTCTGTAATGCACCTCTACAAAGGCCTTTAGTTCCCTAAAAATCTTTGCCTGCCCCTCTCTTTACTTACTGGTTGTTCTAACATCTCACCTATCCCTCTAATATAGCTTACCTTTTCCTCTTTCGAAGAGCCATATTTGGCTCTACACTGAGCAACAGATTGCAGTCCCCTGCGATAACATAAGCATGATATCCAGTAGTGTGTAGTTAAAGCCCAAACCATCTTGGCTCTCACTGGGTCTGGCATCTTGCGTTCAGAGCCAAGGCCGCACCTGGCCTAGTTATCATTGCACCTGGGGGTTGGTTGGCTTTTTAATAGCCTGCTTGCAACTTAGTGAATTAGGCAAGCCTTCCACCTTATCTCCACCTTCCTACTGTGCTGAAGTTCCATAACAATGCTTCTTCTCACTGTCCTTTTCTTATACGGATTGGTTTGGGAATGAATGGGAGGGGGGATTGTCTGGATGAGCAAATTTTTCAAGATATATACTAGGGGCAAAAGACAGAGCCTTCAGCTCTGACTTTTTAAATCCTGGGTTCTGACATGGTCCAATAAAACTCTTGAAATATTCCTGGGTCTCAATTATTGACTGAAGTAAGAGGTTCTTACACTTGGCTTCCCATTCTCTAATAGCCTTCATCAATGGTGGGATCCAAAAATTTTAACAGCAGGTTCTGATGGTGGTGGGATTCAAACAGTGGGGCCACAGCACACACGCACCTCCAGTCCCTATTTGGCAGGGAGGTGGCTTTAGTAACTCCTTCTCGGCACTCAGAAAAAATTAGTAACCACTTCTAGAGAAGTGGTGAGAACTGGACCCACCTCTGGCCTTCACCTTCCTTGTAGGATTGTTGCAATGATTACAACATGATAACACGAATGAATGCGAAATGCTATTATCATCTGACAAATTAGTAAGACACAAATCTTGCATGGCTGTCGCTGCATTTCAGGCAACTCTCTTCTTTGACTGCTCCAGCAGATAAAGATATGCATCTCTGGATCTTTTCACAAGCCAGTTCCATAAACAGATCAAACAGGAAGCAAGCTGTCGGTTTTGGAACCAGCTCCTGTAGCTTTCCCTTTAACCACAGAATGATGTGAAACAATTAGTAGGTGATTAGGTTTAGCTGTCACCAAATGCATCACCTGCTGACTCCTACATTTCAGATGTCTTGCTAAAGGGCCTGGAGCAGGCCAGATCAGTTTTCCTCCCCAGGCCAATTGGCAATTCTAGTAGGAAAAATGCTCCTTCAGAACAGGGCGCTTAGGCAACATCCCAAACAGCTGGGAACCATCCGTTGCCCACTAACTGGACTAAATCATTGTTATATATTAAAATGCTTGTCACATATTAAAAATCCATAGGGTTTTTAAAAAGCCTTAATAGTTCCAGCAAAACTGCCTGTTTAAACTCTAGAAAACATCTGTCAGACCAGTGCCATTTGCAAAACAGAGGAAGCTTCTCTAACAGTAATACATATTTTGCACTACTGTGCCAATTGCTAACCTGCAAGGGAAAGAAGCAGGCCCACACAACTCATGATTTGAAGGTCTGTGTGTGTTTAAGGTGCCATCAAATCACAGCAGAGTTATGATGAACCTGTAGGATTTTCGAAGCAAGAACTGAACAGAGGTGGTTTGTTGTTGTTGTCTCTACAGAGTGAACCAGGACTTTCTTGGTGGTTTCCTATTCAAGTAATAACCAAGGGTGACCTTGCTTAGCTTCTGAAACTGGATGAGATCAGGCTAGCCTGGGCCATCCAGGTTAGAGCAGGGGCCTTTGGGGTCAGAGATGTAGCTAGGGAAAATGGAGCCCGGTGCAAAATCTGAGTTTTGCACCCCTCCCCATGTTCGTTTGTGTTTTTTGTATTTTTTAGTGTTTTTTTAGGGGGCGCAGGTTTTAGGCTAGCAGGACCAAACTTTCAAGGCATCTTTAGGAGAATCTCCTGATGATACCACCCAGGTTTGGTAAAGTTTGGTTCAGTGGGTCCAAGGTTATGGACCCTCAAAGGTGTAGCCCCATCTCCTATAAACTTCCATTGGAAACAATGGGGGATGGGGCACCCCTCTTTGGGAGTCCATAACTTTGGACTCCCTGAACCAAACCTCACCAAACCTGGGTGGTATCATCAGGAGAGTCTCTTAAAGATACCCAGAAATTTTGGTGTTGCTAGCCTAAAAACCGTGCCCCCTACATGCCAAACACTGAAAAAACACTAAAAAAATACAAAAACCACAAACCTGAATTTTGCGCCGCCCAGGTGCGCACCCAGTGCAACGAGCACCCCCCTGGCCCTCTTGTAGCTTCGCCTCTGTTTAGGGTCAGTGGAGCATGGCATCAAGTCCAGGAAATTGCACGGACTATTCAAACAAGGCAAGGGATTAGGCCCAGTGGGCTACAAACTGCACCTTTCACATCATCTCTGTAGCACATAGGGGTGTGTGTGTGTGTGTGTATTTTATTCTGGACCCTGGAAGCCTTTGAATGGCCATGATCCAGTCACATGTTTAATATGATGACTTCCATTGAAAATACTTGAATTAGCCTTCATTTATTCTTAAGTTAATGACAAAAGCCTAAAGGCAAGTTAGGGTTTCTCACAAGAAAACTGCAGCAGCTGTTTTACATAAACTATTTTGCCAGGATGGTGATAGAAACAGAAAGTGGGGGAGCGATGGGGGAGCTGACAACAGAAGATGAGAGAGCCGGAATAAGATGGAATGAGAAAGCCCATCCAAGTGCAATCAACATCTAGTCACATACTTTAAGTTGATGAGATCTCTCCCCCCCCCAAATGAAAACTGCTGCCTCCTGACCCAAAAAATCTGGAATATTTGATCTCTCTCAGAGCACCATGGGTGGCAGCACACTAAAAGAAACCAGATTAAGGCCACCCGTTGAATTCTTCAGGGAGGGGATAAAAGGAGGTGGAAGCAACACAGAAGGAGGGATGCGTTCTACCACCAGCAACGGCGACCTTCACACTGCTCAGCAAAAATGTTCAAGACAAAAGCGATGCTCAATTTAAACCTTCAGAAGAGCTCCCGAACACCAGCCAGACCATCAGTGAGCCCTGGCTGCTCCTTAGAGAAACAATAATTGACAAAGACATTTATTCAATATGGGTGACCTTCAAGACTGCTTGCATCCTTCGCTAGCCATGTGAAACTCAATCATAGCTAGGCCTGCAACATATCCAATCCAATGTTTTAAAAGAAATTACATTGAAGAAATGCTTTGAAACTGAAATGCAACCGAGAAATCAGAAGGAGATTGAGATTGGAGAGGGCAGCCATGAAACAGCTAGAAAACATTCTTAAGTGTAAAGATGTGTCGCTGGCAACCAAGTTGAAGTTAATTCATGCCACAATATTCCCTATTCCTATTTGTGGGTGTAAAAACTAGACAATGAAAAATGTGGATAGAAAGAAAATAGATTCCTTTGAAATGTGGTGCTGGAAAAGAATGTTATGAATACCATGGATCACCAAACCACCACCACCACCACCACCACCAAACAAGTGGGTTCTTGATCAAATTAAGGCTGAACTGTCCCTGGAAGCTAAAATGACTAAACTGAGACTATCGTACTCATTGTGAGAAGACGTAAGTAACTGGAAAAGATTATAATGCTAGGAAAAATTGAAGGCAGCAAGAAAAGAGGAAGACACAACACTAGATGGATTGACTCTACAGAGGACTCTACAGACTGACTTCTACAGAGGAAGTCACCGTCTTCTGTTTGCTAGAACTGAACAAGCCTGTTAACAATAGGATGTTCTGCAGGACACTGATTCATAAGGTCGCTATGAGATGGAAGCAACTGGGCGGCGCTTAAAACACACAAGCACCTAATATATTTCAGATACCCATCTGAAGCAAGACAGATTTCAGTTGGAACAAGATTTCACTCCTTACTTTGTACTTCAGTGGGCAGTAGTTTGTCAGAATAATCTGATACAAATTACAGAACAAAAAGTTTGATGCTTTTAGTAATACAACAGGTGAGAAATCATGGCTATGTTAGTATTTCTGGGAGTCTAATCAGAGGTGACTGAGAGCTGAACTACAAAATACATTTTTAACAAGCCTGCCCTGTAGTCACAATGCAACTGGTGTCCAATTTGGCTCAGGACTACAGCACAGGGAGACAAGGGGCTATTGGCCTTCTCTCCTATCCTATTCTCCTGAGCTGAACCAGTTCTACTGAGGAGTTATTTGCTCCAAAGTTATGGAAGAAATTCCCTACAAAGACCATTTTGGATCCTACTTATTAATTAAAAATATATATAGGTAGGCTTGCCAATCTCCAGTTGGTACCTGGAGATTTCCTGAGATTACTACTGAACTTCAGGTGATAGAGATCAGTTCACCTGCAGAGAATGGCTGCTTTGGAAGATGGACTCGCAAGCATTATACCCAGTGAAGTCTCCCCTTGACTTCCACAGGCTACACTCCCAAAATCTCCAGGTATATCCCAACCCAGAGCTGAAAACCCTATGTGTAGGTTGGCCTTCAACAAGAGGTTCAGCTGATGCCATTACCCCCTTCCTTCACCATCTCTGCCCAGAACAGCTAAAGCCGATCCCCCATTTTCCAGGTGTCTTTAAACACAGTGGGGCATGCTGAGTAGGCTTTCCCATAGATTTACTAAGATGGATGGAAAGTTAGATGTCCTGGCTCCTGGGTAGGGTGTGGCTGCTGCAATAGTAAGGAGAACAAGGCAGGGGCACTGGAGGCTGCTACTCATTCCATCAAAATTCACTGCCTGAGGCCACCCTGTCACTTCATCCATGTCTCATATATTTAAATTGACCTTTCAGCTCCACAACCACCATTTTCTGACAGTCAATTAATTTCATGCATAACACCTCATGGAAGTTGACTATTAAATTGATACATTGATCAAGGTCAGTGTTGTCTATTCTGACTGTCGGTGGCTCTCAAATCAAGGCCTTTCATATCATCTATGTCCTAATTCTTATAATTGGAGATGCTGGGGATTGAACCAGGGACCTTCTGTATGCAAAACAAACGCTTTCCTGCTGAGCCATGATACGACCCTCTGGTTGACAGTCACACCACTATCTCCATGTGTCTAGTGTGTTTTGCCTAGCAGTTCATGTATGTTCACCTGAATGCTCATTGACTTCCTGTGTGTGCATATGACGATGTGGAACACAGGGCCAGTGCGCATGATCCACATCTGGGTACTAATTTTTATCAACAGTGAACATTTTGTGTACTGCTGAAGGCTTTCATGGCTCTAATCATCTTCAGAGGCAAACACATCTTACCGTGACATGCCTCTGAAGATGCCAACCACAGATGTGGGTGAAATGCTAGGAGCTAAAACTACCAGACCATGGTCACACAGCCCAGAAAACCAACCACAGCCAGTGAACACTGGCACAGGATTATGCTGTAAGACAAATAAACATCTGCAGACAAGGAAGCCTTTTCTTATCAGGAGACCCTGCTTGAAAGAGGAAGACAGCAGTATTTTGTCAGCATTATAATTCTTTGTAAGATTCAACTTGACTAACAGTTGTAGTCAAAGAACAGCACTATTTGCTCTCTAAAAACCAACCAGAAGGATAGACGTTCCTTAAAAATGGCTCTTTATGGCACGGAAACAATATAACTTTTTCTTGCATGCGATATCCAGCATAACCTTTTGTGGACTTTATGCAACCCCTAATTCCTTTTAAAAGCACAGCACAAAAAATACAGTAGTTTCAAACAGAAATTTTCTTTCTTTTTTTCCTCTTTTTTTTTAAAAAAATCACTTGATGTGCACTTTTCCTACAGGATGTAACTACTGGCAATGCAAATCTGTGTATGCAACTTTCTGCAAGCCAGGAAGATATTTTTACAGGACTATGTCCAGAAAAATATATACCATAGGCCTTGTCTTGATTAAGACTACATGTGCTTTCCATAACAAATGCATTCTTGTTCTCACATTGGAAATTTTCTCCCTTCACCCCATTTTTTTTTACATTTTCTTTCTGTGGTCAAAAATCTAATATTCTATCTGCCAGGAAAAAATAATTAAAGAAAGGGCTGTTTAAAATGACATTTCTAAAGCTAGTAAATTACAGAAACCTTTGCATTTGGAGAGCTTTTTAACCATGGAAAAGGGAAAGCTGCAAGCCAGCTAACTGCATCTCTAAACCACAGTGACAAATAGCACTTTGGATAAATCAAGGACTTGCTAGATGTCTCACAAAAACAGCCATTTAAAATTAATTTTAGCCTTGAGAGTTGACTCCTGTGCACCTTCTCATTTCCTAGGTTGACCCTGGTGACCAGATTTGGATGTTTAACCTCAGCCCCATAATTCACACAAAGGAAAGTGCACTGGAAGTGCTTTCTTGAACTTCTGCCTTGTGAGCACATCAGTGAAAGCAGGTGCCACCAAGCACAACAGTCGTCTTCCCTCGTTCAACACTAGCCGTGCAATCCCATGCATATAACAGCACAGCAAATTAACAATAGCTGGCCATGCAGCTAGGCGATAAGCCCCTATATGCACAAATACTGTCAGCAGGGAGAGCACATCACAGCCTGTGCCTTTTTGCTTCCTATCATGTCAACATTGATTGGGAGTGGCCTTGAACACAGCCAGGCTACTGGCATATTGAGCCCAGTGCCATCTGCTCCATCAACAGCTCTCCAGAGCATCAGATGTGGGGGTTTCCTAGTTCAGCTAGTGACTAGTCAAAATCCCTTAAGTCAGCAATCACCCTCACTTCTCGGCAAGTGTGCTGCAGGTCAAGTTCAAAGCACTAGATGGTGTCATTCAAGTGTGCTGTTAACAGACAGAAAGTTGGAGAGAACCAGGTTCAAATTTCTACCTAGTCATGAAGTTCACTGGATGAAACTGGGACTGTCACAATCTCTCAGTCCAGCATTACTTATATGTCTCTTGGGAAGATAAATAGGACGATTCTATGCTTGCTGCCTTGATTTTCATAGGAAATGATAGTAGAAAAATGCAGTACATTATAGTACATAGGAATTAACCCACACTGGAGAGCTGCTTTAATGCCTCAACATTATGGTTGCCAGGTTAAGTTTGGCAAACAGTGAAAGGATTGGGGGCAGGTATATGGCAGGGGGAGGCAGCAGCATGGATGTGATGTCACTGCGGGTAAAGAACACAGAGTGTCTGGAGATGCCTAGGAGAACAGGGGGGTGGGGGATTCCCTGCTACCTCCGGGAACTTGGCAGCCCTACCTAACAAGGATGCTAACTCGCAGTTCAGTTCACTGATCCTTAAAGGGAGCCATGTGCCTCCTGAAAGGTGATCTACAAATCCTAGCTTGCATTCAGAAATTTGGGGGCAAATGCAATGGCTTCTGACAGTCCTCACCCCACCCCAAAGATAAAACCCCACACCCTGTACTTCTCCCTCAGATCCTTAAAAAAGTACACAAAGGGTAGCTGATCAATAAGGAATAAAGCATATGCACTGTCACTTTCTTGAGAAGGGGAATGGTTTTGTATTTGGTTTGTTTTAAAATTTGATATTGTGAACCACAAGGGAAATACAGGGTACAGTATTTTAATAAATACATTTTTGAAGGTGCACACAACAAAGAGGCATTACACTTAACATTGGCTAGGGCCTCCATGAATGTGTATAACACTCAAGGGCTTCACGTATCATAAACATACCTATATAAATAGTTACATTGTCTGGAGTGCTGTTTTTATGTCTTAATTTTTCACTGGTGGTTTGGGGGCATTCAATGATAATGTTGTATTCTTGGTGGGAGGTATTGGATTAAAGGTTAAGAACCGCTTTTTTCATCATGTTTTTTTTTCATTATTTCTTATGTTATAGATTTCAGGGACTGAATATGAGATTTCTTTTTTTTTTTCTTTTTGTGTGTGCAAAATAGAAGGTAGGAAAGATTCCTGTCTTGAGCATATATTTTAGATCAGTGATAGAACACACATCTTGCAAGTAGAACATCTTGCAAGTAGAACAGATATGATTGAAGTCTATAAAACTATGCATGGGGTAGAAAATGTTGACAGAGAGAAATTTTTCTCTCTTTCTCACAATACTAGAACCAGGGGGCATTCATTGAAAATGCTGGGGAGAAGAATTAGGACTAATAAAAGGAAACACTTCTTCACGCAACGTGTGATTGGTGTTTGGAATATGCTGCCACAGGAGGTGGTGATGGCCACTAACCTGGATAGCTTTAAAAAGGGCTTGGACAGATTTATGGAGGAGAAGTCAATCTATGGCTACCAATCTTGATCCTCCTTGATCTCAGATTGCAAATGCCTTAGCAGACCAGGTGCTCAGGAGCAGCAGCAGCAGAAGGCCATTGCTTTCACATCCTGCATGTGAGTTCCCAAAGGCACCTGGTGGGCCACTGCGAGTAGCAGAGTGCTGGACTAGATGGACTCCGGTCTGATCCAGCAGGCTAGTTCTTATGTTCTTATGTTCTAACAGGTTCAGTTCCCAGCATCTTCCATTAAGTGGATCTCAGATAGCAGGACTGGGAAAGAACATGTGCCTGAGATACTGTTGGTCCAGAGTTCCAGTTGGTCCAGTTAGATACTACTGGATTAGATGGACCAATCTGACTCAATATAAGTCACCTTCATGTGTTATTAGCAGTTGGTGTAGCTATGCTCTTGCTTAGAAAAGTGCTGGAAAGCAAAGAGTTACATGATACATACTGATCTTTTTCACCAGAATGGAGTGAAAATGAGGAGAAACACTGCTGATGTGGTAGCAGGTTCAGCCTGTGAGTTGGAGGGGTCAATTTAAAAAATATTCCCTAAAATTAAAAAAAATCTGTATGATTATAAAACAGACACAGCAGAGAAAGCTCTGGGATGGAACATTTCCTAAGAAATTGTGGATTTATACTTATAGAAAGGAATGAAACATATGGGAACATTCAAAATGGTACCCATGGGCCAACCGTATGATGAATTGTTTGCCACAGACATCTTTTAAGTTCTTTTGGATGTTCAGATAGCTTTAACATAGGACTAAGTTACAGTGTTGTTGTTTTTTTGAGGGGGCTTAGAATGGCTGCATAGCCCAAGCCATTTTCCCACATGAAAAATGCACAGGAAGAGTTCTTTCCTCGATTTTGATACCCTATGTGCACAAGTTGGGGAAGTACCTCCTCCCACACCTTTTTTGCAGAATAATGGTTTTGTGGGAAGGCAGGGATCCTTTTTCTACCATGGTATTGCTCCAAGTCAGTTTGCCCCCCCCCCTTTTTAAAAAAGAAACAATTCCCTGGAGCTGTTGAGAACTTGGACCCAATTCTTTAACAGTGGTAATGTTTAGTTTGTCCCGTAATCCACTATACTACCTTAAGTCTGTTATTTCTTTCTTGTGCAAGGGAATTTAAATTGAGTATCCCACCTACGTTGATCACCTCAGCAGTATTATAGGGTGTGTCTGGCAATATTTCTAGTCAAAAGCAACTAAGGTTCAGCTCAAAACTTGCATGGTGGCTCAAACAACAGATCAGGAGATGGCTGCAACATGATGGGCACCATGAACAATCAAAAGATAAACACTAGAAGAGAAAAATGCAGAAAGTTCATAAACTTGGGGTGGGAGGTGGTAAAGTTAATATTGTTTGTGTTACCTGTCATTGAAATTCACAACCTCTCCATTCTTTGCCCAGCTAATGGTGGGCTTTGGGTTTCCAATAGCTTCACAGTGAAGCAGTACACTCAAGGTCCCACTGGCTAGAACTACAGTATGTCCTAAATGGGTGACCACTTCAGAGGCTGAGAGCTGCTGGGCTGCAGAGATCTTCTTGAGGATTGCTGGTTTTTTGGGAGGCCTGTGGGGGCCATTGATGAGTTCCGCTGATGTAGACAAGTGTGTTTCGGCAGACGAAGCTCTTAAGGAGCTGGCAAACTCAGATACCTTTTTACTGAATGGGAACTCCACTGAAGCAGAGCTGACTCTAGTGCCATGGGCTTTGAAAATTGACTCTTGGTGTTCCAAATGGCTCTTGAAAATGTCATGGGCCAGCTGCGCAATTAGCTGCTTGCTATAGCCATCCTTAAGTTCTTCAGGCAGTTGAGATAAGTTCCCTAGGATGTCGTCCAAACGATCCTGACTAGCTACCATGGTGAAAGGAAGGTTGTACTCCTGGCCCTGATCTTCCTCCGAAGAGATGTTTCTCTCACTGGAGTCTTGCGTTTCACCTGAATTGGCATTGTTACGAGGCCAGCCTCTGTATTCTAGAAGTCTTGAGACAACATCATCATATCGACTGCTAGAACTTGTAGCAAGTCCTCGTTTCTCAGTTTTGCTTCCATTGAAGAGAATTCCATTCTGATGCTTTTCTTGAGCATGCAAGGCATCATTCAAACTGACCTTCTTTGGGGCTTCTTCTTCTCTTATCCCTGGTGGCAAAGTATCAAGACGTTTGCTGTGTCCTCCAATTAGTTTAATCACAAAGTGTTCCTGAGCTGGTCCTGCTGTGCAAGTATATGTTCCTGTGTCAGAGGGCTTCAATCGATGGATCTTCATATAGCCATATGGAGCAATAGTGACATGAACTGAGCTGATGAGTCGCTTGCCATCTTTCTCCCATGTGATCATCGGTTTTCGGAACCTTCTCACAGGACATCGAAGGATGACAGATGTTTTGGGAAGCAAGTAAGCATACCCGCCAACAATAAAATGCAGTTTTTTCTGTTTCCTTGTTTGGATGAAAACTTTCTTTTGGGCCATTATAAGGGGCGGTTGTTTCTGAGTTGGTCTCTGGTGTCCTGAAACATAATTAATGTTTGGAAATGGATCATGGGACTGCATTGCCTTTGCATTCTTAGCTAACTAAGCAGCAAACTAGATGAGACAATTTTTTGGAACTGTTTCCTAAGTGTGCAGAGTACCAGTTGGTATTAGGATCATGGCATAGGGAGAGAAGGGGCCTCTCCCTTTACCCCTGTACCAACTTCCCGACCCAAAATGGCCCCAGGGAGAATTATTTGCCCTTTTGAAAAGCTGTGCATGTAGCCCATCAGTATCACACATGACTGAAGGTGTGAGAGTTGAATTGGGGGTGTCCCATCTTGACCCTCAAAAAAGTGTCTTGTCTAGTTTGGTCCTTATATCAAACATGGAGATGCCGCTTGAAACAACAACTTTATGCCAAGTTCTCCATTCTTCCTCAGTATTGTGTAGTATCATAACTTACAATGCACAATATCTTCAGTCCTAAAAGTACTTTCCTGAGTGTAAGTCCCACTGAATAAACATAAGGCTTACTTTTGAGGAGGCCTGTTTAGGAGTGCTCCCTATATTCATTTATTGCTGCCCTTTGTTTAATTGACTGTCCTGGCTGGGTGTATTGGCTATGCCACATAACAGGGCTAGTACACCTCAGGTTATGAGGAAGGAGAGGGAAATTTGACAAAAGGATGTCATTTCAGGCAGCAGCCATTTGTTGGGATTTAACATGCAGTTTTAGTCCCAATAAAGGAAATAAGCAGCTTAATTTTGACACAAGCTGTAATTTTACCTAATACAATTTGCAGTAAGTGGTTGGCTGCCAGATGCGGAGACCTCAGCTACCATTATCAAAAATAACAAGGTGTAATTTAGCAAAACAAATTTGATCTGCTAGGGTTAAGATACAGAGGCCAGGGCACGTATTGATGGGGAAAATGCAGTTCCTGTTATTAAATGCCTTTCAATGAAGAAGGCAGCCTAATGAACATGAGAAAGACAGAAAAGGGATGGGGGGGGCTATCCTTGTTAAATGTTTATCATCTAGGCCCTATGAGGCCCCAGAGCCCTGTATCTGCAAGCAACAAGAAAAAGTAAATGTGCTCCAACCTCAAGGGAGAAATATGAAGCAGAACAAATCTACTTAAGAGTGGGTTGAAAACTCCATGGTGGATAATATTAGCCTTCATTAGTTATGAGGGTCCCTGCAGTTTGGCTCTCTGTGCCAGACAACTGAAAGGAATATGAGGGCTGCTCCGTGGATTTTGAAAATAATGTTATGGTTTATACTTAGAAATCAAATCCCTAATACAAAATAATATGCAGCATATTATTTATGATACATTCATGCATAACACTACAATTCTTGACTACAAAATATTCTAACAGGGTCAAATCTTTTCCAAACTTGCTGCATATGTTGCAGGTAAAAAGCAACCATTTATTATCTAGGCACATTGTCCTTAACTGAAATGATAATGCTATTATATTTATAAAGTCCCCCCTTGGAGGCACAATCTGCCCTGCCAGGGTGCACTGCACTGCAGCTTCCCCCCCGCCGCCCCTGGGGAAATAACACCCCTGGGCCATTATGGCTTGTGTAAGGGAGAGGCAGAAGGCTGAAATCACTCCTCCCCCTGTGCTGTAGTCTGACCTGCATCAGGACCCTGTGGCATTTGGGCAATTAACTGCATTCTGGTTGCAGGAAATGTGATTTGAGTTGAGAGTGCTGTGATTAGCACTTATCAAGGCCTTGATCTCAGAGAAAACATTTTTTTCTTGTAAATAATGCAATACATTTCTCAGATTTCAGACTGAGAGGAGATGCGTTTTCCTTTATGAAGGCAATAGGTAGGATGGAGAGGACCATTTGCCCACCTGTGAGAAAGGGGCAAGGTAGATAGCTATGTGGATATCCTAAGCTGAGCCATAAAAGTTTGAGGGATATATGCCTGAGTTGGATTGGAGAAAAGGTGCAAGGCAGTAAAAGCGGCTGGGACAGGAAGAGTTAAAAGGTCTGAACACACTGTATAGGCCACACTAACCCAGAACCAAGAAAAGAACAGAACCAAGAACAGCAAGTGCATGAGCACTTTCACACATGCAGAATAATGCACTTTCAATCCACTTTCAATGCAATTTCCAGCTGGATTTTACTGTGTGAAATAGCAAAATCCACTTGCAAACAATTGCGAAAGTAGATTGAAAGTGCATTATTCTGCATATGTGGAAGGGGCCTTAGTCTCCTTTTTTAAAAATAAGTTCTGTAATGCCATATAATGCTTTGGTACAATATTTTTAGGGCTTCTATGCTCTAGGAAATTGAGATTGTATGGTAGTAAATAAAGATCTTTTCCCTCTCAGACTGTGGTCAAAGAGTCTCAAGAGTCTTGGCTGTGATCCAAGCCAGGTGCCTGGCTACTTGTCCATGCAAGAAACTCCTGACTGTGCTGCAGACAGTTAGTTAGCTGACTAGAGAAGGTGTGAAGCAGTTAACACAAACACAACCTCTATCTGTGCCTTAAGTTATGGATGGTGGCATTTACTGAAGAAAGGCAGGACAAGGAGAGGCAATTGGGATGAGCCCTATCTCACTCCCACATACAGTTCCCCACTGCCCGTTAGATAGTCAAAGGCAAGGAGAGGAAGAGTGGTGGTGGTGGTGGACAATCAGGTTATTACAAGAGAGACTCAGGCGAATTCTGCACAGGTCCCAGGAGAAGTGGGGTGCCGGTGTACATGACACTGGCTTTGGCCTGGGACCATTTGCACACATGTGTGCCGATGGCCCTGGTGCTGCCGTGGCCCATGGTGGCGCCTCCACATGGAGGTGTGCTGGTTTTTTATAACTTACCTCCTCCTCCTTGCGTAGCTCCATCAGGACGAGGGAACCCACCCTCGTGGCCCTGGCAATTGCCCGGGGCCCGGGGGATGGGGGGGCATGTCCCCTCATCTCAACAGAGCTATACAGGGAGGAGGAGGTAAGTTGCCCAAAAACTATGCTGCGTTGGAAAACGGCGCCTTCCACCCGGTGCTGTTTGCTTGGCACCGGGTGGACGTCGCCACTTAAACAAAAATCGCTCATTTAGCGAGTCAACAAAACACCAGATTGGGGGGGGGGAGGAGTGGCAGTGCCTCGATTTGGAGGCAGCAGCCATGGGAAGTTCCCCCTCCAAATGGTGTTTTAATTGGGTTGACACCGGCGATTTTAGCCTGTGCAGAATCCGCCTCAGACCTGACTCATTCAAAAATATAACAGAACCTATGCTTTGCATGCAGAGGGTCCCAGGTTCATGCCCAGATGTTACTTAACAGCTTTCTCTGCCTGGGATCTGGATGGCAACCATCAGTCAGAGTAGACAGTGCTGAACTACATGGACTGACATCAGATTCTGTATAAAGATACTTCCTTCACCCATCACCCTTTTCTTTGGCCATACAAATGCCTTTAAACCTTTGCAGTTTCCACCCACCACAGTTGTTCTGAGATACTCACTTGCACATGGAGCTAATGCACATGGTCTCATTAAAGACGAGAATGGCAAGGGAGGGCACAGCGATGAGTTGATGATGGCAGATTGTCCCGTATTCAGCATTTTTCCACAAATGGCATTTCGTGTTTGGGTTCCCTCACCACAACTCACAGAACACTAGGAACCAAAAAGAAGTTCATTAGGAGGAACATGAATCAAAACATTAAGAAGTACACAGAATGGGTCAGACTCAGCAGCCTCTATGCATGGCAATGTCTTCTCATAGCTAATGTCTGCTCATAGCCAGTGTATCTAGACTAGTGAGACTGATTATGCTGTACAGTAGTTTCAAATGCCTTCTTGGCCCCATCTTAACATCTGTTTAGCATAACAAGTTCTATCTTTGCCAAAACAACAGATTCCCCAGACCAGAATAAAATGATGGGGGTTCCCACCCATGCAATAATCACTCCACTCCACTTGTTTTCAGTATCCTGTATTCATGGAAATTAGGGGAAACACTTGTTAGACAAACAAAAATGCAGGAAAAGGACAGTTGTAGAATGTCTGATGCAGAAAAACTCATGAATAGCCCCCTTTATTGTTAGAAATTATATATTTGCATGTTTAAATAGTGTACCTTGGTCCTTCTGTAGATCTCCAGATTGAAAGTTAGGATAGAAACCTTTCACAAAATAAATAATCTTTCAGCATAACAAAAATATACACCTTCCAAGAAGAACTTTGAAAAGTCTGCCTGACACCCCCCCACCCCACCCCGGAATGTTCCTGCAACTCACTGATAACTAAAATAGTTACACTGGTGGATAGGGGAGGAAAAGAGATTATACAAATAAGCCACAATTTGGATTAGCCATTTTTCACAACATGATGTTGTGTGTGATTGGTCAAGCACAGGTATAATTATCAAATGCAGTGTTGTCAAATAAGGAGGAGGGGGAGATGCATATTCTCGTTTACTTTTGAAGGCACTTAGAAAATCTAATATACATCCACAATGTTTATTGCTAGCAGGGTCTACATTTGCATCCAAGAAGGCCTAGTTAATTTAGGCATGGCACATATACTTCCTGAAAAGGAATCACATGTGCAAATCCAAAGGTAGATGCAGGTATCCTGCAAGACGTTTATAGGCAAATTGTGCATGATGGATAAGCAATGGGCTGGATCCCTCCTAAAATTTCTGTGACAGGAGTTTTTGCTGGTTCCTCCTCCTCTGGCAGACCTATGACCACCCCCCAGCTTTTCTTGGGGGTCCCTGAGGAGCAGCATTCCAGGGGGCAATTTGGCCTGCAGTGGAAGGAGGGAGGTGGAAAAGCCATGCTTCTGTCCACAAAAATGTTAAGCAGGGTCCAAGCCATCAGTATGTATGTTTCTAATAATAATACAGGAAATCTTATTGGTAGAAAAGGCTGGAATGTAAGAAAAAAGAAAAAGAAAATGCTGTCAGGTGTTGAAAAGAACCATAAGTATCATCATCTTCTTCTTTTAAATTAGGTGACATTATGCAGAAATTTGAACTCCATAGATTTTACTATATGTCAAGTGTGGTTAAAGCAGTAAAAAAAAATCCTGCCTGAGGAAGAGATAGAATTACTTTAGAATGGTGCATGTCCAAGCAGCAGATTTAATTTGACAATCTCTTTGGCTGGATTGTCAAGGTAGATCATTATCCATTAGGTAAGCTTCTCTCACAACATTTCACACATATGTGTATCTTAAGGCTGAAATTTCTTTCACCCACCAAATGAATAATCACCTATGGGTAAAGGAGGAGAGGAAAGGAATTGGCAACAAGGAGGAAAAATGCAAGCAAGAGGTTAAGGACCACATGGCTAAACAATATTTTAGAACTTCAGATATCTTTTTCTTACAAACTGTACTGTGCGAGCAACTGTGAATCTGCTTCTCTGTGAAAATAATATATCCACGGAACTAACTAACATAATCACGAAGCATACAACTGGTTTTTTTTTCCCCGTTGCCTGGATTGCACAATGCAGAGTGGTTGTCTGAGCTGGCCATCTAAAACGTATTTTGGAACCTTTGCACTGTTGAGCCAAACTGTAATTTCTTTACATGGTGTATTATATAGATTTGGGCAACATAATGCCTTTAACTGTAGTGTGATGAAAGATAATCAGATCAGGCCAAGACAGAGGCTTCATTTGCAGTATTAAATGGATGAAACTGAATTCCACTGCCAGGTATGAATACTAGGAAGATTTGGTCCCAATGTAATCTACCACATTTCAAGACTTCACAGAGGAATGGATCACCTTTAGGAATATTCATGGAAGGAAAGAACTGGATCAGTGTCTTCAGCTAATTGAGCTGCAAGCATCTGTGGCACCCTACCTGTGTCCAGTCTGAGAGAAGCCACTCAGGAGCACAGTTCTCATTTTTGCAAGTTTGTTCAGAAGCTGGCCTCAGAGTAGAACAGAATGTGTCTGGAAGCTCTAGGAAACTTCCATCGGCCATCCGCTGCTTACAGAGCACTTCCCTCTTCTTGGTGCCACCCCCACATGTCCTGGAACACTGGAGATCAAGAGAAACAGCAGAAGCTCAAGAGCATGGAGTCAATTTTGCTGATTTCAGTTGAAATCTGTCACATGGTCAGGCTGTTTAAATGCTGACTGAAATAAACAACAGTTCAGCAACCTTTGTATGAAAGTTTGCAGCTGTAACAAACAGGCCACTTCTGGTAACAGCAGAAGGAAGACAACTGGCACATCCAGTCCAATTATTTTACTCTCTTTCCCCTCTTATGGAGAATTCACATGACATAAAGCCCATGTGGTCACTACAAGAACTTCTGGATCACATCTATGCGGGGAGTTTTGTACTTTCAAGATCCACAGCAGCTGAATTCAGATTGGGCGTGCAGCACATACATAACATTGGTTTAAGCCTCACACCACCATTTTCCTGACACGAAATGGCCTTGGTAAGTACTATTGCCCCCTGAGGAAACTTATTTGTAGCCATCATAACAGTCAAGGTTCCCAGTTGGGCTACAGCAGCTTTCTAGAGCCATTTCAAGTTGGAAAAACTGGAGAAGGGGAGGGGGGATCCAGATCAGGTCCATAACCGTCTGGAAGCATGGAACCTGGGAAAGCTTCAGGAAGTTCAACTCCATGGTCCCACTCTCCATTGTAAAATTATTATTATTATTATTATTTATTATATTTAAAAACCACCCTCCCCCGAAGGGCTCATAACTGAATACCATATTACGAGCTTTCTAGACTGATTTTTAATTTGTCAGAAAGCTGAGCCCTAAGAAGACACTAGCCTGCTGCTGAAACAAATAATGTGTAACATTAATATAAAAGCAAACAGGAAACATTACAACGCTCTGATTTCATTAGTCCTAGTATCTGCTGTGTACCCTGCTTCCAAAAATAAAAGTCAAAATATTTTTCGAGTCAGTTTAAATATGGGTGATTAATTTCTGAACAATCATTCCCTGCTTGCTCCTCAATATAAATCTCCTTCCACTTACATATTTCTGCTCATGCAGGCCAGGAAATATATTATACTTGTGTAGGAATGACCTTTGACTCAGAGTGGCTATTCAAACCTTCTTCTAATGTTATATTTTTCAGGCAAATATCTTAAAATTCATTCAAAAGTAATTTGAGACTGAATATATGTACATCGATGAGTCATTTACTACATATTTGGCCATCAGTTGATAGCTGCAGTACCAAGAGGTGACTTGCTTTAGTATGAATGAACCAGCATAAAACACAAAAGACAGAATTTTCATATCACTTTAAATATAGTGCTTTACAATGTTTCAGCTAGCAGGTACCATAAAAGTGATGTGGGAACCTGTGCTACTTAGTGATAAAATGGGAAAAAAAATACACAGGTCAGTAGCTGAACAAGAGAAGGAGAGGATAAAATAGATTTTTAGAGGCCTGATGTACTTTACAGCGATTAGCTGAGGGAACTACCATACAGAATAATATGGAATTGCACTGGGACCTACTACAATCCAGCTTTGGAAATTAAACTCTCTGTCATTCAAATTAATAAGTGCTGGGAGAGAATATATGGGGACAGCAGCCTTCTTGATACATTGGACCTCTTAGCAGTTTTCAGTGCTATCATCCTTGGGATCCTTCAGCATTAGCTGGCCAATGTGAGAATCACAGGCAACACACTCCAGTGGTTCTATTCCTACCAGTCTGATTTTCACAAGAAGGTTGGTACACGGGTACAGCTGCTTGGACCTCTAGTACTTGTATTACAGAGTTTTGCAAGATTTCATCTTGACTTCCTAAGATGAGCAACATCTACATGAAACTACTGGATAAGTTTGTCTGGAGATCTGGAACGAGATTGCTACTGACATGCAATGCCACTTCTTTTCATTGGTGTCACATGAGGTAGTTGATTTCCAGCTGAATGATGGTCAGAGACAGTAACAATCTGGATGTGGACCAGTAAAGAAGAGTTGGATTTATAGCCTCCCTTTCTCTCCTGTAAGGAGACTCAAAGGGCTTACAATCTCCTTTCCCTTCCCCACCACCCCACAACAAATACCCTGTGAGGTAGGTGGGACTGAGAGAGCTCAGAAGAACTGTGACTAGCCGAAGGTCACCCAGCTGGCATGTATCACAGTGCACAGGCTAATCTGAATTCCCCAGATAAACCTCCACAGCTCAAGCGGCAGAGCAGGGAATCAAACCCAGTTCCTCCAGATTAGAGTACACCTCCTCTTAACCACTATGCCACTGCTGCTCCTAAACTGAGGATTGATCCAGGAAAGGACTGTGAATTCATCCAGTTTTGGATGGGACTGCAGTCCTCACTGGAAAATAGGACCATGGCTCATGGGTGCTATATTCCTTTAGAGGGAGGCACAAGTTTCCTCTGGGGTGTGTAACACCTTTAGCCACATTCATTTGGTACATTAGGAACTGTTCTTCCTGAAAGCACCTTGGTGATTTATATTTTGATCTTGTCCAGGTGAGACTATTGACATGTGCTTTACGCAGAGATGTTTTTGAAGACTGTTCAGAAGTTTCCATTGCCACAAAACACACTGGCAAGTTGGCTTGTTGTCATCAGAGTTTAGCATCACATCTTGCCCGTTTTGAAAACTCTATAGACTGACTAAATAATAATTCAAGGTCTGTGTAGCCTTGTTAACGTGAGATTTGAATTCCCCAGTAAGCAAGTATCTTCTTTATTACATCCATGATAGAGGAATGTCGTCTGCTCCTGTGTGCCCATCACCACTTGCTTCGCTGGTCATTTGTATCATTCTCAGGGAGAGGGTTTTGCTGTACTTTCTACCAGATCCGATACATATATGGGAGCAAGCTTCTTTCCACTTTGCAGAACAGTAGAGACAACTAGCTCATCATGAGGCTACAGCCATTTCTAGGATAAGTTACTGGACTGGACCCCATCAGCTTTTTGATTCAATCTTGCCCAGTTCTCTACCTATTACAGCCTCAGTTCCTCATGTTTTTTGTCATTGAAGGTCCATTGTTTACCAGCATGTTTCCTTTGTGGTCCAAGTGAATTCCCTTTTTCCACTATCTGAAAAGGTGGCTGGTTCCAATACACTGCTCGGGAACCAGTTGGGTACATTCATTTTTTGAATAGCTGGGTGGCAAGTCTAAGCAGATTCAAAGGCATAAAGCAGCAAACATCATCCTACATATAATCACTGCTGGTGCCTTAAGGCTCCTATTTTATAAAAAAATTCTGACAGAAATTCTGGATGAAACACCATAGTAAAGAAAATTAAGAAATACTTGAGGAGAGGAACGCTGGGCTATATCAGGGCACATCACTTCAAGACAAGTTATGAAAGGGAGCCATGAATCATTCATCCAGAAAAAAACCTTCTTTTCAGCAATATAACAAAGATGGACAAAGATGTATTAATGCAACCATGTTCAGCCACTCAGAGAAAAAGAAATATTTGTTGGGACTTGTGAAATGGATTCTGATACCCATCTACTTTTGGATGGGAGGTGAAGGAAAGAGTTGAAGAGAACTACTGAAAACAAGGTAAACAAAGTAACAGCCTAATACCAAAGACTGGGCATTTTAAAACTAAATAAAGACTTGAATGTATAAGGATGTATTTTTAATCATTCAAAATGTTAAACATGCTGATAGTTATCAGAGATTCTTCTGCCAAGAAAGTTAAAACTTGAGAACAAGTCTAATTCAGACCATCTTTCTTTAAGAAAATTCAAATGCCTCATAAATGAATGCCACAAATGTTTGTAGTGTTTATTTGTATAAAGAGTACTATGATGAGCTCCTTGGGTGAAGTTTACTTCTAATCTGTGGGACAGCCAAGAAGGGGTGGGCATGGGTATCATTCAAAATCAGTCCTGGAATTGTTCGAAAAATTATTCTTCCCTGAAATGAAGTGTCGCATTTATAGATCCTCTCCACTGTGCCTGCTGTGTAGATTTTTCATCTTGAAACTCAAATATTCATTACCTGCTGCCATTCTGAAGGATACCAAGATGGGGGACAGTCGAAACGATTACAGGCTTTCACCATGGTGGGTTTAGGCTTGAGACACAGCTCATCCGCCAAAATCACTGTCTCATTAGTCTCTCTTGAGAGGAGGTGAGAACAGAAGACATCACGGGTCTGCAGTCCAACCCCACAGGTAAGACTGCAAGAGCTCCACTTCCCCATCTCCCATCTGAAACATCAAAAAAAGAGAGAGGAAAAGTCTGAATGAAAATGGTATTGTCTCTTGTCAATCAAGATTCCAATTCATTTAATTGTTCTAATTGCTCAATGTTTTTTAAACTGCTCGGGGGGAAAAACATTTTCAAAATGCATAAAAGGCAGCTAGAAAGAGAAAAATTGCGTTAAAAAGCCACAGGCACACCCTGCAATCAGTGGGAAACTGGGAGTGGGGGGCAGGGGCATGGGGGAGACATTGTTGACAGCATATTGTCACTTCCTGGAAAAACCCAGAAGTGTTGTCAGTTATCTCTTGTAACTGCTGGAAATTTTCTTTATCACAGTTTCCAGCGTTGCTGCCATCTTCAACTCTGTGTAAGCTCCCGGAAGAAGGCTTTGCATCACCTCAGAATTTGCATCTGATCTATATATGAAGTGGAATATTGTACTTTTCTACAGAACATAGATAAGGAATTGCATTTAAAGTGTATTCTGCGTAAGATACTTTCTAGAAAAATAGTACAACCCCCCCCTCCCCCCGTATTCTGGAAGGGTCTTTTTGTTTTTGTTTTTTTGTAGGGAGCTCTTAATTACAAAGGGAAGAATCCAAATGTATCATCCCCATTAGCAGCCAGACGCAATATAATCCATTTCACCAGTTCTACAACTTGCCCTTGGAGGGCCAAATTACATGTTATGCTTTGCATGAGTTTGTGATGTGAACCTGCAGCCATGTTGCAGTTGTAAGTCCCTGATGGCAACTCCTGTGTAAATGGACAAAGCGCCAGATTCAGATCAGGACTTCAGGGCAGAGTAAGGATGGGTTCTGGTCTTTTCCCTCATTTTGAGGTGTTAAAATGGCTTGAGGACCATGTTATTTACCTAATACCACCAGTATACAAGAGAAAACACCTGGATTTACCATGCAATCCCAGTTTCCAAGGCAGATAGAATTCCTGAAGTGTGTTAAGTACTACCAAGAGGTGAGATTGCTAAGGACAGGAAACACATTAAGAAGTATGTAGAAAACTGCAGACAACTTTAGAAGCAGGAAAAGGCTGTCATGCAATGTATGATGGGCAGACGGATGTACAGATACTGGAAACAACAGAAAATCATAATCCAAAATTAAATTTGAAAAATCCTATGTATACAGGTCTCCAGCAGAATCCATAATCGTAAACTGTCCTAACACAGATGCTGGTATGTGTGCTTGATCTAGACTGATTTATGCAACACAGCCTTTGCAATAGGCAAACCAGCCTTGCACCAATACATCCAGCATAAAATAACAGCACTATACTTGCATCCTGAGCAGTTTTAATCCCCACTGCATTGTGTTATTTATTTATTTATTTATTTAGATTTCTAAACCGCCCTCCCCCTAGGGGCTCAGGGCGGTGAACAACAATGATAAAACAACTTAAAAACATACCATAAAAACTGATTCACAATAATAAGAATAAAAACCGGAACCATATCTCGTTAGATGGCGTCATCCTTCCCACTCCCTACCTTTATGCTCACGGGAGGCCAGATGAAATGGCAGCGATGTTTTTAGCCAGGCTGGCCAAATGCCTGGCGGAACAGGTCCGTCTTACAGACCCTGCGGAAACTCTGCAGGTCCCGCAGGGCCCTGATCTCCCTTGGAAGCCTGTTCCACCAGGTGTCAGATGATTGTTGTATTTTGGCAGGTTTAGAATTGCAATGTAGCACTAATGGCAATAGAAATTGAGGTCTTGTGTCAAAGTAAATAAAAACAACAACAGGAGACTCAAAAGGGGCATCTCACACTCTTCCCATTGCCCCTTCCACTATTTTCTCTTCTCTTCCCTGAAAGTCTTTATAGGCTTTTTTTCCTGCTTCTTCCTCTCTTTCCCTCCCACCAGTCAACCAAACTTAATCTGCCACATCCCTCTCACACTAAATTGTCTTCCCATGGGAGCTCAAAGCAGCTCACATTATTCTCCTCTCCTCTATTTTATTCTCACAACCATGTGAGAGAGGGTAGTCTGAAAATGTGGTAACTATCCCAAGGTCACCCAGGGAACTTCCCAGCAAAGTGGGGGCTGAAACTTAGCTTTCCCAGATCCAAACACCCATAGAAAGCATTTGTTTTTGAAGACACTGCTTCTATCATTTAATTTTTAAATAACTCACCAATGTATTTTTTAAAATTGTAGAAAGGTCTTTTTTGTCTATGAGTGGCTCCAGTTTTCGGATTTAAGTATCCACAGATTTGACAATGTTGCAAATGAGAAATATTGATAAGCATATGAAGTGCATTAAATAAAATAATGACTGTATTGTCGAAGGCTTTCATGGCCGTGTTGTGTGGTTTCCGGGCTGTATGGCCATGTTCTAGTAGCATTTTCTCCTGACGTTTCGCCTGCATCTGTGACTGGCATATATACTCCATTTGCTTTACTACTATCAGATCCTGTGAAGATGCCAACCACAGATGCAGGTGAAACATCAGGAGAAAATGCTACTAGAACACGGCCATACAGCTCGAAAACTACTAACACCCCAAAATAATGACTTTTTATACTGGCTTCAAATAGTCCTGCAACAAAACATCTGAAGCCATTGGTTTGGGCAGAGCTATTCCATGGCTGCTTCCAAGTGAGCAGCTTGTAAGCCCCTTTTGTGAGAATACACAATTCAATGGGACTACAGTGGCAGCAGCTTTTAAATCATGTACTGCAGAATTCATTGCTGGGAAGCAGCACTAATGATTGGCTGAATAACAGAAATCTTGTGGTCTGGGAAATAGAGAATAGGATGCCATTTTTTTTCACATAGCCACCCCATGATGAGCACCTATTCTACCCTTCACATTTCCCCTTTCTTGCCTATTCATACTGAGATACTACTTTCTCCCTTTCTTTGCAGTGCCTGATCTGGCTCCTTTTTGTGTTTTCAAAAAAAGCAAGTGTGAGAACGGATCAGACTTAAGCACAGAGACAAGAAACATGTCAGAACATTTTTAGGAGCCAGGCATGTGAACACTCCTCAGATTTCGCACAGTATGGCTGCTGTTCTAAGGCCAGGAGACTTTATGAGTGTTGCCTATTCCTATGAATGAGGTTGTTGTCGCATTTCTGAGGGACAACAGTGGCACCTGGCAGCTGTTTAAGCCAGTTCAGAGTGAGTTCCATTAATGAATGAGCCTCGAAGTAACTTGCCTGTTAAGTTGTCAGTTAGAATTAATACTGACGTATCAGTAACCCTCTGTGTTTGGCACACCTTAGACAGAGGTACTTGGAGAGTGTGGTGGCAAAAAGGAAGGCCTTTGTCTCTTCTCTGGAGGTCTATTTTGATGCTGAATTTCTTATATCACTTGCCAAAGAATTTTTTTTACAGAATGGGAGGTTTTCCAGTTGCCTCCAGCAGCTCACTGTTTGTCCTCAGCATTTATTCTGGCATTGCACAATGCTGCACGCCACATGAAGGAATACATCTTTTATGCAGCATCTTTTTTTTCTTTAAAGGTGGCAATTATATTTTTTCCCCAACTTGGGTGGGAGAAATTTGCATTTTCATAAGGTAGATACTTTTGGCTTGTCAACTGAATGTACAGAGAAGTCCAAGCAGGCAAAAATAGGTTTCTACACACTACTAGGCAGCTGACCAATTTAATCAGATGGGATCAGGCACTGTTATATGAATCAGTATCAGTTTTTGCCTAATACCATGATCAATTAGGGTACAAGTACTTGTTGATCAGTAGCTACCATACCTGCCATGCTCTATGTGTATGCATATATGTATTACTGAACAATCTCATAACATGTGTGGTTTGATCTCATAAGAGGATCAGACATGTTGGAAAATGAAGTGCAGAGGTGTAGCTCCAAGGGGACAGGATGTGCAACGCATCGGGCATGTGCTCCTGAGGGGCGTGGCGAGGGCGTTTTGGGGGCTAGGCAGGGACATTCTGGGGCAGGAGGGGGTGTTCTGGGGCGGGACAAGAATGGAGGATGCACCAGCGCACTAGGTGCTTTCTCCCCTTGCTACGCCTCTGATGAAGTGTGAACACCTATGACTCTCCAGTGCCATGAGCAGACATTACTGTCACAACACAGGACTATACAACTTAGAGGAACTTTTAGGATGACCCAGTATTACTACCATTACACATATGAATAAGGCTCTCCAGTGGCTCTAAGGAATAGAAAGATTATGTTCAAGTGAAAATGGAGACTGAGAGAAGACTCATACAGCTGCTTTGCATTTTATGCTCTGATTGTTTGGGTAGTTCAAGAGCTTGGGTTGTCCCAACAACATGGCATGTTTGGGAACCATTCCCAAGATTACCCTGCAAAAGGATATCTGATACTAAGTGAAGAAAGCACCTCCAGGAAGGAGAAACAATTGGATCTCCACCCTTTGTAAACTTGTGGCAATTAAAAAAATACCTCTGCTGTATTATAAAGATCATTAGAAAGGCCATGAAGCTGTGTTTACAGCTGCAAAGGATTCATATTTCTCACTATTATTGTGTCAGGTAATTTGTTCATTCATGGATCATTATAATTCACTTAACAAGATGGATGCTGACAGGATCTGTGCAGGCGCAATTTGTTCTCTGTATCCTTGACCATCCCAATTGCTTAAATCTTTTCAGGACCACAACAATGAGCCTCTGATGTCCACCATAAATCAATCACTGAATCAGATTAGTTTTCCTCAGTCATTAAAAAAGGAAGTTACCTGTCCATTACTTAAAATACTATTACTAGATAAGGCTGAAATGGCCAGTTATTGTCCAATCTCTAATTTCAGAGCAATGTAATTGAGAGAGTGGTTGAAGAACACCATGTCTTTTTGGATGACTAATTACTCTAGGGCTCTTTCAGCCTGGTTCAAGACCTGGTTATGGGATGGAGGTGGTGCTGGTGTCTTCAGTGGATGATCTTCATTTGAATGTACACAAGATCTGTGCTTCCTTCTCTCTATGGATTTTCTCTCTATGGCTTCCTTCTCTCTATGGATTTATTTGCTGCCTTTGACATGTTGGACAATCTTATTAAGTTCTGAGTTAGAAGTAGTATCAGACAGTGAGCTTTGCATTGGTTTAAATCTTTCCTAGCAGTCATACTCACAGGGTTGCTTTCGGAGTGCAGTTTTCACCAGTGTAGGATGCATCCTATAGGGTTCCACAAGCCTCAGTCTTATCCCTCATGCTATTTTATATCTATGTAAAGCCCTTGGGAGGATATGGAATGGTATAGTATAAGTTAGTCTAATCAGACCTCAGGAGCTAAGCATGGTTAGCAATTGGATGTGAGACCAAGGTAGACTGTACAGAAGAATGCAATGGCAAACCTCCTCTGTTTTAACTACTTTCCTCATGGGTTTGCCATAGGTTGGCTACAACTTTATATCACTTTACACACATAAAACTCTGCGCTTGAGAATCCTCTGGCATGTCTCTTACTTGTGGAATGGCCTTCCGGAGGAGATCAGAGAGGTTCTCATATTTCTATTGTTCCACAGAATGTGCAAAATGGGGCTGTAGTAAGACTGAATGACCTGGAGGTCACTTTTACAAATGGATTTAGGGTGACAGTTTATGGCACTGTTTAGTTCTTCTTTGTTTCTAATTTCTGTAATCCACTTTTTGCGGATGTCATATACGGACTTAGTGTATTGTTTTCTAGCCTTGTGACTCAGTAAGAAAGGCAGGCCAAACAAAGTTGTGCCTTCTGTCAGGTTTGTTCCAGCCTTAGCATCCATAAAACAAATGTCTTCAAATCATTACTATTATCAAAGCAACAACTGAACTGATGTGCTCTGATTCTAACTGAAATGAATGATAAGAAGCCTATAACCACAAGGAGGATCCTTACAACTAGAACTTTTTCAGGAGGCCCTTTGCAGAGTTGACATGAGCATGTAGCCACTCATTGCTTACATGAAACAGCTGGTCCCTGCATCTGTTGAATGCTGATCAATGTCTGGTCTTTCAATGATGCTATTTAAAATGGCCTTGTGTGAATAAATTTGGCTCTGGGATTTGGAGTTAAAAAGGGAATCCCTGTGTGTAAACAATGGAAAAGAAAGTCTGTGCAAAAAAACCCCTTCAAAATAAAGCCAATATGTGCCATGAAGCTTTAGTAATTATAAATGAATGAAAAGGAAGCAATGATAAATGGCATGAGGGATGTTGTAAAGTATGAGAAATGGATATTTCTAGAAGAATCAGCCAAAGAAAAATTACCCATTGTGGAAACCCAGGTGTCAAATCCTGCTAAGAACTGGACAAATAATCTATAATAAATCACCTAGTTGACAAATTCTATTTTTTCTTATTTGTCAATTGTCCATGAAGTAGCCATAGCCTTAATAGTGTGTCCATTTTTCCAAAGAAAGTCTACTCAAGTAGAATATGGTACAAACTTTGTTTTTTAGCTTGAATTATTTCACTAAGTATCTTTCCACCATAAATTTCAGATTATGTGCTCAAGGAAGTTTTTTTTTAAATTAGAATTCATACTCCTCAGCATGTTATACATCAAAGCCCATAATAAACCTGCTACTGATGATGCCAGGTTCAAATAACTTTTGTGGTGATTTCACACCAAAAATTAGACTTGATTCATTTAGTTATTTAACAAAATCACTTCTCCCCATATATGGGTTCAAACAGTGGTGGGATTCAAATAATTTAACAACTGGTTCCGAAGAGTCAGTGGTGAGATTACAACCAGGGGTGGGATTGTCTAGTTGTCTTCGAACTAGACAAAAAATTAGCGACCAGTTCTACCTAACTGGTGCAAATGGGCTGAATCCCACCACTGGATTCAAGGTAACTTACAAGCAATTCAATAAAAATAGCAACGAAACACCACACATGAAACAATAAAAAACAATCCCTGCAGTCACAACAATTAAAATTATCCCATCATGATTTTACAAGACAAGTAATGCAAGAATCTACTGAGCAAGTGGTGTCCTTCACAACAACAACACACTTGTCAACATCTACTGCCAAGATCTGTCTGAATATATACCCACAGAAAATTGACGTACTTTTGACACCTCAGCTACCAGTCTGTTATCCATGTCAGTGCAAGTGAGAGAAATTTCTTCAGTAAAGAAGCCTGCCAAAACATCACAGCTAAAGACCACATACCACTTTTAAAAAACTGTGGCAGACAACACTCAGCTGGTGCAATGGTGGCAAAGCTTGAAAAATTGTTTCAATTCTGTATTGTAATTTCAAAAACATATGTATAGTTTTCATTAAATGTTTAAAGGTTGTTACTGTATTGAAAAATTGTGCAGGAGAAATTGTTGTATTTTTCATTCAGTTGGTGGAAGGGTAAAATTATAGTGCAAAACAATATACTAACAGCAGCAAAGCAACTTTCCCTTTCCCTCATTCTAGATAACATAAGTGTGTCACCCATCTAATTAACCACCACCCCTAACTCCACAAAAAAGGAAAAACTAGCTACTATGAATAATCATGATGAATCAGATCAGTTTGTATTCCAGACTGTATTCTAGCATAGAAATCCAAGCTCCAATCCATAGTCTGCATACTTCAATCAAGTTCCAGGCAAGGCCTCCAAAGGCCTCTAGGCAGGGCCTCCATATATATTTTTAATAGTCAAAATACAATTGGGAGGAAATTGCTACACAGGATAGTCTGATAGGAGAACAGTCCTTGCCCTGGCCCCAGTTAAGGACCGCCGGACAGCTTTAGGGCCAGAGACCATCAGCAAGTTGTTATTAGTGAGTGAAAGGCTTTTTGAGGGATGTATACTGAGAGGCCGTCTTGCAGATACGATGGTCCCAGACTGTTTAAGGTTTTGAAAGTCAGCACCAAAACCTTGAACCTGATTCAGTGCTCCACCTAGAGCCAATGTGGCTAGGTGAAGCACTGGCTAAATATGTGCATGCCAAGGAGTCCCTGTGAGGACTCGGGCAGGTATATTTTGGACCGGCTGGAGCTTTTGAAGCAGTTTCAAGGGAAGCCCTTCTAAATGTGAGCATATTCAAACTGTTTGCTTCTTAATAAATAATGGTATGTATTTACAGATTTGGAACCACTTCCAGGATTCTCTCTCAGAATTGATTTCTATCCCTAACATTCAAAAATATAACATATAGGGTGCTTTAAAAGAGAGTTTAAAAAAAACCTATGAATACAAATGTTTGAATAACCTTATCAAAACAGTATTCAGTAAAAATGTACTTTATTCTATGAAATGTAGTATATTTACCCAAAAGAAAGACAACCTTGAATGTAAAATGATCCCCCTTGGAAAAGGTTATCCACAAAGGCATTATTTTTATTACTGCACATGACTGGAACCTATATATGAATTTCAGATGGCTCCCTCTTTTTCCTGACATCTTTGTTTCAGAAAACCAGGGTAACAAAGAATTTTTTAAAAAAATAGATAACTATGTTAGAATTCTCAAGGTAGATTCTATTCCTGCAACTGTTTTCAAGTGCCTGTGAAGATTCCATACTCCACACAGCAAATCGAATGGTTGGGTTCTGCAAAGTATTTAAACATTTAAAGATCAGAAATTTCCTGTAATATCAAAGGAACAAGACCTTTAGGGGAAAAGACCAGTCAACAACAACAACAACAACAAGCATTTATTGGCAAACAAAACAGGACAAAATTTCAAAGTAAAACAAGATTAAAAACACAGTTAAAATTACTAATTTCCAGTATAAAATTTGCAACAGTCTAGCAAAAGAGCACATCAGAGCTGTTCAGGAGGTTGGGTATCTTGTAACACTCTTTTGCCACTGAGAACATTGCAAGAAAATAGAATTCATATATTTCATGCGTATCTTATCCATATTTAAAGGCATACAAACGAGAGAATGAATTCCAAAGTGTTTCAACTGTAACCAGATCACAAGAACAAACCCTTTTAGAACGTTCTATATTCTTAAATCTTCCCTCCAGGAGAGCTGATGGCAGCACATTACATCTTGCAGTAGCCAAAGCTCTCCTCTGGGAAAAAAGACCAGTCTTAGTCAGTAGGTAAACACCAAGATCCAAACTCTGGCCTCTGCCTTGATTATGCTGGTCTCAAGACATAAGGTCACATTTGAGACACAAAGTGGCCCTTGAAAAACTGTCCTGAAGAATGTGGACTGGACCCTCTCCCTTGGGGCAAAGAATGAGAAAACTCCAAGCTATGCCCCAAACATAAACTGGGTGAGTGATTTAGCTTGAAATAACTTAAGTGCTGTTAAAAGACTGTATTCCCCCTTTGCCCAATAGTATCGTAGGATAGCCATTGCACTTCTTTGTGTGCTTGTAGCAGCGTAAGTAACATGGGCTGTGGCATGAAAATCCACCCCTAGATATTTAAAGCAGTAGATCTGCTCAATATGGACCATACTGGTAAACCAAGAATAAATGCTTGGCCTTTTAGCAAAAATCTCAGTTTTAGAGTAATGAATCTCTAAATATTCTTTTCTACAATACCGGGCAGTTGCATGGAATGCTCTATGAAGCCAGTAGGGGTCCAGGACAGAAAAATTGCATTATCTGTATGAAGCAGGGTGGAGATAAATCTGCTAGTTTATGAGGAAGTTAATCCAGGTTATTTAAATGGCCAACTTATTTAAAAATTAAACAAAAGGGGGGGGGGTCAAAATACCCCCTTGTTTTATCGCTGCCACTGATATTATTGAATCGGAGCGATAACCACAGGGATTACATCTGATCGGCATGGTTGAGTTCTCATGTAATAAGACGATCTGGAATAATAATCTTCTATCATAAATGGAGCTTGCAGTTTTCCCCACAAGGCAGCTCTAGGAATGGAATCAAAGGCAGATTTTAAATCAATAAGAGCATAGTAAGAGGCTGTAAACTTACATGAGTATTTTCCAATCAAATGTTGTAAAATCATAAACTGACCTATTGTCAACTGCTTCTCTCTAAATCCAGATTGTTCTTCTGCCAACAGGTTTTCACGAGCCATCCAATCCTGAAGTTTCCATTGAAGATGCCTTGCATAGAGCTTACTGATAGTACCGAGCAAGCTTCTTGGTTTACAGTTTGATGGATCTTCCATTTCCCTTCTTGTAAATAGGGACAATAAGTGCTACACTCCAGCCCTTAGCGAATCATTCATATTTGTCAATGGCTGTAAATAAGCACGCCAGCACAGGACCGCACTAGTCTTCATTTCTCTTAATGAGACCTGGCGGTATTAGATCACAACTCACAGCCTTCCTTAGCCTGGGTGTAGCATTAAGGCTTACCACCTTAGAGGGGTCACCCAGGGGCCAGACAGACAGGTATGAGGTTACCAAGAGGATAGTTATCAGTATATATATTACTTAGAGTTCCTTATAATATTTTATCCAGGTCTCTGGGAGAATAATGCTGTCCAGAATTGTTGGGCCCTTCCTAGGATGTGAGGGGCCAAAAAAGAGCAAAGTGCCTGTTTGATTTAAGTCTAAGCTGTTTTTTATGGCTTCCTTCTTTCATCAAAGGATTTGTTTGTACTGTGCCTTTTGGCTCAAAAAGTTGTTGGCCCATAATGAGTCTGGATTGAATCTATATCTGACATAATTTGAACTAAGGCAACTTTTAGACTTCCAACACTCCCTGTTCAAACCAAGGTTTAGCATGCAGGTTGTGTTCTTTGCTATATCTATGGTGATGAATGGCAATAAATCTTTGAAAGTCTACCAGAATCATACTGTGCTAAAAAATAACTCAATTGTCTCCACTGATAATAATGCCCGATAGGCTCTATCAAGATGGTGTCTAGATGGTGAGAGCAGTGGCGGCACCCCAGTCTCAGGAGGTGTGCAGGCATATCCCACTATTCTGCAGCTCTGCCTGGCAGCAGCAGTGCGACATAGAAGCAAGTGCCCAGATGGCCCCCTCTAGAATGGCGCCTGCAGCCAATGACCCCCCTTGCAACCCCTAGATACACCATTACTCCTTTAGCAAGTTTCTTTTCAATCCTCAAAGCAAAGATTAGTGACACACAATCTAGGGCATTAAACAACATAGGAACTCAGAAAGAAAACTTTCCCCTTGCAATGTTCCAGACCACTGCTGTCTGAACACATGAATACTACGTCATATGTTCAGGTAAAGATTGCTCAAAGGTCATCATAATGTGGAGAAGAACAACCATTTTCTTCCTACCTCTTGAAAGGTCAGCAAGCTATCCATCGGAAACTCTTTAAGGTGAACACTTAGTGACTTCCCTAAAACCAGAGGTGTAGCTCCAAGGGGGGTGGGGGGCGGGAAGTGCACGCCCCGTGGGGGTATGGCGAGGGTGTTCCGGGGCTGGGGTGTTCTGGGGCAGGATGGGGGTGGAGGACACACCAGTGCACCGGGAGCTTTCTCCCCTTCCTACGCCTCTGCCTAAAACATTAGTTGCCATTGCAAAGGTGGAAGAGGTGTATGGAAGATACCTGTAATGGTTGGCCCCTTGTATGCATATGGATGGCGGTGGTGGTGGTTGACAACTTTGATTAGCTTCCCATCATTTTGAAAAATATATGTCAAAACTGACAATTTAGGAATTAATTAACTTGAGGAACAAGGAACACAACTTCATTCTGAACTCAGGTAGACTGCACATGCTTTCAGGTAAATCTGGAGTTTTCTTAGGCAAAATATCTGAAAAACTCTAACAAACAAAAAATGTTTTGGTCATTCTAGTAAAACCTTTTGGTGTTTATGTATGTGAACACATTCTCATATTTCCCTACTTAGATATATAATTTGAAAGAAAGACCCATTGAAAGGTATGCTTTTGGTTAGGATCTGCACTAGATTATTCTTAATATTATCTGCTCCAGCACTGTTTCAGGTGATGAATATTATTAATCTTCATCAATGAGTGTGGGAAAAAAGCATATTTTAATGGAAGTGGCTTATAGTCTAATAGTGGGAAAGAAGCTATGTATGGGGGGGTCCTGAGGGATCCAACCTCCAAGAAGCTATGAAATACTAACAAAAATATTTATTTATGACCTGGCCTGTCTCAGAGGATTTTGGGCAGATTGAGCCAATTGTTTACAAAGTACGTTGATATCGCTCCCTAAAGAAATGGCAACTTAAGTACAAATCTCTCTGCAACACATGCAATATACTTTTTAAACTTAAAAGCTGTAAACGTGTCTGTCACTCAGATTTCAAACAGAAGCTTCCTTAGGAACTATGGAGACTTGTACTAGGGCCCATGAGGGGAAGCACCTGTACACACTTCATGTAGGATCTTGTCCCACACATGATCATAGTCATGGTAGATCACTTAAGCGAGGGCATGTGGGAATACAGGTTAACTGCAGGAGTTCACATAGTTCCTCTGGTTTTAGATGCATATCTGGTTATACTTAAGCTTTGTCTCACATGCATAAATTGTAAAGGAAACTGTTCTCTGGAACGTGGTGAGCTATAAGGCAAAAAAGCAGAGGGATCTTGTTATCCTGAAATACAATCTCTGGCTATTATATTTGCAAAGACCCAAATGACATATGAATTGTAAAGCACCTTTTAATCAGCAGATAGGAACCTCCTCCCATTTCACCATCATTCATAAGACAGTATTTCCCCCAGTCCTAGCTAACATAAGTGAACATATTCCTCCAGCTTTTCACTTTGAATACTCACCCAGAGTGTCTTGCAGTGAAGAGTAATTAGGATGTTTAAAAAGGATTTTACCATTGTGTTCTATTCTATGGAAAATGACGGGTGGCAAACCTCTTGCTTGTATTTTCCACATCATTTAATCAGTTCTATAATTCGCCATTAAATAAAGCAATTAACTAGTGTCTGATTTGCTCATGAGTCTTTAAGGGTGCTTCAGTCTCACAACTGTCAACTGCAGGAATGGCATACTTTTGGACATTGCTAATGGACCATTTGTCTCACTAATGGAAGCCACAACCTTTAGTTTGCAAAACTTGAGCACCAGCCTATATAGCAGAAAAAAAAAGTAGCAAGTGGAGCAAGTCTTCTCTCACACAGGTAATCTTCTTCACTGCCTTCTGGATACTCTCAGGTGAGAGCGGCAAGGAAAAAATGGATGGAGCACTGGGTTTTTACAGATGGTAACTGGAGGACTACAACACACTGGATAACAGATGATGCCTAAACCACTGGAAAACTGAAATCACTGTAAATATACCTGCCTACAAAGAAATCAATTCATTCAGGAACTAGACACAACCACATTTAAAAACTTCATTCTTCTCTTTCACACATGTACACTAAGCATCTATGAATTCAGTCACAGATGTTCTTGGAAGCATTAACTAATTTATTAGGGCCTATAATATATCCTGAGAAATCCAGAAAGGTGACAGCTTTAGTTACATTTCTCTTTGACCCCTTGTCACTGTGTGTACTGATTGTGCTAGAAATCAGAGTGCCAACCCTTCTTTTGATTATCAGTGGTAGAACTGAGCTACCCAATTGTTTTTTAAAGAGTTCATTCGTTCTCTTCTAAGGAACAAGAAATAAAAATGAACATTACAAATATTCATGTTTTACAATGCCAGTACATTGGTTTGCATTTAGGACCAGAAAAATCTGGGTTTGAATTCTGACATGGGTCATGAAATTTACTGGGGTAGTAACAGTTCCTCTCAGGGTTCTTGTGAGGCTAAATGAAGGAGGTAAGAACCCTGCAGATCATCCTGAACTCAATGGAGGAAGGTTGGGGTAAAAATGTGTTAGGCTCAGTTTCAGCAGCTGTTTTCTTAGCCTGGAGGGTCAACTATGGCAGAATGTGAAAAATGTTGCTTTAAAAAAATGACTGTGTCCTTCCATGGTACATTTATTTAAATGTCAACCATACCTGAATTTAAAGTAGCAAGTAACATGAGGAGGAGGAGGAGGCATACAACAAGGAAAGAAGACAAATGAACTGCAAAACTCATTGGTACTGTGATTAACAGGTCACTGCAGGCCAGGAGTCTGTAACCTGTGGCTCTCCAGATGTTCATGGACTACAAATCCAATCGGCTATGCTGGCAGAGGCTGATGGGATTTGTAGTCCATGAACATCTGGAGAGCCACAGGTTGCAGACCCCTGCTCCAGGCAAAGGTATTAAAATTGTTTAATTCCATGCTGGAAAGTTGAAAAGGTCATGATTATCATTTTTATAAAATAGAAGGTGTATTGCTTTTGTATCAGCAAACTGTTTTAATTAATCTCAGAAAAAATATCCCAGAGTGAAAACAATAACCATACCCTTCTAAATGATTGCTTCTAAAATCTTTCCTGGAGGCAGTTGGAATGGGGAGGGAGAAGAAGTATACCATCCCCCAGGTGATCTGCATTACTGCTGTCCTTTAAACAACATGAATTAGGTTGGGGGGACTTTCTACTTTGCCCTACTTTCAGACATTACTGTACTTGACCCTACTTGCAATCATAAATAACACTGGAGAACCAGTGGTCCCAAAATACTCCAGGGTCTTATTCAACTTGACAGCATGATGTGTGAGGAAGTGGGGATTCAGATTTCCCTCCTACACCATTGTCCTATGCTGAAACAGTTGTGGGAGTCCCATTTGCCCTGCTGCAGAGCTCTACATGCCTCAGTTCATGTGATGACCCACAGTGGGGCAGAGCCTTTTCACAACTGGCTTGGGAAACTGGTGTGGGAGGGAAGGCTGAAGTTCCTTCTCTCCTATCCTCACCATGCTCTCAAGTCTTATCAGGCAAAGAGAGCTTGGGGACATTAGTTTCCCAATGGTATGTCACTGTAAGTTAGGTTGGGTAACCCCAACCCAACTCATATCACACTTACCATTGAGTCTGGTCCTGATAAAATAATTTTGCATGTAGTTGTGTTTTTCCTTTTCAAAAAGAGGGAATTCATCTTTCTCACCTATTGTGAGATATGTTCACTGATCCTGCATCAGAAATGTAGTGCAGGAGGAGATGACCTGAGATCCAGTTTCCCCTTATTAACCCAGAAGAATGAAAAGAGAAGATATGGTTAATTGGCTTCCTTTGTTTGATGCTCTCTGCCAGCCTGAGATTATATGAGAAGTAACTGGGGCATGTCAATCATCTGGCAAAGTCTGTAACAAATTTACTTTGCCTGAAAGAACTGCCCGCCCCCAGGGTTTTGGTCCTCCATCAGTTGTAGACAAAGGGTCCACAAAGAGGGTGGGGTTGCAATACTCCTCCAGGAGGTTTTCACCTCCAGGGCACTCTCTGACCCAAAGATTCCATGCATTAAATGTATAGGCCTCATGTGGGATGCCAAAGAGGGGTAAGTTGTCTCACCCTTGGCTAAGTTTTCAACGGCATCTATATATTGTTTATTAGATTATGTATTTTAGATTAATATTTTATATGGCATTTTTATTGTATACTTAAATTGTGATCAGCTTCAGGTCTGCTTCAGCAGGAGATAGTGGAGTATTAAATCAAATAAACACACAAACAACAGCAGCAGCAACAACAGTAATAATGAATGTTGTGTATTCTGAAAGCTTAGTACTATTTCACCAAGGAGGAAGACGATAAATGGGGAAGGAGTGGGGGTGGACACTCTCATTTCTTTAAGTCAATCTGAAAGGATATATGCCTGAACAGAGTCTTGCGTTCTGGCATCTTACATTCTATGAGCAGAAAGAAAGGGTCTTTCTACAGGTGCCACTGAAAAGCTTTGCACTGCCTCAATCCTAGGATAGAATTTTGAACCACCAAGAAGATTCATGATCACCACACTAGTTCTTGGATCTACTACAAGGCAGACTGATCAAATTATTAATCTGCTCACATGGGTTAAAGGCAGAGGTGGGATTCAGCTGGTACGCACCGGTTCGGTAGAACTGATAGCTAACCAGTTGTAATCCCACCACTGGCAGGGGGGTGGGCACCGCAGGTCCAGGTGGACTCCTGGACTGGCCTGCCACCACAGTGCTTGCCTGAGCCCCATCCCCCTAGTCTTCGTTCAGGCTACCTCCTCCCTGGGGACAAAGCCTGAACGAAGGCTGGGGACGCTGGGCTTGGGCAAGCGCCATGGCGCTTACCTGAGCCCTGTTTCCCAGTCTTCGTTCAGGCCACCACCTGCCCTGGGGAGGGCAGGAGACAGCCTGAACAAAGGCTGGGGTGGGGACAGGCCTCTACCAGGCCTCCCCTGAATCAAAGGCTGCACCGCACACACAGCGCAATCAGTGGTTGGCCTGTCCCCGGCATGGCCTTCCCTTGCCTCCCCCTACCCAACATTGGAAAGGGGGGCACCCAGCACAGCAACCAGGTAAGTAGCTGGCTGCTGGGGGGGGGGAGAGGGTGGAGGAGCGAACCGGTGGTTGGGATATTAGAATCCCACCACTGGTTAAAGGGGTTGGAGCACTGCTGCTATGTAAGGTATTATTGGATCTGGTGTAAGAAGCTTACCTGAGCAGAGAAAGTCAAGAGTCTTAAACCAGTTCCAATAAACGTTTGCTTAATAAGATCAGGCCATTTGGATCTTATTTTCGACAACCAGCATGGAAAAATTAATCACATTCACACCAAGAAATATTGCACTTAGTTGTGACATCCCTGAAAATGGCTTGCAGAATACTGAAACCAAAATGAAATGAATGAAAACTGCCACTCTTTCCAGACATATGTGCTCTTTGAAACATATTCAATTATTGCCCCCTCCCCCCGCTTCTGCAGGCTGGCAGAAAAATCTTTCCTTTTTTCTTTTGTATTCAGAAGAACAGATTCCTTCTGCCAAGAGAGTAAATTTATACTTGAGGAAACTGAGAACATATTTAAAGAGGAAACAAAGAACAAGAAGTAGAGTACGCTCCATGAAAAGGAGACAGGCTTCCAAATATTTGAAAATATTAGGTGGCAGCAAGTATTAGATTCTCAGAGGGAGCAAAAAGGAAACGGAGACAGATTGAAGCAAGGCGCTGGTGCAAGAAAACCATCCATTTCAAAAAAAGCAAAATAAAGTAAAATTGGTTACTATATAGTTCAGATACTCTGTCAGTCAATTGGGGAAGGGAGAAGTGTACACTCAAATTATACTGAATGGAAAAGTAACATCTTCAATACTCCAAAATGGCAGGTAGAGTACAGGTATCACCTTATGACAGTCACTGAGTGGGAAGGGTGACCTAGTGCCCTTTGACATCAAAAGCCAATATGGAGTGCCCTGAAGTCATTTCAAGAAATTATTTGTAGATGTGTTCTACTATTTTATGAACATTTCTGACTAAAGAAATTTAACATGCACTGAACTGGGCAATGAACAAAAATATCTTCTGGTACCTATCTGGATAATATAGGTTACAATGTTTTTTTTAAAAAATCCAGTGCATTCAAAACAGGAATGCAAGATCTGAATGTTCCCTAGGGATATATTTGGAGAGGGTTTCTTTCTTTCCCCCCTCAAGGATCCATATACCAGATCATCAGAGCATCCTTTCTTGAATGTCTGTACTGTGCCACTTCTTCAGAAGGGGTCATTAGGAGAGCCAGAACAGTGACTATTTTCTATACAGCTTGATGTAAGATACTGGCATCAGGTCATCCATGCAGACAAATGTTGACTTGTTCTTTTTCTCTTCCAAATCCATAGGAAGAGCCCAGAACTGCCAAACAGCTCTTATAGTACTTCTAGAACTGTGTTCTGACCATTTTACTTTGGGTTGCAGTTTGATTGGTCACTAATCAATGACTAAACTTTGTGTGTTTATTGAACAGATGTTATTCTTTCTACCGGAACAATGAAGATCAAGCAGCATATAAACATGCATAATGAAATTCAGGATATTATTTGCCTTTAAAGAGGAGCATATTCAGGAGAGCATGGCATTGAATGGATATGTGTGTCATGAGTTGTGAAATGCCCAATAGCTCCCTAACTTGCTTCTGCTGCCACAGAATTCCAGAGGTATGTTTACCCTCACAAACACACATCTGAAACTGTGCAGGGTGGAAAGATGCTGCAACAGTGAGAGAATGGCTAAGGCAGATTCTGCATGGGCCAAAAACAGCAGTGTGAAAACGGTGTGTAAACAGTGTAAAAGGATTTAAAACGGTGTAAAAGGGTTTACACCATTTTCACATCACTGTTTTTGGCCCATGCGGAATCAGCCTAAGTATCTTTTCCCCTTCCACCCTTCTCAGCTCCAAATCACCGCTCCAAATCTGTTTTTAACAAAGAAAAAAAGGCATCAGTTTCATGGCACACATTTGCTGATAATATGTAGTTTCCTGTCACTGATATATGAAAGGAAAAATGACCGCATAACAATCCCAGAGAGATATATTTTTGAGGAAAAGATTTCAAGATCTGCAGTGATTTCAAAAAAGAGGCTTAAATGGGCTTCTCCTAAAATGGGTTTACAATGTGAATATAAAATTTGCCCTGACAAGGATGCACACTAAATTCTTCTCCCCCCTTAACAATTTTCATTGCACAAATAGAGCTTCTGCCCTTTTGAGTTCTTACCCATTCAAAGTCCTAAGTAAAAACCCATGTGGAAAGACATCTGTAAGCATTACACTGTCTATTTCACTGCAAAAACGATCTTCAACATTCAAACACAGCATTTTCACTATATGTGTACCTTGTGAATTTATTTTTAGACAAGAGTGTTTCTGTAGCCATATTTAAAAAAAACATTGAAGACAATCCACATCTCAAAAACATTCCCTTCTTGAACAACATCCTCAAACTCTCATATTCATGTATAACATTCTATGTGTAGCAACTGATTATTTGAATAGGTGCTTGATAATCATTATTGATGATTATGATGATAACAACAGAAATTGTTGAATTATTTTTTTCTGTGTAGACTGGTATTTGTAAAAAAAAATCCCTAAAAGAAGGCAGGCCAGAAACTTCTTCCAAAAGACAGTAAGATTCAGAGGGTTGGTTCCAGTGATGTGCAAACAGAAACACAAACTCACTTTGTGCCCTTCTGTATGCACAAGCAACACTGCTATTTATATTGAACCACCTGTTGATCAATGTCTTGTGAAAGCAGAAATACGTGTTTGGATATATTTAACTGAGTAAAAGCTAACAGCATGATCTTTCTCATATGTTTCTGCTTGTGCAAGGGCTCCAGCATGCACGAAACCTTCTGCTGGATCCAACACCAAAACCATTTTTAAGAATAGAAAGTGATATATCTTTCTAGAAAACCATTTTATTATGGAGGAAATTTAGTGTTTACTACAGTGATGTTGACCTTGTTTGAATTATGAGAGTTATCAGCCTTGTCCAGGAACCATCCAATCCCTGCACTAGAATCTTTTTCTTTCCCATTCTCAGAAGAATCATAAAGTTTGAGAAAGAGTTGTGTTGTTTAAGACACATAGGAAGGCAGAACTTTTGGCTATTCTTTTTGCCTATGAGCTTTTCCCCCAGAGTATGTCTGTTCTCTACCATTTGGCTGTTTGTACAGGAATAAACGTTTAGTTTTGAAAGTATGTAAAGAACAAAGCTGCAGAAACTGACTGGAATTTCTTTCATTTTTATCCATCTGGCTTTCATTGCCTACTCTTCTCCCTTCCTACACGCTCACACACAAATATTCTTACCAAATCTTTTTAACACATGCTGACCAAGCTATAGGGAAGATATAAAAATTATAATTTATAACATCCATCTGGGCAATCTTCCACTCTTCTAGTAGCATTCTCTGGCTTACCAAAGGTCACTCATGCCATTACAATTAACAATAAAAGAGCCAATAGTTAGTTAAGCAATAACTGTTCCTTCCTCTTGAATAGCTGCCATACACTGCTTGTACTAAACAAATATCCCGTACTGCAAACCACCACCAAATGCTTTGGGCATCCGTTATTTCAAAAGACTGCACCTCTACTAAATTTGGCAGATAAGATCCCAGATCACTAAATCACCATGTGGTGTCTTGATCTGATGATCTATTGGGACAGATAAAAACTGGAGCAAGAAGCATTTCTGAGTGTGGGCCATTTTCCTGTCAAGGTATGGCTGGAAGTGACTTCATCAAAACCACTTTAAAGAAGCAATCTGATGGCTACTTTCCCTGGGGTAACCCTACGAAAATACAGGTGCACTGAATCATCTCCTTAGAATGGTTTAAAATATATGGAATGACAACCTGAACAATGTGTTACTTACCTGCAAAACCATCTCTCCAAATGGAAAGGGAAAACCCACTGCAGTTTCACTGGTGGCATCCTATTGCTTATGTAATCATCTGTCAAAGATATTTTATACAGAAATAGCCTGTCTCAAGGCAGATGTTAGGATTATATCGGTAGTTTTCTCAAACTTCCTATGTGCAGTGAACCTTCCCACACTGATCCATTAGCCAGTGAAGTCTGAACATATTTTTGTGCATTATGACAGCATGTGTAAGAAAGGCCTATGACTGTGTCAAAACTATTATACACCTTGGTCTGAGGCCCTCTAGATTTTGATGCTCTAGGCTTCAACCTGCTTAGCCTATAGGTAAATCTGGCACTGGCCACTGGTGATTTTTGCACTGGGCAACTCCTAAGAAACTTCCAAGGAACTTCAAGAGTTCCCCAGTAAAACATCCCACTAAATCTTATACCTATTCATTGTCAACACTGTAAATCTATGCTGCAATGGTCTGCTCCTCAAGCTTCGTTTTCCTACGTGCTGTTAAATTTCATGTATAGAAGCTGATGAAAGATGCTCAGTTCTTTATATGCTGAAGTTACGAACATGTATTTAGCAAAGCTATTTGCCAAATACACTGTTGAGTTGCCGATCGGATCAGGGCACACAAGGTCCCATTTATTCTTTATATACCTTATTAAATAAACACCCTGGAGCTGAGGAAAATTGTAACTCCCAGACCTGCGATGCTCTTCCCCACATGTTATAGTAGTCATCAAGGAGACACTGTGGTTGATTTACCAGTGGGATCCTTCAGCGATCAGAAACATATCATGGATTGGAACTAATAGCCTCTCAATCCTGGCCTGTATTCAGGGATGTTTAAGCATGGAAATAAAACCAGCTGTTTCATTCAACTGGTTGCAGAAGACCTGATATATCCCTTTGTTGAATCGCAGAGTAATTTTAAAGACAAAGGTTTAACTTTGCACATGTTCTAAATTAAGCAGACTCCTGAATTCCTACAAAGTAACAGTTTCCAATTTAAAAGAGAAGAAAGGGGGAAAAGTGTTAAGTTAGTTAAAGCTGATCAAAGATAAAGTTGCTCACCTTTTCCACAGAATCTATACAAGGGCAAACAAAATGCTATGCATAATTCTGTAGCACAGGATATAATGCATAACAGTGATACAAGCTAATGAATCTAAAAAGTTGGGAAATGTTTCCACACTTGTAAATAATCTTATAATTTTCTGCTGAACATCTCACACTTCATAGTTACTTCTCTCACCCCTACTCCATTATTCACTACTCTTTTGTTCTCCTTAACAAGGCAATTACCTATTTTCCTGGGGAAGTGACTCACATTTTCAGCTCATGTTTGATCAATGAGATATTATTTGCTGGGCAAATTGTTTTGGGAATATAATTGATCATTTCATTGCCTCCTGCATTCTTCTCTGCAATGAACTACTCCAGATGGAACAAATCAGTGTACACAATCTAAGACATCTGAAATATTTCTAGTATTTTTCAGTTCACGTAGGGAAATGTGAAATAGTCCCATTTAAACAAGTATAGCTATTTCATCCTTATACATGCCTGAAAAATGTGATCGCAATTTTGCTAAATTCACAGACCGTTGAAAATTGTTTGGGAACGAAGAAACTGGAATCAGCTGTGTTACTTGTTACGCTCTAACACCTTCAAAGGGAAAATATTTGAGACTCCTTTGTTGTAAGCATTGATGTGATTCTTACTATTCCTTATACATAATGTCTATTTACAGAGAGAAAACTGAGAATACACCTGTGTATTTATATGATTAAATGATTTATTATGGTCAAAGATCAGCACTATATATAAATAAAAATAAACTAGGGTACATTTTTTAACCTTAGGTATCTATATCATCCTGCCAAGGACTTTATCAAACATCAGGCGTAGCAGAATGTGAGGCAAATGGTAACTGGCACATAACCTGGACTTATATCAGTGTTTCTCAAACCCCTTGAACTCAGGGTTCCATTCTAAACTGACTCTTGCTTTCAGAACATCCACTATACTTGCAGGTGAATGTGCCTTATGCTCAGTCACATCTATCTTGTCTCTGCATATGAGGATTTATTAACAGAGATAATGGGTAATTCCAGATTATTAAAGCTGGAATGCCCCACATCTGCCATCACTGCTGCTCATTCTTTTGCCTGGCTCCTTTCTCAATCACCCAGAGAAACCAGTACATCTTTGATCACTGTGACTACTATGTGAAAATCCACCTCTTATGCAATTACTTATGAGGGAGGGGGGAGACAATATTTTCTGTGACTTTTGAAGGGAATTGTTATTATCCATCAAACTGAAGAATGAGTAGATGGAACAGGAGAATGGGTGGGGGCAGGGAGGGAAGGAAGAGGGGTATTCTACACTCATCCTAAGCTTGAGTTCTACTGTACGGTTGAATTTGTGGGCCTCAATTACCTAAAATTCGGAGAACTATATATATGTACGTGTGCATGCGTGTGCCAGTCCAAATGTGTGTGTATGTATGGACATGAAATAATCCCATTTAAACATGGATAATTATTCCATCCTGATGCAAGTCTGCATAATTGATTCCAAATTTGCTAAATTCATAGACCCTTGAAAATTGTTTGGAAACAAAGAAAATTAGTTTCAAGCTCCTGAGGGCTGTCAGTTCTCAGATATAAGGAAAGCAACATGCCCTATCTAAGCTAAATAAAATAAAATAAAACAGCAGCCTACCTCGGGGGACAAGGGTCCAGGTTACAGGCTTTCAACAACCGTGGGGGACGCCGACTGGTCACACACAGATCTTCATCCACAAACTCTCTGGTCTGTTTATTCAGGCAAGTCACAATTGCTTCTTGGAGACCTGCACACAAACACATATATACAGATCCCATAGTAAAAAATGAGAACACAAGAATCAGGAGAGAAAAGTGCAGAAACCACACCAACAGGGGTCATGCTCTGTGCCTTTAAGACAACATTCTGATGTTCCTGGCTGTCAGCCGGATTCACACAATTTAGCCTCCCTTGGAGCCGGAATGGGAGAAACAAAGTTGTACCTAATTGTAACTTTTGTTCATTGAGTGTCCTCTCTGCATGCAATCATCGGCCTGCACTTGTACTGTCCCATGCAGGACCACACTGAAGACACAAAAATGAACTGTCTTTAATAAGAGTGCCAAATGTTGTGGGCTGAGCTGCTGTGTGCCAAGTGGTACCTAGAGCAGAATAGTAATTAAAGCATGAAAAAAGGAAACTGGATTTTCTCCACTGGCAAGCTGGAATAAATTGCCTTCAAACACTTTTCTGATTAGCAATAAATTACAGTATTTGTCTTACTCTTTCTAGGGGAAAAAGTCTTCTGGTGCTAAAAGTTAGTGTCCTGTTATGAAAATCACCCAATAATGGGTAACAGTAAAACTTCAGTGATTAAAAAATTATTCTCATGAACTCAAAACTATCTATTTTTTAAAATGCTCATAATATCATAGCATACTCTGAGCATATGATGTATCAAATATGATGCAGTTTACTGGTACTCAAACTGTTTGCTGTCTCAATAGAAAACCATAGAGGACCACCTAAATATACCACCTTTAATTCCAAGCAAGAAAAGTCAGGATTTTAGTATCATAATTTCTCCACAATTTGGGATGAGAAATGCCAGGATAAGACCGGAACGGATACAGTATCTCTTAGCTAGATCACTGCAAAATCACCAAGTTCACATGAATGCTAAGCAGTTATGCTAACGAAGTGAAACTAAAATATGCAAATTAATTCCAGCTTTCCAACCAACAGGTTCCCAGAATTGCTGTCTGTGATGAAACAAGAAACCTACTCCAAGAAAATACACAAAGCATTTTCTGTGACAGAAGGTGAATGAACCCTCTCTGCTGTAATGGTAGATGGAGTGTGGCAATTCCCGGGTGATTTCCAGCCTTTCTTCAATGGTGACAATGAGCTCAGATGAAACCTCCACCCTCATTTCCACCATAACAGTAAGAGCAGCAGCAGTACAGTGGTTAGTTCACCAAAGGACCCAAATCTTTTGAAAGTGACAGAGTGTTTACAAAAGCATCAGGCAAGCCTGAGTAACCCTACTGAAGAAGCAAGAATAACACTGCCATGTGTACAAAGCCTACAATAAACGGATTTATTTTTTCATGTCAAAAGTTTTGTAAAACACTAGTATTTAAAACAACAATGCTGAGCTTTTTGGTAGTCTTGGATCAAAGCACAGTTGCTCTAAATAGCTCTTTTGTTTTCAGACATAGTCAATGAGTCATTAGCCCTTTTCTCGCCTTATCCCCAATGAACTGTTGGCCTACCTAACAAAGCATTGTTCACGAGTAGCCTAATCTGAACACCAGTGTTTGCCAGTAATTAAATGCATGTATGGGCACTGCAAATAATGATGTGTTTTCTATGTGAGCATCTGGACAGGAGAATCAGTTGTATGAAGAAGGTGGAAGATTCTACAACTTAGGTAAAAAATTTTACGCATATACAAAAAAATGTGAAGTGCGAATGCAGCAAACAAATGGGTTGAATCCAGTCAGTCTTCTCACTTGCTCTCACCCAAGTTCCGTCCCTACTGTAGTTCCTGCCCCACATGTATTTTGTCCACACAGATCCCATGATACCCAACCATAGTCCTTTTGGTGTTCAAAGGGGAAAGTTTCCTCTCTTTTTATTCAACAGAAAACATGGTTAGATCCATGTTTATAAACATGGACAGCACAAAAGCACTTAGGGAACTAGGATCAAGTCCAACCCAGTATTCTCTAGAAAACTTTGGTTTGGTTCCATCAAATGTGTGCAAACCTCATTGAGAGGTAAAGCCACTTAGGCTGTTCATTGAAGGATTATGCTGATTAACATTTTTTCAGCAGGAAAAGAACGCTGTCTGATTTCCTGTGACATTTCTTGCAGTCACCCAAAGAAGGTACAGCATAGTGGCTAAGAACAAATCATTAGATGTCCTCAATATCACAGTCTATCTCCTTTCTCCTTCCTTTTTGTCTCAGAAAAACTCCAGTTTGTTATGATGTTCAAATGTATGAAACTATCAGCTACGATGATTTGATCTCCTGCCCTACAAACCAGGATTCCAAACCCTAACTTTATACTTGAGCATCATCATCTGTAGCATTTATAAATGTTTTAAAGCAGACTTTATACGAACAGAGAATAGTCTACTAGTCAACATTTCAGAACTGTGAGAACAGATATACCGTTCGTTAACAAAGACACATTTCTTCCAGTTGCAAAGAGCTACCCTACACCACAGTATGGATCCACTGTAGCACCATTTGTGGCCACGTCACTCTCTTTGTGGCAAGGATTATTATTTGTCATAAATGTTTATTGCTATCTGATCCTTAGCACATTAACAGCAAGAGACAACACTTGCCAATATAATGGCTCACTGCATGTATCAATTTTTGCTGAGTTTCAAAAAGAAAGTGATGACTCTTTGATAGGGTTGCCAGCTCCAGGTTGGGAAATACCTGGAGATTTTGTGGGGTGGAGCCTAGGGAATGGGGTATGTGGCGAGTACACCACGCCGCTGGCCACCACGTATAGCGGATTGGCCAGAGAAAAAATAAAGGATTCCTGGTTGTTGTTTTCAGGAACCCTCCTTTATTTTACTTTTGCTGCCACCAACTACTTAAGGAGATCTAGAAAACCCCACACTGCTTCTAGGCACCAATATTTTCAAGGATTCCCACCTCTCAGTCACTCTTGCTTGAGGGGAAGTTCCTACAGGGTCCCTTAATTAATAATTTTGGAGGGAACTCACGATGGCTGGGGTTTCTAGTCAGTCACCCACGTTATCAATCACACACTCACAGACACGTACTGGCACGAGGAAATTTGAACAAAATAAATAAAAGTTTATTTTTGAAATAAAAGAATCGCCTTTAACCTTCAAATAAGCTTTTGATATTTGGTGGTTCTTCAGACTTAACACGCACACAGACACATGCAGGTGTCTTTCAATAAACGAATTGGCTTTAATATGATTTACTTTTCTCCACAGACACCTCTTGAACTTATTCTTCCACTACCCACTGTTTCACACGCCCTCAGTCCTGGCCCTGTGAGTTTCAGGCATTACACAACCTCCCTCACTCACACACACCAAACCCTCTCTGCCTAGAGGTTTGGGGCCCTCTCCAGACTGGAGAGGGCTTCGCTCTGCACCAAAAGCTAGGGCCTTCCTTGGCCTCGCACAAGCTTCCTCCGCTTGAAGAGAGTTACCAGAATTCTGTCAGCTATCTGGGCTGGATCAGAATCCCTCTTCACAAGAGTCAGAACTGAGAGACTCCACTCTTCAGACTCTGCTCTCAAACTGAACACAGGCTGTTCTCAAACTGATCTGTTCAGATCTGATCTGTACTGAGCAGAACTCCAAGCTGTTCACTTCAGCACACATAAGACTCTTCTGCTGTCTCCTTCTCTTCTGACAGGCTCTGCTCTGTCTATCTTGTCAGCATTATATCGCCCCCGAACATTGGCCATAGGCAACTGTGCCTCTCAACGACCAATCACATTGCTTCCGTGTAAATTGGGGCCTGCTGCATTACTTTAAGTGTCACACAGGCCTCTATAAGCAGGACTGTTTCACACCAACCCTTCAAGGTGGGGCAAGTCCATTACAGGGTACAATGTCACACAGACCCAGAGGCATAGCTGGGCCAAACTGCGCTTGGTGCAAATTCTATATTTCTCGCTCCCCATGCCCCCCCATGGCGCCCTGCCCCGCCCCCACCTGCCCACCTGTGGCACCCCCCTTCCCCCACTTACCTTAGTTCCTTTCCTTTTTCAGAACTTTTTCAGGCTGCAAAAGGCCTGTTCTCAGTAAAAACGGCCTGATGGGAACTATACTTCCTAGGAGACCTTGTGAGCCCCAAGGTCTCCTGGGAACTGTAGTTCCTCAGGCCGTTTTTACTGCGAACAAGCCTTTTGCAGCCTGAAAAAGTTCTGAAAAAGGAAAGGAACTAAGGTAAGTGTGGGAAGGGGAATGGGGTGCCGTGGGGGGGGGGCGCCACGAGTTAAAAGGGGAGTGGCTTGGGGACGATTTTCCATGCCCCCCAGGCATGTGCCCAGTGCCCGATGCACCCCCCGTCCCCTTGTAGCTCCACCACTGCACAGACCACCTTTCAAAGCAGCCATTTTCTCCAGGTGAACTGACCTCTGTTACGTGAAGATCAGTTGTAACAGCAGAAGGTTCCCAACCTGGAGGCTGGCAACCCTACTAGCATGCAACACCAACAACCTATATCATTTATATTTAATTTATTTATTTTAATCCACTAAAGCTGTAGTGTAGGATACTTGTATGATAGCCAGTCTGTCCTCTAGCATTGGTTAAGCAAAGATTTGCTTAACTTTAATCCTGTAACAATATCATGTGCATTCAGACTATTCTCTGGCACATATACTCTGCTACATATTTCTCTGCTACATATACTAAAATATACAATCTGAGAAATGATCAAACAGTGCTGGTTCTTCCCAGCACTCAAACAAGGCAACAAAGTACCAGTAATATAAAGATTAATAAAAGGACTTTCCACGAAAGGGCTGTTATATGACTCCACTCTGCCGAGGCTGTTTGCGTGTATCTATTACACAGAATAATTTTGTTACCTTAGTAAACAGTTTCTTAAAAAACCCAGCAGCAAAGAGCACAATAGTGGGACCCACTTTCAACTTCAGGACTAAAGCTTGCCATTTCGAACATGGTTATATAAAATCTGGAAAAATATATAATAAAGAAGCCAAACATTCCTTCCTAATGAGGAAATATGATAGGGAAAAATCCTGCTCAAAATAGTACACAAGAAGACCTGTCTTGCCACTTTCCTGAAAATCTGAGACATGTTCTAAAAAATATTGCTCACAATTTTAACATAATTAAGCTGGGTCTGTTTTCCCTTGAAAATTCCTGTAGTTTATGATGAGGAAATTAAAATGCTATATGGGGCATGGATAGGACTTTCAATATACCATCAAATGGGATTTGCAGTGTTTATATTTACAGAATGGCATAATTGTTACAGGATACTTGATGACAGCAGTGGAAGACACAGCCACTGAATGAAGACTAAATTACTAACTGGTTCCTTCTGGCTGCTACTCCTTGAGGGTACTTCTGTTTCTATCAAATTTCATCTCTTGAGAATACAAAAACAATAAAATTAACTTCATCTGTCATGCAACTGTGATAACAAAAAGTATTATTTGGAAGGTATTTATTTCATTTTCATTTAGTTCAGAGAAAATGTCCCTGACCCCTTCCAGGTTTCTACATGGCAGTTGTTTTCCAAACAATCATGGGCCACTGAACAGATAAAATAATGCACTTCTACTGTAGTTACATCATTTCAGAGGTTTCCTTTAAGTTAAAATGTACAGTTGTGGAAATATAATTAAAAATTCAAGGTTTTAGATGCTACTTAGAATATGTTTAGCTGATTAAGTTATACTAATTTGGATTTGTAATGTATTTGTTTATTACAGTTGAAATGGATAATTTTTATTTTATCTAGAAACCAAACTTAGTTTGTACATTTGGAAGTCAAAAGTAACGGTAGAAAGAAGGATGTTTAAATCTGCACACCTTACATTGTGACTACACTGTGACTACCCCAAGGTCACCCAGCTGGCGTGTGTGGGAGTGCACAGAACAAACAGCTGTGTATTTGTGTTTTGTATTTGTATTTTTTATATATAGATGTAAGTTTATATTCACACCATGCAAAATAATTTTTTTTAAATGTACAGTTGCAGTGCCATTTTATTTTCACCTGAATCTTTGAAACTGTAGAGAAATCTAACATGCATTTGTAAAATATTACACAAAGAGACTTTATGAAATAATATGTACAATTTCATAAAGATGGCTTTTTCCCTGTGTTTTATTAATGTTTGCATTCACAGCAGAAACATACAGGAGATAAACAGATACCAGTGAGTGGAAGGAATTGAAATCTATGAAGCAAAAAAGAATGAGAGGTTCCTTAATGGCACATCAATGTCTGCAAGCTCCTTTTCAACCCAAGTTATAGCCCAGAAGGAAATCTAGGCTCCAGGTCCTCCTCCCACCCTGCGCTGGGCTGAAGGGAGGCTACAGGAAGAAGAAGAGTAGAAGAGTTTGGATTTATATCCCCCCCTTTCTCTCTTGTAGGAGACTCAAAGGGGCTTACAATCTCCTTGCCCTTCCCCCCTCACACAAACACCCTGTGAGGTAGGTGGGGTTGAGAGAGCTCCGAAAAGCTGTGACTAGCCCAAGGTCACCCAGCTGGCGTGTATGGGAGTGCACAGGCTAATCTGAATTCCCCAGATAAGCCTCCACAGCTCAGGCGGCAGAGCGGGGAATCAAACCTGGTTCCTCCAGATTAGAATGCACCTGCTCTTAACCACTACACCACTGCTGCTCACTTTAGTTACCTAACTTACAGAAAGGCAAGTCCAGTCCCCCCTCCCCCGCCAAGTTTTCCCTGCTTTCCCCCTTCTCCACTCAGGCACAAGTAGCTTTCCAGCTACATTGTTGGTAGCCTCTCTTCCTAAAGCATCTGTTCCATTTTGAAAGCTGGATAACAGCATTAGTGTTATTTTGATTACAGCAATCATTTTCAATAGGGGCCATATACTGTCACCAAGGTTTAGGGTTTGCTTGATGGTTTGAGTGATACCAATTGTAAGTGAGACATATTATCTATCCCTGGATATCAAGGACTACTCAAAAGCAAATTGCTAGTGAAAGTTATTCACCTTTGCCATTATGATGGCAACAGAATAGCCTCAGAACTTCATACTTCAGCCTTTGACATTTTCTACATGCACAGATTACCACAGATTTTCCCAGTGGCCAAACCCTGTCCTGGAAACGTTTTCTGTTAAATCGTTCCACAAACCTCCTTTCCTCCTGTGATTTTGGGTTTCTCCCCTTTGTTTCTTCAGTTACATTTATTCCATATGCTGCCGCTGAAAACATATTGTAACTAATGGTGGTGGGATGTCATTCAGGAGGCAGAAGAACAATCCTCCCCCCCTTCCCTTTTGCACAGGCATTCTAGTGTTACTGCAGTTACATTTTGAAGCAAAAATTATAAAATGTCTCAGTCTCCATTTGTACAATTGAGAACTACCAAAAAAAAAAAAGTTCTGGAGCAGGTACCATTACTTGAAGGAACAGAAACATGTAGCCACTCCCCACCCAAAGAACCATAGTTTTGGGGCAAGCTTGATCTGCAGTAATGCACAACAACTGTAGCAGTCCTTGATTACATGCAGCAATTACTCCTAGTCAGTGACGAAGCTCCCAGGGGACGGGGGGGTGTGCCACGCACTGGGCGCACGGATTTGGGTCACGTGGGGGGCGCAAAATTTTCCCTGTCCCCTCCCCCTTCCCCCCGCACCCCCCCCACTTACTTTAGGAAACTGAGCAGGCTGGAGAACAGGCCTTCCTGTTCTGGTGGGAACTACACAGAGATGCAAATTTTCTGTAATTTTTACAACTGGAATTTATATTTCAAGAGACGCAAATAGGGAACAATAGTATTTTGTTACCAGTGGGGGTGGGGTGGGATTGGTGAGATGATTGAAGCATTACTCAATTTAGCAATAAAACTATTATTTTATTCAATACAAATTACTTCGAGTAAGTGCATTTCAAAGGCATTCCTCTTCCTTCTCTGCATGGCAAACTGCAGAAAGAAGCTGAGAAATTCTAGGAGGTCGAACAATCCTAATGGGCATATATTCAAGAAACAATTAGAAGAAAATGATGGAGTAGACCCAAATAGATTGGACACCATGCGTGTTAAACAATTCTCATAATATGCATAAACGGTGACCCTTCTTAACTTTTAACCCAAGTGCCAAGCTTATTAGCTTCAGGCAATCTTTTAGTTAGTTATTTCTGCCATATGTTCTCTCTCTCTGAACTTGGATCCAAGCTAATGTCATTTGGTAGGATAAACTATCAAAACCAGCTGAGTCTCCAGTAGATTCAGCAAGGAAATAAATATGTAACAGCCCAATGCTTGAGATCCATATGCCTCTGCTTACAAAGCAGAAGTCAGGCAATGTAAAGTAAATGACACCTGATGCTTCCTGCCTCAGCCTTGCTGTCTAAAAGCATAGTTCTCTAGTCCAAATGTAAGTGGTCAGCAGGAAATGTAAACAACCAGACTACTGCATTAGTCATATGAAAGACCCCAGCTGTGAATTTCTAGATACAAAATGGTGTTACATCTGGACTTTATTTTCAATAGTTCTTCTACAGAGACATTAGTCTTTTTCATATAGAGAAAACAGAGATTGAGGACCTGTTCTCATGTGATGGCTGTCAAGGTGAAGCTAGCAGAAATTTTCCTGGTAGGGACAACTTCATGCAGTGGTATTAATATGTCAAAGTGGTTCATTGTGTGAATTGTGCACACTGCACATGGAGTATTCATTTCATCTCAGGAATCTTTGCCATGACTATACAAAAGCATTTTAGCAGCTTCTATATGGGAGCCATAGCCTGGTTTCTAGAGGTTACCACTCGACCATTACCCCTGTTTGTGTAGGAGCAATAATATCAGCCAACCTTTGAGAACTGGAAGGTAGACTTATGAAAGGATATGTTCTTTGACCACATTGCAGAAATCACCATTAAAGTATCAAAAATTGCCATGAAATATGAATGCTTAAAAATATGGTCTTGTATGTAATTTTTAAAATAATAATAATAATAATAATAATTTTGTGCCAGTTAGTTGCAACCAACACATGATGACCCAGGACTGTGGGGTTTTCAAGGCAAGGGATGAGCATAAATGGTTTGCCACTGCCTTCCCCTTCTTTCAGACTTCCTTGGTGGTTTTCCATCCAAGTACTCACTGTAACTAGTTGGACAATTGAGATCTTGCATTTCACAGACAAGAGACAAAAGGAGAAAAGAATTATAAAGTGAACCAATGTTAACAAAACTGAAAAAATTTGAAAACAGGGTTCACATAATGGATTTCTATGGCTCTGCACTTAGAAGTCAAAAAGGCAAGCATCAACAATAATTCCTTGGCAAGGAGAGAGTCATGCTATCTATCAAAGAACAAAGAAGTAGATATATTTTAACTTACCTCCTCCACAAGACTCGGAACATTCTGTGAATCCTTCATACTCCCAATCGTAGAGTTCATCAAAATCCTGTGTGCCACCATAGAAGAGACCAGTGTCTTCTGGGCTATATTCACCAGTGTCCCCATTACAAGGGCCACCATAACAAGCTCGTTCTGAAACTGGCTTGGATCCTTCACATTCATCAATGGGCAAATCAGCTACTGACTGAGAAAAGGAGAGTAGCACCTGGCACTTCACCAAACGCACTTGGATGCCCACCCCGCAGGTCACGCTGCAGGCAGACCAGGGCTCAGGAATAAACCTATGGCACAGACAAAAACAGAGACAAAGAGCAAAAATAAGAACCATCACTCTATCCTTTGGTCTGACTTGTAAGAGTACCAGAATTGCTAGTGCTTTTGCAATGGATACAAAGCTCCAATGTGATCCATACATTAGCCAACATTCCTTGATTATAGACAAGTCTGAAAATCAATGTTTACCTCTCATCCTTACAATTTGGAAGATGACATCAGCCTGAACTCCCCTCCCCACAATACATGTCCAAGGGAAAAGTACTATTTGAATAAATAGTGGGTATTTGAAAAGTTTATAATATTTAATCAATAACTATTTCACCCATGCAGGCCAGCATGATTTTCCAATATTCAAGTAATGAACATGCAAGGGGGAAACAGACTGTGTGTTGTACATGTGATAATTCATTCCAGTTTCTGCTATGTAATATCTTTAGCAAGCTGCTGATTTACAGAATTATATTGCTTATAAAGCAATTACATTTCAATACAGAAAATAAAAGTCTTGTTCCTTAGTTCAAGAAAATGTAAAGGTTGACCTTAAGGTAAGCCAAGCCCCACAATTCTGTTTTTTTACACATTCTTCTGATATGTGTTACTCTCAGAAATGAAGCCATGTGTCAGCGAAGATAAGGTGTGATAGACACAGAAACATATAGAAGTTAATTGTGGGCAAAATTACATTACTGTTAATAAGTAGGAAATGATCATACTCCATACCTTGTTAAACAAAATCATAGAAACATTCAAAACCCGACATGCTTACTGAGAGAGGAAAACAGAGAAATGTATAACTTGTAAGGAAACTCTTCCAGAGCCTGCTTTTTAAACTATACTTTATTCACTACTAATCATTTCACTGTGCAAAGCAATTCATAACCAACTTTCAGGAAATAACATCAGGAAGTTATATTTTTCTGCTTCCTAAACAGATATTTTGCATGTAGAGTTATGAGCCTAGAAGGGTAGGTTTATGCTATGTAATAACATGCTTCAAATGCATAAAGGGAGCTGGTTGGGGCTGAGAGCAATAAAACATACAAGTTTGCCATTAGAAAGTCAACATTTACTAATAGCAACCATATTTTCAAATTTGGCGATAGTGCTGTTCCATACTGTTTTTAAAAGAACAGAAATGTACCATAGTTATTCCATATACAGTTCCAAGTCAGCCAACAAGTTAGAGTTACCCTTCCAAATTACTATACATTACATTTATTCAAAGCATCTAAAGCAAAAGAACAATAAACACAATGCAACCTTATTGATCTAACTAGAGTAAAGTACATTTGGATAGAGAATTGGATAAAAGGGCAATGCGCAAATTACATACATTTAGGTAAAATGAAAGATTTTGAATCACTGAGATTAACATAAATGCGATTCGTTATTTCACACTGAAATAAATTAATGTCAGAATATCGAGCAGATGAAGGCCACAGAGTTGGTGTTTTGTGAGTGGAAGACGCCAGCCTGTTGAGGAAATCTGCAGTGTTGTTGCTCTCTCCAGGGAAATGACTAGATGCTAAGGAAAGGTTGGGTGGTATGGCCCATTGTCATTATTAGGAGGCTTTAGCACAGAGGGACTTGGACCTGTGTCCATTTGCTTGTTGAAACAACACTTGACAGTGTACTGTACATATTGATAAGCAGATGTTTTCCTGAGGCAGTGACTGAAAACGATCTAAGAGCTTTCTACTCTTGGATCTGACTACTTGGATTCCAAAATATTTATATGCATGTTAGACTCACTTTCCAACAAATGACCCCGAGTTTGCAGGGAGTTGCAGGAAGCCCCCAAACCAGTCAGGGAGATATCAGTGTAACCAGTGAGGCCATGAAGAACAATACCCAGAAGAACACCTTTCAACAAGATGTCTTGCAATATCCACAAATGGAACAACCTAAGAACTGCTCTGGGCACTGAGAGCTTATGACATTGAAAATCTATGTTAGGTCTAAATATCTGAAGGAACCAATTTTGTAAACAGCTCATGTTCAGTCTAGCATGTGAAATGACAGACATAGTATGGACCATAAATCCCAGGAGCTTTTCCATGTGGATGGCCTTTTGACTTCTGTTATTAGAAAAAACAGTGACTACAAACTGAATTGTCTATGAACCATGTAAATGGTAAATAGGCGATTTGTGAAACACTGCCCTGATAAAATCTATATCCTGTGTGAATTCTAAAAGAGATTTTTTAGTGTTAATTAGCAAACCCAGGTTAGCTAATAGGCTAATAAAAATGGCTGAATTGCGGCCTAAATGCATTTTGCCTGAATACAAGCCGATCCGAATAGAAAGCATTCAGATTGGCGTGTATGTATTCGGCAGCATTTGGGGATAATTTAAACCAGGGGCGTCCAACACGGGTGCTCTGGATGTTTGTGGACTATGATTCCCATCAGCCCCTGCCAGCATTATTCTGGCAGGGGCTGATGGGAACTGTAGTACAAAACATCTGGAGCACCAGGGTTGGACACCCCTGGTTTAAACGATCCTCAAATGCTGCCACTTTCTCTCTTCCCTGGCAAGTGCCTGCCAGCTGGGGATCTTTAAAGGAACTCCGGCTAACAAGCGTCATAGAAACTGAAGAGAGTTGAATCCTGCTTCCTCCAGCCAGCGCCTGCAAGCTGGGAAACTTTAAAGAGACTCCAGCTAGCAGGCACTTGGTGGGGGAAGTGGGGCTGGACTCGCTTCAGTTTCACAGAGTCGCCCCCCCTTCCTCCACCAAATGTCTGCTAGCCAGAGTCCCTTTAAAGATTCCCCGCTGGCAGGAGCTTGATGCGGGGAGGGGGAGGGGATGGACTAGACTCTCTGTCAAACTGAAGAGTCCAGCTGCTCTTGCCCCTGCTAGTCACTCCCTTTTTTCTCCCAGTGCCCCTATTAGCCACCCCCTCCAACAATCACACATCCTACGCTTCCTGGTGGCACAAAAATGTGGTAAAAAGAACAGATTCACATGGATCCTTTGCTGAAGTTTGTGTGGGAGTGGCAAATGCTGTGGGCATCCATTTGAAGATTAACCTGATGCCCACAGAACTAATGCCCAGCCATGCAAACTTCAGCAAAACTGGCTGGTTCCTTTCAAGAGACTCATCAGCAGCCCTGTGGGAAATTTGATGCCCATACCCAGAACAACCCTCCCCAAATCTCCAGCACAGAGCCAGCTGGGCATAACAGCAAGCCCCACTGAAGTCCACGGCAGGAAAAACCAATTAATTTTTCCTAGCATAGAACTTCCTAGCATAGAGCCTGGCAGATTCTGTTCTCTGAAGTGGCTTCATTGCAGCCCATGGGGAATTTCTGTGGGGTGTCTGTGGGATGCACATTTTTAAAGCTAGCGACACCAAATTTCAGGGTATCTTCAGGATACTCTCTTGATAACACCACCCAAATTTGGTGAACTTTGTTTCAGGGGGTGGTGATGGATGAGCTGTACCCTTTTGGGGCCCCATAAAATCGAACCCCCAGAAGCAAAGGTCACCAAACCTGGGTGGTGTCATCAAGAAAGTCTCCTGAAGATACCCTGAAAGTTTTGTCCCTCTACCTTGAAAAATGTGCAGCCTGCTTACACACCCAGAAATTCCCCATTGACTGAAATGGAGCCAAGGCCCTGCAGAGCAGAGAATCTGGGGAGATTTCTTTGGGTTCCTGTCAGGGGCATATTTTCAAGGCTAGTGACACCAAAATGTCAGGTATCCTCCAGAGACTCTCCAGATGATACCACCCAAATTTGGTAAAGTTTGGTTCAGGGGGTCCAAAGTTATAGAACCTCAAAGAGGTAGCACCCATCTCCTGTTAGATCCCATTGGAAAGAATGGGGGCACCTCCTTTGAGGGTCCATAACTTTGGACCCCCTGAACCAAATGTCACCAAACTTAGGTGGTATCATTAGAAGAGTCTCCAGATAATACCCTGGCATTCTGGTGCCACTAGCTAGCTTTAAAAATGCGCCCCCTGCAGGCCAAGACACCGCACCCCCCCCCCCCAAATACAAAACAATTCAGACAGACCCGAATATATTTAGATATCCGAATATATTCAGGCATACCGAATATGGTATTCGGGCTTATTTGGGCATATAGATAGTTTTATGCCCAAATAAGCCCGAATCCAAATTTTACAGTATATTTAAGGTATTGATCAACCCTATTACCTAAAGTTTGGAAAGTGAAGGCAAAATCACGCTCCAAAGATTTATAGGAATAGGCAACAAATAGCCAGGAATAGATAGCACAACATTTTGATGTTAGAAAAGCCACTAAAGCTTGCAGACACTTCGTAAAGGGATGAAGCCAATCCAAAAAGCAACATATTGTATTGAATGAATAAATACTAATAATAAAATCTTTAAAACTTTCCATAGGCTTCAAGAATGAATATGTGAATTGGATGTTTGGGTGGATGCTGTTAATTTTCTGGACCACCCTAACAGCATCCACCCAAACATCCAATTTACCATGGAAACTGAAAAAGAAGGAAAACTGCCTTGGTCTTTTGCAGACCCAACCACCAATTGGGCCACACAGTATAGAGAAAACCGACACACACAGACCAGCATCTACATAAAAATTCCAACCACCATCCACAACAGAAAAGGGGCAAAATCAAAACTCTGACAGATCGTGCAAAACAAATTTGTGAACCACACCTCCACCCTGATGAAATCAATCATCTAGACTGGGCTCTGCAGGCTAATGGCTACTCCACAACAGAAATCAGAAGAGCTTTAAGACCAAGAGAAACCCAGAGGACTGAGGAGAAACAGCCCACCACAGGAAAAAATTTCTACCATACATCAAGAGAATCACAGATCATATAGGGAAACAATGAAAAAACACAACCTACAAACCATCTTCAAACCTACCAGGAAAATATGCTATGCTCAGCAAAGGACAAGAGAGACCCTGTTACTTCTTCAGGAGTCTATCGCATACCCTGCAGCTGTGGAAAGGTCTACATAGGACCCACAAAACACAGCATTCAGACTCACATTAAGGAGCATGAAAGACACTGTTGGCTTAACCATCTTGAGAAATCTGCAGTTGCAGAACATGTGTTAAACAAAACTGGGCATAACATTTTATTTGAGGACACTGAAATTCTCGACAATTCGGAAGGTTATTATATCAGATTGCACAGGGAGGCCATTGAAATTCACAAACACCAAGACAACTTCAACAAGAAAGAAGAGACTCTGAAAATTAGCAAAGCTTGGCTACCAGTACTTAAAAAATGGACTGATAATCCCACCTGCAATACAATGCACTCAACCACAACTTTGCATAGCAAGTTCCACCCAAACTCTTATTGATTGGTTCCCCACCCTGGGACATGGACAATATACCCCACTAAACTTTCCCTTCTCACTAGACACAGTGTGAAACAGACTTTTCTCCGTGATACACCTCTGAAGATGCCAGCCACAGATGCAGGCAAAATGTTAGGAACAAGATCCACCAGACCACGACCAAACAGCCCGGAAAACCCACCACAACCAGTTGAATCTGGCCGTGAAAGTCCTGGGGAAACCTTCAGCAACTGGAGACAGGGAGAATCCCTTCAGCAGCACACAAATTCCACGGGCAAATGAGGATGAAAATGACCACAGAGCTTACTGGTCAGGAGGGAAAACATATCTTCCTTCCTCTGACACCTATGCTATCTGGAAAACAAATGAGAGATGGATGGTTGTTTGTTTTTTAAAAAAGACATTCCCAGGATGTCTTATTTTGGGTGTGCAGAATGAAATTAAGGAATCACCTCTTTTTAAGATGTCCCTCAGATGTCTTATTTGTGCTGTGTGGAATGTGGAATGGATCATAAATTGAAGCAGGAAGTGAGCAGCTGCTTTATTCTTTCCTTTTCAGCCATTTTCTTCACCCAGAATCTTCCATGGGAAAACGTAAGTTTAGAAATGCTGAGCAAGAACATCATTTCGATAATGTCAACCTGTGCTATCAAAAGCAATTGTATCAATGGCTATTATGAAATGCAAAATAAAATAAAAAACCAAAGCTCTTAAATCATGCTGCTTTTTCTAATTAATTCTTGAATGTATCTAAAATGTATTCAAAAGCTAGTGGACTAAACAAGCCCCTTGCATTCCATAAAGTTTAACAGCACTAACAGGATTGCAAGAAGCATTTGCTAACTGTAAGCTTGTGGATGGCAGAGTCCTTTAGGATGTATTACAGGCAAAAGTAAACAAGGGAAGCAATCAATTAGCCCTGAACAGAAAAGATGAATTACAGTGCCCCCTGGAGCTGGAATGCACTAAACACCCTGTATCAAACTGCTCACAGGCAGACAAGACCTTTGAATGCTGGTGTGAATTGTGCCTATATTTTCCCAAATGCATAATCTTTAAAAGCCCCTCCTAGATTTAAGTTTATGTAACAATTATCAGAAAGGTTGATCACCACATTGTGGAATTCCTTCAACAATAAAACCCCTGTTACTGCAATTTGTGCTAGTGAGGGCTTGTATATAAAGCAAGCATATAGTCATCTTAACGTCCCTGAGCTGAATGAAGTGAAAACTTGACAGAGTTTTGATGAACTGCATAGAATTTAGAAAATGGGAAGGGGTTATCAAATGTCTGGCCTGTTAAAATGTATCACTGGTTGACTAAGCTAGACCTAACACATAAGTCTAAACGATATTCTATTTTGGGCTCCTGCACCTTCTATAGCACCCACCAGTTCAAACAATCAGAAGCAGATGGTACATTCCTCACAGGATTATACCACCCAAGAATGTCTGGATCACATGTTTTGATACTGTCTCATATAAAAACCTTCTTGCAGTTTACAACATAGTTCCTTTGTTGCATAAACTCAAAGTTCATCTAGGCAATCATACTGATTCCAACCGACACAGAAAACTCACATTTTGTTATCTTGGTCAACATATTCTCTATGAATCTGCATCATCTTTTTTAAAACAGCAAACCGCACAAGAGGCTATTGCCATATTTTAATGCAATTAATTCCATTTTGGACCTTGCGAGACTAATGATTTCCTTTCATTTATCCTGACCATCCTGCTGATCAGATTCATTGGATAAATGTACCATTTAACACTGTGTGTATGTGCGCGCGCAAGAGAATAGAGAAAATATTGCCTTCACTCACTTTCGCAACAATGCTCATGGTGTTATAATTCTCTATCCTACCCCTCCATCAGTTGCCCTCTGCCACAATATATTTTGATTCAAATGTCTTTGTAGTAAATATAGCAATCCCAACAATTCTAATCTGGAAAATGACTTCATTTGTACCAAACAATTCAATGAAAACCTCTAACACAATCCAGAATGTTGTTATATGAGAGCACAATCAATAGTATGGCATGCATTATGGATTATGAGGGATCCTTTCCTGTAATGGCACAGCCTCCCAGGAACTGCCAAAGAGCTTGTTATCCTTGGGATGGATCCTAGCGGAATCACTGCCAGATGAACTGAGATATGTCTCTGGATCATGGCCAGTGAAAGGAAAACTACATCTAAAAGTCATTCAAATTATTTGTGGATCGACAAACGTATTAACCTATCTATTCCCAGTGAAAATAACTTTTAAAAAACTTTTTTAAAACCGCATAATCTTTCCTTTCGAAGTGAGGTTTTGCCCAATTGTTTTATAAACCCAGTTTTCTTCAGATAGGAAGGTCTGAGTTCTTTTTAACTTGTAAAGATGAACATGCTTCAGGTTCAACAGGTTTGTTGTTAAAAATATGGTTCCTCAGATAAAGATCACCTCATTTATAAAAGCAACATAATGGACTCTGTTTTAAACAGATACTAGTGGTGAGAATGTCCACATTTTGTTTTGGCACGGAACAATTAAATTCACTTATCTTTAAAATCCTCTACAGAAAGGAACAACAGTAAAAACTCAAAGTTTTGGGGAAATGCAGGTAAGAGAAATCGACAAGCCAAAAACAAAGAAGCTCAAGTGCTGATCCAATGCCCAATCCGTTAAGAATTTTCCAAATTGTTTCACTGGGCAATAGATCACAAGTAGAAATTATACGTATAAAACTGGTTGACGGAATGCAGAATGAAAATGAGAGGCAGCTAAGAACTTTTAAACAACTTGCAAAGAATAACCATCTTGCATCAGATCCCCAGAGAGCTCCTGTATCCTTCCCTCAAGATGCTTTCGCTAACTGCAAGCAGGTGCTCTGTTTTCCCTTCTCTGTCTCTTCCAACAACTCACATTGCACTTTCTTTTCATACACTTACACACAGAAATTGCGCACTCGTCTTCAGAGGTGGAGCTACCAGGGGATAGGGGTGGATGCGCATTGCAACAGGTGCGTGCCTGGGGGTGCGGAAAATCGCCCCCTTCCCCTCCCGTGGCACCCCCCCCCCACGGCACATCCTCCCACACACTTACCTTAGTTCAGTCTGAAAGTGGAGGCTGGAAAAGCAGTCTGTTCACTTGAGGCTGAAAATGGCCTGGTGGGAACTATACTTCCCAAGAGACCTTGCAATCCCCAAGGTTTCCTGGGAAGTGTAGTTCCACCAGGCTGTTTTTCAGCCTCAAGTGAATAGGCCACTTTTTCCAGCCTGCACTTTCAGGCTGAACGAAAGTAAGTGTGTTTGTGTGGGGGCGGGGCGCAGGGGGTGGAAAACTCAGAGTCTGCACCGGGCGCAGTATGACCCAGCTTCACCTCTGCTCATCTTAGAAGGCTATGTCACCAGCTCTAATTCTTGGTGCCAGCATGGTGTAGTGGTTAAGAGTAGGTGCACTTTAATGTGGAAAACCGGGTTTGATTCCCCGGTCTGCTCCCTAAGCTGTGGAGGCTTATCTGGTGAACAAGATTAGCTTGTGCACTCCAACACATGTCAGCTGGGTGACCTTGGGCTAGTCACAGTTCTTCAGAACTCTCTCTGCCTCGCCCATCTCACAGGCTATAAGTTGAGAGTGGGGAGGGAAAGAGATTATAAGCCCCTTAGAGTTTCTGTACAGGAGAGAAAAGGGGAATATAAATCCAAACTCTTCTTCGTTTTCTTGGTGGCTGTTTGACCAGATTCATTAAGATTCCCTGAAGGGATGTTTACATTTGCTAAGAAACATAACCATTCCTTTGTCATGTGCAAAAGTGATGAGATAGACTTCAGTGATCAGATCCCTAGTTTGCACAATGCTACATGGTTATCATGTAAATTATTGCAAAAAAAAAAGCCTAGGTTTTAGCAACTTGCAATGATGATGATGATGGAGAAGAGGTGGAGTTTGGATTTATACCCCACCCTTCTGTCCTTTAAGGAGACTCAAGGCAGGTTACAAACTTCTTCCCTTCTCCCCACAACAGACACCTTGTGAGGTAGGTGAGGTTGAGAGAGTTCTGAATGAACTGTGACTAGCCCAAGGTCACCCAGCAGGCATCGTGTGTAGGAGCGGGGAAACAAATCCAGTTTGCCAGATGAGAGTCTTCCACTCATGTGGAGGACTGGGGAATCAAACCCAGTTCTACAGATTAGAGCCCACTGTTCTTAACCACTACACCACGCTGGCTCTTCATGATGACCCTATGGCCCAATTTACAGGGGGAAGAGTATGATGAGCTAAATGCACAGTGTATTTTCATGTAATCTTCTAAAACTGTGACTTCAAAATACAGAATTCTTCTTAGAAACCTACCAGTGATTAGGAGTGGTGCCAACAGGAGAAAGACCTCTGTGCAAAAATGGTGAAAGTAGGAGGATCTTTTGCTCTAGTAGCAGTAGCCAAGAAAGAGCTTCTTTCTGAGAGCTTTGTGTGTCAATGCATGGTAGAATGGGGCAGGAGCTCATGGCCTGCAGGAACAAAAAGGTGGCAGGGAAGGGCTGCTGCAGATAGCGGAACCTTGCACTATTTTTATCTTTCTGGAAAAATACATAAACACTCCAGGACGTCAAAAAAAAACACAATATTTTTTCAAATGTTTGAAAACCACACAGGCACAGTAGATAGAAGGCAGACATTTATCACCTTACACTGGGGCAAGGGGAAGTTTAGAATATTATTACTAGGTACACCCCAAGAACCAAACTAGACTTGATGGTAAACATGCAGGTGCCACCAAAAATAAAAACTGTCTATCTTGCTCCTTTGTTCATTTCTTTTCATTTCTAGAAGAACTCAGTTGTGTCCTGATAACATGGTGTTTTGTTTTTCTCCCCTCTGCCAACCAATGAGGAGGGGAAGAGTGAGGAAAGAGGAAAAATAGCGCTTCACCAAGCAATGTGTCAGCAAACCAAAAAGAAAAAAAAAGATGCAAGGTGACAGCTTTATTGTAATGTACAGCCCCTACATATTTCTCTATTAAAGCTTCTTCACATTTCACAATTGCTGAAAGCCATTCGTTTGCCATCATATGAAGTTTAGCTCCAGGATACTAAGAAAAACCATGAAACTGTAAGCTGCCACTAGCAACAATGACCCAGGCCAGGAACAAACAAAAGTATATTGAGAAGAGCAAGAGCATTTCCTATAATGTGGTGTGGAATGCCATGACAGGAAATGTCCGATGGGATTAGGTCTTATAAATATTTTAATATTTTGTGATAATCATGAAACACATACTTTTGTAAAAATGTTATAAATGATATGATGGAGTGTTTCTTTATATCGGAGAATGTATCCCCTTCGAAACTTCCAGCAGAAAATATGAAGAAAGTACTTCTAAAAGTCTGGCTTAACATTTAGCAGTGTTTTCTGGGTGATGCTAGTCTAGTGGCCTTTCTACAGATAAGTCATTCTCTGTGGGTTCTGCTCAAATAGATGCATGCCAGGAATTTCCGTAATTGAATCAGCCCCATCACTTACTCGATGCCATCTGGTATCCAGATATCACATTTGCCCTCTCTTGTTTTTCTGTTTTTTACTGCTCACACCAGGTTATTTATTGCAAAATGTTAAAAGCTGGCTATCATGTTAACATGCAAAAGTATTTTTCAAGAGGTACACAGTGAAATCTTTTAAACACCTTCCCTCCTACCCCACCTCACCAACCTTCCAACAAAACAAATTATATGAAAACTAATACAGCCCGTGCTTTCCTCCATTTTGATGACTGGTGCCTCTGATTCCAACTTATATAAGGGGTCTGCAATCAGGCACAATGAAAAAGTGATGCATAAAAATATGAAAAACAGAGCAGACATTCATTATTCTCCTTTTCATACTGTTTTTTTTTTTTTAAAAAACATTGGTGTGATCAAATGGCAAGAAAATCCACCAGGAAGAAGGAACTCAGTGTGTTTTACACAGAGGTGAATTAATGCTTCTTTCTTTAAAACACACTTTGAACTGGGGGAGGGGGAATAGAATCTCAGGGAGAATTATTTCTAATCAAATCCCCCCATGTATATTTCCTCAATTAGTTATATTTTCCATCTTTTATATTCACTAGAATATCACCCCCCACACACATATCTAATCAGGAGCAGATGTACTTCTGGGCTCAATCTTTCAAGTCCCTTGGCTATGACAGGATGCCGATTGCCTTGGTATGCACTCCACACTTGATATCATATTAGTGAATCAAGTAGCACATAGTTCTCATTGAAACCTCAACTTGTATGCAAGTGTTTGTCTTTACTGCCCCATTAACATTTGATCAAAAAGTCTATTGACTGATTAATATATGAGAAGAATTAAGAGATGGGATTTTTTCCCCTCAGACATGCTTTAATTGTCACTAAAAATAGTCCCAAAGTAGACTATTAAAAGTTCAGAGCTCAAGAGGTTTTAATATGAATCCTGAACATGAAGCTCTTTCTCATTTCTAATCGTGAGTGGCAATAAAAGCTGACCCTTAATTCAGCTGTTCTACCAAAATATCATATTCCTGATAATTCACGTATGGCTCTGTTGCCCTTGGAATCCTAGAATGGAGTTAAAGGTGATAACAATTCATCTTCTCCTAGCAAAGTACCTTTAATCTGTAATACTCCAAAATATTAGGTCAAGGTAATCCCCTGTGCAAGCATTGGGTCATTACTGATCCATGGGGTGACATCACATTACATTTAATAGGCAGACTAACATTTACAAGGTGGATTGTCATTCCTTCCCAAGTCATCTACACTTTATCCCCAGCAAGCTGGGTACTCATTTTTCTGACCTTGTAAGGTTGGAAGGCTGAGTCAACCTTGAGCTGGCTGCCTGAAATTTGCTTCTGTTGGGATTAAACTCAGGTTGTGAGCAGAACTTTGACTGTAGTACTACAGCTTACCACTCTGTGCCATAGGGCTCATTTCCAAAATATTACTATTCCCATTTTACAGAAGGGAAAATGTCTTTGCAAAGGAACAATTACACTTAGGCCCCTTCCGCACACGCAAAATAATGCGTTTTCAAACCACTTTCACAACTGTTTGCATGTGGATTTTGCCACTCTGCACAGCTTCAAAGAGCACTGAAAGCAGTTTGAAAGTGAATTATTCTGCATGTGCGGAATGAGCCTGAGTAACTATGTTTTTTCTTTCATCTTTTTTCTCTTTCCTGTCTGAAGTCTCCTATTTTTAATCCATGGAGTTTAGAATTTTGGCATTTTATCAAAATATTTTACAATTATATTCCATATTTTCTATATTATCCCAGAGCCCTTGTAAAACTCCAGCCGTATTTCTATTTATAAATCTTTTCCACTAACATTTGAAAGCGAACACAATAACTCCACAAAGCAAATTAGGAGTTTTCTAGTACAATGTCAAAATGTCAAAATTAATTATCAACATTTAGATCTAGTCTTCTGCCAATAAGGTTATTGTCTCTTTCTGGAGCTGTGACTCCTTCTGGCTTAGTTTTTAAGTACTTTCCAGCAGAAATGCGGGCTGTGATTCAAATCATCCCATTCCAATGTAAGCAATGTGATCCCCATTTGATACACATGCTGACAATACTTATAAGTTGAAGGGTAATTATAATTTGTTAAATACATATTTAGAAAAGAGGTTTAATGGTGAAGAGAAAGCTGCAAGAATCCACAAACTGAGAATCCAAATGTGAAATAAATAAAAACAGATTCACTTGTGTTTCTGGCACTTGCCTATAACAAACTAAATATGCTAAATATGAAGTGTATTACAACATTGGAGCCATATATTCAACAGCCAACCATATCTATCCATCTATCCATCTATCCATCCATATCCATCCATCCATCCATCCTCACACTTGAATTTACCCACTATACATATTAATATATGCACATACATTATCTAGAGTGTAATATTCTATATTCCTTTCTGAACTCCACTGCTGAAATTATTATAATCGGACACAGGTCATCTTCACAAGAGTGTGTTTCTATTGTATCAAAAACAAGCTTTATGAGACAAAAAAACTTGGGAGGGGCCATGGAAGAGCTTTTGCTTTCATTTAATCTGTGGCATCTCCAGCCAAAAGGACCAGGCAGTAGATAATGTCTAAGTAGACAGTACTGACTGTTATGTACCAATGGTCTAATTTAGCTCCATATGTTCCATTTATGCTCATGTATGTTCAGTTAAAAGCCACACATTAAATCTCCTTGGGAATGTAATTACAATTAAAGCATCACAAGTTTTTATATCTAATGGACCCATTTCTTCACACTTTACCTTGTACAATAATTACAGAATAATTTTTGATATGGCACCAACACTGGATTTACATGTAATACAGAAGTGGTACACACAGGACCTATGAATGACATACGTATCTTCTAGGGCAGGGGTCGGGAACCTTTGCTACCCAAAGAGCCATTTGGACCCGGTGGCAGCAGCTGGGGAGCCTTACCCCCGCCTCGCGGCGCTTACCCCCACCCTGCCCCACACCCAGCCAGCCCTAGCTCTGCAGCTCCAGCTGCCGCCGACAGCAGAGCACCTCCTCCCCCCTTCCAGAACAGGGGGAAAGTGCCTCCTCCCCAGCAGGCTCCTGCCCCCCACCCTTACCCCCCACTCCCGCCAGCTGGCATGCCAGCCGTCATTCCCCTCCTCCCCTCACCCTCCCAGGGCAGGCTCTGAGGCTCGGCTTCTGGCAGCCAGCCTCTATGTGACTTTCTTAAGAAGGGCAATTCTCCAAAGATTGATTAAAAGATTGCTTTCCCCTTTAAAAGCAATCTTTTGGGAGAACTTTCTCTTTAAAGAAAGTCATAGAAACTAATGGCTGCCTAGGCTGGAACGGCAGCTTGGAACTAGCCTGGGTAAGTCGGGGTGGCTGCTGAGGAGGCCAGGCTGCGCAAGTAAGCGCTGCAGTGCTTACTCGCGAGTAAGGCGCCACGCTTACTTGTGAGTAAGCGGGGCTCCGCGGGGGGGGTGCCCGGAGGGTTTTTTGGTCTCCGGGCACCATTTGGCCCTGGTACGCCTCTGGAAGGGGCAGCCATGCCAGGAGCCACAGTACAAGCGGGAAGGAGCCGCATGCGGCTCGTGAGCCGCGGGTTCCCGACCCCTGTTCTAGGGGATGGTGAAGGAGGTCCCCAAGCATCTCCTCCATTGTGAGATGCACATGCTCCAGGAGCAGATACAAAAGGAAAGAATGATAGAAGTTTCTGATAAAAGTTCCTGATTTACATTGTGATTCTAAACAGAATTATATCTCCTCTAAATCCATTGATGTAAATGGGCATAAAACGATGTAACTCGACTTAGGATTGTACTGTCAATCAGACTTCTCTCCCTACCTCCATCATTTGTGCAACACTTGAAGCTTCTTAAAGTCTTCACTTTAAGAAGTAAAGTTGCCAACTCTATCTTGGGAAACTTCTAGAGATTTGGGGGTGGTGTCTGGGGATGATGGAGTTTGGGGGGAGGGAGAGAGCTTGGGGGGGGGGATAATACCATAGAGTTCACTTTCCAAAACTGCCATTCCCTACAAGGAAATTAACTGATTTCTGTAGCCTGGAGACATGTGGTAATGCCTGGAGGATTTCAAACTCCAACAGGTGAATGGCAGGCTGACCTTCATACTTTCACTTAATTTACACAGCAACTTCCTTTTTATGTGTATTTCACGATGCAGAAGATTGTACATATTCAATACATTGTAAAATATAACTCAGTTTCATCTAAATTACTGTTTTTTAAAAGTCCCCCATTCTCTCAGATTTACTGATGCTTTCATACTGCCAGAGCACATACATACTTCCTTCCAGCTCTAACTGACTTTCCTGACCAACTTACAACTGTTGCAACAGATTGAATTTCCTTTTGCCATTCTTGGAATGAAATATCGGACCCCCATGAGAAAATCTTAAGGCACGCATTTGTTTTATTTTGTTTTGTAACTTTCTTTTTCTCACTTGTAATACTTCAGTCTGATGAATACTAGATGAATACTAGATGAATAGTGACAAACAATACTTGGAGATGCATGAAAATCATAAATTTATTCTTTGGACTGACACCTATTCCTATTCAAGCCTTCCCTTCATACAATCCATTCCTTACTATGCCAAGATGTAGTTTTTATGTGGGTTTGTACTGCTTTACAGGGAGCTCAGAAATCAAATAAAGATAATGCTATTCAAGCTCTTCAACTTGCTAAATAAAATGATTCCTCATGTACAAAGAGAGGCATAATTCTTCCTGTTGGAGTAAGCCACTAATATATTTCAACAGTTGATCAGAAAAAAAAAGATTTCTAATCATCAGTAGAGTAAAAACTTGAAATAGTTTCCTGGAATGGTCATGGAAGCTAAGGACCTCATTGGTTTTAAAACTCAGATGGACAAATTTATGGGGTGTACTATATGATGCATTTAACTCTGATGGCTCAGTTGTGACCTGTTACAGTAAGGAAAGACTTTTTCCTTCCAGAATGTTTTAAGTTTTTATTTTTCTGCTTTTGGAGGAATCTTAGGCCCACTCCACACAGGCCAGTGAAGCAGCTCTACACCAGGATAAATGATGCCAGTGTAGACCTGGGGTCACTCACATGGTTCCACGTGGGCGACCCCGGAGCTGTTGTGGCCCGTGAAAGCACCTCCGAATGGAGATGTGTCCTTTTTTTTAAAAAAAAGCACCTTCTCTCTCCTGCACAGCTCTGCAATGACAAGGAGACATGCCCCCACGGCCCGGCCACACCTCAGGGGTCGGAGTGCCGCTGGGGCATATCTCCTTGTCCCTGCGGAACTGCCCAGGGAAAGAAGGTAAATTTTTTTTTAAAAAAAGGATGTGCCTAAAAGTGGCACCTCCCACCCAGTGCTGTTCACTCTGCACCAGATGCAAATCTGTGTTGATTTTTTAAACTTGCTCATTTAGTGAGTTTCAAAAATACTGGTTGGGGAGAAAAAGCATGGTGCTGCCTCATTTCAGGGGCAGCAGCCGTGTGAAGTTCTCCCCACAACTGGTGTTTTTACTGGCTCTGCAGCGGTGTTGTTGGCCCGTGCAGAGTTTTTGATTGTGACTTGTTTCTTATACACTAACAAAAATTTATCTGGGAGATTTTAAAATAATAGACTCCCCACCACTATGATGAAATCCTCATTTTTACATACCACCTTCTGGAGACCATTATTCAGTAACACATAATGTAGATTAACTTTCTTATAACTATCTAGTTCATGTACAGTGAGGCTCTCAGGAAAGCCAACTCAATGATATGCCTAAAAGTTGGATTATTCTCCCTCTATCAATAAATGCTTTCATTCTGAGTGATGATTTTAATTCATCCTAAGGACTGCAGGTACAGAACTAGAATGGTAGACATTCCAAGTTAATATGCATGGAAGAAAAGCTTGTGTGGTTTTTCAAATGAGTCACTGGAGCAAAAGTGCATCAGGTTGGGTGGGTACTCAGGAGTGAAAGAAGGGGTTGCCTTCCTATTATGGTGCATTTGCTTGAAGCATTTCAATTGGTTTTAATTTATCTGCTTGTTTGAAAGCAGTTATTCCTCATCCTTCAGATATTTCCAATATGAGCCAGTCTGTTTGACCTATTATATTTCCACATACTATCAGGAAAGATGTTATAATTCAGCAGCGTTGGACTTTCAGATACCTTCCAGATAAAAAGTCCATAATTTCATAAATGTAATATTAACTGAATTTTAATCCCTCTAACTATGCCACTTTTTAATCCCTCTGGCTATGCCACTCTTACTGTTCTTCAGATTTTTCCTACAGAAAAAACTCAAGTGAATCAAATGCCTTTGTATTCTTTAGACAACACCCCCCCCCCCCAAATATAAATTACATAGACATTCGAATCTCATTGTGGCCTGGTTTACATGAGCAGCAGAATTAGGAGGGAGAAGCCAAAGATGGTGTAGTGATGGTTACATCATATTGCAAGTGGGGGAATAACTTTTTTAATGCTCCCAATGTCAAAACTCCCTACAAGCAGATGACTAGTGGTGAGAAAGCCTAGCCTACTCACTGTTGCAGCATTAAAAAATGTGCTTCCCTATCTGGAATCAAAAGTGGCATCGTTCATTTTTTTTCACCTCAGCTCACTATCTTATTCTGCTGTGTATATGGGCCAGTCTTGGGTTTCTTGGGCCTGCTTTCTTGTTATCCTAGGAACTGGACCACATTTTTTTCAATTTGGTCATTCAACACAACACTGTGCAATGACCGAGGCTTGATTTTTAAAACTTTTACACCCTCTATTTCCACATTTTAAGGCAGGAAAAAAAGAAGGAAAAATAAAAACTCTACAAATGGTTGCTTGTCAGGCATTTCTGAAGTCAACAATTATTCTGATATAGGCATCTTGCAGGAAACTCATAATGAAATATCCTTTGTTCAGATGGTGTTGTTCTAAACAACGTGGCTGAGGGATAAGAAACTCACCATAATGATTGGCATTCCAGTAGCCCTTGCAACAACTGTATTGGCTCTTTGCTAGCCTAGGACAGAAGCCTTCTCTCTGAAGTGGCCACATTTGGTATTCAGCTACCTTCAAACAAATGAGCATTCCGAAGTACAATTATGTGACAGTATACATACAGTTATATAACAGATGGAACCTCAGCAAGTGAACTTTTGAACCACCTCTGATTCACTAATTTACATTAACCAAAATAAACAAATACCACCAGCAGACGCAAAAACACTTTACCTACAGGAGGAAAGGCAGAATGAGTTGATTAGAAACCACAGCTGTTGCAAACTGAGAGGATCATAAAAACAAGCCCCAGTGAATCACCATGTACACTCACAGCTACACCACAGGGCCAGCTCTTCATAGAAGACACAAATCAGTCAGTAACAATTCTAGGTTAAGTAGGGCTATGGGATGTATAAAAATACCCAAATTCAATGGAATGTAAGACTGCTCAAGAATTATAAGAGTAGATCCCATGGGCAAAATATTATTTTAAAGAATTGCTCAAATACCAACCCTGACTATTACAGGTTCAGGAAATGACATTTTAAAACTTACGTTGGCTCTTCTGTTACCATTGATCCTTCTTCCAGTTCCTGGGCTTGCTTGTACCATGGTAATTTAGCTTCAACAGGAAGCTTCTCTGGGGAACAAGAAGAAAAGAGGACAGCTGTAATATCTTGAATGATTTTTGTAAAATAAGCTTATTTTGTGAATTATTTTATACCAGAAAAATGCCATTCATTAAGATGATGGCAGTGCATGCAGAGACAGCTAGTGTATAAAATGAAGGGGAGGGGCTTGTATACTGGAAGGAATGTTGTAGAGAAGTATCTCTATGTGCTGTGCTCAGATAGCCATGGTGGTACATGTGCTCCATGATGTGGAACTGATGCATTGCCTCATGAAAGAGATACCCTTTTACCCCCACCCCATTTTGTGTATGTGTATGTGTGTGTGGTGAGGTGAGGTGGAAAGAACAGCTATGTCTATCTCATGATGAATAAGATAGTCCAAATCCAGGTTTGTGGACTTTGATACCCCTCCCCTCACAGGTTGGTCAAAGGTAAAATGATAAAAGGAGGGTCTAATATAAAACCTTAACTCTTACTGTCTGAAAATGCTATATCAAACTCCACTTTGATGGCTTATTACGTCATAGAAGGAAACCCAGATATAATCAGTGATACAAAAGAAACAAAAGAATGCTAAAATAGTTCAGCAGTGCCCTTCCACTGAGAACTTATCTGTTCATCAACTATGTGGATTCAGAGAATGAGCTGAATACTTTTCCTGTCACTTTTGAAATAGAACAGTACAATTCTGCATTCCCCCTCTCTGAAATTGGTCCCAAATATATACATTCAAAGTGTCTTACATAAAAAAATACAGTTTTAACAGTCAAACAATGCTCTCATGGGAACATAAATCTGGATTAGCCTGGAGGACACAAGAACAACCTAGATCTGTACTAGTCCTTTAAGGATAAGAAGAAAAAGACTAGAACATCCAATGACAATCTATAACAATTTCACAAATACAGATTAAAGGAACATAAAACCAGACTGGGAGGGCCCTAGATTACTTTCAGCACAAGATGTTAAAGTGTTCCTTGGATTTTTTTGACTAGCTTTTTGCTGGAAAAAAATGCCACTAGTTATAATCAAGTTTTTGTCCCCTTAACTTCATGAACCAGCATGAGTTGATTCAACAAACTCAAAACAGATTGAGTCCAAGAATGGTCAATTCCCCACGGTCAATTTATCGAGTGATACTCATGTGAAAAAACATGGTTTAAACAAGAACTCCCCACCACTTAAGTGCTGAACATGGATTCATCCCGGTTCTGGCACACGCTCCCCCCCTTATCCTGTGTTTTTTCAGAACCTGCATTGAAGTGCACCTTTTTTCCCAATCACGCTCCGAAGCCGGATCGGTGGGGAGAAACGGGAACAGACACAGCTTATTCTTCATGCCCTTCAAACCTTCCAGCCAATCAGAGCGCAGTGGGCTTTGCGCAGAGCGCGCACAGCCTTTTTTTGGTGCCGCTCTGGGTGTGGCTATGAAGGAATGTAAATATGTAGCTACAGTACAATGATTTTGATAAATTGTTTATGCATAGCTACGTTTGAACATAAAAACGGGAAGAATAACATGAATTTTCAATCAGGGGCGTAGCGATGTAGCTGCGTGAAAAAAAGTTTTTTTTAAAAAAAATCCCACCCTAACACAATACAACAGCCAATCAGGATGAGGAAGAACAGACCCCCTGAGCAGATCGCATGTTCATGGGGAGTGTTATGTTGCTTGAATCCATGATAGACATCAAAGTCTTCACTAGACACATGCTGCAGTGGGGAGGGAGAAACCACAATGAAAAGGTGTGGTTTCTTTTGAAACCTGGTTGTATCTGGCTTTAATTTCTGAGTGGGAAAATGGCCAATATGTCTTCAAGGCTGGAATCCAAAGGAGTGCATATGGAATACTCTACCATGCAGCAGAGCTTTTCTGAAGCTTTCCCAGAAGGTCTCCATCCAGCTGGAGACCTTCAAGATGCCTTCCAAATCACAAAATCCTGAAAGCAAGATTCAGTGCAGCACAAGGGAATGAAACAGTAAGTGAACACTAGTGTCTGGGGTCAGGTAGGAGGCCCCTCCCTGGACTCCCCCTCAGCCCTGAGCTGGCACCCCGTGCCCTGCCAGACTCACCTCATGCAGGGGCACACACAGGCTGTGGCTGGATCTGGAGAGGCCCAGCCGGCTCCCAGGTCCCCAGGAGCCCCGCAAGAGCGCACAGCATCCATGGGGTGCAGGAAAAGGACAACATAGCAGTCGGGAGGGCACGGACAGAGAATCTGAAAATCTGGCTGTAGGAGCCATGGCCGCCTCACCAGAGTGCTGGAAGAAGACCCTGGAGAGACTCAGCCACTCAGGGGAACCCCGAGAGGCCATGCAAGTGCCAACGGTGGATGGGAAGGGATGGGCGAGCCAGGCACGGAGCCCACACCCAGGAGGTGGGCACAGGGGATGAATGGCCAATGGGAGGTTCGGCAGGGTCTAACCAGGAAGGAGAGCTCTACATTCGAACTGGTGGCAGGGGGTGAGATTGGTGGAAGGAGGGAGGGGAAGAGATAAAAAGGGGCTGAAAGCAAAGGATGGAGAGGTGGAAGAAGAGGAGAAGGAGGAAGGATGGTGGTGGAGGGTGGATGATAGAGCACAAGCAGAGAGAGAGTGACGCAGAGGGAGAAGGAGTTTGGAGAGAAGAAGTAGGAGAGAGCAAGGTAGACATAGAACCAGGAGGAAGAAAGGTGCAAATGGAGCAAGGGTCAGAGGGAGGAGTACTTGGTGTGGAAGAGTGGGCAGAGGGGCCATAAGGCAGCAGCCAGCTATCTCACTCAGACACCCTGTGGGTCCAGTGGCTGTACAAAACACCGCACCTCCCAAAACCTGGGGCAGAGCCCAGGTCATGCACCACCTGGGAAGGGTTAGGAGGGATGGCACAGGCTCCAGTGGGTGGGGCCAGGAAGGAGGATCACCATAACTAGCAACCATCTTAAGTATGCATGAAATACCTTCCACAAACACACAGATTGGGTTACAGAAGCTAATGCAAGCAGCCAGTGTTTATATTGTGCAAGTCTCAATGTGCTACTTTATGAAAGCATACTCTATGGATTTTTTGCCAGCGAATGCAAACAATTAAAGCTATAATTGTTTTTCCTCATTTGTGATACACAAGTGGAGAACAAGTTTAGGACTTCTACTAGGTAAAGAAGTTGTACCACCCCTTAGAAAAGAATGATGTTTATGCAAAGTAATCAAGTTTTAATTGTATGTATGATACAAGTCACTTTTTCATACTTTTTTTTGGTTAATCCTTGATATGGTTGCAGTTCTGGCACATTATAGCAAGTGTAGCTGGTGATCTTATTTCACATGTCCTATGATGGAGTAAACTTATGGGCAGGAGGAATGAAGGAGAAGGAACAGAGATATTACCACCACATCTCCCCAAATTACTTGGAAGATTTGTACTCAAATAGTGGTCCCAAATGATGACACAAATCTGGCAACATAACTTTTACTTTAAATTATATTTTACCACTTTCATTAACCAAAGTACGTAAAGAGATATTTCTGTTTATAAACCATATTCTTATTTTTATGGGTATGGAAAGTCAGGCTTTACAGTTTTCCTTTTGCCCTTTTAAAGAAATTGCACAGCCTTGTAAAAAAAAAACAGATGGTGTTCTCCTGCACAGATGTACTAAAGAGGAAGGTACTAGTACAGGAAAAGATTGCAGGACCAGGTAGAGTAAAACCTGTACCCAAGGCACATGGAAGTGTTCAGCCTAGTTTCTATGTCTCCAACATGGACAGCCGGTGTGGTGTAGTGTTTAGGAGTGTTGGACTATAATCTGGGAGACCCGGGTTCGAATCCCAACTCATGCCACAGAAGCTCACTGGGTGGCCTTGGCCAGTCACACCTGCTCAGCCTAGCCTCTCACAGGATTGTTGCAAGGATAAAACGGAGGAGAGGGGAACAATGCAAGCTGCTTTGAGTCCCCATTGGGAGAAAAGTGGGGTACAAATGAATTAAATAAATAAAGTCAATTATGCTGCAATCTTAAGAACTCTTTCCTGGGAGGAAGCACCAGTGATTATAATGGGCCTTACGCCTCAGTAGATCTGCTTACCATTGTACACTTGATCAGTTACATTGATCATTTCAAAGTGCTAAAAATGATCTAGTTCACCAGATTTTTAAAAAAATATCAGTTAATACTTATACCTAAAAAACTGACAGAAAGTGACATCGTAAATGAGGCATTCCCCCATATGCAAGAAAAAATAAGGAATGTCCGTTTCCTGCTGCAACACTATCTAAGCATGCTTTTAAAGTTTTTTTCCTCAGATGCAAATTCATACATATTTAATCAATGAATTAACTAACAAAAAATTCTTCATTTGAATAAAACCCTAGCTTCAAAAATTCTCAGCATAGTCCTGTTTCAGATCAGGTTCAAGACACCAGCTCTTCATCACACAGCTCAATAGTGGGACCATCCAGCCAGATCCCTTGATGGGGAGAGGGAACTTGTAAGGAATCTGCAGTTACCTTTGGGCTTGTAGCAAGGTGTAGGAACTATACATTCTTCTTTGATATGAGGCTTTGTTTTAGGTGTGCAGCCACCAGTATGCATCCCTCTGTGATCAATGCACAGAACTACTCGGTACCTGAGGCCTTGGCCACATGTCACCGTGCACTGGAAGAGAAAATAATCATACATTACAATCATAAATGGCAATAGAGATGGTCCAGTTAATGTTCCAGTTCAGCATGTATAGGGAGTTCTGTGCATGGAAGCTCTGTACTTCCCATATGCATCATCTGGATGAATCTTTTCATGTGAACAGGCATATTATATCCTTATTAGGGACAACAGCTGTTGTCTACAACTGACTTCCCATGTTCTGACTTGGATGGGGATTCACAAGAGTAAGAGAAAAACATTGCAAGAATTAACTCAGGAACATCGACTTTCACCAACCACTGAATCAAATATCACCCTGAAATTCCTCCCCCAGTCTCCCAAAGTTCTCTTCATCAGAGTGCACAATCAATGCTTGCATGAACTCCTCTTCTTCATCCCATCCTTGAGGAGAACTCCTGTCAATTATTGTCTCACATTCACCCCGGGCCAACTTCGTCCACAGATTTTCAGACTTACTGGCTGAAAAAGTGTTTGTAGAAACAGTGCCTAGACTCAATGGACGCAGGAGAATAAATTTACTTAAATAATTTGTTTGATGATTTAGACATCCAGGTTTTTTCTTCTGCTGCTGAGCTTCTGAGATACAGCATTATCAAAACCAAAATAGTCCATAATGATTTGTTTTTTGCTGTCAAGTTACAGCTGAGTTACGGTAATACAGTAGGGTTTTCAAGGCAAGGAGACATTCGGAGGTGATCTGTTTCATGACATTGGTATTCCTCCACAGTCTCCCAAATATTAGACAGAGTCTCATGCAGTCTCATACAAAGTCTCATGCAGTCTCATGCAGGCTGAGACTGCATGACCAGCTCAAGGTCCCCCACCAAGTTTCCATGTCATAAGTGGGGATTAGAACCTGGGTTATTTAGATTTGAACCACTATATCATGCTGGCTCCCTAAAATGACTATACATGCCACTTAAGAATACTTTATGAATCTTGTTCAGGGCCTTCCATTTAGTGTCTCTGAACAGAGTGAGAGTGCTTCTACACAACAGCTTCATAATAGTGGGAAAAAGGAGTCAGGAAGGGGAAAAGGAGGTGCTTCATCATAAACCTATTTTGGCTGGGGTCTTAAATGACTGAAGCGGTTTTTGTGTGACAGAAGGCCTTTTGCCTTTTCTGATCCAGATAATCCGGATTTACCAACAACAATTGGAAACAGATTCTCTCACTTGCCTACCCAACAGAGCATGTGATTTATAGATGACTGGCATACCGATTTAGGATTGCATATGAAGTTTGTGTGGAGTTTCCCTTTCCTTCCCTCTCTTTTCTAAGTTTCACTCACTCACTGAGTCTAGTTCTTGGTATTTGGCCAGCAGCCACCTGTGACTTTTTCAGTCTCATCTGTAATCACTTCTGTGGCACAGAAGCAAAGCACTAGAGGTTATTGGTTAAGGGTGAAACTGACCAGAGAGCAAAATGGTTGGGCAGGAAAAAATAAGATGCCTCCTGAGTTCAGCATTCTGCACAGCTATGGAGGAGATGTCTAGCAGGCAACTTAGGGGGGGAAAGATGCACTTTGAAGCGTTCTCCAAAAAAGACGCCTTGAGGATGTCTTGGGAAGAAAGCTGTGTGGAGTGTCTTCTCAGAACACCTTTTTTAGGCTGATTCCGCATGGGCCAAAAACAACGGTGTGAAAATGGTGTAAATCCTTTAACACCGTTTTAAACCCCTTTATACCGTTTTCACACCGTTTTCACACCACTGTTTTTGGCCCATGAGGAATCTGCCTTGGTGTCCCCAGAACATCTTATTTAGGCTATGTGGAACAGACCATTGACAACTCAGCAGTCAGGCACAGGAGAAACACAACGTATCTGCTTATGTCATCCACAAACTGGGCACACATTGGGGTGACCACAGAGACAGTAAAAGCAACAGTATTGCCTTGTACCTATGAACTTTCTGTGTGGTAGGCACACATGATCACTCTGGTGTGCTATTTGTCACTAGTTTAAAATTGCTTGCAGCTAGAAAATGGCTTCTTCTATGTCATAAGCAGCATTGTAAGCTGCCCTGTTGTAAGCCGCCCTGAGCCCTTTGGGAGGAGGGTGACCAATAAATTGAAAGTATAAATCAATCAATCAATCAAATTTCAAGTTGTGCAGAATTGTAAAGGAGTTCAGCATATTAATAGGCTAGAACTTTCTAGATAGAGGTGATCTTAATTAATTATATTGCAGAAAGGGTGCCAGAACAGCTATTTTTTGTGCTGTTTTGCATAATGATTAAAATAGCCTCAACCATTCTTCCTCAAGAATATTTACTAAAAGGATCACAAGCTTTATTAGAACTTCAGTGATTCAGTTGCAGTATGTTAAAATGAGGGAGGAACGGCAGCATGTCACAACCCAATCTCATAGATCTCAAAAGATAAACAGGGTCCATACTGGGAAGGGAGACAACCAGGGAAAACCCTGCAGAGGAAGGCAATGGAAAACCACCTCTGCTTAATCACTTGCCTTGAAAACTGCACCGAGGTCAGTAAAGGGTGGCCATCACACACACACACACACACGCACACGCACACGCACACACGCAGACACACAATATAACTTAAGGGATATGGTTACCGGAGACCACTCCTGTGCCAGCCACTTGGGACAATCAAAAATGTTACAGGGCTGGACTATAGGCATCTTTGGAGTGTACATGCACTTCCACTCCTCCACAGAGCTGACAAGGCCCTGGATGTCCTCTTCTACACAAGAGACTGTGCGGCTCTGAATGCCTCCTCCACAAGAGGAGGAGCAGGCAGTCCATGGAGTGCTTTCCCACCTGCAAAACAAGATGACTGTCAGGGAAAAGGCACCATATTTGAGCCAACTTACAGCATGCATCTTCTTCCTGACTGGTATTTCCCAAAGAATTTCCCAAATAACACCAGAAAGGCACATCTATGCCATTTGCTGGAACACTTTTGTGACCCTTCTACATGCAAGCCCTCCTGTATGCAGCTAAATGATTTCCTTGGTCACTTTTCAAGTAGAAAAGAAATTTCAAAAGTGATAGCTTCTATATGATATTAAAATTCTATTTCACAGTACTATAAGAAGTTAAAAACTCTATAAATACTGAGTTTGAAATGCAATTACAGGTTTCACTGTATAAATGGAAGAATAAATAATGCCAGTACTTTGTTATCACTACCTCCACTAGGTCATGTATATATAGGAAACATATCTCATAAATATCAGATGCTAAAAACAGGACATTTTCGTAACATTTCCATTCTCTGATTCCTGAAATCCAGTAGCATTTATCCTTAAAGGAATTTGAGAAGGTCTTTACAGTAGATATAAATTACTAACGTAAAGTACCTTTTACATGTATAATGACTGAAAATGCATCTTGTATGCAAGGCAGCAAAATCTGCATTTTTATACAACGTTCGCTCATTTAAATAATTTGGTCTCAGTTTAAGACTTTTTGACATTGGCCATTATAGTATTTTCTGCTTCTACAGGTTTCTTTAAATTAATGTCCCAGAATATATTCTCTCCAGCTCTCTCTTTTTCTATCTCACACACAATCTCTACCTATACATGTGCCTTTCCAGAAGATCAGTTCAATTTTGCTACTTGCATACAAGAATTGGCTGTGCATTCCTGAGGAAAGTACACTTAGTAGGAAGTCTGGGCTTGCTGCCACTGAATGTGTGAAAGAGCTCTCGCTCTTTTGAAGCAAGTAGCTTGTGGCCTGCTCCAACATCATGCATCAGATCTACATGTCTGCTAGAATACAGTCTATTATTAGAGATAGGTCATTAACCAAACAAGCTTAGAAAAATGAGTTGAAAAATCCAGAGACACCTACAGCCTTTACCAATTATATTAATTAAACTAACTGAAAATTTATTTCATTTGTACTCAATGGAGACCCAATGAGGCAGAAAATCTCCTCTCCTCCATTGTACTCACACAACATCACCCAGTAAGCTTCCAAGTGGAGTGGTGATTTGACCTGGGTCTCCCAGATCCTAGTCCAATATTCTAACCACTACATCATGCTACAGCACTACAAATTGCAGTTGGTTATTCCAAGACCAAAGGAGAAGGGAGAGTAGATCAGAGGGAACACTGGTACCTAGGGGCGGAGCGAGGGGAAACTGCACCAGGGGTGCGCATGTGCCCCTGCCGCAGTGCTGCCCACCTCGGGATGCTCCAGAACACCCCCACCATACCCCCTCTGTGGCTCGGCCACATCTCTGCCACTGCTCCACCCAGGGTGTCACTGCCCCCTCCACCCCTTTGGCGCTACAGCACTGCTGCTGCCAGCTGCATCATCTAAACTGTGCTTTTGCTTACTCTTGCTGCTTTCTGTCTGAATGTATAAAGATTGAGCCTGGCCACAGCCAGAGTTGGGCAAACACGAAAGAGTCTATGGCTTGAGCCCTTGAACAAGCTGACCCACTAAACTCATGATTAACCCAAGATACAGTTAGATATTGTATTTGCATATTGTGGATTTTGGACTTTGGGTCCTGTCTGGGAGAAAAATAGTGAAAAGATATTCTAACAAAGAACCTGTTCATTTTCTCTTGTTGAAATAGTGCCCAATGAACCAAAGTACTGAAAATGTGTTCTCTTTTTTTAATTTTTGTAATTAGTTCATATTGCAATTAGAAATGTCACACCTGTGTATCTCAACATGCTTAGCAGTTACTTTAGCCAAATGGGGGAAATTATATGTCTTAACAACACACACAAACACCTGAAAATTATATATGCCTTAACAACACTCACACAAACACCTGCAATCAAATCATATTTTAAATGAATGAATGATTTCATTTTTTTGGTTGTTGTGGGTTTTCTGGGCTGTGTGGCCGTGGTCTGGTACATCTTGTTCCTAACATTTTGCCTGCATCTGTGGCTGGCATCTTCAGGGATGTATCACAAAAAGAAGTCTGTTATACACTGTGTCCATTGTGTTTTGTTTCAAGATTTGTGTCTAATAAAAGGCAGAGAAAAGAATACATGTACAGGTAGGTATCAATATTGAAGCTAAATTAATTTACATATAGCTGCTTCCTTCTGAATGTAATTGCAGAGTATGGCTCATAATTGGTATTCTAACAAACAAAACCCAAACAAAAGCTTTCACCTGGTTGAGAAAGAGTTATGTATTATTTATTTACAATTTATAAACATTTATTATAACATTTTATATGATGTAGGAGAATGCAAAAAACTACTGTGAAACAATTATGAGACAATGTGTTTTATTTAGGCCAATTAGTAATTAAAAATACTTTAATAAACTGAACTTCCATGTTAAAACTGGAATTGCTAAGTTTTTTTATTCTGTCTTGTTTATTACTGACTATATAATCAATTCAACTGCATATTTTGATGTCTTCATTTTTAGCCTATTTACTGTAACACTTATGACCCTATCATTGAGCTATTGTTTACTAGTACTGCCCAAAAAACCCTGTTCACAAAGACCCCTGTGAAATAGTTTGGATTCTAACTGGATCTATTGTCTACCAAATATGTACCTACTGGACATTCCGATGACAAGGTACTTTGTTTCTAGAGATCCACAATTACTGTTTATGAGCAGTCAGGACAAGTAAAATCCAACTTCCACTTTTTTAGATTCACCATGCTGGGGTGGGTGGGGGGAAGCAGAAAGTTATGCAGGGTCAGGGAAGCCACAAGAAGAGCAAGTATTTTGTGGATTATTAACATTGGCAAAGTACTGATCACCCCCAAACACATTTGATTAAATAAGAACCTTTAGTATATTTGCTAGATTTCAGTCCTGTAGCACATCAGAAACCAACGAGAGTTTAAGGGCATAAGCTTTTGCGAGTCAAAGCTCCCTTCAAGATTTTCAGGGTTCGCGGTATCAAGGATCAAATCTCCCTTTACAATTTTGGGCTATAAGCTTATAACCCCCAAAATCTTGTCGGTCTCTAAGATGCTGCTGGACTCAGTTCTAGCTCTTCTACTGCAGACTAACATGGCTATCCTGCTACATAATATATCCTACTATAGTACATTTGTTAAATGAAATATTTGATTTACATACCTAGGAAGAGGATGGTAGAGGTCATAGGGCATGATCTGTTTGTATCCATCACTGTTAGGAACAATAATGCCAACCCTCTGAGTAGAAGGTACACACAATAAAATAAACACTAAATGATTACATTATACAAAAATAGCATTAAATAGATTAAGTCACACTATGCATGCTGATAAAAATCTAAAACACTAAAATATAAGATGTTTATTTGGGCCTAGAGAGTGAACATTTGTCATTTCATTTGCACTAGGTTTTTTAAAATTAGCATAATTATCATATTATAACCTAATTTATGTAGAGTTGAATTAAGTTCCTAGATGTTCAACTAAAGCTGAAAAGAAATGAATTAGTGTATATGTAGGATGAGTGCTCATAAGACAGAAAAGTGTTTTTTGCTTTATTAACTATCACAAACAGAAAGTAGTTTATTTCCAATGCTCGTCTCCCTTCCCTAAATTTCAAATGTCCAGCTAGGAAATGTGATCTATGAAAAAAACTGGAAAAGATAGACTTTAAAAAACGTAAAATCACTCTCAGCTAACCAGTAGGATTTGATCTGGCAATATCTGAAGATGATGAAAGAAATGTTACTATCAGAGTTCTCAAGGATGCTTCTGTACATAATCCCAAACAGCAGTACTAATGGGAAACAGGAAATCCAACAGGCAATACTTTGCAGAAATGGTATTCCCTTTTATGTTTATAGCTACTGCTACTGATCTTGCATTATGATGCACCTTGGTGGATCCTGTCAATCCGTATGGCCTAGCATTAACCAGAACCCACTCGTTCTTATGGTTTGCAGGCAGTCAGCATTCTCATTAATGTATCAGTTACTGGCAAAAACGTTTGTGGGAGAGTGCCAAATGTTCATGGTTAGTGAAGTCCTAAACAAAGATGCACCCTTCTAAGCCCATTGATTCGGTGGTGTCCAAAGGATTTAACTCTGCTCAGAACTGCATTGAGCACTCCCATTGATATCCCAGATATTGAAAATAAAGAAGTAATTATGCTTCCATACCACTTTTAATCATTAGAAATAGACCTAATTTTAGTAAAGATTCTCTTCCTGGTTACCTGGAGGCATTAGCTCCTCATCATAGGCAGTCTATTTACAAGTCTGCTCTAAACAGCCTCCACAGATCAGCCAATCCCCAAATTAAACTCTAATGTTGCTTTACTTAATTCATTTTGACTCATTTCCAGGCTCTGATCTGTACAGGCTCTTTTCACACTACAGGCTACAGTCAGGCGCCTGTGAGGGTGCTTATGATAAGGAAATCAGCAGTCTTTTGCATTAATTATATCCTTTAGACTGAAGTTACCTAATTGAACATACCTTTTAACACATTAAATGACACCCTATTACCCACTCTGTCTCTGCTTGTCCTAGCAAACTAATTTTGTTTTTCTATTTCAAATGCTTTTACTTTTTTGACTTTCCACTCACACATCTGGAAAAAAAAGATTTTTTCTGGGCTTCACATGCACAGGTTAACTTCATCAATTCCCTTAGTATGACTAGAGGCAATTCACAGAGTATGACTAACGAAAACAAACAAAATGATACAAATGCAAACACAAATATTTTCCTCCTCAGATGCCAGTAGTACAACTTAGATAAGCATTTTACACTCTAACAGAGCTAAGTTGAGACAGGACAATTTGAAATGGAGAACCAGAGGAAGGGTATTTATAGCCTTTCCCCTCAACTCACTAATTTCCCCCTTTCATTTCACCTAAACTGTTTTTTCCCCTGGTGGGTTCTTAACCAGCGATAGAAATATGGCTCTGAACTCCAACTGTGGAGGGGCACTTAGGGGGGAAGTGGTTGGGGGTGGGGTGGACAATTACAGGAGAAAAGCAAGAGACTAAGATAAAACAACTGGTAGGGGATAGAGGCAAAACCTCAAAGTGCTAGAAAAAACAACAGCCTTCCAAAGCTCAATTGCTCATGCACTTACTAGGAAGTAAACTCCAGGGTTGATATCAACATGCACAGAGGTGAGGTAGCTGCCAGAACCCAAGATTCCCTTGCCCACACATCTACTCTAATGCCCACACATCTACTCTGATACCCACACCCATGACTTTTCCCTGCCTGCTTGTGAGTGCATTGTCACTCATGCTCCCAACTGAATATACTGCCTAGTATTGCCGGGGAAGGGCAAGAGGGTGGTGCACGCAGCAGCAGTTCCCCTCTTGTCAGTGGCGTATTTGCCTAGGGAACATGGGGTACTCCATGTCCCTGGGCGCCCCCCTAGTGGAGGGCGCAAAATTTTCAGGTTCATTTGCGGGTAGATGTGTGGCCCTTCATGCACGGCTATATTTTCCACAATAAAACTCCAACACAATTTTTGAGTGGATAAGAAACTGGCCATAGCCAAAGAACTTTATTAACAGAAAGCATAGGAAAAACAGATGGCGCAGCATGGGGGGTGATCCAAGCCTCTGGGCAGCACAAGTGCTGTCCCCCAGGGCAAACCGATTCCTCAGCCCAGCTGCTGGAGGAATAAACCAGGTGAAAGATTGGAGTGAGACAAAGTCCAGACCAGCTAAGTGCCCATGACTGGAGGCCCCCTCCAACTGACACTAGGGGCGCAAGCTTCTTAGCTCCCCGTGGGGCGTCCCTACCGTGAGCTTGCTCCACCCCCACCTCTTAAGGAGGTGTGCCAAACAGGGAAGCTTCCCAGCTCTCCTTTCCAGCGGATCATCCTCCATGCGCAACCCGCCACAGAGCAAGGATGAAAGGGAAAACCCTTCCCTTTGCTCCCGCCATCGCCTCCTAAGCTTTCAACCAATCACACGAAGCTGTTCTAAGGCTAAGAAGCCACCGATCCATACCCAGTGGTGACAAATGCACCCTATCCTGCCTGAACAGAACTTCCACCTTACCAGACATGTCCCAATGTGGAACCCACTGACCCCCAAAACTTTGAACAAAACAGAACACCGTCCGGCAAATTCTCGCTCTGGCTCCATTCACCCGACGTGGATCCACTGCTCCTTTCCGAACGCGTCTCTGGAACATGTGAGACCAAAAGACCATCGTTCCCGGCAACAGATGGTGAATGGAGTCCAAGTCTGAAAACCTAGCTTGCAGCAGCTGCACACTCTTCACTGCAGTTATGTCGTTCTCTCCCAGCTGTGGCTGCACTTTGTGTGTTTTTTGTATTTTTTAGTATTTTTTCCAGTTTTTGACCTCCAGGGGGAACAGTTTTTAGGCTAGCAGCACCAAAATTTCAGGGATTTTTCAAGAGACTCTCCTGATTATACCAACCAAGATAAGTGAGGTTTGGTTCAGGTGGTCCAAAGTTATGGACTCCCAAAAGGGGTGCCCCCATCCCTTATTGTTTCCAATGGGAGCTAATAGGAGAGGGGGGCTACACATTTGAGGGTCCATAACTTTGGACTCCCTGAACCAAATTTCACCAAACTTGGGTGGTATCATCAAGAGAGTCTCCTAAAGATACCCTGAATTTTTGGTGCTGCTAGCTTAACAATTGTACCCCTGATAGCAGGCACACTCCAAATTTCCCCAGATTCTCCTTTTAAATCAACCCCCTTTGGCATTGACTTAAAGGGAGAATGTGAGGTCCACAGTTTAAACATTTTCAATGTTGTTTTAACTGGGGACCCCAGATTCTCCCTTTAAGGTGCATTTAAAAGAAGAATCTGGACTCCCTAGTTTAAACACCATTGAAAGTGATGCTGTTTGGGGATGGATTCCTCTGGAGGTGTTTGGTGAGAGATGATGCTGACATTTGTTTGGTAAATGTTTTGCTTGGGGTGATTTGTGAGAGATTTACTTACTTAACACCCACTTGCACTGGCTTGAAACTGTTTCTCAGGCTAACAACCTACCTTATAGGGTTGGTGTGAGGACAAAATTAGGAAAGAGAGTTGGTGGGGAGAGAGCCATGTACGTTTTGCTGGGGGTGGGACATGTTTTGTGAGCTGGTGCAAAAATTCATTGTTTGGTCATGGTGGGGGAGGGTGGCAAACTCAGGTTTTGTCCTCGGGCTCCAGTTTGCCTAGATACGCTTCTGCCTCTTGTTCATGGCAGAGGCACTGCCAGCTGCACCCAGCACCATTAGGAAAGGAGGTGCAAGCAGTGTGTGCAGTGGGAGCAAGTGGGAGCTTGCATGTGGGTGTAGGCAGATGAGGGAAGGCAGGAAGGGGACAAGAAAAGTAGTGCCAGAGTCCCTCAAACCTGGAACCCATGTAAGTGCCACTGAATGCAATGGGACTATTCTAAATACAGCTTGGGCACCCAATCACCTAATGCATTCCCAGAGGACACTCACAAGGCAAAGAAATTCTTTATTTGGGACATTATTAGTGACTATTATTTCCAATGCAGAATTTATTGTACACAAGACATGTCAGGCTATTTGGAGAACTTCTATATATAAAATTCTTTTCTTTAACTCCTTTTCAGATTTATCCATGGGGGGGGGGTGTATTCTCTTCTCCCATCAACTGCAAACTTTCCTCCTTCCTGACACTGCTATACAGAAAAGAAATGTACTGCTTCCACCATTAAGGTCTGCAGCTTAATTACTGGAAAGCCATCTATAAAATCACATTAAGAAGTTGCACTTTCACACCTGTAAGGTAGCAAAATGCAAGAGAAGCATTATATCTCTTCTTTGCAGACTGTGCCAAAGGTCCACATATAGCAGGAATTTATTTAGTCTTCCAGCTTGGGATTTCTTGTGAAAGTTGTGCCAGAATACTTACTGCTCTTCTGATCATGAATACAGTAAAAGCATGGATACAGATTTATCATTCTGTTTGCCTCATAACAGCTATCTATCTAAATAGTTTTCAGGGACGTGATGACAGAATAAGAGGATGTGAGCTAGAAATTCCTTGTATAAGCTGCCAGTCTATAATTAACAGGGAAGGATTTCTAATTAGTTAGGAAAACATCCTGTCAAGATTGTCTTCCAACTTTATTCACATTCAACTTCTTATTCATAATTTTGACTAATACAGAGTATTTTCTTCTTCATACTTGATGAAAGACTTTGAACTCTCATAAGGGTAGTAGCTGGTGGTAAGGAGTACTCAGGAGCTTGTGGCCAAAGGAGAATCAGTGGGGGAAGAGTTTTTTCTTCTTTCCTCTGGCTTCTCTGAAATATTGGTTAGTTGGAAGTTGAGATGAGGGCTTTTCAGCCAGCAGTGGAATATAGAGGGGAGGCTCCCTGATCAGCTCCTCCTTTGCTGCTTGGATTGATCAGTGAGATCATGTAAGCATGCACAAAGCTTCAGTGAGAGGATAGCCCGAGGAGAGGGGATTGTACTCCTCTGTCGGAAACAGGAATGAGATCCATCTGCATTCCCATCAAGTTACAGCTGACATGGCAACTCCACGGGGTTTTCAAGGCAAATGATTAAGCAGAAGTGGTTTGCCATGTCTTCCTCCACAAAGTCTTCCTGGATGGTCTTCCATCCAAGTGTTTGAAGACACAGGATAGTCAATCAACTGTCAAGCTGCTAATCTTCCCAGTGGTGCACAAGTACAGTAGGCTGTTCTTGTGGTGACCAGACACTGGGTAGCAGGAGAAGTCAGCACAAGGCAGAACCTTAGAATGACAAGGGATCCCTGGTCTCTGAGTGATTAATTACCCTCTCAGTGGGTCATTCCTACAAAGGCCAAAAAAGGGGGGAAAACACACCTCTGAGGGTCAGGAAAACCAGGAAAGTGGCACATTGTCAGGCAGAGACTTGGACGGCCGCTGAATCCCAGCAGCCTAAGAGGGCAAGACAGAAAACAGCCAATATGTCAGTGGAGCTGTTCTGTCACACAGATCTGAGCTCATCTTATTAGGATATAAAGGTACAGAGAATGATATGGAAACAAATCATTCTCCTGATCCTTCATAGCACTAAAAATAGAGTTCAGTAGCACCTAATAGACCTTCAAAAGGAAATCCTGCTAAAGGCACTGGAGATATGTGACAGGATCTCCTGACATGCAATTTACATTCAAAAAGCAGTTTGCAGTTATGGAGTATCGAATCTGAATTGAGGCTGCTTAACAGGGTCAGGTTAACTCTTTATTTCCATGCTGTTTCCTTGAGAGAAATCAACCCTCTTTCCTGAACAGGCTTTTAAAACCAAGGCCAAAAGAAACATACAACACTGCGAATTCTGTGAATGAAACTCCCAACACTCTTAGCGTAGTATATTTCTAGAATAGTGTTCCATATTGGTTTCAGTATCTCACTAGGATACTGTTCCATATTGGTTTCAGTATCTCACTAGGATATTCACTCTCTCTCTCTCTCTCTCTCTCTCTCTCTCTCTCTCTCTCTCTCTCTCTGTGTGTGTGTGTGTGTGTGTGTGTGTGTGTGTGTGTGTGTGTGTGTTTTAGGTATCTCTCAGGGATGGGATAAAAAGAGAAAGTAAAAATGAAGTACATTGTCCTTGGCTCCATGAAGGAAGGACAGAATGAAAATGTTCTAGATGTGCTGGGAAGTCTGATTGCAGATTCACATATCACATATAATTTGGCTCTCAGCTTCCAATATTTTCCTTGGATTTTGTAATACACTTTTCCCCTTTAATCCTCTGATCTCTCATTGAAGATCCACTCTATAACTCTCAACAAAATCACATGGCACAATGTAGTTCATACTGTTGTGAATGATACAGTACATAAGTTTCAAGGGCAAGGAGAATCAACTACAAATTCTTTCCTTACAAACAAACATGAACGCTAGTCGTGGCCACCTTTTTTCTGTATTTTTTAGGTTCGCATTTAATAGACCCAGATTTTTTTTTAAAACCTGAAAGCCAATATTACATATTGACTTGGGTATTTTCAAAAAAAATGTCAGGTGATTAAACCAAAACACCCAAAATACACTGGCTTCCAAACTCCACGTAGAGCTCAGAGACAAAGAGGTTTTTTTAAAATAGCAGTCCAGATGGGTCTGAAAAATGCCAAAAAACCCTGGCATTTTTAGGGATTTGATGTTTTTGTTACTTTTAATTGCTGCCCTTTTTGGGGCGAAAAACCGCTAAAATACTGACAAGATATTTTTGGAGTTTTTCTTTTTGTTTGGGTTTACTGAACGCCCACCCCTAATGAGCACATCAAAAAGGCAACCAGTCTAGAAATCCTCTTCCTATTGTGCTAGGGTTTGTTTTTTTTAAAAAATGTATATAGTGTTCCCTCAAATAAGGAGAGATCAATGATGAGGATCATGTATCACAGCTCTCTCAAAATTGTTAATGTCATGCAAATCACCCTGTCAGCTATTATTAGCAGGAGGAAGAAACTATAACTAGCCATTCATATGTAAAGAAAACAGGAAGATGGTTGTTCCCAACTCCGGGCAATTCACAGGAGAAGGCAGGGCCACTAGTTAAGTTGGTGCTATCCTCAGTACGTACAGCTCTTTGTTCTTTCCCCTGAACTTGACTGTGTTCACAGCACTTAACCTGTCCTCTGCTATACTGCTTGTAGAATGAGCTCTTGGGTACATATGACCTGAGAAAGACAAGATCTGGTCATTCCAATAACCTTTTCACCTGGCCCTTTACTACCCCATACCCCACCATGCCATGCTTTCCTTCAAATCCATGTATGCCTAGCTCCAATTGGCCTCAATTTGGGCCTTTTCTTGTTTTGACAATTGATATATCTGGAACAATTTCTAGTAGAGGGAATGAGGGATATGGAGCAAACCACGAAGAACAATTAACCTCTTATCAATATTTATTTTTTGCAAGATTTCACAGATGGCCTGTCCTAAAATGAAAATATAGCAACCAATAAGCCACCATGTGTAGGATTTGCCCTCTGTTTATTTCTGATAACTTTCCCTACCTCTTACCCCACTGTCCAATGTCTATTACAATGATATGTATATTAGTAAGTCATGCTCATTGGATACTGGATGAATTCAGCTGCTTATGTCTTCCTTGATGACATCTAATTACAGGGAAAAAACCTAGAGATAATATATGACTGTATGGTTTTTTTTTTAAATATAGTGGTTTAAATAATATGAAAGCCTTTCTATGCCCTTTGGAGAAAATGAAATAGGATGACTTGGAGGAGATTATGTTTCACCATCTGTTTTTTTGTACCAACCTAGTATTGTATAACTGTTATTGGCCATTTAAAGCATTGTGTTTTAATTGTTTTAATTTTGTATGGTTCTATTTTAAATGTCTTAATGATTTGTTATTGACTTGTTTGACCCATGTCGGAATAAGGTGGGATATAAATTTGAAATATAAATAAATAAAATAAACTGTAATAAATACATACTTACATATATAAAACCTGTACCCCAGAATCCCACATTAATCCATATACAATATCTTAAAAAGAACCAGATGAATTTGCAGTGTTTGAACATAAGAAGCAGTAACATAATTAAGAACTTTTATTTTGTCCAAACCAAGCTGCGTCTCAAAATAATGAACTGATTTACCTTGCAGGACAAGGGTCCTGGTTGCACTCTTGAAGCTTGGGCTTTGGTTTGACATTTTCAGGGTAGTAGTGGCAATACTGATCAGCCACCACTCGATTGCTTCTCAGATCATAGCATTCAGAAGAGGTCAGCTGATAACCTAAAAAAATCCAGACAGTAAAAAAAGCAAAAAGCAAAGACAGCTGGGTGAACCCATAGAGATATATACACACTGACTTATATACAAACGAAGGGTCACAGGCACATTGCTTTTGGATTTTTGAACAGGCAGAGCTGCATATCCTTAGAATGTTACTTGAAGGTATACTAAATCCTGATCTACACAGGTAACAAGGTGTACTGTACTCCTTCGAAAGTGATGTATGCTGAACTGTTGAAGTTCCTTCCACAACTCCATTTTACTGATTCATTGTTCTGAATGGTGTATGTCTTAGAACTGGAACTCAGATTGTATGATTTTATTGTTTGGCATCTATTGCTGTATTAGTGATGGGGCTAACAGTTACTCCAGTGTAAGCCCACTGATTTCAGAGAGCTAAGACTGGAGTAACTTTGCTTAGGACTGTACTGTAAATTATATTAAAATGCATATAACTGAAATCTGATGGCACTATTTGAATGAAAAGCAGCTTTGTAAGACAGTTAAACAGGAGAAGTAAAAAAAGTGCTTTCTCCATATTTTCCACACCCTCCCAAATAGTTTTCCTCCCCACCAAAGGTTCTAAAACTGATTTTTAAAGTAAGTACAAAATTCTGAATAGTTTACAAAATTGTGGCTTCCCTATGGTTGACATGTGCACAAAAGTTGTTATTCATATCTAAATATTAACAACAGTAACAACAAAATCTGGACCACTTCTAATCTTATTTTTGAAATAAATGGATGTCTTCTCAGCAATTACATCTACATCTGCAATCTAAGCAAAAATAATGTCAAAAAGCTCTAAATATTCACATATATCTTACAGTGACTTTTCTAAATCTCAGGAGCATGACTTCTTGCTTTCAAGAATCTTCTCTCCAAAACAAATGTTTGTCTTTGAGCTGTAACATCATCATGTCCTACATCTTTGGGCCAGAACAACGTCTCATGACCATGCCTATGTCTTCCAAAGGAAAACGTAAAAATTGCTCTTACAAAAGAAAAGAGTCATGTTTCAGTTTGCTGGATGCTATTTCTGTTTCAAAGATTTAATAGGCAGTCCAATCCAGATGTAGGAAGGAGCTAGGCAGCAATATTGCATATTGTGGCATAAGTTGGAGGGCTGCGCAGGCGGTGTTCCTGGGCCAAAAGCCCAGTGGAAGCTGACTAAAGTCAACTCCACTCCTGGGAACATCCCTAGTCTGCCCTGGGCCATGCCAGCATCCTCAGTTATGCTGGTGTGGCTCTGGGGGAGGCAGCCTCTTCTGGGTTGGGTACAGCCAGCCACCGTGTTTGTCCTCTCTGTTGGTACAGATGCTGGTGGGGTGGGCCAATATGTCAGTGTGGACTCTCGCCACTTCCAAGACACACTTCCCCCCACCCCCAGGATTGGGTTGCTGAGTCACAAATTAATATAAATTTACAATTCACAGTTAAAAAACCCAACTATTTGATGCTATCTGTGGCAGATTTTTTTAAAAAACAAAGAGGCTATGTACAGAACATTTTTATTTGTTTCACTGCTTTTAATGGTTAGAGAAAAGAAATTCGAATCCATTGCCTCTGTATTTTTATTTAGGCACTCACTAATACCAATTACAGTATTTTATAACTTTATATTTTACAATTTTACAGTAGTTCAGTGCACTAGATTTCAATATATATACTGATCAGGAGTTCTTAAGATGGTTAGTACAGAAATCTAAAATTGCAAATAAATATAAAGAAAGGACTGGGCCCACTAGCTACATTTTTTTCTATAGGTGATTACTCTTTTCTCTTTGGAGCACTGCTATGTATTCTGCAATAAACACTTCCCTCTGCACCCCCCTCCCACCGCCCATTTTCCCACTAATTTCCCATATGGGAGTATCAGCTGTTTTGACCTAATTTCATTTGCAAGTTGCCTGTTCTTCTCTCCAGACAGTGCTACTATCATTAACCATAAGGATTATATAACTCCCTCTGAAGCTTTAAGTACAAGTCATCATGGCAATCATCTTAATGAAATTATTTAAGTTTCTTTTGACATTATGGGATAAAGAAAAGGTAAAAATGCAGGTTTGCTAATACACTAAGATCTAGTACCCAATGTCATGCATCTTTGTTAAACTGGAATGGTCTGATAAAATTTTGAGTTCTGGTGGAGAAATTCTATCAAAGTTATCCAAGCACCATCATTCTTATATCAAACATTCTGACAACACAAGCTCTTTCGAAATATAAACAGAGAAATGTAATATTAACAAGCCACAAAAGACAGAAATTTTCAAACTAAAAATCCTTATATTTGATTTAGCACACAGAATAAGCTTGAGCTGCCTGATTTTAAAACAGAGGAAAAAACTGAAAGAACTGGACCATATCAAAGTACAAGGACCAGTCATTAATCAATGAATGGCCACACTGGGACTATCTCTGTATGTGAGAAAGCAATGAACCACCTTTGGAGTTGTTCTTTACATAAATCCATTTCCCCTCTCAACAGAGAAGATTGTGAAGGAAATAGAAGACATTTGTCTCTGGTTATCATTTCTAAAGGGAGTTGTTCCAATATCTCCATAGTGCTGCAAATTTTCCTTAATAAGGTATCTCAAAATCAGGTAACTCAGCAAGAACAAAACTTGTTTTTCTTGGAAAAGGACACATTTATATGTATTAGTGCCACCTAGACAGACAACACAAAACTGTACAATGATGATTAATACATTACCTCCACCACATGAAGCAGAACAAGGAAAGAAATCAGTTTCTCTCCATCGGTGAATAATAGGTTGATAGAAAATAAACTGAACAGTACTGTCTGCAACACTGGCATGAAGAACCTGAAAAGGAGAAAGGCTACAGGTAAAACTGCTAGGGTGAACAGTGCAGGAATCAATTAGACACATCTTGCTAAATAGCCCAGAAAATGACAAATATGCCATTAAGAATAATCAAAATCAGCTTACTTAATGCCCTTGTGTAATCTTGGAGCTGCCAAAATTTATACGTGCCTAGTAAACAAAGGTTGCTAAACCAAGCCTAAATGCCTCTTAAACTAAATAATTCAGGCAATATGGTGAGAAATTGCTCCAAAATTACAAAGAGTTCCTTGCACTTATTAGCCAGTCATGGTGGCACGGGCATACTTCCGTAAATTTCACCCATCACATTTTAGATGTTGTTAAAGCATTCTTAATGGAGCATTTTTCCACAGTGGAAGAGCAGACATTCCTTTCTATTCAGGAGGGATTCCCAATTTTTTTCTGCAAGTACACTCAGAATCTTTCCTGCTGAAAATGAGGATGCATACTAGTTTCAGAGTGTCCAGATGTCCTTTCTCTGGGTTGTCCTCTGTTGCTGTTTTGCCAGCACTTAGGACTAAAGATTGCTTGTTTAAACATGATTTTTCTTTTAGATTGTTTCCCTGTTGCCCTTTCAATGACTATTGCAGATGCTGGATTGTGGAATACTCATTTCACTCCTTTCACTCCTTGATCATACAATTCTTGCAATCACTCCTTTCACTTCTTGATCATACAATTCTTGCAATTTAAAGGAATGTTTTGCTTAGAAAATTCCCAAGACCAGCATTTCTGTACATAATCTGGCTCTTAAAAAAAATGGATTCACTCAAGCTTATCCCAGTGCCCTGCCATTCCTGTAGATTTTATTTATTTAGGTTGTTTATAGTCTGGCTTTCTCACTGAGACTCAAAACAGATTATATAATGTGAGTACAATCAATAGTAGGATAAGACACCTAATAAATAATGTAATATGACTAGGATTGCAAACAAGGCATAAACTATTAAACATAATGTTAAATAATCCAGGCAATGGTATTACATAAGAAGAAAGATAATGCAAAGAGAAGCAAGTAACAGATAACAAGAGATGGCATATTAGTTGAATAGTCCACAGTCCCGTACCCTGTACTGAAACATCTTCCTGGATAATTTTGAAATTTAAAAGCCTTATTTTCTTGCAGGAGGGGCAATCCTCACATTCAGAGACAGGCTGAAATAATTTGATTCCTGATGCAGAAAATCTCAATTGTACTACCATGGTGGTTTAAATGTCTGCCCAGCCCTCTTCCAAGAAGTTCAGGGGGTATATAAATATGTCCCCACCTTAAATTTCTCAAATAATTAAAGTAATTTTTTTCTGGAGGGGGATTTTAATCAAAAGCCCATTCCCTGTTGGACTACATGTTCAATCCACTACCACTTCCCAGGAAAAGTCCCCAGGCCCCTGTAGGGCTGAGACTCAGTCAACAATTCCAATGTCACTAATTTCGAGGCTAGGACTCAGCATAATTGGTAACCAGAAGAATGGCGTCTGATCTTCAGTTCTGCCGTGTGGTGATTTCTCAGGTGGGCCATCTTCTGATCAGCTACTGGTTGACTTCTGATCCTTCCTCCCACAAATTTGGGTGCCAGAAAGGCTAATGAACTTCTTTATGAAGGCTACTGCAGGGCTATTGCTGCAAAAGCTAAGGAAATCTTGCAGTCATTTCTTTTTGTTCTTTGCCTTCTCTCTCGGTTGTATACAGTTTATGTCTTTACAAAGTAAAGACCCACATGAGAAATAAAGAGCAGAAAGGACGGGGAGGTTTGAGAAAAAAAATAACAAAAACAAAACTGCACCAAAATACAATAAATTTGGATCATGATTATTTCCCCCTGAAGATGAACTGGAATGTAATAACAAATCACAAAATACTTCAGCTGCAAATAAAGGAGGAGGGGAAAGAAGGAACTGAGGCAGAAAACGGTTAGGGCATGTTGAAGGATATAAGACTTCTCACCACAGAGGCTATGCTGGTCTTTTCTAATCAAAGTAAACAGTGATATAAGAGCTGAACAGGGAAAAAAACATGCAGCTGTAGCAATACAGGTTCCCTGGACAATGAAAGAAACCTCTTCCATGGATTAATATAATTTTCTTCAGGATGCTATAACCAGGGTGTCTAATTCCTTGTAGTGGGATGGTACATTAATCACACATGGCTTTGAGGCACTCACAAAAAGCCCAGAAGACTCTGGGGACAAGTGTGGTATCATGCTAGAAGCTATTAGAAGTCTCTATTTGAACACATAGTAAGAAAACCTTCTGGCAGGATTCACCATTTCTAACTAAAAAAAAAGAAAATAAATAAACTAACAATGATTCCTGAACCTTAAATATGATTCCTGTGTGGGGTCCTGGGCAGAGCATGATAAATGTGGAGAGAGATTATACAGGGTCAGGTAGAATGGGCTGGGAAGGTTACACATCAAAAGTCAGGAAGACATAACAACCCAGTTCCCTAAGGATTCTTTGTTGTGTTGTCTGCTTGATTATCTGTCTTCTCTGACACAGAGAAAAGGCAGATGCAGATCTTTCTCCCCAAGTAGGTGGGAAGTTATTCACACAGCTATATCACCCCCACCCCACCTCAAGTGGGAATACACTACAATTAACCACAGATGGGGAAAATAACATTACTAGGTGAATGAGGAAAAAGAATCAAACAAGTGTTTATTGTTTAAGATGAATTTTGAGAGCTTTGGGAAAAGGGCATACTCTGATCAGATGCTGAAGCAAGTTTGTAGGAATTTTATTTGATGAGATGTTAAAGCTGGGTTCTGCTCTCCGCAGGCATTATTGACTGATATCAAAATGCTTTTTGACCTAGAATTGCCACTAGTTGGACTTAAAGTGAACCTTATGTTCAATTATATGCATTTCTAGGTCCACACCTTTGCTGAAAATTAGACTCTCTACACATTTGCTTTCTCTAAAAGCTATGGGATGTGACCCACAATCAAATAATCAAAGCCACTTTCTATATTATAATTTTTGTTTCACTCTTACTGTAATGAAAATTACAAAATGTCACGAACATTTATTCTCAAACTATTGGTCAGACGCATGAATGCCAAGAATTGTTACTGGGCATACCGGTGTCTAACTTATGAGTAGACTCTGGTATAAATCCCGAGAACCTTCATCATGAGTGTGATGTGTGAAAGCATTCCTATAAATGATAACCACAATCATGGAAGTTGCTCTGGAACTCATATCATATCCTACCATGAATAATGATCACTGCTATTTTTGAATTGTTCAGCACATATTTGTGGCTGGTTGCACCAAATAAAGCATTGCGTTCAGCAACACACTTCACATTCCTTGCAAGTTTTAAGGGAAATACTATAACTTTGTTGGGATAAACGTGGTGCTGTAAATTTATTATATTATGGGAACAGACACTTGAAATATCTTATTAATGTCTGCCAAATCACTCATGATTTTATGTGTTTAACTTCTTAGTCAGAACACATCCTTTTCAAGTACTAAGCTTCTTTTCTAAAGCTGTTCCATGGGAGTATACAGAACTTTCTGAGGCATTTTCACAGTACTTCACTTGCAAACCTTCTATAAGATGTTAAAATACTTTCTCTGTAGATCTTTATTTTAAAAGAAATGACTGAATTCAGTGGGATTTTCTTCCTAGAACCTGTAATAGTGCAGGAAAATTTTAAATCATCTGAACAGAACTGCTTAGCCTTTTATTACTTTCTTTAGTATCCAAACTTTAATATTGATGGGTCCTTTCATCTTAGAGAAAGCAAAGAAGGAAAGAAGGATCTGAAGTAGTCTATATATTTGAGCTGTACTAAAAAATTTTTTCAGATGCCATGAGAATTTGTGCATGTAGAAACTGGCTAGTCCTAAGACTTCTTGTAAGTTAATGCATATTAGATTGAACAAAACATCATACTGATCTGTAAATCACAGGTTCTTGCTGAAAGGTAGAAAAAATCGTAAGAAATCTGGAGCATTTCTAGGAAATGTTCATTTCCAATTCCTCTGTTAGCTAACATCACTTGGAACAAAATATGACTGCTGATCTAGCCATGGCTTAAGATGGTCATTCTCGGACTTGCATTGGGATCCAAAGTTTCAGTTAGCAGTTCTGAGACAGCCACATGCCCTCCCAAATCAAGGGGAGAGCCAGAGGATGCTGCCTAGACCACTCAGCACCACCCTCCCCATTCCCCCTGCCTGCCCTCTCTCAAGACCCAAAGACGAAGCCAGGCCAGCAGGGCAACAGCAGCTTGCCACCAGCTGCCCCACCGACACCACCCTCCTCATTTCCCCACCCACCCTCTCCTAACCCCCAAAGACCAAGCCACATTTGTGGGACACTGGTAGCTTGCTACCAACTGTTTCCCTGGCCTTGGGAAGCACCATCCCCTTTCCCCCACCAGCCCTCTCCTAACCCCCAAAGACTAAGCTGGGCCTAGCGGGGCATGGGTGGCCACCAGTCCTGGCACAAGCCCCTTTTGTCTGAACTCTCCCACCCCTCAAAAAATTCCCTGGCCCACATGCCACTCACCAGATGGCACACCGCTCGCTCAACTCACTTGCACACTGTTTGTCTAGCCCACTTGCACACCGCTTGGCCAGTCCACTCACTCACCACTTGTCTGGCCCACACATCACTCACCTGGCCTGTTTGCATGCCACTCACCTGGCCCGCTTGCCAGTTGTCTGCTCGCTGCCCACCAGAGAGGTAGGCAAGAGAGGGTCAGTTTTGTGGGAAGGCAAACAATTGGAGGTGCACTTTCAGTACTTGCCCTGGCATCAATATTTGAAGGTAAGGCACTGGGCGCGTGCCAAGCAAGATCACCCCAGCTAAAGCAGCCCTCACCCCCCTTTTCTAGAGCCCACTTTATTCCTTACCATAGTGGGCTTTATTGCTAGTTTTATATAATTGCTTTCAAATCTGAGAACTAAGTTGGAGAGATAAGGTTACAGTATGTTTGTATTTTATATAAAATCAAATAATAATTAGAATAGTTTGTTAAAAATTGCTGGTGTAGAAATTAATGGAAACAATAATATAACATTAAGGATAAATATAGCAATGGGTTCTGGAGAGAAATCTAGTTATATTTCATGTGTATCCTTTGTTGTTTATGTAGTTTAGAACGTAGAGTGACTGGTTCACTATTTTGTTTTGTATCATATTATTTTAGTGATGCTGTAGCTGAGAAAAATAATAATTAAATAATAATCAAAAAGAACACATTGAAATGTTTTTAAATTAAAACTTTCAATCATTTAATAGCACAGGCTGGATTAAAAACATTGATTGCATCAATCTGCTTCAATCTGTGGGAGCTGACAACAGCCTGACCTAAGAGGCAGGCATTATGGTTAAATCTTTCACTGGGCTGTTTAATCAGCCTGAAACATCCATCCAAATTCTCTTGCTCATAAAAAATGTCATCCGCTGATTGGTCAAATTAAGAACAATGACCTTCCATCAAACAATTTGTATTTAACTAGTGTTACCTTCCTTGTATTTTCCCTGCTTTTCATTACTGTCTGGCAATGATACAGGAAAAAGGTACAGAGAAAAGATTTAAGCCCACAGCAGTTGCTAAATGGGTGACTTGAGGGACATCCTCTGAGAATTCAACACGGCTGCCCAGCTGTGTTAAAAGGGACAGAACTAGAGAGTTAGCATGTACAGAGAGAGGAGTGGAAGTTAGCTTAAATCTTTCACTAACTCAGAGATCCTGGCCCCAACAGCATATACCACCACTGAAAAGTGTCAAATAAATTAAAATATTCCTACTGGAGTCCATGAATAGCCACAGTTGATTGTCTGTGGAAGTCTCCCAGAGCAACTAATTTGTCAGCCAATCATAATGCAACATAATTGAATGTGATTAACAAAATGCAGTAAAATAAGATAAACCACTCCTATTTCTTTTAACCTTATCCATCAACTCATGGCCAAGACTGTTCTACAAGTTCCTTTGAAATTAACAATATTTGTGGCCCAATCCAATCTATGAAAGTCTTCTGAGGTGAGCAGTTTATCCCCAAGTAAGTATGAACATAATTAAATGTTTTCATAATTAAATGAAAAAATTAAAAGTATGAACATAATTAAATATAGCGCAGATTCTAATGCTTAAAATGGGATCTGTATAACAGCTTCATCCTGAGAGGCAGCTAGCAATAGTACAGGGTTTACAGTTCCAGCATTCCTGCAAGGACTAGCAATCAGCCCTCATTTTAGGCTAAGTCCTGTCATCCAGTCTAGTCTTTGTTTCTTCCAAGACACAGATATACTACTGAATTAGAAATTGTGTCCTCCTGTGGTGTCCTGTCATGGCATCCTATTATCGTCTCTGTTCCCAAGGATACACAGCAGTTGCTGCAAATCTGCACCAGTTAGATAGATTAACGTGATATGAAGGGTGTCTTGCAAAGCAGGGCAGTGCCTGTGGCTCTTCCCAGATAGTAAGAAAAACAGCCAAAAAAATTCAGCAGCAGTGGAGCAAGTAATTGCTTGCATTATTAGAATTAAAGCCAATTAGCTAGAGTCAGGCTGTCATTTCATCTGGATTACAGCCACAAAAATTTCAGTATTTCAAACTACGTGTATCACTGCATGAAGCCGGGTAGGCAGAGAGACAGTTGCTCAATAAAAACCATGGGTGGTATGCCAAACAGTGCACGGTTGCTTTTACACATGCAAGGAATTGTTTCCATTCTCTGACAGCAACTCTGCTAGCTCTGCAAAAGGCCCTCCGGAAGGTTGAGGAACCTTTACAGAACAGGTATGCAAGGCAGTATGAGGGGCTACAGCAAGGGTGGGAAATCAAATTTCCTGCATTGCAGGCAAGAGGAAGAGCTTTCTCACTCGAGATGGGATTGCGTCAAAGTTATTATATGTACAGCAAAGGAGGTGAAAAGCCCTTTAGGCAAAAACAAATTTTAAATTTTAAAAATCGAGTTCCCATAATACTAGGGATGCATGAACTACTACAAGTCCCACTTTCCTGTACCCACTGCACTAAAACCTTTAATTGGAAACCAAGGATGTGATATTCATACATTAACTCATCAAAACTTTAATGGAGAAACTTGTCATTAATATACTTGTTGCAATTAATTCAAACAAGTGGGGACCATCAAGAAGGTGAGGGTGATTCCCTCCTCCCTATTTGCTCCCTTCCCCCTCCCTCCTTCTCAAACAATCTTCCCTCTCTTTCTCACCCCCTCTCTTTCTCTCTGTCCTACCTCACTTCTCCACCCTTCTCCCTCTGTCAATTTCCATTTTTTTCTCCTTATCCCTTCTCTTTTGACCCCTCCTTCTCCATCAAGCTCCCTCCCTCTCTCTGCCAACCAACTCTTCTATTTCTCCCTTCTCCTTCTCTGACAATCATCACTTCCACCACCTTTGCTTATTCCCTTCTCCCACCACCCATTCTCTATCTCTTTTTTCCCTTCCCTTACTCCTCTTCCCTCATTCCTTCCTCGGTTTTTCTCTGACTCCCTCTGACTTTCTCTGACTCCCTCTTCACATACCTACGATTACTTTTTTCTCTTTCTCCCTCATTTTTCTTACTTTCTCTCCCCTATCCCATTACTCTCTTTTGCTCTCCCCTACTCCATCAGTTCCTTAGATCTTGCCTCCTGTTGGATTGTCCCTGACTCATGGGGCCAGTCTGCAGTCATGGCCGGGGGGGGGGGGGGGGGGGGGGGAGGAAAAAGAAAGTGTTATTTGGCTTTAAATGCTCCGTGTGCTTTCACATTTGAGAGGTAAGTGGAAAAAGGAAGGGAGAGTGAGAGGGGAATGAGAGTGCGATGTGATTGGTTGGTTCTGGAGTGTGCCTGAGAAAAGTGCTGTGCTGAAAACAGAATGGGTCAGACAGGGAGGACAATGTGTGACAGAATAAGTCAGAGAGAGAATGGTGTGTGACAGAGTGGGTCAGAGAAAGTGTCAAAGCTCTGTCTGAGAGAATAGAAATTTGAGAGAGTCAGGGTGACTGAGAGTTTAGAAAAAGTATTGAACTTAGACAGATATAAGAAGACAGTGCTGAACTAAACAGAGAAACACAGAATTTGTATAACAGTCATCAATAAAATTTTAATTTTTTTGAAGAAACCTGGAATCCCACCTCCCAATTTTTTTAGGACCACATAGTCCTTCCACATTGCCTTAAAAGCTTATATACATTACCAGACAGAAAATGATGAAGGGGTTTTGGAATTTATATTCCTGGTGGCAGCAACCATATGGGAATGAAGTAAGGGATTAAACATTAGCTGGCACCTATTATATCATTTTATCCAGAAGGAAAGAGAGAGGATATCACAGAGGGTCACTGAAAGTCTGCTTTCCCTAGCCTGCCCACCTACCCCATCCTACCTTTCTGGTCAGGTCACACCTGAACTGTCTGCTCAGCACCCTCACTAGGACCCACAGCATCCTGTAGTGCAGTGAAAGGAGGACACCTGGAGTTGGTGGCAGCCACAGAGGGTCACCCAGCTTCTGCCAGCCTAACAAGAAGCTACATGACAAACATTGCCATTGTGGTCAATCCCATGTCACCCAGCAGAGTGTGCAAGGACAAGGACAAAGGGTTCTTCCCCCGGACAATCTAATTGCTGCTGGCTCCTTCACAGGGAACTGCAAGATTCTTGCAACCCAGCAGTACAAAAAGGCTGTCTGGTTTCGGCTGAAGCCTTAAAGGATTGCCCAAAGCTCCACCACCTCTGCGCCTCAGAGGTCGGTGAAGAGAAGAAGCAATGGTGGAGGCTCATGGAAGCAGAAGTGAGGAGTGTGGCAACTAGAAAGGGATCATTTTCTGTGATAGCACTTTGCCTTTCAAATGCCTTCCCTCTAGTGGTTTGACTGGCACCTACTTTATTTTCTTATAGGTGCTAGGCTAAAACACATATTTTAGGGGTTATATCTTATCAGCTTTTTAACAGTCTGCTTCTGTTTTATGGATAGTTTTTATGCTTCTTAAATCCCATGGCTTGTTTTTAATATTGTAATGTGGTTTGAATTGTAAGCTGCCTCAAGCAGGATTCTGACAAGGCAGCACAGAAATATCCTAAGTGTCCTATCCTAAGATGAATCAAATAGGAAACTACTGCATTCAAAACTGTGTCGCTTCAGTACTACCCATTTTGGCATTTTTGTACAAAGCTCTTCATTCCTCTGATCATTTTGATAATTTCTCCTATGTTTTGATCAGCAAAATCTCAGCTGGTGGTCATGCAATGTTGGCATAGACAGGATTATACTAATTTTGCACATTTGACTTCCTGAAATGAAAATATCCATAGTCAATCGGATAAAGATTCCAAGAGCATTTCAGGATTCCAAGTGCTCCCCCTAATAGAAAACTATTTTTACTTAGTTCTGTTTGGTCTTGAATAAGGACACTTGAATAAGAATACAATACATCCAAGACCACAGGAAACAGAACACAGCAGTTCCTTACATTTCTTTCTATACTTATAGAGATCCCAGGATTAAACAATAGGCTCCAGGGAACCAATTTAGATAGGCATGAACTCTTGTGTCCTTTTTCTGACTTGAAACAGTTCCATAGAGCTATGTTTGCTTTCTTGGGCAAGAGCTAGGAAAGAGCAAGCATTATTATTTGGCTTTCAGAACATTTGTTTTCGAGTGAAGCAGTTTCTAAGTACAGGAAAGGTAGAGGATGATTGCTTTCTCTTTTGGATTACTGAGTAATAGCAGATTGTATGTAGCCCTCAGAACATCTGTGCATTTTGTTGAGGAGTAATTGAGACAGAAAGAAAGTCTTCCCTTATTGCATGTAGCAAATCAAATGCTCTGCAAGTTGGAGCAGTAACTACACACAGGAATCTCGACTGATCACTCCCATTGATCACTGTACTTAATCTAAACCACAGTGACTGAAAAGTGAAGGCTGCATCCAGAAGAGAAGAAGAAGAAGAGTTTGGATTTATACTTCACCTTTCTCTTCTACAAGGAGACTCAAGGTGGCCTACAAACTCCTTTCCCTTCCTCTCCCCATAAGAGGAAGGTGGGACTGAGAGAGTTTTGAAGAACTGTGACTAGCCCAAGGTCACCCAGCAGGACTGTAGGAGTGGGGAAACAAATCTGGTTTACCATATGCTCCACTGCTCTTGTGGAGGAGTGGGGAATCAAACCCAGTTCTCCATATTACAGTCCACCAGAGGCGTAGCAAGGGGAAAAGCGCCCGGTATACCAGTGCCCTCACCCCACCCCAGATCGCCCCCACCGGGCCCGGAATGCCCCCATCAGGCCCCAGAGACGCACCCTCAGTGGGTTGTGCCCCCTCCCCCTTGGAGCTATGCCTCTGCAGTGCACCTGCTCTTAACCTGTATGCCACTCTGGCTCTCCATATGGCAATGATTCTCTGTGCTGCTCTCACTGTGATTGTGACTGCAGAGTACTTGTAGCAAAAATGTAACATCCACATCAATGGTTGAGCAGTATGTTCTTGCCCCATTTAAGTCACTCCTCTCCATTCTTTTGCAGGCCACATGGACAGAAATTGTTGGCACCTTTCCCCTTAATAATAGAGAGTTACATTCAGTATTTTAGAATTTGGGTCTATTTTATCCCAGTTCCTCCCTTTGCATGGGTGCCTATTTCTGTAAGGAATTGAGTTAAGATCAGAAGGAAATATTCTGATTTCTTTCTCATGAACCTGGCTTTTTTTGTTTTTATAATGCAGTTGCAGCTGGGCATGAGCAAACATCCTTGGTGTGTTGCATTCTGATTAGCTGTTCCCCCTTAAAGACAATGTTTCTGATTGGTGGATCCACAGCAACCATGGGGAAACCAAGCAGGACACTCCTCCTTTTCTCTAGATTTGGAAAGGAGCCGGTGCAGTGAGCAACACTGCAAGTACGTTGTGCTGTACAAAGTAAAAACTTTTGACCAATATTGGGCAGAGAACTATGTCCCATCCATATTCCAGGGTGTGCAAAAAACCATGAGACATTTGCCCCCCGTGATATACAAAATAACATTTGACCAAAGATGTGCATCTGCCAGAGAACGTGTAAAGATTGTTGTGATTCCACTGCTGTGCACACTTGGGTGAAATGGCACTTGGTTGCTGCCATGACAGAAAACATGCTTGGAGAATGTTTTGGAAAGGGTGGGCCACCACGCCAGTCAGTGGCTTAGCAGAAATGAAACTGACATGACATGAGGTGGGGAGAACCGGCAGTGGATCAGGAAAAATAAAGCACTGGGCACCTGTGCTATTCCCACGGAAGCGGGTTCAATGTGGGATTTTTGAAAAAAGATCAACATGTTAGTGTTTTTTGAAAAACCCGGGATGAGGGAAATATGGCTGCATAATCTCACTTAAGGGACGGGTTCCCCACCTGCAAAGTGTCCCTAGCTGAGCCGAGCCGCCATGTTGCCTGCCCATTGCTTTCTTGTTGTTTCTGTGCAACCTCCATTTTGATAGGCTGCTTGCTATCTCTCCCCCCCCCCGCCCGCCATCTTTAGTCTAGCACAGGGGTAGGGAACCTGCGGCTCTCCAGATGTTCAGGAACTACAATTCCCATCAGCCTCTGTCAGCATGGCCAATTGGCCATGCTGGTAGGGGCTGATGGGAATTGTAGTTCCTGAACATCTGGAGAGCCGCAGGTTCCCTACCCCTGGTCTAGTTTAATAGACCATGTCAATGTCTTGTCAGTTTCACTGTGCATTTAAAAAAAGAGTCCTTTTGATCATTCTGAAATGGTGGCCTGAAGAATGGGAGGAACTGCTGTGGTATGAATGGGGGAAGGTGGGTAGGAGCAGGAAAACTTGAAGAAAAAGCACACGCAAAATAATGCGTTTCCAAACCACTTTCACAACTGTTTGCAAGTGGATTTTGCTATTCCGCACAGCTTCAAAGAGCACTGAAAGCAGTTTGAAAGTGCATTATTCTGCATGAGCCAAAGCTAAACACATACTGATCTTCTTTGCTTTCCCATCTCCCCGTCTCTTAGGATTGGGCCATAATCTACAGTTTGATAAACTGTAGTTTAATAAGTACATTATTATTCATAAAGCCCAGATTCATACTACAGTTCTAATGAGTTGCAGTTTTCTAAGCAAGTCAACTTGTAGACTTTGATTGGTTGCACTGTTAGAGGTTTTAATCTGTGTGCAACATGATCCTGTTGATTGACTTTTGTGTATATAGCTTTGTAGTGCCGATATCACTTGAACCAGCTTTCCTTTGGAATCCCTTCAGCTGGACACTTTTTGCTGCTGCATCTGGAGCAGATTAGGAGCACTATCAAGGTAAGGGAGGCCCAAGACATTATTCTATTACATTTGCTTCAGTTCAATCTGATCAATTATCCCATTTTACAATATATCTATTCGGATTTCCATCTGCCACAAGGTCACCAGCATCACCTTAAATCAAATGCCCCATGGCTACAGGTTCCATGAAGAAAAATTTATGGTGTCCTGGACATGATGCAATTTTTACAGCTTTACAGCTGAAATCCTTCGGGTCCTCTTGACCAACCACGAAAAAGGGTAGATTTTATTGTAACTCCCAAATGCTCATATTTATCTGTACTGGTTTGGGGTTTTTTTGCTTCCAAAATATGCTCATGGCTTCCAGCAATGTGTTTTATATTACCTGGAAGAATAGGAAAGATTTAATGGGAGGAAACAACTTGATTCTTACTGCATGCACACAAAGCAGAACTTCCAAATGACACCATGACTTCTTGACCAGAGTCAGATCATTCACCTTAAGGATCTCAGGTCTTTGTTCTTAGTCTGTACATTTAAAGGACCTGCACTGGCGCACATGCAGTGGTATGCAACATTTTGCTTCTACCTAACTTCCTTGTTTCATTTTACTGTCCATCTTTATTTATGCTGAAATCCTATAACTGAGCTACCTTTTCCACATGTGCTAAATCCTACATTTCATAAATCAATTCTTCCCTAAAAGATTCAGTCACACTCTATCCATCTTCCTTGTTTATTATGCAATAACATACTGGGAGCCTGCAATAGTCTGCTCTGGAATCTGCAACTAAATATTTTCAGGAAAAGTATGTAACCACTTGTATATCAACAATGATTTTTTGGGTGCGGGATTAAAGGACATGGGGAACTAATGGTAAATCCATCTCTGTGACCCAGATACATGCTTTCTCTTCAGAGTCCCAAGAAGAAGAAAAATATAGGCACAGAAAGACCTACAATCCTTGCTCCTTGCAAACTATCGTGTCATGTTATTTCAAAAGAGAAGTATCTGTTGATCCAAGTTCCTCACCTTGACAGTGAAGTCTGCAGTGAGAGGGCCTGACATCCTCAGTATCTCCTTGTCTGGAAACTTCTGGAAGTCAACGCTAGAATTTTCCACAAGAAAGGAGCCTGGGGAGCTGAGGCTGTTTTCGCTTTTCACACCTTGCAAAGTCTTGGTTTCTAAATCTGCCAAATACAAACAAAATTTAATTGTTTCCATTACTCATAGAATAAAATAACAACAACACGGGGAATGTTAACATCCTTTGGGATTGTATAATTGATTTCAGAGGAATTTACTTGGGTGGATTCTGCACAGGCCAAATATAATGGATGAAGAACATTATGTGAACTATTTGCGGGGAGGGGACTTACCACAAGTCCCGCTTCCAAAGCAAGTTGGGCCCGTTTTATTCCCCTCAACCTGAGAGTTTCGAAAATCGCTAAACCAGTGATCCTTTTGCACAATCCTGGGTTGGAGGCGCTCCCGTGTGAACACAACAGGCAGGATATGCATTATTCCCCTCCCTTCCAACTGTTCACTTTAAATGCAGAGCCGTCCACTGTCAGGGAGAATCCACCCCCCTGTCATTCTGTGCAGGTTGCCCAGCAGGTTGGGGGCAGATTCTCTGAGTGCCTGACAACGTACAAAGTCCTTCAAGCATGTTTTCTCCTTGGTTTTTTTTAAAGAAAACTGGGAACTAAGGGATTGTGACAATAATGCTACAAACCTATATTGATATGTTTCAAAAAATAAGTCCAGTGTGAGAAGGATAATGACAACCAATGGAGGGACTATAACAAAAACCCACCATGTGAAAGTCTCAGTTATAAGGCCTGCTTCTGTTTTTTGTTAGGAAAATCAAATGCCAACATGCTGTAGTCTTAGATTTGTGCACAAACAATGAGCAGCATGGTTAGCATTGGAAAATACACATTCCTCAGGAACAGAGGATCCCAGAATACATGTGTCACCCTCGGCCCGTTTTCCAAGTATTATAAATCATTCATGTAAACACATTCTTAGCATATAAATGTTTAATGTTTTATATCCTTAATGCACAGTTGCTTTGCACAAATAGCATTTAAGTTTAAAATAATTTCTAGGTTCACACAAATTTGCAAGGGCAAATGGTTGTGCATCATTAGCATCACATTTAAATCAGGGCACACACGTACACACATGCACACACACACACACACAATCACAGACTTATAATGATACCAATAAATTATCTGTTGATGAATATCACCATTCTTTTTGACTTAGGGTGAGTTTTAGCCCCTTCTCGTTTTGTAAAAATTGATGGGAGTGGAGAGTGGGAGAGAAAGAGATAACACTGGAAAGGAAAAGTGGGAAGAAAACAGATATAGGAGCACACATGAACATAGAACAGGAAACCAAATATTTGGCACCATAACTGAGGTTTTTCAAAAGACTACATTTTTAAATGCTGGGAGATATGAAGCTGACAAATTATGGATGCAACGTAATAACATGACCTACTCAATGAAACCTCCCTTCGGCATCAATCTGTTAGGCTTATTAGACTGTTTCTTTCAGTATCTTCTCATAATTCAAACTGGCCTGTGAGCATTTGCCAGGGGAACACATTAATTGCAAACACATTGCAAAACTGTGATTTAATGTTAGGCAGCAATCGGTTTATTTCCAGGAGAACTTTTTTTTTACCTGTCATTATCTAGGAGTCATTCTAGGTTTATGGCATTTATATTTTCAGAGTGCAACTTGTGCAAACTTGGCCATAATGCAGATAAGATTTTGCTTCTGTGTCACTACTCTGTGGGACCTGCAGCTCTGCTACAGCATAAGAAGGCTTTTACAAGAAGACCCTGCTTCAGCACCCTGTTACTGAGACATCTGCAACACCACACTTCCATTTGAGTCAAAGGGAGAATTATTGCTCAGGCACTCATGGAATCCTTTGATATGCTAACTTTATGCAGCAGTATAAAATGCAAATACAGAAACCTGCACCAATATCTAAACCAGGTGTCTGCAATGGATTGTGAGCTACTGATAGCTTGCTGGCAGATAAACAGTAGCTTGTGGATCCCTGGCCTAGAAGATCCAAAAAAGACTGTGAAAAGACCTGCTTTTATTTCTGAGAATGTTTATCTGTCTTATGTAGCTGATATTTTCATTGATGATGCCCTTCCTAGCCCATGCTCTGCTTCCTGGACAGAACATAGCTCAGTAACATGGTGGGAAGAGAAGAGCAGCTCAGGAAATGTCTCTTGTTAGAGAAATAGTCAGTGACTCAAAATCTACAGACTTACTGACATCCAGTTCTTAACATACACTATTCAATTTACTTTGCTTTTAGTATCAGAATTTTATGAATGCAATCAATTTCTTCCCAAGGGCTCTCCTGGATCTTGGAAATCATATTTCAATGCCCCCCTCCCCAATCCATGGGAAGGGACACAATGTACAATATTTAGGGTCATATAAATCCAAGTTAGTATACCCCCTTTATAGAAGCCATATTAGAAATAGTTCTTATTTCTTCCCTGCATGGGGGCTTCACAATTTGCCTGAAAAATGGCACTCTTTCTAATGGAGCAAGTAGACATACAGCCACTGTGTCAATCAGCCTACACCTTGGGCTCACCCAAATGTTACTTTCACAATAAAAATTATTGATGAAAATCTTGAAATTCTCCCCATCTAGGTTTTGATATTAAAATTTACTAGGTCTTATTCATAAACTAGAACCAAGGCATTGGGAATTATGTTTTGCTTAGTATTCCCAAATTTTGTACCATGTTATATGTGTGCACAATTCACTGCAGCTTTCTGATGCTTTCTGTATTTTCCCCTTCTTTGTGATACTGGTATCAAGGATTGCCATATGCCCTCCATATGCCACCACAGTGGCTGGCAGGGGAAAAAATGCTGTCAATGATGGTATGACATCACTTATAGGAAAAAACCTAGAAACGATGTCATGTCTCTCTAGGAACTGTGGGAAACTCTACTGCAGGGATGTCAAACATGCAGCCCAGGGGCCTGATTTAGCCCCTTGGGAGGGCTTATCAGGCCCACAAACCAGCTAAGGCATACCCTGCTCCCAATCTGGCCTGGAGAGCAATCCCCAAATGCCATTCTGGGTTGGTAATCCCACTGTGGGCTTGCCAGCTGAAGCAGCCATCTCCCTCACAAGTGCCAACAACCTTCCCCAGAACTGGTCTGGCCTGATGAATGTACTGCAGGCTCACCAGCCAAGGTGGACACTCCACTTCCCCAGCCCAGCCAAACCAAGTCACATTCATGTCATATCAAGGCCTCATAACAAATGCTTTATGGTAAACCCGATTGATAAGAGTCACCATGGGCCCAGACAGAGATTCCATCTACACCTCCTCCCTCATATATGACCCTGAGCTAAATCAATTATCATAACAAAACAAATTGCATAGCTGTTATTACTATGCGTCTGTAACAGAAGTACCTGCGTGTCTATATGTACGTCCATTAGTGGTAAACATGACTCAGAAAATAAAACTAAACAAAACTGGCAAAATTAGCTACCAGCTTCAGGATGATTGTGGGAGTTCCAGGGCTAAAACAAAAGGAATTAGAAAATCGAAGTGCAGGTTGTCTCCAGACATCCCTTCCAAGCTATTTGCAATGGAAGATAAGCTAAATTCTAACTTCTATTCCTTATTTATTATTACTAAAGTAGATCAACATTCTATTATTACACTCGTAAAGAGGGGAGGGTTCCTTTTACTACTTTGAAAGATTATGGGGAAATATTAATTTCTTCCTTCTGTTCATAATATTAGCACTGGTTTGCTGTTATACTACTATTAAACATGTTGTATGTTGACAACCAGGATGGTTGAGTTCACAACTAAAAAATAAGGGAAGGACAAGAAGAGATAGAGGAATAGAAGATCATGAAAGGAATAAAACAAAATAAAGGAAAAGTGTGGAAAACAAAGAAATTATGGAAAAGACAAGATTTTTAAAATTATGTTTTATCACATACTTACTGGGCTGCTCTTTTGCGACATCTGGATGCACAGACAAAATTATGGAGTTAGGTGAAACTAAAGGAACAGAGTAACTATAGACTGTGAGAGATAATAACCTTTTTAGAAGGCTGAATCCTGACAAGGGCTGTAGCTTGTTCTGGCTGGTCTTGCCATGCTCATGTGCTGGTTTGGCTGATGGGTTTAGCAAGATCTAATAAACAACGATTTCCCCCAGCTTCTTACACTGCAGAAAGGCCCAGCCAGCAATGTCAAACAATTCCTATTTACCATGCTCTGCTTTCCCTGTACCTCTAGTGGCTAAAGTGCAGAGCTGCAATAGAAAAAAAGTAAATACATCCTGTCACTGCAAAATGATGCTGACTTTGGGGGCCCTTCAGCTGAATTAGGTGCTGGGAATTTTGTCCCTCCAGTCTCCTTCCCTCATCAACAGCCCTGCTGGTAAAATAATAGAAAACCGCTCTAGGAATAACTGAAAACCTCTCTAGGAATTGCCAAAAACTCCATGGTTTTACCATAGAGTTTCTGGCAATTCTTAGAGAGACATGATATCACCTCCCAGTCTTCCCAGAAGTGACATCATGTAGTTGCTTATATCCCCCTCCCCCATGTCTCCTGCTGGTTGCCAAGCCAGGCTGATAACCTTAAATAGATTTTATTAACTAGTTTTAAAGGAAATGGGTGTGCTGCAATATCTGCTTGTTCTGAATGCATTCTGGACAAGGGGCTACTGTTAGAAGATAACATGGGGAAAAATAATGGTTCCAACTGGGCAAAGAAGTCAGACAAGGGTGTATTTTATTTCATTTTCAGTTTAATCCATATCATAAGGAAACCTGGGTTAGATGTAAATTAAAGTGGCATGAAAACTGGTGCAAGAAACATTAACAATTTTAGATATCCAGATAATACCACAGAAACATGAAGACTTGACATGAAAGTTAAAAGATCAAAGGCCAACCTAGGATGACAGCTGAATATCAAGAAGATAAAAACAATGACTGCTGAGGAATTATACAACTTTTAAGGATGACAATGAACTGGAAATTCTATTCCTTGATTCTGTCATCAACACAAAGGAATACTGACATGAAGGTGTAACCTATGCCATTTTAGTCTTTTTGTTTTGTTTGGATCTTAGGGCCTTGGGGATAGGAGCTCACTGAGCATGTGCAGTTGGTAAGCTTGCTTGCTTAATACCAACTGCAAGAGCTCCACCCTCTTCAGTTGATCTGGCCTGCGGTAGAAGTAAGGCCTACAGCTCAATTGAGAGAATTGCTTATTTTTTTACAGGTACAGTGGAACCTCGGTTTTCGTTGGTAATCCGTCCAAAAGGAATCGATGAAAACCAAAACCGATGAAAACTAAGGCAAACTTTTCCATAGGAATCAATGTAAATCCAATCAATCAGTTCTAGGACCTCCAAAAAACATACCAAAAACACATTTTTTGGTGGATAAACATAGTGTTTAATGCTGAAAACAGTAACAAACAATAACACTAGGACCAGCTTCAGAGCCAGTGGACCAATGTCGCACCAGAAAGCTGTCCAAAGAGGTCTGTTTCTGATGCCTCTTTAAGATTTGTCTGAAATGGGGCAAGACATTGTCATTAAACAAGTTGCAGACACAGCCTGCGATAGCTTTGTCTGGTTGATTTTTCTCCACAAACCGCTGCACCTTACTGCAAATCGATGAAAACCAAGGCAAATAGATGAAAACCGAGACAAATCTGTCACTGAAAAAATAGATGAAAACCGAAATTGATGAAAACCGAAGGCAGTGAAAACCGAGGTTCCACTGTATGTGTTGGGCCCAATAAGAAAGAAAAATATATTAGAATGTCCTCAATGTAATGGAAGGGTGTATTAGCTGTTGTTAATTATGTTAATTGTTAATTATGTAACCCTCCTCAGTTGATCTGGCCTGCAGTAGAAATACGGCCTACAGTTCAATTGAAAGAATTGCTTATTTTTTTACAGGCCCAAATTGAGAAAAGACCTGCAGCAGCTACATCAGATGCAGAAGGCCAGATGAGAGAAAGAAGCCCTGCTTTATTAATAGTTTGGACTTTCTTACTATTCTTTCATTATTGGACATTGTTAGTGGTGGCAACTGTTCTGAGTGTTTTTTCTTTAAAAAGCACTGAAGATTTTGTACAATTGAGTTGTGCTGTGTATATATACTCACTATATGTTCACTATTATTTATCTTTAAATGATAGAAAGTTGTGTAAAGATTAAAGGTTTGTTAATTTGTTCAAGCAATTTCATATTTGTTTGTTAAGCCACATGTGCTGTCATACATTATTTCCTAGGTCTCCAATGGAGATTGATGTGGCCAAAGATAAGTAGGTTACAAAGGCACCAGAAGAGACTGGAAAGGGCAGCCGTGAATTAATGAACAAAGATCCTTAAAAGTAAAGAAGTAATGTTGGAGACGAAGTTCAGAGTGATTCATACTGTGGTATTTTCTGCTACTATGTATGTATGTGAAAGTCAGATAATGGAGGAAGCTGACAGCAAGAAAATCTATTCAGCTGAAATGTGGTGTTGGAAGAGAGTTGTGTTGATACCATGGAGTCTGCCAAAAAGACAACTGCCAAAAAGACAAATAGGAGGGTTCTAGATAAAATCAAGACTGAACTCTCCCTAGAAACTAAAATGGCTTCATTGAGGCTATCACACTTTGTTTACATGAGAAGACAAGGCTGACTGGAAAAGACAGTAATACTAGGAAAAGTTGAAGGCAGCAGGAAAAGAGGAAGACCCAACATGAGATGGATCATTCTATAAAGGAAGCCATGGTCCCCTGTTTGCAAGACATGAGCAAGGCTGTTTATGATAGGACATTAACTCATAGGATTGGCATAAGTTGAAAGCAACCTGATGGCATGTACAACACACACATGTGCACATCAGTGGAATTCTTCCCAAAAAGAATCTGTTGCAACCACATACATGATTGCTTTTCTGCAGTGTTTGTTACCTAACAGCAAAAAAAGACACTGAGGTGCTGGGGAACATGAGAATTGAGACAAGGCTTATGTGCTAATTCCAGAATTAATTTAGAAATATTCCTAGTAAATCCAGAATTAACAAGGGTCGGAATGCAGCACAGAGCTGACTTTCAAAACAATAAAGGAACTGAATCAGAGAAATCCTTTCATCCGTATCCCCATGGTTAAAGTCATATATAAGCTGTCTCATCTAAACAAGTTCCTATTCTAACATAAAAGAAGGTATTTACTTCTTTCATGTACACACACACACACAGCTCTATGATGTCTCTCTGCCTTGGCCACTTTACAATCTAATCTTATTGAAAACAGAGCTGCAAACAGATAACACTTGCTTGAGAAATGGGAAATGTAAAAAGAGAAGGGAGGGCGGCAAAGCCATTCACAGCGACAGAAAGAAGAACCACAGACAAGATAGCCAAGAGAAAACCATTTAATCCTCAAGACTTTCCTTTATTTAAAAAAAATCCTCTCCCTCTCCTTTGCTAGATTAAATTATGGAATTTGCTGGTCATTATTTGCAGCTAGAAATCTAAACAGACTTTAAAAATGACCCTGTACCTATTGCTGTCCTTAAATACAAACCACAGAGCATAAACTGAGTCTCATAAGACCCTCTCCAATACAGCAGGGTCTAAACCAGTGGTGGGATTCAGCAGGTTCGCACCACTTCAGCAGAACCGGTTGTTAAAATGGTGCTTGTAAACAACCAGTTGTTAAATTATTTGAATCCCACTACTGGTCTAAACCAGGGATCTGCAACATGCAGCTCTCCAGATGTTCATGGACTATAATTCCCATAAGCCCCTGCCAGCATGGCCAATTAATGGTGGCAGGGGCTGATGGGATTTGTAGTCTATGAACATCTGGAGAGCCGCAGGTTGCAGACCCCTGGTCCAAACCATCCACAAATCATAGAAGTATTATGTGGCTGTGTTCTTTGTTGTTGCTTTACCTTAAAAATGGCAGCAAACCACATATCTCTACTACATGGCTGAACCCTAATATTTGATTTTTAAATATTCTGCAAAAGTTGTTCAAAATCCACAATCTTTAAAACAGCAGTATTTTTATTTAGAACAAGAACTCTAAAGTTGTTGGGGTTTTTTTGCTCAATTCCTTTGGGAAAAGAAGACCAACACGGAAAACTGGAAGAAAGTTGTTACCGTTCCAGGCCCCTTGGTAATGTGGGTATATTGCACTGGGAACTTCATGGGCAAGCAAGGCAGGAAGGAAGCTTAACCGCATACCAGAACTTCCTGAATGCTTATATGTCTGTGTGTAAGGCCGACCCCTGAGACTGATCTATAAGTTAAAGCAGGTTCAACATGCAGCAGCCCGGCTCATTACTGGAGCTTTAGTGAGGCAGCATATTACTCCCATCTTACATAAGCTTAATTGCTAAGTTGTGTTCAAGGTGTCAGTTTTGACTTTCAAGGCCTTGAGTGGTCTGGGATCCCTATATTTTTAGGACCACATTTTGCCACATTGTCCATGGAAGTTACTTCGTTCATCCAATAAAAATCTGCAGGCAGCCCCCAGCCCTGAAGACATTAGGTTGGCCTCAACCAGAGCCAGGGCTTTTCAGTCCTGGCTTCAGCCTGGTGGAACTCTCTGTCGGCTGACACCAGGGCCCTGCTGGATCTTACTCAATTCCACAGGGCGTGAAAGACAGAGATGTTCCACTGGGCTTTTAGTTGAGGCCATCCATTGTTGTGGTGTTATCTTGCCAAACTCCCAACCACTTACCACCAACCAAATTGGACCACTAAGTTTAATATCAGCAAGCACCTCTTGTTATGTATTCAAACTGTGTGCCTCCCACATTCCTGTTTATATTTTACTCTTCCTACTAATTTTACAGGTTGAACTGATATAATTTTACCGCTATCAGGGAAGTAATTTAGAGCTTAATATTTTAATTGTATTACTATTAGATGACTTTACTTCTTTGAAGTGACTCAACCAATTATTCCTGCACCTAAGCTACTGAATCCAAGACATTAATCAGTGGCCGATCACCCACTGGGCAGCTACTGCGTGCTGGCAGCTGGACCACATCAGGGCAAAAAATCCCAACATGCTTCCTCCCTGCAGTGCACTGGGAGAGGGACAAGATTTCTTGTCCAGGTGTGCTTTCTCTTGCTTCGCCTGCGCGTCTTGCTTTCCCTGTGGAAAGTGAGAGCGTTTCCAGTGTGAGTTCTGCGCCAGAGCAGGGCAAGGGTGTGGCAGAGCCAGCTGTGGGTAATTGGCCAGTTTGTTTTCTGCTTAGTTCTCGAAGGTGATCTTGAAGCTAGCCTAGGTGACAGGGTGGGCACCAGCGATAGAGTGGCAGCCCCTCCTCCCGTCGCTCGTGGGGAGCCCCCTTTATTTAGTAGGTCGCACAGGGCTAATGAAGGGAGGCCACCGGCCAGGGACAGCCCAGAACCCCAAAGGGCCCCAGCCAGGGGCAGGGCCAAGGCAGTGCGGGCAACCCCGTATACTCCTAGAGTTGCCCGGCCCACGAGCTCTTCCAGGGCGGCTCCCAGAGCTGCAAGGGTTCCGGGGCCATATTCCAAAACACCAAATAAGGGGCAGCCGGTAAAGAGGCCAGTGGCGCTCTCCACCCTGGTGAACCAACCAAGGATCTCTGAGTTGAGTGCACAGATTTTTGGTGACCTAGCTAACACATTCGCGAGAATGGCACAGAGCTCTTCTACCAGTGGGGCCGCTGCCTCTTTTGCTGCTTCATTGGTGGGCTCGCCTCAGTCAGCTGGGGATCAGGGGGAAGAGGTCTTTTCACAGGGCACGGAAGAAGATTTTTCCAGCTCCTCAGCTACCAAGGAAGAGAGGGTGTCCAGCCGGGATCACCACCATAGGAAGGGTAAAAAGGGGTCCCGCCACTGCTCATCCAGGAGCCGGTCCCCTTCGTCTTCCAGTGAGTACTCCTCGGACGAGGATGCCCCCCGGGGGGAGAGGACATTTTGGGAAGATTGGACCGCCATCCCATCACTCCCCCCAACCTTGAGCGAACTGCAGGACCGCAGCTTGGGCTTCCCAACCAGGGACCCCCCCGTTTCATCAACAAGATTGCCCAAGTGATTGTTGTTTTTTGTAAACTTACATAAATGCCCAGGTCCTTTCAGCACCAGGCGAACATGCCGACTTCCATAGGGAATTGCAACCACAGTGTCTTCCACTGGAAGTGCAGGGTGGGTTGGGGAGAAGAGGAGACAAAAATTACACATGGTCAACAAAAGTAAAGGAAGCTCCCAATTTACAAACAAGCAGTGAAAACAATTCTTCATGGGAAAGTTGCAATCAAAGTTTTTGACAGGCTGACAAGAAAAATACTGAAACCCAGTGAACCCTGGGGGGAAAAAGACTAATAATGATGTGACAAATCATGCTTTGTGCCATCTCACAATGTATTTCATTGTGTGCTGCATTACTGACACAGGTTTTCTATTACATTTGACTATATTAAGTTATAAAATAAATACATATTGTAATTCCAGATCAATAGTAGCAGCAGCAGAAACGGCTCTTATGGAGATCTCTTTCAGTCATTGTGCTTCCAGCATTCTTATCAAGCATACAAAATACATTCGATATGTGATTGTTGAAGTACATGTGATTGCCATTTTAACCTTCTGCAAATGTTCTGTTCCTATGAACTGGAACCTCACCAGCTGTGTGCACATGGGTCTCTGCAAGGTATCTGGAATGCAGTTTTATTCCCTGATGTGAATTGGATTTACTATGCAGGTAAAGCTTCCATTCACAGTCATGCAAAATCAAAGTTTTGATTAATGTGAATGGAAGCTGCACTGACATGTAAAATCCAAATGTTGTCTAATTCACGCAAGGCATTTGCGGTTCACATCTGCATAGGTCTTTTGTCTCAATCAAATAAGGTGAGTATATTCTGGCATCAGTAGGCATAACCAGAAACTTTGATTTTTCTGGGTATGTGTTTGTGCACACTGAAGCTGGAATATAGAGACATTGCCAGATTCAGACAAAATAATGACCACAAACTACATGGTCTCCTAATGCATGCAGTAGGTGCACCAGAATCATATCAGTTGAAAAGGGCTAGGTAGGCTAAAAAGCAATGATTGTATAGTCTTTCTGTAAAACTCATTGTGTGCAACTGGCTGAGCAACTATGATTCAATGAATCAGTCATTCAAGTTTTTATTGCAGAAGTTCAATAATAGCTGGTAGTAGAGAGGATGGAAACAGAAGGAAATGGAAAGGGGTGACCCCAGGTCCTAGAGGCAGATGGGTGGTAGAGCTAACAGTTGAGGCCAAACTGTTGACTGAACAAGGCAAGTAAAGAAGGAGCAAGTGGAGGTAAGATAGTATAAAATAAATGTTCTAATCTAATGCATCATATTGTACCCTAGAGAATCTTGAGTCTGTGGGACACTTCACACAGATAAACAGTAGCATGGAATGTTGGGGTTCTGCTGAAAATTGAGGCAGAAAATCAGACCAGACTTCTGTGCATTTACACAAATTCAGATGCTATACAAGGCCAGCCAACCGAAAGCGGCAAAGTTGCATGCCCCTATTTCATTTTGCCTTTGAAGTAAGTCAACCACTGACCCAGACAACAGTGTGAGCTTCATCCTGTATTCAGACCATGAAGTTTAACATCCTTTTGAAGGCACTGTTTAAAATGGTCTAACATTTTAACACTGAAGCTTTTAGGGTATTGTACTGGGGGGCAGATGGGGGGCATAGCAATGGTGTTCTGGCCCATCTGCCCCCCAGTACAATACCCTGAAAGCTTCAGTGTTAAAATATTAGACCATTTTAAACAGTGCCTTCAAAAGGACCTTAAACTTCATGGTGATATTATGCTGGTGAACATACTATATATAGAACTATTTATGCCTAATAAAGGTTTACTGTACTGGTATTATGCTAGAATGCCGGCACAGGGGGCTTGGACTTACGCCACCATTTTGAATGATGTAGGTCCTTAGAGCCCAATGGAGGGCTTTTTTTGTTTTGTTTTTTGCCTCACCATGCCACCCTCTTAGGAGCAGTGAGGCCATCCCACCATCATGGGCTCTTAGTTGCTTAATCTGAAATAACCAGAAAAAAACACATTTTCATCTTTCCTATTTTAAATTACCACCAAACTCCATTTTGTGTTGATTTGGGCCCTTTAAACCCTTTAGCTGCTGTCTCCAGACACAGAAAATACAAATTGCAGCCATGTTCAAATCTTCTAAAGCTTATCTCTCCAACTTTACACTTAAAAGAAAGGATGATCAATAAATAAATGCTGGACGCCAGCTATGAATCCAAACACTTTCAGTTTTAATCATTGCCACATACTCTCTAGACCTTATCACAACCTTACAAACTGAGGAACTGTTTTAAAGTTCTTTTAGTTGTTAACTGGTATCTTTTGAATACTCAAAAGCATTAGAACAGGTCACAGAAACTTTTACAGACTTTCAAACACAAAAATATGTTAATAAAAGTTAATGGAATGGGCCTGCTGAAAATAGAAAGTCTGTGTTTACCCACAGGTCATGCAAAGTGCAAGCAACAGAAAGCTTTCTATGTGAACTTTTTTGTTTCCTGTGAGTTCAACATAGTCATAAGGGGCTTCTGTTCTTTCTTCTCCTTACTCACTTGTGAAAACAGGTCCAATGTCCACACTTTGAAAGTTAGCGCTCATTTTCTTTTGATTGGAAGTGTCCAGTTTTACCAATAGTCAGCTTAAGAGTTACAATGTCCTATCAGAGGCCAAATTCCTGAAGTCACTGCTAAGAGCTAACTTACGGTGCTGTCTGCACTCCCATATGACTCAGCCCTGCCCGTAATGTTTATTTAGCCTGACTGACTCTCAACCATCATGGCCAATAAATAAATAAATAATGTACCACCAAAGAACCTTTTCCCTCTGTTGATCCTATGACATTTGCAAAACAGACAAGTTAATAATCCTGCTGAGGGGATAACTTTTACTTGAAATTGGTCAAAACATTACTAAAGGAAAATCTCTGGCAAGACAAAGGTTTTTGGAACCACTCAAAATAACCCATTTAGATTTGGCACAAAGCCAAAGTAAGAGAACATTTCAGCAACGCTGTCCTTTTATCCTGTGCATGCCCGTAAGTTTGTGTTAGAAAGGACCAGATAAGAAGTGAACATATGTGATCAGATGCCTACTGAGAAGGGTAAAGAAGCAGAGATAGGAGCCTTATTTGATCCAACAGTGTGGGAAGGCCAGAAATTTTACACAATGAAATTTCACTTTCCAAATCCTGGTTAAAATTAAATCTACAATTTATCTCCAAGCTTAGTGATCTGAAAATTTCCAGATTTTAAAAACGCCACAGTAGCAACCACTTTCCCACAGTATGCATCTGCATATGCGCAGGGGTGAGGAGGAGGAGGAGGAGGCCTGACCATGCTGTCCTTTGTAAGCCAGCAAGAAAATGGCGACGGGTGAGATGAGGAGGAGGAGAAGGAGACTTGACTGTGCCAGGCAAGTCGGCAAGAAAACAGGACTGGGAGAGGAGGAGGCCTAGAGTCACGATGGTGGGGGGGTGGGGGGAGAGAGAGATGGGATTCCCTCCTATGCGTTTCTTGGGCTCTCACTTGTTCTTAGTATAACTTCATTAACAATATCTATCAATATGAAAAGTCTGAAAAACTGGAGAGATAACAGATTCAATATATAGTTTTTCATAAACAGACTCACCTGTTTTAATACCTCATACTCAGTTCCATTAAAAAGCTGCAAATTCTTTGCAACGCATTTACCATGTGGAGCATCACATTAAGTTTCACAGAAGTCCAGTGGCACTTTAAAGACTAATAAAATCTATTTCACCATAAGGTTTCAAAAGTTAGAGCTTACTTCTTCAGATGCACTGAAATGTAAACCCATTAGGTCAATTTAAATACCCAACAGAAAGGGGGGGGGGGTTTACAATGAGAGGCTGGTTTGAGGAAAGGTGCAACCCAAAGACTAAACAGTTCACTAATTTTCTTAATGTAAATCACACACACACAACTGCATCTTGCCTCCATGGGAAGAAAATATGGGCAAAGTCCTCCAGTGAAAGTCACAGCAGCTTAAAGGTGATGGAAACTTAAGACTGGGAAAATGGGGCAGGAAGAATAAATGTTAACCCCCCCTTCTCCAAACATCACTGCCGCTACCAAATTCATATCAAGTCACAGCTACTTTTAATCAAAAAGAAAGATGTGGATAAATATGACCATGAATATCTTGTATCACTTCTAGTTTGGTCCACTGAAACCCAGACTACTCCTGAGTTTACAGCCATGTAGATTAAATAAAATCTGGCCCAATCCAATGATGTCCATCATGCCATTTTTTTATATACTTTGGACTTAGGGTCAGGGTGGCATACAACATATTATAACAAGTAATAATAACAATATTAAAACCTATAACAGTACAACATAAAATAAAACCAGAATAAAACTCAGATGGTGATAAAAACCCTCCCTTCCCTCACCCCTCAAGCCAACTGGAGGCTAGGATGATGGATTCACACTCAGCCCAGCTGGCCAAATGCCTGGTGGAACAGGTCTATTTTGCAGGCCCTGTGGAAACTTGACAAGTCCCACAGGGCCCTGGTCTCCCTAGGGAGTCTGTTCCACCAGAGGGGGTCCAGGACCATAAGGGTCTGGCCCTAGTAGAGGCCAGCTGGACATGTTTTGGGCCAGGGACCTCTAATAGGTACTCCTCCAAAGATTGGAGGGTCCTTGTGGGGCAATATGGGGAGACACGGTTCCTTAAATATGCAGGCCCAAGGCCACTTATAGCCTTAAAACCAGCACCTTGAACATGATCTGGAACTTGATGGGCAGCCAATGGAGATGGTACAGGACCAGAGTAATCCGGTCCTGACTAGACATCCCTGTAAGGAGTCTGGCTGCCACATGTTGAACAAGTTTAAGCTTCCGGATCACGGTCAAAGGCAAGGCAGCGTACAGCAAATTACAATAGTCAAGTCTGGAGGTGACCGTTGCATGGATAACTGTGGCTACATCTGTACGGGACAGGTACAGGGCCAGTCCAACAGTCCATTGTCCAATAGTCCATATTTTATCCATGGTGGTTTTACAAAACTGGTTTCAAGTAGTTGGCCTTCTGAGCCTGACCACTTTGAGTCAAACTGGCTATGGGTACTCTTCACACAGAAGGGTTTTAATATGCCTAGAACAGCCTGGAAAAAAAATATGACAAGGGCAGACACACACACACACACACATTTGGTTTGGGTGGATGCAGAGAGAAAGCCTGGATTGCTGAAGCTTCAAATGATCTTTCATTTTTATATGCAAGAAGGGAACATCAACCCAGGTGTTTCCCCTGCAGAAGAGTGTAGGAGGGAAGTCTATGACACACATCTCCTCCCACCCTGCTGTTTCTATATTTCTGACACCTCTGGGACTGAGATATTATCGTTATGAACACTGAGATAGTTGTTTCCGTTACAAGCGCTAATGGTTGCAGGGATCCACATACTTCTTTTTCATCTGATTCTAGCCTTCCCATTCCCTCTTCCTACTCCTCCTATCCATAAAGCACACAGAATGAGAGGACAGAATTGAATGCAGATACAAGGAGAAAATGAATTCAATGTGATGAATACAGCAGTGTGTTTGGAATGTTTTACAGAGAACCTTTGCAGCATATTTTTGGCACAGAAACTGCTAGTACAAAGCACTGTGGAACGGAATCCCTTTTTTGTGCAGCAGGATGCCTCTCGTATTTTCTTGCTACCTGCTTCACAGATGCTTATTTCCCATCATTATTTCTTAAGTGATAGTTGAGAAGAAGGAAATGCAGAAATACAAAAACAAAGGTTGCTTCTACCATACCTTGTTGTGTAGGCCAGGAGCACAGATAATGAATAAAATGTCCTAACAGGTCTGCATTTTCACAGTTGTGAAATCAGTTTATTTTCTTCTCCATGTGCTTTAAATAATCAGGATGTTCAAGTGAGGGTGATGTTGTCATTTGTGGTGTCACTGGAGGTGTCATATCACCACGGCTTTTTATTCTTTTGTGCATGCTTATTTCAATGTAGATATATATCATGATAGGTCAGCGGTGGCGAACCTATGGAACTCCAGATGTTATGGACTACAATTCCCATCAGCCCCTGCCAGCATGGCCAATTGACCATGCTGGCAGGGGCTGATGGGAATTGCAGTCCATAACATCTGGAGTGCCAAAGGTTCGTCACCACGGTGATAGGTTTAGCAGGTTCTCTGAATTCCCCCAAAAGTAAGTCTCGAGCTCTTCCCTTGCAGAGATGCCTTTCTCTTTTATCTCCATCAGGAAAATGAAAGGTGGGAATTCAGAGAACCTGCTAAGCTTCTCATTGCAAAGTTACGCTGATGTATTGATATTTTAGTGCTTTAAAAAAATCAAATAACGAAACCACTTGTCTTCTTGGCAGGGGAGAGGAGAGAAAGTGGTTTGACCATGATGACAGTTCAATAATTGCAAAGGGGAATGGAGGTGCATGGGAGTGGGTGGAACAAAGAAAACCAAAAGAAAGTTGGCCAAAAGAAAGTTGGCCACAGAAAGAAAAATGTGACTCATTGCCGAGAAAAAAGATTGGGGTAAAACTGATCTAAAAAGAATAAAACCAAAAAACAAACAAGGCGAAGAAGTGAGAACGAAGATACAAACATGAATTGGAAATCAAGGGATAAACTGAAGGCCCAACTCCTTGCCATTGTTCACTCAAATAAATAATACAGGCATTGTACACCGCCCAGAGCCCTACGGGGATGGGGCGGTATAATAAATTGAATAAATAAATAAATAAATAAATAAATAATACCAGAAATGTGGCAGAAAGCCATTATGGTCCCTATATATAAAAAGGGGATCCACAACGATCCTGTTAACTTCTGCCCCATTAGCTTGCTTTCCATAATTAGCAAGTTATATACTAAATTTTTATATGCCCACTTGAAAAGTGGGCCTGTCAGGCTAAGATCTTATGCCCTGAACAGGTGGGTTTTTGCAAAGGTAAATCTACTTTGGACCATTTTTGGTTAGTTTTGTCTCACTTAGCAAGTAGATATGCAAATCATGGCTCGAACAAACTTTTTGCTGCTTTTATTGATCTGAAAGGGGCCTTTGACTCAGTCCTGAGAGATTTATTATGGGAAAATCTCACTTCTTGGAATATTGACCCCAGACTGTTATTTTTTAATTAGACAATTATATTCTAATACAACATGCTAAGTAAAATGTTCACCAGAGGGCCTTCTTACTAGTATCCCTATTACATGTGGTATTAAACAGGATTGTATCTTAGCCCCCCTCTTGTTTAACATTTTTATATGATTTACCTTTGGCACTTTCAGAAGTTAATGGTTATAGTCCCAGACTAGACTCCTCCCACATTATTATATGTGGATGATGCGGTTCTACTGTCCTGCTCTAGAACTGGACTATCCCCCTTAATGAATGTTTGTGCTACCTACTGCGAGACCCATCAATTAAATATCAATTTTGAGAAATCTAAAGTCCAAGAATTTGCCAAAAAAATTAAAAGTTTTCAAGTGGAAAATAAAGGATAATCAAATTGAACAGGAAAAGCAATTTAAATATCTTGGGATAACATTCAGCCATAATCTGTCATGGCCAACTCAATGGAAAATAGCCCTTAATGCAGCCTCAATTAATTCAAATGCAATCCTGCATTTCTTCTATAGTAGGGAAAACCAGTATATCCCAGCTGCTTTGAAAGTTTTTAATGCCAAAATAGAGTCTCAGCTGCTATATGGGATTAAATTGGTAAATTATTCTTTAAATTCAGTTAATTCCAAATTTCTCCATAAAACCATGGGGTTGCCAGATTGTGTGCCCTAAACGACACTGTGTTTATAAACAGACAATCAACTTTAGAAACAAAAGCTTGACTGAGAACTTTTAGGTTCTGACTGCGCATCCATTTTCAACAGGACCTTTCAAGCTTTCTATATCTAGAGATAACCGAATCCAAATTTTCCAACTGGCTCCCATGAATTAAAAACAAAATTGAGGAAATTGGCATTTCCATTGAATCTCTGGGTATGTTATCCCATGCTGAAGCCTACAATGAAAAGGTTACTAGAAACAGAATCTCAAAACCTAATTGCAGCGGCATCCAAAACATATTCACCCCTTAGCTTTTCGATACCATTTAAACAGGCAGGCATAGCAGATTATATATGTATAGTGCTGAGCCTTAGTTTTAGAAGAGCCATATCAATGGCTAGGTTTAATGTTCTGCCTTCAGTGCTGCTGTATGGTAGATTTTTTAAAAATAGAGGGTGCGAAGAGATTCTGCTCCTGTAACTCAAATCAACTGGAAACTTTAGCCCATTCCTTCTTCTATGGCACTGAATATAAGGGAATTAGGGGAAAATATGCAGATGCTCTTTTTAAAACTGTGTTAAGATATCAGATACTCAAAATATCTTATACTTGTTAAATAATTCTGTAGTTTGTGAATTGGTAGCCAGGTTTTTGCTAGAAATCATACATTTTAAAGGATAGGTCTGTTCTTTCTGATTTTGTAGTGCTACTTTGTTATTAAGAGATTCTTCGTCACCGTTTTCTTTTGGGAGGATATATTATAACTATGTCAATAAAGGCTCTTGTATTGTATATTGGATAAACTGAAGCAGTACAGGAAAGAATCAGGGGGAAAAACATACGGAAAAGCACAAAGTCTCAGGCAGAGGTAAGTCATATCACCTATTGCTTTAGCCTGGAGATGCCAAAGACTTTAATGCTTTGTCACTGAGCCACAGCTTGCTTTAAAACTGAGGAATAATGAGGCAAACTGACAGATGGTTTGCTTCTAAAAGTGAACAAGGACAAAGTTGATTCAAAAAAACTCCAAAAAACCCCACAATCCTGAGGTAAATATTAATACTAAACAAGGTACTGTGGGATGCTATTTTTAAACAGCACATGAACCAGGAAAAACAGTGTCTCTGGCAGATTTACACCATAAAAATACAGCACTCTGCAGGCACTAAGTTACACATTAGACCCAGCAAATGTTGCTCGCTTAGTATTACACCTTACTTACACAAGTAAGTGAACTTAACCAAAGATCCGATATGCTTGCCAATCTTTAATTCATAACACTGTTAAACCAACCTTCTCTCCCACTCACAGTTTCCAAACTCCAACCCTCAATAAGCTCGACTAACCCTCCTACTGTCAGATCATAATTCCCTCCCAGTATTTATTTATTTACTTGCTCCATTTATTTTCTCCCAAATGGTCTCCTATAGTGGCTTCATTCTCCTCTCCACCATTTTATCCTAACAACAACCTTGTGGGTATGTAACTGGCTGGTCCCCCAGCAAATGTCTGTAGCAGAGCACCCGAGTCTCTCATATCCTAGCATTCTAACTACTTAATACCACACTGGCACACAGTACACAGCTCCAACTGGCAAGATGTGTCAGGGTGTTGCTGTCCTCCGTTCCTTTATTGCTGGGATACATTTATATGTTCTGCCTGTCACAGTATCCTGTTTGCATGCACAGGAATGATTTTGACCCAGGGGTGTACTGCCCAAGGGGACAGGGGGAGGTCAAATGACTCCGGGTGCACCAGCCGGGGGGGGGGACACAAAATCACTCCCCATCCTCGTAGGTGGTATGTGGTACCAAGTCGCCTCCTTCTCTCCCTAGGCCCTCTGGGGCAGGGCTCGGAGGTGGAGGCAGCTCGGACGGGCACTGTGGCAGCAGGCCATCTCCTGGGCTACCCACCAAAGCACCCTGCCCCTCCCCCCACCTCCCTGCAGGCTAGCTTCTTCAGGAGGCGGCCTGCAGGGAGGCTGGGGGAGGCAGCTCAGTTGTCCCCGGCGCCATTTCCCCTGATACGCCCCTGCTTTGACCACAGTTTAAACTTTAAAATATAATAAATGGCCACCATTCAATTTTCAATGACAAAGTGTCATATATGCTAGAAACAAAATATAATGGAGAATGTTTATGGAACTCCCTCTCAAAAAGTTATTCTAGGCCTGAACTAGGAAGATTTTTTGTGAGATGATTAAAACAGCAAAAAAAAATTAACTTATAGACTAGGCATGGCAGATCTTTTTGTGTTTGTTTCCTTTATTCTGGCTTTACAGTACTATTTAGCAAGCAGAATCTTTTCAGTAAAAATGTCTCGAGGGTCTTTTTAGTAGAAAGATGGGATATGAATTTTTAAACATTTTTTCCCAATGACAGTACTTTATATTTGCATGGTAAATTACTTCTGTTGACCATTCTATGATCACTTTGTCTATAACGCAGCATTGTGTTATGATAATATGTACACAACCATAATTTGACACATTCAATGTTTTCTGTGGTTTGGTGACTGAAGGGTAATTCACACGACCCTTTCAGAATGGTAGGATGTGGCTGCCAGACATGTGGTTAACCATGAATCCACACAGACACAATTGCAAGATTGTTTCAGCACATGTCTAGATTCCTTGCCAGCTGGTGAGTGAATTTTCTCTCAGTTTATCACAAGCTAGACAAAAATCTGATCATCTGGTGATCCAACCAGATAGCATCCATCACCACAGATTCATAGCTCATACCATGCTCTAGGTACCTATAAGGTCATGCAGTTTTGTCCTCAACCTGTTTCTCTACAATGTATTTTATTGTCTGGATTGTTTAATTATCAATTGTACTTATAGTATACCCCTAAGAACACTTTTCTGGGAGTATATTACCCTGACTAGACTCGAGTAAGATTCTGAGTAGGCCTGATAAGAATTGCCCTCTTGGTCTTGCTTAAGATCTCTCTCCCAGTCTGTATATTATGGTTCAAGAATCATAGGAGCAAGTGGTAAGATCGCTCTTGAAAAAAACCTCTGGATCCTTGTGATCCATCTAACTATCACACAGTGTTGAATCTTCCATTCCTGGGAGGTAGTTAAGAGCAGTTTCAGGCTTTTCTTGAAGATGTCATGGCCTTGGACCTGTTCCCGTCCAGCTTCAACCCTTGCCATGGGATGGACACCATAATGGTAGCTTTCACAAATGATCTTTGTAGGCAACTGGATTGGGGATCCGTGCTGTTATTACTGTTTGATCTGAGCATTTGACACAGTCATTCACAAACTTTAGACCTATCATTTCATTGCTGTATTGTGAGGGACAGTCTTACAGTGGCTTTCTCCAGGATCAGAGACAGAGGGAAGCAATAGAGGAGAGAGTGTCAACATGACACTCTTTGGTCTCTGGAGTCCCTTGAGGGCGATCCTCTCCCCAATGTTATTTAACATTTATTTGTGACCTCTCGTCCAGTTTTGGGCTAGGTTGTCATCAGTATGTGGATGACACCCAGCTGTATCTATTGATGGAGAGCCAGCCAGACATCATCCCAGATATACTGGATGAGTGTTGGAGGCTGAAGTGTGATGGGTGAAGCAGAGTTGCTTGAAACTTAATCCATCAAAATGGAGGTCTTGTGGCTGGACTGGGGACATTCAGAATTGGGCATCAGCAGATGAAACTGGATGGGGTAGAATTAACATCTGCACCTTCTGTCAGGAGCTTGGGGATGATTCTGGATGCCTCCCATTCTATGGCGATCCAGGTCATCAATACAGCCAGAACAGTGAATATAATGGATTAGGGTGCCATGGATTTTTAAATAGGTTTTAATGTATGTGAATTGGATTTTAAAATATTTTAAGTCGTTAGCCACCCTGCACCAACCCTGGCTGGGAAGGGGCAGAATAGAAGTCCAATAAACAAACAAACAAGCAAAAAATACAGGAAATGTAAGACCCACAGGAATTAAAAATATACAAGCTAAGCATAGGGAGAGTGAAGAAAAACAAGCAGCAGCAAGAGGTCAATTGATTTCGAGGTACATGAATGAAGATAAATTGAGTGAGATAATGGCAAAGGGTCAACAAGCTGTATATGTACTTTTTTAACCACCACAGCTATATTTATAGAGAAGTGTCTGGCCTACATATACTGCAGAATGAGGTAAGACAATATTGAGTGATTGAATAGCTATATTATTTCAAATTGTACAGGAAAGTATTGTCGAAGGCTTTCACGGCCGGAATCACTTGGGTGCTGTGTGGTTTCCGGGCTGTATGGCCGTGTTCTAGCAGCATTCTCTCCTGACGTTTCGCCTGCATCTGTGGCTGGCATCTTCAGAGGATGATCCTCTGAAGATGCCAGCCACAGATGCAGGCGAAACGTCAGGAGAGAATGCTGCTAGAACACGGCCATACAGCCCGGAAACCACACAGCACCCAAATGTACAGGAAAGGTTTGAATCTCTAAAAGCTCCCTTATGGAAAAAATCTCCCCCAAATTAGGAAAGTAGCTGCGCTTGAACCTTTCTCTCTGACCTGTTTATTTGAAGGATCACATGAAAATTGCTATTCCTCATTTGCAACCTAAAGTGGTTTAGTCTACCATCTCAGGCCTCTACAGTGGTATCCTGCTTTCTCTCCAAGGGGGCAAACATGGTCCCTCCCCCATTTTACCCTCACTACTGTTTAGTGAGATTGTTTTGAATAAAAGAACAATCCAAGAGAGACTGCCTTAGGTAGATGTTTGGATCTAGGCTTCCTCAGTATTAAGTCCAACAGTCTTTCACAAAGCTTGATATGTTTTTTTCAGCCTTACCATATGTACTGTTATCTCAGAAATAGAGACCTATTATTCACATTAATCTTCCACACACTGGCAGGCCTTTCCCATTTCAGCTAGTATACAGAAATGCAGTGCAAATTGTGGGTGCATGTTGAACTTTCTAACCACCATTCTATTCTCCAAGGCAGTAAGGACAATCTTGTAAACAATGTTGCCCACAAACCAAATCTAAACAGATGGAATAAGATATTCAGCAGAAATGGGCACACACCCCCTCAAAAGAAATTACATGCTATTCTAGATGTTTGGGCCATGTACCAACTTTTCTTTCAAAAATGAGAATATGTCCACACAGAGAGGTATTATATGTACCTAGGTTTAGTTAAACCCTAGTCCAACTGACCAAAAGTATAAAGCAACTATGGATACTTCAAATGCATGTTTACTTATGGCTAGAGGGGGTAAGAATCTAAACATTCCATTTAACAGCAAGAAAACTTGGACCATACTATAGGTTACTTTGCATCCAAATGTTATGCTAACCCCTTTTCTACTGCAAAATACTCTTGAGAACCTTTCCCCTGGCAACTTCTTTCTTCCTTGGAGGATTCCAGAACCATAGAAAACATGGGACACTGATGGAGGTAAAATAGTAATAAAAATAAACTACATTTGTATCCCAACCCCTTCCTTCAAGGAGCAGCATGCTTGGTTCATCTCTCCTCACAACAATCCTACAAGGAAGGATTGAGGGAGGGAGGACTGTAGAGAGAAAAAGAGGAGTCCACTAAGTAAATTTTGTGGATGAGCAGGAGTTTGAACCCATGTCTTCCCAGTCCTTGTTCAACATTTAAACCACTACACATCAGTGGTTTAAAAAAGCAACCAGATGGCAGCCCCAGGGGGAAAGACAGTGGCCTGTAAAGGGTAAAGTCCCCTTCAACTTCCCTCTCCAAATCTTACTTTCATGAGAGCATTCTACTTTAAGAAGGTCTATCAGGTTAACATTACAAGCAGCTGTGACATAACATGAACTTTGGCGCTAAAGATGCCATTCCATGAATACATTGTTCTAAGATGTCATAGATTTGCAAATCCATTCCACCTAACTGGCTTTCAGAACACAAAATACAGCACTGCTACCTCCACATAAGCTCATTATGCAGATCTTATTCCAACCTGGATGAAGCTGAATGGCTATATGGCAGGACAATTGGGCATTCACCAGGTGTAGTTATTCCTCTTATTGCAAAGAACCTGTTGAGCTTCTGCCAATACCTAAAGAAAAGCTGCATATCACAAGATAAGTTCTATAAAGCCTATCTTCAAAACTCCTTATATAAAGGAAGTCAAAGACAAATAGTTTTTTGGGGGTCTTTTTTGACAGAACAGTGGATTACGTACAGCTAAAGACAATATTTTTTAAAAATGTGTAGAGCTATAATTAAAATTCTAAGATCCTCTGTCCCTTCACATATCCTTGGTATTTTCAATTCAGAGGACTTGCGTATTCTCATCGAGGTAAAAGTCAAGTCAACATCTTACATTTAGTTGCCAAGAGCTGAGATTTATATTGGCCTCGAACAAGCCGGCAGGTGGACCCATCTCCGTTGCAGACCCCACAGTTATCTTCCTTCACAGTGCTTCCCAGCTGGTGATCACAGCCAACAATCTGACAAAAGAGAAGGATATGCAGTTCAAATTAAGCACCTCCGGACTGTTGGATCCATCTCTGTGGTTAGTTCCCGCCAATTTCCCCCCCTCACATTGCCCCAGAGAGCCATAAAGCATCTGAGCAATGAGAGGGGGAGCAAATGAATCTATCCAGGACAGTTCCATCTGTACTCAGCAGCAATGTACTTATAAAGTAGCAAGAGAACAAGAAAGAGAAAACAATTTTTGAATGGATATTTCATTATTGTTATTTGATTAAGGACCCTATCAGGAGGTATCACTTTTATCATGCTGAGAGATGAAAGAGTAAGAAAACACACAATTAAGGCCCAACACGCACATGCATCACAAATTTACAATATCACAAAGACTAATCTTCCAACAGAAAGTATATTTTAAGTCAATTTGGGCAATATATCCATTGTACCAAAACAATGAGCAAATGTGACATTCTGGTGATTTTACCATATCAAATATAAGCAAGAGAATGAAGTCTAAAACCAACTGAGTAGATATGAATTCTGTGCAGTATTATCTATACATCATTTCAGAGATAAAATCAGTGGGAAATGATGCTCTTGAAATGGTGTGTAGGATCTGGAGCACTATATATAGCTTTAGAATTCTGCTGTGGTCCTGGTAATATGCCTACCTCCTATGCCAGTCAGAACAACATGTGGTGTTACTTACGACTGATCATTACCGCATTCTGTATGTTGTGAACCATACTGAGAGAATGTTCATGGTGTGACACAACAGGGAGGACATATTGAAAACCAAGAGCAGAGAGTCAGGAAATCTGGATTTCATTTTTAGCTCTCCATAGGCATTGGGGAGCTGTTGGGTAGAGTAGTTTCTTCCAGAATTTACACAACCTTGAGTGCTCAGATCAAAAACAATATATAAAGCCTGATCTACAAAACAGGTTTAAGTCAAAAGTACCTAGATACACATGAATGTAGTCCTATGTAAGGCAATGTGAATCACCTGCCTTGAGTAAAGTACTGTTTCTTGCTTCAGACTGAAAGCATTTTCATAAAAATGTGATCTAAATAAGAGCGGCTTTTTATTTTTATACACACACACGCATGCGCATACAAGAGGGGCCCCACAGAATTTGCAGGGTGGAAGACCTCTTCCTGCCAGCCCTGCTCACTGAGCTGGAGATGCTCTCAGCAGGCACGGTGCCAGGCCTCCTCCCCTGCCTCACCCTCTTGCTGGGATGCCCAGAGCAGCTTCTGGTGGGAGCAGGACAGCCTTCTGCGCCCACTCTCTCCAGGTTATCATTTTGGAAGAGCATGTGGAGCATTTTGAAAGAGCACGTGCAGCATGTGGAGACAACACTTTCTAAAATATCAATGGGATTTAAATCCCCTGGGTTTTTTCCCTTTAGTTTCAGATTTTTCTGCAGACTGAGGGGGTCCCCTAAGTCTGCAGACAATCTGTTTGGGGTCAGTGTGCCCATTATTTGCAGATGTAGTTACCCACAAGTAGGGGGCAAACTTTGGAATAATACATGAGAGAATCACTTTTATGCTTTCTAGCTGCAATCACGATCTTAAATGTTATCCTCAACTCCCAATACATATGCTCATTCTTAAACCTGCTGTTTTGCTTCAGTTTATGAAAAAACATTCAGAGTTTGAAAATGTAATACATAATTGCAAAACTGCAAGCAACTGTAGCCAAGGTCTAGGGCTGCAAGTTCTTAACCTATAGATTGCATCTGTCTCTTTAACAGCTGTGCCTTCTCCTGCCCTGCTTCCCTCCCACTTCTGTTGCCTTCCTTACTCTGTAGCATGATGTTCTACCATGTGGGAGTGGAGGACAGTTGTTGATACTGGATAAGGAGTAGACAAGATAACTCATGGCTATATCTTTTTTAACCACTGTACATCTGTTAAAGAAACAGAAGAAAATTCTGGATGTTTCCTGGCTACCTCAAATTGACTTCCCCTTGCTTGGGAGTCTGATCTTTTTACAGTTTTAAGTCACCTATATTTGGAAGGCTGGTATTTAATAATGGATACAGAGGATATCAATTTTTTATTAGCCCGGGTGCTAATTTTCATGTACTGTGTCACACAGAAAGTTACTGCTGGAGGACAAACAGTAACAGATACAATCTGAGCTTGTGCCATCAAACCTGCTGATGGATTTAGAACATGGACATAGCATCCATGAAATAGCAAAAGGTAATGGCTAAGTGGGAAACACTTAACCACCAAAATACTATTTTCATTTAGAAATTAAAAGCAAATTATTTGGAAAAGTTAAGGGTGGGAGAGGGTAACTCTGCCTCAGAGAGTTAGTGCTACGTTATCAAACCAAAATGTGGTAAGTTATTAAAGTTGGCAGTAATTCTTGGGTTTGCCAGGACTCATGATTAAATTTTCTGGACAGCATGGCTGTAGAGAAAAAAAATACATGGCTAAAACACCAGAAGGCAAATAAAATGAAACCATGTGTTTTTAAAATAAATTGATAGGTTTTTAATATCTGTGGTTGACAGCCATAAATCTGAAGTTTAAATTTTGTTGCTTCTGTGAGTTTAAAATAAAACACAGAAGGCCAGATTTTAACTTACATTTTAACAGGTACAGAGAGGAATGTTTGTCAGATGTGTTCATTTTAAAAGCCACATGTGCCTAGATGAACTTATAATACTCTTAACAGTGCATTCTATTGAAGCCGGCACCATAAGAATCTTGAAAGATCACAGTGGCAGTTGAAGTTTACCTAAACTGGAATCTGAGTCAAGTTTGATAGAACTTACCAAGCCTTCAGGAATTTCATATGGTTCATAAAACTTTCATAAGGTTGATGGAATTTCTCAAGGGAGGCTCAGGAGGTGGACTTCACCTATCTCTTCTGCTACCAAATTCCAACTATAAGAAATTAAAAGACTGATTTGAGTGTTTTCCCCACGGACAAAATATCCTGGGATAAGGAGGTGAAACAGTCTGGTTGGAGTACGTTATTTAGATGAAAATCTGCAGGAATTTGAAATTAACATAAATAACATAATGGACTTGATCTCATCCGGTTTTTTCCACTCAATGTTGCCTAAATAACTAGGCCATAATTGTGACAGGGAGCAGGGCACATGATGAGCTCCGGAGCAGTGAGCATGCGTGCCTTGTGGCCGATTGGCCGGCTGAGCCTTACCCGGCCTGTTCACACGAGACACACGAGCGCAAGGGGAGGAGCATGCTCCCTATATATTAGGCAGCACACGGTTTCTCCTACCTTCTTCGACGCCTGGAAAATACTGACCCACCCTCCCTCCCTATTTGGATAAGGCTTTCTTGCTGCTCAATTCATCGCAGCCTTGGGCAGTTTGGGCAGAGGAGCGCATCTTCATGGGGAGGATGAGCGTGTGTGCCAGACCTCCCCGCGGTTGGGGGCCTCCATAAGAGGCTTGGGGTGGGGCGGGCTCAACGGCGCATGCCGTGGAGGCCTCTTCGATCAAGTCTGACACCCCAGCAGGAAGGGGGCCACACCGGGCAGGCGCCCAGGTGGCTCATTACCTTCTCTGTTCCCCCCCATATGGATTGGAGTTGGTGCTGGAGTCAGCCAGGGTGCTGACTGGCTGCTAAGCGATGTGCTTCTCTTGCTTGCCCAGCTTCTGCCTCAATAATAAAGGGCTGTGGCCCAATTTAATTCCAAGAAGTGTCACTAGATGAAACCTCTGCACATCTGGGCACAATTCCCACTGTTACTACAGCACCCATCCCACATGGCTTTTGTCTATTCAAGTCCTGTATTTTCCAGCACAACCTGCTTAGTGGCCAAAAGGATCCTCTTCCCTTCACAGTCTAATTCAAATTTTGATTCAAGAAGCTTGTTTCAACTGAGATTAATAAACTTTTCTTCTTCCCATAAGTCCTATGACTACAACAGCTGAGATGATATAACATAATTATTACAGTATTTTATTTCAGCTACTGCATTGGGCGAAGAATGTATACATTAAATTACTTTCAGTTCCATACACTGTCTGATCTCTGCACTAACTACTGTTGTGTCCAGCAAATATTTTAGACATTCAGATTTTTTAAATGCACCATTATAAAGTGATTTACTTCCTTAACAGTTCTGAACTCTAATATGCCTTATGTGTTTCTGTGAAGGTGGGGAATCACAAGAGGTAAATTCTCACATTTCCCTTTTTTAAAGTTTAACAAATAAATTACATGACAGGAATGAATACACACACACACACGTATATATACACATACATACATACATACACACACACATATACATATATACACACACACACATATATATATACACATATATATACAGATACACATACACATACATACAAATTAGTAATTAGTACTGGTACAAATACATACATACATACATACATACATACATACATACATACATACATACATACATACATACATACATACATACATGGGTGTTTTTTGTGTCGGTTTTTTGTCGGTTTTTTGTGTTGGTTTTAATTTTACTATGTTTGTGTATGAGGAGATTGTGAAGGCCTATGGTAAAGATTGTGAAAACAATAAACTTATCACTACTACTTTAAAATAAATTATATAATTTTATTAACAATTTTAGGGGACTAGGTTAGGAATTGTTAGCACAGAAAGAAGCAGTTTTTAAGTACAGATATGTACAAGTTTTCAAAGTTCAGCACAGTTGCTAATTGGCTTCTAGAAAAGATGTCAGATTGTCATAGGGTTCTCAATGCTTGTAAAATATGATAGATTTTTAAGATTTTTCAGAGATTATATCCAAGATTGTACTCAGAGGTTCATGTAGTAACTCTGGTGCTTGTCAACTATGTGGAAAAGAGTATTTCCTAACTTACTTTCCCTTTCAGATCTTCAAACTTTAGCATTATCTCACAGCATTAGAAGTAAATCCTACTACAGAACTAGGAAGGGGAAATCTTTCTCATACAAGCAGCGTGATTTACCTTCCTGACAAGTGAATTGCCCCTCTCTGACACAACCTCTTTCCCTGTTACCCTGTTTCCCCAAATATAAGACATCCCTGGAAAATAAGACGTAATAGAGGCTTTGCTAAAGTGTGAATCATAAGGCATCCCCCAAAAGTAAGACGTAGCAAAGTTTTTGTTTGGAAGCATGTCCGACGAACAGAACACAGAAAAATAAGACATTCCCTGAAAATAAGACATAGTGCATCTTTGGGAGCAAAAATTAATATAAGACACTGTCTTATTTTCAGTTCCCCCAGTTCTACCCACTCTGACCATAACACTGAGTAGCTGTCTTCCAAGAACCTGGGCAAATAATTCTTCTCTCCCTAGAAGTAAATTCCCATCCTGGCTAGAGTTAGGCACTCTCTCTCCGAATACTCTCTTGCTGCCAAAACCACAGGTATCTCCCAGACACTAAAACACATTTGCTCCCTCTGGAATTCAGTTAAACTCCTTCAAAACCTGCTTGAAGCTCTAAGTCTTTCTAAAACTCCCTGCCTGTCACTCATACTCTCGGGTTCTGTGAGGGTTTAACACTTAACATTCTGGCTTTTATGCCTCTGCCTGCTCCTAGATCTGTCATATTTTCAAACAGAAATAAACAAGAACAAATGGCCAATCTGTCATTGATCTCCAAAATACGGTTCCCTAGCATTATGCTTTGATGTAAAAATCCCATGCTGTAGTTTTCAGGCCAATATCTACATTTCACAAGTTTAATTCTTTCATTTGGGTTAATAGCAAGTAGAACTGGATGGGCCAATAACTGGAATATGCTCCCCTGATGTTAAGATATATGCGTAAAATATAATTACTCTAAATGAAAAAAGAAGGGCCATAGAGGTAATTAACGTTTTGTGGGCCACTTAAAAAGAAATGGAATGAAGGCCTGGCCGTATGTGCTGCTGCAAATCCCATAACATGTGAACCTTGGCTCTATTTAACATATTCTTCCAGGAATACAAAGTGGACCAGCAATGACAAGTTCTGGTTGAGCCTTGCTTTCCCATAAATGCCCTAGGGTAAGACTTTTTCACAATCATTTCTTTTCAATGTTGAGAAACTTGGCCAGGAAATAGAGCAAGCCAGCAAATCTAGCCAAGTATAGATAAATCTTTTTTGTCTTTCAAAGGCCTTGTCTTCACTACAAATTTTATGACAGAGATCCTGGTATTGGATCGGGTGTCCCTAATCTACTTAAACACTTGCTTTTAATTTGAACCTTGTTCATGTTTTATAATCAGGTTGACAAGCTGATGCACCCTTGAGTTTTCATCTGGTTATTTGCAGACACAGATGAGAATGCATACTGGAAATAGGACTGCAGCTGGCTTAAAGACAGCAGCTGCCTTGCAAACAAGGTGCGTTACAATGGCAGCCCACCAGCAGGATTCATTTTTCACATCACTGAGACAGCACCATCACTGTGGAATTCATGCAGCACCTGAATTAAATGAGCACTAAATTTATGGGAAGGATTATGGTGCAAAACAAAAGAACATATGCTCATGCCACAACTGGTGGGAATTTTAATTCTGCATAATTCTTTCTGTTATTGGCATTCATGCAGTGCACTGTTGAGCATGTTGCTGCTTCCATCTAGTAACTGGAAACTGCTCCTTATTTTAGGTGGATGAAACAGTTAGAAGTGGGATCTTCACCTGTTTGAGATTTTTGTTTTTCAGTATCAGAACTGTATATTTAAAAAAAAAATCAGTCTCATCAGTATCTCTGATTCTCTTGGGGGTGGGGGAGCAAAAGGTAAGGAGCAGTTGCTTTTAAAGGCAGCTCTTAATACAAATATGCATAGTGCTAATAAAGACTGGTACATATGTGTATAAATTCCAGCTTTGCGCAAAGCCTTTACAACAGATGGAACAAAGCCTGGTTTGTATGTATCTTGTAAGCAAAAATGACAATTACACATTTATTTACTTCATTTATGCTCTGCTTTAGATTGCCAGTAAGTGCCAAGCTACCTACAGGGAATCTTTCCCTCCCGTTATTTTGTGTCTTTGGAGAAAGTGCAGGACTGCAGTGTAGAATGCTCAAGAGTGCAGGAGTTCTTACTAGGCTTGTGTTCTTCTCAATCTCTTCCAGTGCCCAGCCTTGTTATGCATGAGGATAGCAAATCAAGGATCCCTCCCCACTCTTTTACGTTCACAGAGCTAGAACAGTAGGGCATGTACTCGTAGACTGATCTACAGATGTTTTTTTAAAATAAAATCAATGGTGTCATGTTTTAGAAAGAAATGTCTGCATACAGTGTGAATAAATATTTTGTACACCTGTATTTTGAGCTTTCTCCGTGCAAAAAAAAAAATCATGATCCAAGTGAGATTGAGTGAATACCAAGAGGAATGAAAAAGTCATACAAACTCAATGATGATCTGTTTAACCTAAGCCCCATCATGATAATCTGTTTGTGTGCATGTATGACTCAGGAATTATCTGGAATCTTTTCTCCCCAAGAGAAATCAGATCAAATGAATTCAGAGCCAGCCCAAGGATTTTGGGCCCTGTAGGCTAAGGTGGGCTGTGGGGAGGTGGAAACATCACACATGTCCTACTTGCAGCCACCATGCTGAAGGCTGCAGAAAGGAAGTGCTACCTACCCTCTTTGTCCCCTAGTGGAGGACCACAACATGGAAGCTCAACCATCCATTACCCTCCTCCTCACTCCACAACCAGACCATTTGAAGTAAGGCAGAAAACAGGCAGAAAAGGACTGTGGGAGAGAAGGAGGGAATATGCCTCCCACTTGGACTGGGGACACGTTCTGGGGCAGATATTAATGCTGTGGATAGACAGCTGGGCTGATTGGTGCCTTAGGTGATTATGTAGGGTTCTTGTGGATAAGTCTCTCTTGACTGCATTCAATTTCTTAAGCCAATTTTACCTCCTTTAATAGAACATGCTCAGAGAACATGTATGTGTGCAGCCGATTAATTTCCACAGAAAAGTGAAAGCAAGGCTAAAGGAAACATGCCCATACAGAAATCTTACTGCAGTGGACATTCACCTCCACCACACAGCAAACATCTTGTACATAATAGGCCATAATCAGCAGCTATTTGAAATACAGGCTGAAATCTTTCCCTTTGGGTCAATGTAATTCCTTTGAATATTTAGCTAATTTGATTTTTCCAGGGTAAAAGTGACCAGGTTTTCAAAGAAAGAAAATACCAGCCTAGACAATCAGGCCATCTTACAAAATTATCAGGGCATCTTTACTCCAATTGTGTGTGTGTTTTTTTTTTTTTAAAAAAAAACAATTTAAGCAGTACAAGATGCTGGAATTGCATAAAGCCTGCTTAGAACTATTTGCTCCTTCTTTTAGAAGGCAAATTACTAAATGGAGTCTTTATACGATAGTGCTTGCTTCACATTATAGTGTCTGTGATATTCTGTCAATTGCAGTGACTTCATGACATATTTGGGAGTCACCACTCAGGCTGTTACATCTGCAAGGCACTTATAGTTGCTGTCAAATACACAGAGCTTCTTTTGTTGATAGAATATGGTGCTCTGGCCAGAAACAGCCAGGCGTCCCACTGGAGAACATCCTTATTGTCAGCACTAATATCTTATGTTGCTGCAATCAGATAATTAGCCTGTACCCTTGTGAAACCACATTCAGCTGGTTCACCCTGACCCTAGTCATCAGCAAAATGCTTGGATTTTAGGCTGGGAAATCCTATTTTCCAACTGGATCCAAATGTTGGAAAACAGTACAAGCAGCAGGGTATGAGACAGGATGGTAGGAATTATAGATTGGGACAAGGTTGTTCCAGAAGATTATAAACTTTCCGAAAGGGAAAGAAAATGATCAGCATTAATTTACATAGACATATGCATTTATGTCTGTCACTGCAAAGCTATTTATCGCTGATCACTGAATTGCATGCAATCCTGACCCTTAAAAACTAATTGAGTAGGAAGCGCCCTACTCAATCACAAACCAGAAAATCAGAGCTTTTGCAAATGATCCACAAGTGCTCCTGGGAAGTCCAGCAGAGTACAACATTCCCCCCAAAACAGGGGTCTGCAACCTGTTCATGGACTACAACTCTCAATTGGCCATGTTGGCAGGGGCTGATGGGAATTGTGGTCCATGAACATCTGGAGAGCTGCAGGTTGCAGGTTGCAGACCCCTGCCCCCAAAGAAACTAAACCTAATTAATGAAGAGCTTGTGCAGCCCAATGTACATGCATTAGATCAGTCAGTAAATGAGGGGAAACCAACACTGCTCTAACATTGCATGCTCCCTAAGTCACAGTGCTAGTACAAATGCTTTAAACTCTTCTGAGAATAGCCCTATAGATGCCATCGGGCAAAAGGAAGAACTCACTGGCATGTATCTGGCAGAATATTTTGAATGTGTAAGAAAAGCAGACTGCTATGCTTACACAAACCATTGCGGGAAAGTGACATTTTCAGTGTGGTTATACAGGTCAAGCGTTACTTGGCTGATTTGGCTATTTTCATGAAAGTCATAAAATTACCCTGCCAGCTGCAATGCATGCTACTTCAGATTACATGCTACTCCAGAGATAAATGTGGCTGTTACAAAAGCGTCTGGCACTGAACTTTGGAATGTCATTCCCTCCACTGTAATCAAGGATTATGAACGTGAAACAAGGGTCCCCCCCCCCCCCCCGGGCTATGCTCAGCCCCTGAAATTGTTTTTGGTGCCAAAGCTCAGTTCTAGAATGTTGGAAATGATTGTAAAAATGTTACTAAGAGACTGTACTCGCTCCTTACACTGAGTAATCACAGCTACCTCCTATACTGCTTGGGTTAAATACAAACTGTGATGAGAGAACACCCCTCCACTTGATTTGGTATTAGTTCAACATTAGTAAGCTTTCTTGGAGACTCTTGGAAAAGACTGGGTTGTTCCCTAGGAGTCATCTCCCACCACATAACATCTGCACATCTGCACATAGTTAAGTGTCACTGGTTTTGCATCCACTCCCTACTACCATCCATGGCAGAGAACAGTCTGAACATTCAATTGTTCATGTTTATGAAGGACCAGTTGGACACTTCCCTGAGACTTCCCAGCAATCTGTTGGTTTGAAGATATGACAAATAATCTTGGCTGAAATAATAAGTCTGGATCCTATAAACACTTGGTTTTGTTACAGGGATAATTCCTGCAAGTGGGCAACTGCAAACAACAATGCAAACCTGGTTTTTGACCACTGTTAAAAAAAAAGACAGATATCTCAAGTTTAACAAAAAAAGCCTCAGGCTAGACCACTTCACCTAAAATCACCTGTATGCAAGAATCTGTATAAGATTCCAAAGTTGTTCAGATTGCACTACATCTCTAAGCAGCAGATGGAAGAGCAGCTGTTGTAATGCTCAAAGCACTAAGATTCCAGGAAGATGATAACTTTGTACATGCAGACAGAACATACAGATGGATGGAGCGGATAGTGTTCACCCATTAGCCCTTTGCTACCTACATATGTTCAGCACCATCACTTGAAAACAGAGCAGTGTATGAGCAAACTGTATGATCTATCAGGACAAATAGGAAGCCTGTAGGAAGCAAGGTCCTTGATTCAGTTTGTATGAGGAAAGGCTCTATTCAGAAGTTATTCTAAATGCATGTAGACAGGAGACACAACCAATGACACAATTCCAGTCTCTCATATATGCACATTTAACCCATGGCATTTTAGTATTTTTTTTGTTTTGTTTGGATCTTAGGGCCCAGGGGATAAAAGCTCACTGAGCATGTGCAGTTGATAAGCTTGCTTACTTATTACGAACTGTAAGAGCCCCACCCTCCTCAGTTGATCTGGCCTGCAATAAAAGGAAGGCCTACAGCTCAATTGAGGGAATTACTTATTTTTTCACAGGCCCAAATTGAAGAAAGACCTGCAGCAGCTACATCAGGTGCAGAAGGCCAGATGAGAGAAATAAGCCCTGCTTTATTAATAGTTTGGACTTTCTTGCTATTCTTTAATTATTGGGCACTGTTAATGGTGGTAACTGTTCTGGGTGCTTTTTTTTTTAAAAGCACCGAAGATTTTGTACAGTTGAGTTGTGCTGCATATATATATGGATTAAAGGTTTGTTAATTTGTTCAAGCAATTTCATATTGTTTGTTAAGCCACAGGGTGCTGTCATATATTATTTCCTAGGTCTCTAATGGAGATTGATGTGGCCAAGGATAAGTACATTACACACATACATATAACAGACATCCACACTTGCATTACAGGACTAAAGATTCTTGCTGTTTAGGATCCTGACATTCTCTCATCAACAACAAGAGATGACATGAGATAATGAAGAATGAAAAATAGCAGGAACAGTGCTGCTGTACAAAATGTTATTGTGTTTTTAGAAAGCTGCTAAGTATTCTATGTGAATAAGCCCAGATGACATTTTCAAGAGAACTCTGATGCCTGGCACATATAAGACAACCAGAAAAGACAAGAGTAACTGTCAAGATTTCTAACATATTTATGACAAAAATGCAATTCGCTGGAGGGACCCAGCTGTCTATCAGTTTGTGACACCAGCAGGGTGATCACTATTCTGATGAAAAAACAACAACACAGTAGCAGGTTCCCCCCCCTTTTTTTTTAGAATACGAGAAGAAAGAAGTAACATCTTCCTCATACTTTCAAACAGAAGAGCCCTGTTAGGGCCTGACCCAAGATCAATCTAATCCAGTACCCTGTTTCTAAAAATAGTCAGCCAGATGCTTCCAGAGAACTCAGGGATCAGGGAAGAGGGCAAAAGCCGTCCCCATTTCTTCGTTCTTAGCCACTGGTATTAAGAGGCACGTTGCTTCTGAACACTAAAGTCCCTTTTGGCATTTATCATGACAAATCACCTTTTCAAGAAAACTAAGGCCATTTCTGCACAGCCAGTTACAGCGTTGTGCTGTCGGTGTTGTTGGCAATGTTGCAGCAATGGAGCGTTCACATGGGTGGGCGCTCCATAGACAGGAAGTGCATAGGCTGAACCCTGGAACTTCGTACAACTGTGCTTTGCAAACAGCATTCTTTTTTCTCCAGAGTAGACGTCACGGGCATTCGGTGCCAGGATTGGCCAGTGTGGGCTGCCATTGTGGGGGGCAGTTTCTGTGGCACAGATTCCTGGTGGGCAATTTGCACGACACCAACTGTGGAGCGCTGTTGTTGAAAAGACTCACTCAGTGAGTGACTTTCGAATAAACCACTGTGGGCCTGCTGAAGCGTTGCCGCATCACTTCAGCGTCATTTTTGCAGTGATGGCTATGCGAACTTCCTGCCTATAACACTGTTTTTACTGTCCTTTTACTGGCTTTTTTGGCCTGTGCGGAAATGGCCTAAGTCAGTGGTTATTATCTAACTGGCAAAGTTGATTATGTACTGTGTAAATGAAAGGGTACTTGACTTATGGGCCACTGATCTAATCTAGTTAACAAGCAATATATTATTTAGCTGTCCTTACATTAATTACATCTGGTGACCCTCAGCTCTAATGTCATGAGAGATGGCAAAGAATTTCATCTTGGTTTCTCCATCACATTTGAAGCTCCTTAACGTTCAGTCTTTCATATGTTTGCACCAAGGACCAAGTGCTATCCTCAACAACAGCAAAGCTGCAAGAAAACTAGATACTCCATTACAGTTTGTTGATTTTGATTGCAGTGTTACCATACTACTCTTTTCTGGCAAAAAAATAACTGATATAAATACGTGCAGCTGCAGAATAAGAGACTGAAATGGTATTATATGTAAGACTTTAGGAGTAATGTATTTACTCCTGGACAACTGGGTGTGATATGTGCCTCCAGTTTAACAGAACTGGGTTCTATTGAAAGCTACTATTGTTACCTCAGATGCTTTTACATCTTGAGTGCTGCTGGTATTATAAAGATGACAGAAGTGGTTTTATGATGTTAAAAAACCACCAACTGATCTGGAATTCAGGGTTTTCAAAATATATGTTAAAAAAATAGAGAGTGAATTTGTACATGGATCTCTCTCTCTCTCTCTCATAGGTCTTTTCATTGCATATATAGTCAGCAGATGTTTCAGATGTAAGTAGCAACACAGCCTGTCTTTTGATGTAATATTTATATCCTTGAAACTCGGTGGATGTTTAACCTATGTGGAACTTTAGTGGATATCTTTATTTTTAAGGCCTGATCTTTTAGCCCTAAAATGTTGTAAGCTGAAAGATTAGATTTCAGTATGACTTCTCTGAAACTCATCAATGCCTCATGTCCACAGCTGCAAGTCAACGTACAAAATAACATCTGTAATTGGTCTGAGTTTCAGCTTTCATTACAGGTTCAATGCATAAAGCATGGTTTCTAATGAGTTTCACATTAGTACTTAAGTGACAGGGGACAAATAAAATTTGTTAAAAAATGAAAAAGAAAGTTGATTTAAACATTGTGTCTTCTACAGAGCTAGTATTCCAGAAATTGCATTGTAGTCCCCATATTGGCAGACCCAAGATAACACTTTATATTCACAACAGTAGCAAATAACAGTGGTGAGGCTGAAATTAGAATATCTAAAAACCGGATCTGGTTATTTAAACCAAGATCATTTATGTCAGTGTGGCCTCTAAATCGTTGGTGGAAATGAACTACAGGTAGATTCTGCATAGCATAAACATAACGTCTTTAAGACATTATAAAAAGGTCAATTTTGGGGTTTTTTGTTCCCACAGCATGAGAGAACACAAGTATTGCCTGCCAAAATTAATCTTTTCCCCCACCTGCTGCATGGAACTCTTGTCAGTTTCATAGTGGCACCCGCCATTTTATATGCTGCAGCAGATTTTCCATGGATATTCCCTATGGAGGTTTCCTCCACCTGCAGGTCATCCACTTGCTATTTCACTGTAAAACATAGATGAATAAAGTTTATTTAACAGAGCGATTCAGTGCATGTGTCATTCCACTTTTTTTGTTTTGAGGGGGCTGTCTGCGAAGCTACAGCAACAGAAATATGCGCATATTTGCAGCTTCTCTAGTGATGTTGCTATAACTTTGCAGACAGCCCCCTCAAAACAACAAAAAAGTAAAAACAACATGTGCCCAGAATTGCAAGACTAAACAAACTTTATTCGTCTACTTTTTACAGCAAAATAGCAAACAGATGAACTACAAGCAGAGGAAACCTCTGTGGGGAATCTCCACAAAGAATCTGCTGCAGCACACAAAACGGCAGGTGCGAGCAGTAGAAATGAAAGTAAGGGGTTTGGACAGGAGAAATAAAGCATTTCCTGCCTGCTGGCATTTGCTCAGCAGGCAGCAATCATCTTCAACCCAGGTGGGGGAGATCGTTAGTTCAATGATTTTTGAAAACCCCAGGTTATGAGGAATATAACGGGCTGAACATTTGAAGTTCTTCCCCAAAATGCTATTTATATGGTCCCAAATACATTATATTTGTGCTGTGTGGAATCCACCACAGTTTTGGACTAGAAAGAACATTTTTTATTCAAGGAAGTTGTAAGACTGAGGAGGCCTACTAACCCATACAATTATCTTCAGCTACTACTAGAGGGCCAAACCAAGTACAATATGATTGGGACAAGGGTTAACTCTCCATGCCATTATCCCAAGACAAATCACCTCTTTCCAAACTGATTTGTGACACAGATAAAAAAACACAGAGGTAACCCTATAGCAGTTGTATATCTTTTTCCTGGGGGACAAGCACTAGCTTGGTCAGTCAAGAGACATTACAGTTGTCCTCAGCAGCATTACAGAAGGGGAGGTTGGAGATTTCCTGCCACCAGTGTGGGAGGGGGCCGAATTGGCACTGGCCTCCTTCACCCACAGCCTGGGGGTCCACCTGGATCATCTCTTTCAATGGAGGCCCAGGGGGCCCATGTAACCCGGGTTGCGGTTTTCCATCTGCGTCAGGCCCGCCGGCTGGCCCCCTACCTCTCCCAAGCGGATCTAGCCACTGTGATCCATGCAACGGTCACCTCCAAGTTAGACTATTGTAACTCGCTCTACGCGGGCCTTCCCTTCCGTTTGATCTGGAAGTTGAAACTGGTCCAAAATGTGGCATCTCGTTTGCTCACTGGAAGCGCCATTAGAGATCATAGTTTGCCTGTATTGCGCCACCTGCATTGGCTCCCAGTTGCGTTCCAAATCATCTTTAAGGTTTTGGTGCTAACCTTTAAAGCCTTACGCGGCTTGGGACCCTCGTACCTACGGGACCGTCTGGCCCCATACGTCCCAGTTTGGCCTCTGTGTTCAACAGAGGCCAATCTCCTGGTGCTTCCTGGCCCCTCAATGATGGAGCTGGCCTCCACTTTACAGCCCTGGCTCCTGCCTGGTGGAACATTCTCCCTCCAACTGTCTGGGTCCTGTGGGACCTTGGTGAATTCTGCAGACTCTCTAAGACTGAGTTGTTCCACTGGGCTTTTGGGGAGGCTGGCCGCTGATGGCGCCCCCGTACTTTCACCTAGGTGGTCCCTATTACCTACGGGACCTTCTGTTCCCCTCTCAGGAGGGGTTTTAAATTGTTGGATGCTATATGATGTATGCTGTATTTTAAATGGTTTTAGTTATTCTAATGTTATAGAGTTTATATTTATATTTGAGATTATGATTGTGCTCTTCCTGTTATGTTATGTCATTTTATGCTGTACACCGCCTAGAGCCCTTCGGGGGTGGGCGGTATATAAACTTAATTTACTGGTAACAGCAACAGCAACAGCAACAGCAACAGCAGCAGCAGCAACAACAACAACAACAACAACAACAATAATAATCCTCTCTCCCATGGTTGCTTTCAAAAACCCAGATTGTCCCATCATGGACCTGCTATCTCATTCAATTCAGCGCTTCCTTTTTTTTTCTTATTTCCTCTACAAACTTCAAGTAGCAGCCATATGGTGATAACCAAACCGCTCTAAACCTCCTGAAAACATGTTTCGTACTGTAATATTATTTGTAAATTACCAAAAAAGAAAACCACACTCCTATCCAAATACCATCTTTCAGTGGGTAACAATGATAACATTCTCAACATAGCATGAAAAAAATTACTCACTTCCATATTATACTCGGGGAAAATATTTCAATGAATGAGAACAAATGCTGAAGATAAAGTTAAATGGAAATTCTACCTACAATACCAACAACATCATGTCAAAATAAATCAAAGGAGAAAACTAGTAGGTTTTCTTGCCAGGAACTGATGGGTGTTACAAACTTCATGTGATGGGGATTGTGAACACAGCAGAGCCTGCCCTTCTATTCTTGCTAAAGCACAAGTACTCTTTTCAGTCTCTCCCCAGTATGAGTCCCATGTTGAAGATTACTAAGTTAATAATGAGCACAGATCTCCATCCGCTAGAACCAGGTCTCAGAATCATTTGTTCTTGATTTTGTTGTTGTTGTTTTACAATATCATCAGTGTAAAATGATACTTTAGAGGGCAAAACAGTGGATCTCTGCTTTAACAACCCAACGATCTAACATTTCAAATGATGCAGACAACAAATGGGGAGAAACCACAAGGGAAAAGAAACTGGCTTTTCAGTAAAATAACATGTGTTTATAATGCCATAACAGAAGACAAGAGAAACCACATAGAGGTGTCATCCCTTATTTTTATTTAATATCCAGATTTTAAATATATCGATTACTTTTAATGCTAGAAGGTGTGACCTACATAAAGCAGGGGTAGAAAGTAAGCATTTTAACAAATGTTCCCTGCATTATATGCCGAGACTTTGGTGCTGCTGTTGGTGATGATGATTGAAGTGTGATGAAAAATGACAACTCTAATTTGAAATAAAAGTGTAAGATGATATGGCAAAAGAAAGACAGAATTAGAAGAACAAAGAGGCTATTGTAGAGCTCGGCTGTTCAGCAGCCAGAATATTTTCCACTTAAACAGCCGAGCCCCCTTTCGCTTCTTCTTTCATTCTGTATTTCTCTCCTGTCTCTCCCCTCCTTCCCAGATAGCTCAATTATTCATGGGTCAGTTTATTCTCTTAAAACTTTCTTCAGCTAAAATAAAACTCAGTCTTTCAAAAAGATGGAAAAGTTAAAGCTTCCCAGGCATTGTGCCTCCAGCTAATGTTGCCATTTCCGAAGTTGATTAGGAGCCTTATGGCTGTGTTCCTCCTCCACCTGTGACATTTTTCTCAGTTCATGAGATAAATGTCATAGGCAGTTAGCCAATCAGAAATCTGAGGGTACCAACTGTCACTGTACCATGAAGAGCTGGCACCCCAGTTTCTGATTTTAGTTGTAACAGTTGAGAAATTGAGAAATAACCCAATTGAGAAATAACCCAATAACCATGAATATGGTCCATCACTACTGGAGAGGCTTCTGTAATATACTGGCCTGAGGACAAACCCTCCTCCCTTAATCAAGTTGGCCTTTCGACCAACTATTCTTTGAGAATTTCACCCAAGCTCAACAACCAACATCCAGGGAATCAACAGGATAACATCTGTCATATGATGGAGAACCTGATAGATAAGCATATTCAAGCTCTTCAAATACAGCTCCACCACAGGTCTCCACGGCTTCCTCATTTGGTGGCTCTACAAACCCATCCTCTAATTTCAGAGATTTGTCAGTTCCCACATCAATTGGATAAAAAATAAAAACAACACAGGAGGTAATTAAATAATTTTTTAAAATTTTAATAACTTTAATGTACTTTATTTCCTTGTGATAACTTTATTGTACTGTAGAAAGTACAAGAACAGAAAAAAGCTACACTGAGGGCTCAAGATCTATTTCCAATATCCAGTGGTGGGATTCAAATAATTTAACAACCGGTTCCGCTGGTGGGATTCAAATAATTTTACAACTGGTTGTTTACAAGCACCATTTTAACAACCGGTTCTGCTGAAGTGGTGCGAACCTGCTGAATCCCACCACTGCCAATATCCATTCAGTGACCCAATTTCCAAGCTGTGTTCCCAAACTCAAACATCATCACTAGAAGAACTGGCTGCGTGGCTGCGGCATGGTAGGTTTTGCTCTTACTGGATCACAGCAACACAGTCTGGAAAGCCCACAACAGCCAGTTGATGCTGGCTGTGAAGGCCTTTGACAATACAAAGGTAGTTAGGTTCAGGGGCATTCCACCCATGGGGACAGGGGGGTTCAAATGACCCTGGGCATACTGGTGGGGGTGCAAAATTGCCCCCACCCCTCTCCTCCCTTGAACCAACCCGGCTCAGAAGAACTGGGTCAGCACGGGGGAGGCGCCTAAAGACAGAACTGGCCTACTGCCAGGAGCTGGCCTGCTGCTGCAACACCCATCCAAGCTGCCTTCCCTCCCTAGGCCCTCGGGGGCTCTAGATCTTTCTAGATAAATGACATATAGGATAGAGATTGCAGCAGGTAGAGGAATTAGGTGAGATTAAGTGAAAAAACTGGATGGATTGAACCCGATTTTATCTTGGTCATATTGAGAAATAAGTTAAATCCAGATCCCTTCATGACTATATTTACTTTTGGTGCTTACTCCCAATGTATTGGTTGTCTTGACAACTGTTATTGAAAAACACCAGAACCTCTATGGTCCACTACAATTTTTGCAGAGGCTGAGGAAAGTTATTTGATCAAGAAAAGGAAACAAATTAATTGGACTGGTAATGAGTTAGGAACAGAAATGGAAATACTGAAAACAGCTGAAGAAATAGGTTTTCCTAGTTTTCTATTGGAATAATTGTTGTGATGTAAAGACCCTGCATTTAATTATTTCTTTTTACTTGATTAGATAACACCCTAATAGTCTGTATTCTATGTTCTTTCTTTTTTAACAGTACTTGTAAACATAGTAATCAAAACTACCAGCATCAAGTAAGTGGGTATGTTCTCTATTCTCGTAAACATCCGTTTAGTTTTTGCATTTTTAAAATGATCATCTAGTCATCCTCCTAGTTAGCCAGGGTTTCTGAAAACAGTTGCCGAAGTTCTGACTCCAAAGAAGCTGTAAAGAAGCGGGCTTCTCTTCTTCTAAAGGTAGCCAGAAATCTATGTTGATTTTATGGCAAGTTATTGGGTGGCCAGATGTAAAGCAAGGAGCTTTGCCCTGACAAGTTATAATTGTGCTAAGCCCCATAAATGTCACTCAGCAACTTGCATCCTTGCCCCCCTAAGTAACATCAAACATACACAGATTGAGAGAGGCATATCAATTTCAGCATGTTATCATCCAAAGGGGATCCTAAACAGAGAATTTACAAATGGTAATGATTCACTGAGAATGAAAACCAAGTCCTAGTCTTAATGTGAGCACCTTGGAGAATAACTTATAGACAGGCTTATCCACAGTACAGCCCAAAGCACATAATGAAGAAACAGCCTAGTTAAAAATGAGTCCCTGAAAACGAAATTCATGAAAATAAAAGTATTGTTATGATAGGTTTTTCTACTAATTCAGCTTTTGTCACCTGAAAAGCTGATAATTGCAATGACACCATGTTATTTGAAAGAGGGGAAGGAGGAGTGATTTTAAGGGTCCAAAAGCAAACCTGTTACTCCCCCCTAGATTTTTTTTCCAACTGAAAAATGCACAGGCTCTCTATGGAACCACAATAACAACCAGTTCCTTTCTTGTCTTGTATTTTCAACATTAACTCCTAGCATGGACTAGGGAAGACTTATTAGAGGAACAGATTTATCAAGTACACCACCAGCATAGGCTCTCTGCAAATGGGCCATACTAACCTGTAAAGGGAAAGTGTGGCAGAGAAATAAGCAATGGCTGAATGAGAGATAAAACACTATTTAGCCTGCAGGTAATAAACAGCAATAGAGATGATCAGTGGAATCAAGTATATATTTGCTATAAAGCTGTAGTAGAGGTTCTTAACATCAGCAAATAATTAGCATCTGCATGTCAAAGGCTTTGTTCCAAGGGGCACCTGTTTTGAGTAGAAACATAAGATATTATTTAAAAAGATGGGCATGAAATTTATCTGTATCTGTTTCTACTCCCTGTAGTACTAAGTGGCTTTCAACATTTTACACTTTTCCATTCCATCCTCACCAGAACCCTGCGAGGCAAGTCAGATTGAGAAAATGATGGGCACAAGGTCTCAAGCAAGTTTTCAGACAGAATGGCATTTGAACCAAGGTCTTCCAGACCTTCTCATCTAGGCACTATACCACACTGGCTAGGTCTTCTGTCTAGGCACTATAGCACACTATACAACACTTCCTGTTCTAGGCACTATATCACACTGGTCTTCTGAACCTAGGTCTTCCAGACCCTATAGTCTAGGCACTATATCACATATGGTATCACATAAAAGTGATGTGAAGGCAGAGGATCACAGGTAAAACAGAGGATCACAGGTAAAAGGCAAATGGCCTTTGTTGGTCTTAAAATTCCACGGAGCAGCAAACAGGCACAGGTTAAGCAGTTCATGCATAAAAGGCCAAAGTTTTATTCTTGGTATAAGTTTTCATGTACATGCACATTTTTTTTCAGATACACAGGGGTATCTGAACAGGTTTATATGCACACAAAAGCTTCTATCAAGAATAAAACTTCAATAATCACAAAGAATTTTTAAAAGCATTAGTATATATAGACATTATTATTTAATTCAAAATTTTAAAGCATTTCTATCTGACCTTATTTCCTTGAGCTTGAGGCAGCTAAACAATGGAACAGCAAGTTGCAAGGACCCACAACATAAGGAGGACATTAACACAAGAACGTCCAGATTTAAAAACATGCAATTAAATCTACTGAAATAATTTACTCCCTTCCAAATGTTCTTTGCAACCGGAATGAATGGCATGCTTTCCTAAACGTAGTCACTGAAATTATTCTCTAGGAGGTCATTGCAATGGACTTCACCTGCTACACAGAGAACCCATAATGTAGCTTTTGCTCTATGGACAGTCTTAAGAATCAAAATCACAACTGGCACATTGGAGAGGGCAGGGAGATATGGTTCAATATATATGAGAGCCCAAGGCCATAAAGAGCTTCACACATGATGGCCAGCAATTTGAATTGCATATGGAAGCAAACAAGTAACCTATGCAATTGATGCCATGCTGGAGGGATGTGTTCCAGGTGGTTGCCCTTTGATGGGTGTCTTCTTGCTGTACTTTGTACTAACTGAAGCTTTGGAACTGTCTTCAAAAGGCAATGAAATGTGGAATTGCCTTCCAGCAGCCTCATATGGAGTCTGCTCCATGTGGGGCTGCCTTTTGAAGACAGATCTGAAGTTCAGTTATAGTAAGTTCAGTCAGGAGTTTTTGTAGCATGAATCAGCACAGTCTAGATAAGGGACCAGCTTGCCAGTTTAGTTCCAGTCTTAAATGACTAGTCTGATGAACAGTTTCAAATACTAGCTGCTTTGCAATTTCTGGATGTTTTTTCAAGGATACTTAGAACAAGACAAACACAGAGCTCAAGTGAAAGAGATTGGCAAGCATGAAAGCAGTACAAAAACCCTATGCTGGACCATTAGAAACATGTGCAACTTATAACCCACGTGTTCTCTTTTCTCCCTACAACCCTAAGAATATGAATGTTTAAAAACAAGCATATACTGTGCAAAAAATCCAAGTTGTGATTGGACTGCTATTAATAGTTAGGCAGATTATGTACTAGGTCCCCTGCAAACAACTTTACAGTGCTCTGGAACTGAAATTTTTTTGCAGGGCTCAGCATATCTTCCCATGTTTCCAGGACTATAGTTCACTGTGAATCTGACAAGAAGAGGGCCTTAAAACATGTTTTGCTATCTTTACATTTTTAAAAAACAATTGCAAGTGTCAGGGACATTAGTAAAAACATATTTTCACCTCCCTCAGACACAACATGTTGTATAGTTGCTGGTGGTATCATCAAAATTGCTAATAGATATATAGTTAGCTTGGAGAGTTGCTTTGGATTTCACATTTAATATAAAACTGTGATGTTTTGAAGTTGTGTTTTCCAAGATCCATGAAAAAGCAATGCCTCTGGGAGGTTTTGAAATGTAGGCTTGAGGGTAAATGATGCAATCCTGGAGTCAGTTCAGGCAAAGAATTGGAGAACAATTACAGACACTTAAGACACTTTCAGACAAAGGAATTCTAACTCAGGCATGCTGATTCCATACCAAACACCTCCAAGCCACACAAGCCCTGCACAAATCAGTGCTGGTTCAAGCAGCAGATCAGGGAGTGGCACGATTAGCAGTTACAACACATCTTAGCCCAGTTACTGTTGTGGGAAAACCAACTATATTTGGCTCCTCTTTACTCAGCATGCCTCTTACCCTAAAAGCAATGATCATGCAGGAGTCCTACAGACATTGGCTCATTCCGCACACGCAGAATAATGCTCTTTCAAACTGCTTTCAGTGCTCTTTGAAGCTGTGCGGAAAAGCAAAATCCACTTGCAAACAGTTGTGAAAGTGGTTTGGAAACGCATTATTTTGCATGTGCGGAAGAGGCCATTATTTCAATACCCTAAGTCTCATTAGTCTAATCATATATCATCTCTTGATAAGTGGGGCACAAGACATTAGAAATATAGGGTAACTAAGACATGGAACATCAGCTATGGTTCTTGGTTATATTATAAAATCTTGCTATTAGCTAAATAAACAGGACAGACTTATGGGAACTTGCATGGATGCCACTGAAGGCAGTAGCCCTGTGTGTCTCTTCCTTTGCTCTCACCAACATGATCTAGGTCTACAAAATGTATAAGTTCCACATGGTCCATCTTATGCATTGAAGGCAACCTGTATGAGAAAAAGCTGTCTGCTCAGATGGATCATTGTTATCTCTTTTTACATTGCTACAATGGCAAAAGCTTTTGATCAATTCCAAGTGAAGATTTATGTGGCATTTCTTGAACCACTTATCTTGTCTCTAATTAATGAGAGGGCTTAAAACAAATAGAAGAAAACCACATTTTGAAACAGTAGTGCCCAGGAGCTTGTCTTATGCAACCTTCAGATTTGTATAACCTGAAAATGTGTATTTAAATGGTATTTTTGATACTGTCACATACAATATACGGCATAGTTACTATTTAGCCATTCATTACATTTTGAAGTATGGATGGGAAACATTTTATGATATTTTGCACATATTTGGAGTTTTGTATTTGTCACATGACTATATGTATTATATTTATGTGTGACTATTTGTTTATATTTTGATTAGCAACTCAGCCATCCTTTTGACAAGGATGCACTCTTGTATTGGAATTCCCTTGATAGGCCAAAATAAATGGAACACTGCAAATTTTTGCTAGAAGGGACCCTGATCTTTCCCCTAATGTGGAATAACAGTATACTTTTCTTTAGTATCATGTGTATCATAAATATCATCACCTAGGTTACAAGGTGAAGGCTGGTTCTTAGACTTGTCCAGATTTGAGATTCAGTGTCAAACCACTCTGTGCTTGGAATTCCCAGAAGTTTTTTCAAATGTTATTATCAGGCATTCAAGGATTTGATTTGGATTGAAACCGCAGAATGAAGGGAGGAAAAATTCAAGTTCACCCCAATGGGGCACATGGATACTCCCCAGAATTATTTCAGGTCAGAAAATGGTGCTGTAGGGAAGGTTTCAGACATGGTCCTAATTCAAATTGGGTTCTCACATGCCTTAAAATTATGGTTAAAAAACTCACCATGATCTCTAAATAAACAGCTCCTACAGCACTCCTGATCTGCCCCTTGCCATAAATCATGTGAATGAAAGAAATGTTCATATTTCTGGCTGTGTCTCTATGTACTGAATGAAAGTGAGATATTATGCACAAACCGAAATGCTGTTGGTTTCCAAACCACTAGAAAATCCAGGACTGGAGTCATGCTGTGCCAGAACCCGTATGCTAGGGATGCTGGCCAGAAAGAAGGAAAATTGGGCCTTGCCTTATGTATATTTCTTCCTGGCCATAAGCCATTTCTTTTCTTTTTTTAAAAAAAAGAGGAAAAGAGGAGAAGGGCTGCATGGGCTTGAATACAGGATCCAATGCCATGTCCTTGTCACTGAAATAATTTTATTGAGGGTATACATACCTTATATGCTTTTGGTTTCCAGGTTCAGGTCTTTAGTGCTCAGTCAGAAGTATAGTGATTGTCCATGGAACAAAATAGGAATGTTACTCTGGGATATATTTGGCATCAAAGCAGTGATGACAGTGATGTCGGCTGAACAGCCCACAGTGGCTTCTGTTTGTCATCTATGTAGATGGGGTGGGGTTAGCAGGGTCTCAGTTCAAGGTCTGAATGTACACTGTGAGAACTGGGTTCCCATAACACCACAGGCAGTTCCCTAAATGTAGATGTATGCAGGGATGCCCTTAGAAATCAATCTCTGATCTGAATTCTGGTGGCAGAGCTAGAGGAGGGTGGATCATATTCTGGGTATCAATTTTAGCAGGCTGAACTAGTGATCTGTAAAAAGTCCATGAAGGAAATGCCTCAATATTGTGAAAAAAGACTTAATTTAACCTTTGTGTGAATGGACAGTAAATGCACACTTTGAACCATACGAACGACATGTACACGTGCCAAGAAGTAGCACAGCAGAAGAATACAATAATTTGATGATATCAGAAGCTTCTGAGAACTCTAAAAGAACTAGCATTGTTGCACTGTCTGTCCCTGTCCTTCTGCCAGGTTGTTCAAGGTGTATTGGTTTGAAAGCCAGTCTTCAAAGCCAGACTGAACTATCTCTACATTGTCAACTCATCTGAGAAACCTTGGCATTGCTAAGCCTCAAGTGCTTAGACACACAAAAAACTACAAGATGGTAATTAACATCATTTGGGGTTCAAGTCTTTTTCAAGAGTAGTTTCATCACCATCTCTGCCAAGGCAGTTGGCACTATATCTTTAAAGAAGGATTTACTACTACCTGCATCCAGCTGGCAATTCTCTCCATCCAACTTTCTCAAGCCAGCCATGGAGAACAAGCGTCAAGAATTGATGTGGCAACCTAGATTCCTCTAAGCAGCTTGTCTAAGTCCTCAAGTTACAGTAACTGAAATTCATCCAAGTGATCCCGCCTAAATAGTGCACTGATAACATTTTGAGAATAAACAGCTGAATAAGTGGGGTCTAGATTGTGTTAATGTAAATTCATCTTCAGAATGCATAGCAAACATGTCACGGTGGTTTCTGCACAGCACAAATAGCTGAGGAAGCTACTTATCCCTTTTGGGGGAAGAACTTTGCACAGTGCTCTTTCCCAAAATGGGTTCAGACCATAATATTTCTCTTAACCCAGGTTTTACCAAAGTCACTAAATTAGAGGTTTTTTTTTTTTTGAGAAACCGCAGGAGTCACAGCAACCTGGACTGCTTGCAATCACTTCCTGGAGGGGTGAAATCTCCAGTGGGAAGACAAACAGGGGAAATTGGGTTCAATAATAATGTGTTACACACATTATTAGTGTGCTGTGCAGAAACCACCAGTGAGCCTCAAAATATCTGGGGCCAAATGTCAAAACTTCTTTACCATTTGGAATAACTCAGCTGAATTGCTCCACGTACATACAATGGTGATAGAAACGTAAGCCTGCTTCACTATCATCACAGCCACAAAAGAATATCTTCAGTTATATTTTGTAGAACCTGTAGGACGAGATGTTCCATGAGGTCTATGTTTGGTGGATTCTGCACAGCATAGTATTAACAAGTTGCATTCACTATTTGAATCCAGGTCTATTTTATTCAGTTTTTGTATTTCACATGGGTGCCCATTTTTGGTGAAGGAAACCAAAACCAGTTTTCTTTCTGCCCCTTCACACAAACCCACTATTTTTTTTTTACAATGAAGAAGAGCTGCAGAGGCGCAAACATCCCATTTTTCCTGTGTTCTGATTGGCTGTTCCATCACCACAGTCCCCCTTCCGCCCACTCCTGCCCTCTGCTTCAGATTGGTGGAGAATCTACAGCAACCCCGGGAGGCCAAACAGGACCTCCCCTTCCCATTTCTACAGTGTGGAAAAAAAGTTGAGGACTTTGAAACCATAACACATGTAAACATGAAGCATGCAACCCTCCACCCTAATGTTGTGATGTACAAAATAATAAAAACTGTTCAAAAATGGAGCAAAGCAATATGTCCCATCCACATCCAAAGGTGTGCATCTGCCTAGCTACATGCTGTAAGCACCCCCCAAAATAAAGAAGAAGTTGCAATGGCCAAATTTGTTGTGAATCCACTGCTGTACTCATTTGGGTGAAATGGCACTCACAGCTACTGCCAAGGGGAGAAAACGTGCTTGGGGAATGTTTCAGAAACAGCAGGCTATCATACTGAATGGCAGCTCAGCAGAAATGAAACTGACATGATAAAAGGTGGGAGAACAGGCGGCAGGCCAGGAAAAATAAAGCGGATGGGCAACCTTGGCAGCAGGTTCAACCCAGGATTTTTCAAAAACATAATGATTTTGACGATTTTTGAAAAAACGGGTTGTGGGAAATATAATGGGTCAATTCTGATTTGGGGAAGGGACCCATGTAAAGTACTTCCCCAAATCACGATATTTCCCTTCATCAACCCATTATGTTTCTACCATGCAGAATCCACCTTTGAAGTAGTAATGATATTCTATCCAGTAGGACCCTCTCTTCCCTCCTTCCACCACTCTTGAAAGCATTTCTGTCTATATCTCTTTTTAAAACTGATACAAACATTTTGATTCTTTTTACACCATCTGGATAAACTGCATATCAATTTTACTGTTGTGTTTTATGCTGGAAGCCACCCTGAATGGAATTCAATAAATAAATATAGATCAAAGTTTCTTCCACTGATGCTCTAGTAGTTCTGCTGATTCATTTCATAAACCTCATTGCTTCAGTAAACCAGGGAGCTGAACAAGCCCTTAGGACAGTACTGTAGCAGGGGTGTAGCACCAATGGGGCGGGGTGGGGGGTGGTGCGATGCCCTGCGCGGTACTGTGGCAGGGACGTGGTGGGGGCATTCGGGGGCAGGGGGCGCTGGTTGCATGAATGCCCAGGGCGCAGTTTCCCCTCGCTCTGCCCCTGTACTGTAGAGAACACTGAAATTGTGACAGCCTCTTGGGCCTCTGCATTTCCGAAGTATCTAAATCTATGTTAAGACATAACATAATAAGGCTGTTCCCAGGAGTCAAATTTCCAACCAAAGAGTGTATTTTTCAAACTGAGGGTAAGCAGAGCTATGGCCCCTTCCACATATGCAGAATAATGCACTTTCAATCTACTTTCACAAGTGGATTTTGCTATTTTGCACAGTAAAATCCAGCTGCAAAGTGCGTTGAAAGTGGATTGGAAGTACATTATTCTGCATGTGTAAAGGGGTCTATGAGAGACCACACTGGTTTCAGAATTGACATCAGGAAAATGGCTAATTCTGCATTTTTTGAAAATACTAAAGTACTCTAATGTGGTATTTCCAATGGGAAGCAAGTTGTATCACCTTCCAAATAGGAATGATACGAGAATCCATAATACACTGTTTCTACTGTACTACACTATTCTCCATAAATGCTCTATTCCTCCTTAAACAGAAACATCTGAAAATAATTATATGTCCTTTAATTGTGGGTGTTATTTATTAGCAGGTTTCTGAGGAAATGCTTTTCTCAGAAAGGTGTGGCTTGAAGCAGCTGGATCTAAAGGCAGTCCAGCTTCAATCCAATACAATCTGGCAGACATTGTTGGTTGAGTGATTCTAGAGAACAATCCAAATTCACATGTTATCCTAAACTAAAGCCTGTTAGCCAAATAATAAAACTACACAGACCCTAGAGTCCCTCATTAATAAGCTGCAGAACAGCCAATAATGGGATTCCCTGAATATATAAAACTTGATTTTCAGAAAGGCCACTAGGTCCTCTGATGAAAATGAGAGACATGTCCCTGTTTCCGTTAATTAACAGAATAGCTGAGATAAGTGAGGCTATGCTGTACGTCACATTCCATTTAGCTTAAACATCTCCCTCAACAATAAAGACCTGTGCCAGGTCAGAACACAACACTGATGAGAAAGAGAGCTGGGGGAAAAACAAACCAAAGAAACAGAAAGGAAAATCAGTGCAAATGTTTATAAAATGTCAGGAATTATGCAGGATTATGGATGGGCAGAGCTGTGAAACTTGGATGTAGACCTACGGCAAAGTTCAGAGATGTGTAGATCCAAAGCTCCCCCCCACCCCCCAAGTTCAGTGAACTGGTATAGCTTTATATTTACATCCAAAACCTGATGAGTCTGAGGCTTAGATTAAATAACTCTACAAAAGCACAAATGTATCACAATTCATACATTAATTAGAAACTTATCCATCAATTAAGATCTTTGTAAGAGTCATCAATAAATAGCTACAGGAGAGGGCATTCTCTGTCCTGGTGCCCTGATGGCAGAATCCATTTCTAGGGTTGAACAGATTCCCTCATTTCCATCTCTAGCAATCCACAGATGAAATGATCATTCACAAACCTCAACAATATGTTTTTTCTTGCCTTTAGCAGATAACTTTATTAACAGAGTTATTAGGCCATAGCCCACAAGCTCCAGCAGCATTTGAGGGAGGGGACTGACACACTGATGTCACTTCTGGTGAAGTGACATCATGAAAGGAGGTACATGCCCTTCTGTGTCAAAACATCACTTCTGGTTTCTGGAAGCAGTGACATCAGTGTATCAGTGCAATGCTGATGCATACCCATTTCCCCCTACTTTCCTCCGACTAGCCTTTCAGGCAAGCAGACAGTGAATGAGGTTGTCCTGCTATATTTATCAAGAGAAGTAAAACTTGATCCAAATATGATCAAACACAAACTATGGCATATTTCATGCCTGGATAGATTGCTTACTGCAAGTCCCATAACTCAGGTTTTGATCCAGGCTGGTGGAAAGGTATCTGGATTGGATCATGAAATTTTGTGATCATCCTGACTTTCTTCCTGGCCAGATATCTTTCAGGCACCAGGTAAGGGTCATCATATCTAGCAACAATGGCTTTTAGAAATAAAAGGATGTACAGCAAGTTTTATCAGTGCTGCTTTTGTTTTGAATATTTACTGTTTTTGATCACTGATAGATAGTTGGATCAAATACTTTTCAAGTAAAAAAAGTAGATTTAAAATCTATTAAACAAATTATAAAACAAAAACAGAAATGCTTTGCTAGGTCAAAAGGCCATATAACAGAAAAATGGACACCTTTGACAGCTCTCATGCATTAAACATTAAAAGCCGAGGACTCATTAACATGAAGACTCTCTCCCCTTCGTCCAGCTGATCACCAGGAAAACTTACCATGCTTAGCTCCTTCAATTACACACAGTGAGGAGTCCTGATCAGACAACAGTTTTGACTACAACAGTTGAGATTCTCAAGCAGCTTCATGCCTGCATGGTAACCACTTGTTTTACAGGACCAAATCAATGTGCCTTGCAGCTGCTTTTCACCAGTCTAAGAACTAAATTTTCTCTATTTTCTGCTGAAGCACTTATGCCCCCGAGTCATGATCAGGTCCTCTGCATTGACACTTGCAGTTTATCCCTTGTACTTGCTACAATGCATTGCCTGTGCAGCCAAGGCTATCTATTCAAGGAAGGAACACAAGAAACGAGGGCAAGCTTATTGGGTTTCATGGGCAAACCAGAAGCTACATTAGTAGTAAATCTCAGTCAAAAAATCTATATCTGAATTTATTTTCTTTTAATTATGTGCCTTTGACAATTGGAAGCTGGTGACAGACAAGTGGGATGGGGGGACTGCAATTGTAATTGTACAAGAAAGCATCTTAATCATGCAAATAGACAGATCTGAACAGTTTGCTAAATAATCAGCTCTACACTCATGATTGACAAGGAGGTGAGTAAAACCAGATGGTGTTTACAAATGCCTACAAATAAAAGGAGAATGAACCAGGAAGTATTTACAGGAAAAGGGAAAGAATGAACAACATACAGAAAAAAGGAAAAGAAGTCTGCTCTTACCTGGCACAAGCCACTGATGCACATATCCAGTGATTCAGTGTAACATCGGGTGCCATCCAAGACCTTAGGTGCCAATTCCACAACAAGACTTGTCCCTTTGGCCTGGCACTTTAATGAGCATGGGTTGTCAGGATCATTAGAGACCGGAAGCCATTCATACAACTGCCCCTGATATTTGACATCATTATGTGCTGAACACTGCTGTGTACGAAAATCACCTGCTTCTGGAGGGCAGTCCTGAGGAAGGAATGAAAGAACAAATTTAGAGAGTCATACAAAATGAGCTGCTGCATTTATAATATGATGTCCTTAACTGTGGGCTGGACACAGGCAAGAAAGTGTCACAGCAGCTCCTGGTTAAACATATCTTCAGGTTTTCTAACCAATGCAAAAGCTGCAAAACCTCTCTACCAGAGGTAGAGCTAGCATCATCAGCTGGTAAGCTGGGGTAGATGCTAAAGTCACAGGGCTTCCCAGAGGCCCACTAATAGACCTTGTGTGACATAACTGTGCTTTTTTTTTGTATTTGGAAAAAGTGGCAGCTTAAAGACAGCCTACTGCTATTTGCCATTGCAAACTTCACCCACTATGGATCTTTGCCATGCTCTGTTCACACTAAAAGCCCTTGTGACCAAAGAGCAACAGGACACAAATACAGTAAGTCATGCAGGTTGGGGTCTGCTTTGAACAAAGTCATGTGTAATCACTCTCATATTTCTTGCAAGAAGAGAGGTATACCTGTGGAAGAAAGAGGTGAGGCAGTTTGGATCCCTCTTCAATGTAGCTCCTCAATCAACCCACATGACTATTCACCCACACCAGTCCCATAACTATAAAAAGTACAGGGTTGGGGGAGGGGAAGGTTGCAGTGATCCATCTCCATATTGTCTGTATATTGTCTCCAGCAATAGACACACACATCAGTCAAACTATCCCAACACCATCATCATTAAGGATTCTTCAGTGAAGTGCTACTGAGGGGTGACTGGAATAGGACTGAAGTATTTCAAGGCCTTACGATTTGAGTACAAGAAGTAGATAAATTTGCCCCTAACAAAAATGCTAGTTACTTAGTATTTCATTCTAGTACTTCTAAGAAACACATACAGACCAAGCCAATGTTTCTTTTTCCTTTGTAAAGGAAGGAGGAGGGAGAATCTCTTGATTCAACTGTTTGTTTATTTAAGCATTCTTTTGCTAGCATTTCTTTCCAAAAGAACCTAAATCAGTCCATGAAGCAAAGCAAGCCAGAAAAACACTCTGTATATTTGTATTACTTCAACCTGACTAATGCAAGCAGAGATTTTACAATCCACAGAATCAGCAAGTTTCAGGAGATTTTTTTTTAAAAAAACGCACTGCTGTCCATGCCTTGTTTTCAAAGCATTCTGAGGGAGGTTTCAGAGATGTTTTGGGTGCAAACATTGGTTCTCTTATTTGTGCAAGATCGTATGCTAAATTATAGTTTAGCTGTTAATGAGTACCATGCACATCTTTTGCTAGACCTCTTGAGACAAATGGTTTCTATAGAGTCAGATATTTTGTCCTTTTTTCAATAGCTTTAAATCCAGATCCATTCATACTCCAGATGCATCTATTGTATATACAAACATATGAAACTACCTGATACTGAGTCATTAATATTGGTCCACCTAGCTCAGAATTGTCCATCATGACTGAGAGCAGCTTTAAAGGGTCTTGGGGAGGCTTGTCACGAGGAGGTATTGAAGCCATCATTGAAACAGCAGGTGGAAGCCCTTGCTTGGACACTAATTATGCAAGTACAAACATATCTATACTGTGTGAGGCTGAGTGGTGGAGACTGATCAACTCCAAGTTTCGTAGATGAAATGGATCAGCTAAGTCCACTTGAATCCAGCTTATGGACTGATACTGGTACTAAAACTGCCTTGGTCACATGATTGGCTGTCTTTGTTAGAAGACAAACAAGGGAAATGCAGTCCTTTTGTTTATCGTGTATCTCAGCAGCCTTTGACATGAGTGGAAATGGGGTGAATTCAACCCTTACCACTCTCCTGAGTAAAGTTTGAAGCCTTCCTCCAGACTGAGAAACTTTCCTTTAAATTAAGCAGTTTTTCTGTTGAAGGAAGAGTGTCTTAAATTGAAGGAAGGCTGCTTAAACTAGAGGAAGGCTCCTTGGGGGACACTGGATCCAACCCAATATCTGTGTAGAGTAAATGGCCAAGATGAGCATTAGAGGCACCACATTCCAGTGATGTCATTACTGTCTGGCTGACAGATTTCTATCAGATATGACTAAATGGCACTGCCTACTAAAGCTATAGAAATTGGGAAGAAAGGGATCAATAGCTCCTTCTGTTCCACCCACATGCCTATTCTCTCTTTTCTCTCAGAGCTTCTCATCGTTTTTATTGTGTGGGAGCTGCACAACATGGCTTGCTTCTATACTGTTTTAGTAAACTTCAGCCACCCAGAACTATGCAGAAAGAATCTATGGAACCTAGTGTGGTTCCTTATCTTGTTAGCACTGACTCAGTTTCAGGAGTGGGTGATCCTCTTCACTATACAGTGGATTCTTCCCTTGAGGCCCCAAGCCTTTGACATTACAGAAGTAGTTGAACAGCTCCTATACCAGTGGTGGCGAACCTATGGCACGGGTGCCAGAGATGGCACTCAGAGCCCTCTCTGTGGGCACTCGCACACAAAGTTCATCATGTGGGAGGGGGTGGAAAATCACCCCCCCACACACACACACCTAGGCTGGCCTGGGCATGATCCTTTACCTGGGAGTAAGCTCGGTTGCTGGCAATGGGGCTTGCTTCTGAGTAAAACCTCCTGGGATTGTGATTCGCCCATTTGAAGCACGGTTGCTTCACTAAGCTTACTCCTGAGCAACGCGTGCCTCGGAGCCAACCGTTTTTTCTAAAGTAAAACCTCAGTATTCGGGTTAAATTGCCGTGTTGGCACTTTGCGATAAATAAGTGGGTTTTGGGTTGCAATTTGGGCACTCGGTCTCGAAAAGGTTCGCCTTCGCTGTCCTATACCATAAAGATAATATTAGAAGTGGTCTTCAATTAACATCCCCCTTCCCAAGCCCACAACTTTCAGTTCTAATTTGACCTTATCTTGGGTTCTGTTCTTTTTGGCAAAAAAGGGGGGGACTTTATTAACATGACTAAAACAAGAAACACACTAGTCATGTGTTTTGTATTCCCTCACAGTTTTACTATACCTCTTCCTAATACTACGGCAAGATATATAAGCTGTCCCCATAATGGCAGAAGGGAAATGTATATGTTTGATACTGGAATATGTACAGTAGTATAGTAAGTAGGAAGCATGAGGCAGATGTAGTTACTGTTTCCCATTTTTCAAGGCACCCTTAAGTGCCTTATTTTATTTTATTTCTTAAAAAAAACTTTATAAGACCATGGCTGAAGGAGTTCTGCCTCTTGGGCTGTCTCAGGAATAGATAACACCATCTTGCCTTAAATGACTATCCTCTCATGCCACATGGACAATAATCTAAAACATAAGAAACACAAATACTAGGAAGTATAGTGACTTCCCCATAGCAATAAAGGAAGAAAGTGATTATCTAATGCCCAGCATAATGTACACAATGTATATACAGAGAAAACTGTTACCTCTGTTAAGGGAACTCACTAGAACTTCTACTTCCACAAGAAGAAATTGGATTAGGGTGAAAGGCTGCAGTTCTCAAACACAATTGTTCATGAGCAGTTTGAGAATGATGGGACAGGAATTTTGGGACAGAATGATGGGAAATTTTGAGAATGATGGGCAGGGGCGTAATGAGGCAGCCCTGGGCAAACTGTAGCCCTGGGCAAAACCTGAGTTGGATGCCCCCCCCCATGGGTAGCCACTCCACCACGACCAAAAATTTTTTGCACCAGGACATTGGTGCCTGCAGGGGGTGCATTTTTAGACATATCACCACCAATATTTCAGCATATCATCAGGAGACTGTCCTTATGCTACTCCCCAAGTTTGGTGAGGTTTGGTTCAAGGAGTCTAAAGTTATGGACTCCCAAAGGGGGTGCCCCATCCCCCATTGTTTCCAATGGGAGCTAATAGGAGATGGGGGCTACAGTTTTGAGGGTCCATAACTTTGGTCCCCCTGAACCAAACTGCATAACTTAGCAAGTGATCTCCAGATGATACCCTGAAATGTTGGTGCCGATACATCAAAAATTGCACCCCCTGCAGGAACATCCTAGAAATTTGCCCAAGAATCTTTGTTCTGCATTGAGTTTACTGCATTGCTGTCAATGGGGGTTGCAGGCTGTGGGGGGCACATTTCTGAAGGCACAGTCTCAAAACTTTCAGGGTCTCATCAGGAGACTGCCCTAATGATACCCTCCAAGTGTGGTGCAGTTTGGTTCAGGGGGGCCAAAGTTATGGACCCTCAAAACTGTAGCCCCCATCTCCTATTAGATCCCATTGGAAACAATGGGGGATAGGGGCACCCCCTTTGGGAGTCCATAACTTTGGACTCCCTGAACCAAACCTCACCAAACCTGGAGGGTAGCATAAGGACAGTCTTCTGATGATATGCTGAAATTTTGGTGCTGCTAGCCTAAAACCTGCGCCCCCTGCCAGCCAAAAATGGAAAACCACTAAAATACCGAAAAACGAACCCAGCATTTTGATGCCCCCCACAAGGTGATGCCCTGGGCAGCTGCCCACCTTGCCTAATGGGCATAACGCCAGTGATAATGGGACAGAAATTTCATTTGCTAATGAAATATTTCAGGAGCAGCATGTATGCCTTGCTTGCACTTAGAAGAACAAAGAAGCAACTACATTGCTCATCTTGAAGGCAAGATTGTTCTGTATTTCCTTCTAGCTGAACCTGAATCAGCCATGATTTTAGAAACTGTAAGACAACATGGTGTGAGTGCTCTGTATGAACAGTCACTTGGTAGATACTGATCAGCTGGATTGGGGCTATGTGGTCACTGGATGTAAACAACCAGATACACCATTAAAGTAAGTCTAACTGTTCTCCCTCTCATTCCATGAGGGTATATAGCTCAGCTTAATAGCCTGGCTTATGCCAGCATTCACAGAGCCAAACTGGATCTCTTGTTTGGTTCTGGCTTGACTCAACCTACAAAACCTTCCAGCTTGCACTGATTTATTTTAACAAAGACAAAAGGTCCAATAAAACATACAGATATACAAAACCCTCTAGTCTTGCTTTCTCACAATTCAGTAGGATTGTTTGAGCCATTTGTTTTTATTTTTAAACCAAAGGAATAAAAAATGCATGGTTCACCTAGCACATTCTCAGGACACTGTGGGTGATCAGGACCAAAAGTTAAATACTGCAGGTCTGATTTCCAAGATTAAAATAATAGCATGGATTGAAAATAGCCAAGCATATGTTTAGAAAAGTTTCCTGTGAAACTTGAATCTGTTTGAAGGATAAATATAAGCACTCAGAAAAGTGTACAAGCATACTTATGCCATTGGCCCCAAGGCAGGAGTGAATGAATTTCAATCACCAGTGTGAAAGGCCAGCACAAACATACATTGTTCACTCCCAGCTATGTTTAAAAATCTTCTAGCCTAGTACAAGCATCTTTATACTAATCCACTTCAGACTATGAGTGGCCATGTCACACTATGGTATATGGTTGGCTTATACCAAAGTATTGGTGCCACTAAGGGCAGAGCTCGTTTGCACCCACCCCACCCTGTGGATTCATCTGTTGATGGCTGGTAGAATGGTCAAGTAATCTGTTTTCCAGGGTCAGATCAGCAGCTGGACTGCTGTGTAATACCCCTTTCAACCAAGTCTACCCTCACTTCTTAGTTATTTGTGATGTTTAATTAATCAAGGAAGAATGGCCTATTACATATTTTTCTTGGGTCACAAGCATTCTCTCTCTCTCTCTCTCTCTCTCTCTCTCTCTCTCTCTCTCTCTCACACACACACACACACACCTTGAAATAATTTCTATTACTCAAGGGTAGATGTGTAATTTTTCCAGGAATGTTGATGTCATTTGGGGAGGGTGGCATACCTGCAACCTTTAAACTTTAGTACCAACTGTAGTTATAAGCTGATGCTTAATACAGAGTAGCTGCTAACCTTTAATCACATATTTATATTCCACTAAGTAGAAACACCTGATTCACCAAAATGTAATGAAGCCTATGTCCCTCTTCCTTATTTAACCCAAGAGGAGCAGCTTGTGTTACTGTTCTTCCCCTTGGATGTAGGGAATAACCAAGGCAACAATTTCCATGACAAGGGAAGACTATTAGAGGTTTTTGTGTGGCTATGAATTAATGATCTTCCAAAAAGTCTTAATGTTAACAGACTTGCAAACTGAAGGACATGGCTTTTCCTGCAGCTTTCAACATTTTCTAGCATTATTATCTTTTCCAGTGAGTCATGCCTTCTCATGATGTTATCATCTATGGAGAATTCTATGGAGAATTCAGGCTTAATTTGATAAAGAGCTCATATAATTATAAGAGTTTCAGACTAGAATTTGGGAGACCCAAGTATGAATCACCACCATGGGGCTTACTGGACCAGTCTAATCTACCTCATAGGTTCACTGTGAGGATAAACTGAAGGATAGAAAAATTATGTAATGTCATGAGCCAGTCCCTGGGTACTTACCATGACACAGGCAGAACCTGAGGACACAGTGCAGCCAGAGAAAGCTGCTCCTGAGGAAGACCAGGCAGCAGAGCCAATGCTCAGTTCTTCCCTGCTTGATGACATACAGGTGGAGAAGCCTGCAGATCCTCAGGAACCCACTGATGAGCCAGCTGTGCAAAGGAGGCCAAAGCAGAGGCTGCTACTGCAGAAGCACAGAAGGAGTGCTTGTTTGGCAGCAAGGTATTGGAGATTAGAAGTCTCTGCATCTGATGAAGATTAACTCCTTACAGAATCCCAGGCCCCTGAACAAGGCTCTCTATGTAAGCCTTGCTGTGAGCTTGCTTCTGCCTGGGTGCAACAAGTGTATTTCCTGTTGTTTCTGTGTGCCCGGTCTACTACTGATCTCCAGCCTGTTTGACTGATCTTCTGTGCTGTGACCTGTTGGACTAGCCTGTGATTATGCCTTTGCCTGCTGCCTGCCTTGACTCATTGGACTGCCTTCTGACTAAGCTTTTGTCTGCCGCCTGTTCTGTCCTGTGAGACTGGACCTGACCATGCTTTGCAGCACATGTAAACTGCTTTGGGTCCCTACTGTGGAAAAGACTTAATACAAATGAAGTAAACAAATATAGCCGAAGATGGAGGGGCAGATAAACTGTTAGTTGGTGGGTGGTAAGGAGAGAGGAAACAGGGAAAGATGAATATACAGAGGATGCCAACAGGAGGAAAAGAGGCATTAATGTGGGGTGGGAAAAGTAGGGTGGCTCCTATAATCTGTAGTTTCCATGCTGTGCAACTGAGCCTAGCACAGTCAGTAACAAGCTTAACACAACTGGACCCAGTCGAGCTCAGCAACTTGAACCCTACAGAATTTCCCTAGGGGAGGCTGCTGGGGAGGGAAAGTCAAAGTGAGGGGTCAGATAAAGGTAAGTTGGTGGGTTGGTTGGAAGCAGATATAAAAGCAAGAAAAGAAGTGAGGTTACAGGGGCTTGCAGGGGAAAGAAAGAAGACATACAGCTCACACACACTCACACCCCGTCTAACTTTCTGGCATTTAGATTCTAGTGACCCAGCAGAGAGCACTTTCTCTAGATAAGCTTCAATAAGCAGTGACTAGGACAGGGGGTGGGACACACAAGAATTACTTCCTTGAAGATAGCCTTGTGCTAAAAATATATTCAGATTTTAAATTACCAAAACAAAACAAAAAAGCAAAAAAAGCACCTCTGACAAGGACTGCTGAATGAAGAAATCTAGATTCAAGCAGAAACGAAAGGGCAGTCAAAAATAAAAATGGCTGAAACGGAAAGGAGATGAGTTCTGATGCTTGACTTCTGCAACACTAGGGCCCCTTCCGCACACGCAAAATAATGCGTTTTCAAACCACTTTCACAACTGTTTGCAAGTGGATTTTGCTATTCCGCACAGCTTCAAAGAGCACTGAAAGCAGTTTGAAAGTGCATTATTCTGCATGTGCGGAATGAGCCTAGAGGTGTCTTTGCATCTGCTACAAAGTCTGAAAGGGCTTTGAGGCTGATGTTATAGACAGAATACTGAGCTTGTAGCTGGAAAATCAGGATTCAAATAACTTCTTAGCTGTGGACTCTGTGGGTGACTTGAGCAAGTCAACATTTTTGACTAAAATGGGAGCAGCAATAATAGCCCCTCAAAAGTTTATTGTAAAAAAGTGACAAGATAATTATAAATGTTGAATACACACAAAGCATTATTGAAATACATGATACCAATTATAATTATTGCTGCAGGATTCTCTGGCACATTCACTCAAAGAGGTTAAAAAAGTGAATTTATTCTACATAAATTATTACACTTTTGTGTAAATGGATACCTTGTGGGTTTGGGGCTGAAAGTCTCAGCGCCTCATTCTTGTAATTTTAGTTTCCAATAGGCAATTTTTCTTGCAACCACAATCATAGGCTCTAGTTTCTTTCAGATTTATTTTTAAAAAAATGGAATGAGAAGGCTGGCTATATACACACATTTTACTAGAAAATGCAGGAGTACAACTACAGTTTGGTCCTGCTTTTTTTAGTTCAGTTTTCCTAACTGTCAGGTCTTTTTTGTGGATGAGAATCTATATAGTTCAGCACATTATCTTTAAAAAGAAACCTTTTAAAATTGTTGGGTGTATTTCTTTCCCTTGAATATTTGCCTAACGTTAATATCTATGAACTCTTATTCATTTTCTCAGATTAATGCTTCCTACAAAACCAGCTTTCACTTTAAATATGTTTAGTAATTCCCAACCAGCATAAGCTTTTTAATTTTAATGCTAAAAAAAGTTTTAGCCCTTGTGCTGGAAATATTCCTGGTAACAACACCTAGGGTTACCAACCTCAAGATGGTGTCTTAAGTTCATCTAGAATGAAATTTGATCTCCACACTACAGGGATCAGTTTCCCTGGCAGATACGACAGCTTCTAGGGGCAGACTCTATGACATCACATCCCCCGTAAAGTTCTTCCCCTCCCTAAATTCCATCCTTTCCAGGCACTGCTCTCAAATGTCCAGGAATTTTCCATGCTGGAATTGGTAGTTGTAGTCATAAAACAATCCTTTTAAATCAGATCCTTTTATTTGCCCACCAATGTGGTGTTCCCATGCCAATTTCTGTTTAGTGAGCTTAGGGGAAAGATAGGATAAAGTCCAGATGTTGTCGGACAGTGAGTATTAGATCAGTTTGAATAGAGAAACATTCAAAATTTAAAGTGGGTATAATGCTAAAATACCATATAAAGTTTTGGTTTATTTTTTTTACCATTCCCAAGGTGTATACATTTGCTGTAAGAGACCAGAAGACTTGTTTCTCCCTGGTCTTCTCCGCACAGCAGAAATAAAACGTCCTACAGGTGTTTTAAAAGGATGTTTTGGCACCTTTTGTTTGCTCAGCACAGACAAAAAAAGAGTCAGCAGTCAAAAAAAATTCTTTTTCCCCACCTCCTGCCCAATGCAGTACTTGTCAGTTTCATAACTGCGCCAACCATTTTGTGTACTTCTGCAGAGATTCTTTGTACTTTTCCCATTTGATGAAGGCTTCCCATGGGCTTTCCACTGCTTTCAGCTCATTGGATGGTCATTGCACTGCAAAAAGTAAATGAATTTTGCCTGGTGATACCACACACATATCATTTTTCCTTTTTGTTTTGTTTTGAGCGATCTGTCTGTGAAGTTACAACGCACAACACAAGTATCTTTGATACGTGCACATTTGAATTATTGCAGCTTTGCACACAGCTCCCTTGAAATGAAAAAAGCAAAAATGACACATGTAGAGGATTGTCAGTCAAAACAAACTGAATTAATCTACTTTTTATAGCGCAGTGCACAACTGCAGCAAAAATGAAAGTAAGAACTGGGAGAGGAGGAGGGAGACATACCTTCTCTTGCCTGCTTTTGTTCACAAAGGCAAGCAGGAGACATCTTCAACCCAACTTCAGGAAAAAAGATAGCTAGTTGATTGATTTTTGAAAAATCCAGGTTGAGAGAAATAAAATGGCATGAACACATTTTGGTGGAGAGAGCTGTGAACCTCTTCCCCAAAATGTTTTTTATAACATCTTCAAGATGTAATATTTCTGCTGTGTGGAAAAGACCTCTGACTCCGTTTCCGTCATTCCAATCAGTTTCACCCCTCTCTGCTTTTTTCAAGATGGTGATAACAAAGTTTCATAAAAATTCACTTATGGAGATCTACCTGTTTTTACTCTTGGTTGTCCTGCTTTTAAATACCAGGAAGGAGGCTTTGTAGTTTTCTCACCTGTCAATTTTTTTCTTCTGTTAAACTACTTGGCTGTTCTGAACTTTCTGTGGAGAAGCATTCTTTCTTTTTTTATCAGCCTTGATACCCAGACTTTTGAGAGACAAATCAACTAGCAATATCATGAGGACAGGGCCAAATCTTCATTCTTTATGAAGGAAGGGGGGCAAATGTACAAAATGTTGTCCCCATATATAATATACCTATTTTTTTCTTTATATATATGTACATCATCAATGTGTGTCCGGGGGCAGCCAGGAGGCACTTCCCCAGACTTGCCACTGGCCCTGAGCTGCTCCCACGTGTGCCCCCCATTTGCCCCGTCAGACCTACCTCCCCAGGGGACTCAACCCAGCTGTGGCTAGGAAGACGCAGGCCTGGCTGGCCTCCATGCCCTGGGGATTCTTGCCACAACACATGGCAGCCACAGGACCCAGGTGCAAGGCAGCAAGCTGGCTGAGAGGCTGAGGGACATGACACCTGAGCCCCTGGCCTTGGGAGAAACAGCCACCACGATGCCCAAGCCCCTGGCCTTGGGAGCCACAGCCGCCGAGCTAGGACGCTGGGTGAGGACTCAGGCAGAGCCCGGCCAGCCAGAGGAGGCCCAATGGTAGGTCCAGGTCCCGGCGGTGGTGGCAAAGGGCCGACAGAGCCTGACACTGATTTCCTACCCTGGAGGAGAGGCCAAAGACCAGGGGGCCAATAGAAGACCAGGAAGAGCCTGGCAGGGATGGAGACCTCCTCAGGAAGACTGGCTGAAGGGGGTGGGGTTGGCTGAAGGGGGGAAGGAAAGGGATAAAAGAAGGCAGGAAGTGGGAGACAGGGAGGTGGTTAAGGAGAAGGAAGGGAGAGCATGGTGGAGGGTGTATGGTGAAGTGCGAAGGGAAGAGAAGAGAGTCATGGAGGAAGACAAGGTGTGGAGGGTAGAAGGAAAGGACAACGAATGGGAGTTGGAGCCAGGAGGAGGGAAGAAGCACACTGAGGAGGAGTTGGTTCTTACTCTAAGTGTTAGGAAAGGCACTATAATGAGCACTGATTTATCTTTGCCTTGTACGTGCTTTCTAAATTTAATTAACGAGAGCTGAGGTACAAGAAACTGTCTGCAGTTTGAAACACTGGACGAAGAGATAAGTTCACCTATAGTGACAATATAACTCAAGGAAATACATGGTTATACAAAAGTTTGGAATATTTTCTTTTCTTAAATATCTGCCCCTCAGAAGTAGGCAAAAGCTAGAGAATCTCTAGCTCTCAACTTGTTGAAGATTCTCACTTAAATAGACTCATAGAAAAATAATTACATGTCCACATGCAAATATTATTGCCCCAACGAAGGTTTCTGTAGAAAATTGTTCTCAAACTTATGGATATAAAATATTCCTTGCAATAAAAATAATAAAGGGTTTGAGAAGTCAAATTATCAAATATTTTCAGAACAGCACATTTTAATTACTATCTCATTGCATCAGATTTACATTCAGCTCCACACAAGCATGAACAAACTGAACTTATTCACTTTAATCATTCAGAAGGATATACAGAAGAAGTCCAATACCACTTAAGGAGACAACCAGGATAAAAATCAGCAGGAAGAAAAAGAGAGTTGTGTTCAGACTCTGAATTCAAATTTGTACTTCAACCTAATCAAATTGCCTTGTTTTTTCACATATGGAAGATATGCTCTATTGGGGTTAAAAAAGAGCAGTAGTACAATATCTTGGAAATGCATTACAGATCCCTTTATGACAAACAGATCTAATAAAACTTTAATGTGTTCCAGAAAGAGGCTCTTGCTAAGGTTTGTTTCTAACAGGAGCCTTTCTCAAATTAACAGGAGGAGGAAAATACTAAATGATTATGGAATTACACCACTGAGAGTCTTCACTGACAATCAGGCCTTTGCTAAGAACAGCAAAAACTCAAAACAAAGTCTTTCTACCCAAAAGAACCCATGGGGTCCAAATCAAAAACTGTCCTCCAGTGACTGAACCAGTCTGGATCCAGAATAAATGAGAAAATAATTTGATTAGTTCCTTCTGCAATCCCTCCTTGTAGTAGTATCTCTAGGCAGCTTACAGGGGTTAACAAAAATAAAAACCACAATAAAGGTATCATAAATAAGATATAGCAATTAAAACAGCAATAAAATCACATTAAAATAACTCCAACCCCCCACTCGCACCCAGGGTAATTCAGTGGAAATTCAAAAGTATAACTTTAATAATGTACATCATATATCTTTATATGGCAATTTTAAAAGGGCAACACATAACTAAAGGAGTAGCTTTGGGTGAGTGTTTACACAACTCATGCTGGACTCATAACAGGAGTTGTACAGAGGATGAAACATTTTGAAAATGTTGTCAAAATTTTTATTTCTGCTGTGTGGTATGGCCCATTGCTGTGTTCAAATTTGTGAGTAGGGACATGTTCTATAATGTGATGGTGACTTTGAAATGACCTGGTGCAAAAAATCGTTCTTTAGTTGTAGTGGGGGAGGGTGACCTTTGGTTATGGTGGGGGGGGGGTGGATGCCCATATTGGGGGGGGGGACTCAATTTTGGCCTGGCCTCCATTTTCCCTAGCTATGGGTCACTATCCACTCACCATAAGCCGCGGGGTCACCTCTTTAAAAGCCACGGGGGTCCTGGACGCTCCCCACATCTCCGGCGCTCACTGCGCGGCTGCCAGGGATTTACCTCTCTCCCGCCTCCTGGCTGCGCGGCAAATTAGCTCCGCTAAAAAGAGCAACTTTTTTAAAAACCCCGCGGGTGCCGCGGGGTTGTGGGGAACCTCGGCTGTTTGCGCGCGGCTGATTCGCTGTGACGCGCAGCTCACGGCCAATCAGGGAACAGGGAGCGCCATCTTGTTAAGTGGGGGTGTCCCAGTCTAAAAGTGCGCGTAGTGATGACGTAGACACGTGTCGACATCCAGTCGAAGTCACGTCTTCACGTCTCAACTTGTTCAAAGCCCGTGCCGAGCAAATGGAAAATGTCGGCGCCGAGCGAATGAGGAAGTACAAGAGGCGTGTGTGCGAGCTGGCTTCTGCTTTCACTTCCAAACACTGCTGATGACGTGTCTCCACAGAAAGCGCAGCCAACGATTTACTGCTGACGTCAGCATGTGCCGACGTCTTAATAGAGGGCTGTTAGCGCCTCTTTGATGACGTTCGCACTCACGCTCGTGCGAACCTATCATAAACAACCTCTTCCCAGCCAATCACACTGGAGACCCGCCCTCGGCTGGCCGCCACTTTCTCGTAACTCATGACGCACACGTTCGACGGCCAATCGGAGCGCTCCATTCCCCTCATTGCAACGGAACTCCCGCTCTTTGCTGCCCGCGTTATTTCAAGAATTGCAAACGTGTGGGGAACAAATGTCTCCGTGGTCAGAAGCCACGGAGGCTTTTCATTGCGGGGTCGCAGCGGCGTTGCAGTTTAGTGAGGTAAGTGGGTAGTGGCCCTATGCCTCTGATCAAGAGAGCATAATGTGGAAATATGCTGATAATTTCTATGTTTGAAATATTTATTTCAATGAATTCATCCTGTAATTTCTTTGTGGCAAAGGAATTTTAAAAACTTCACCCAAGCAAGAAAACTGAACCATAAGTATTAATTAATAAGTACTAATTCTACTCTCATTAACCTACTCTGCTACAGGCTCTTAAACTCTTAAAAGGATGTTTTAAGGATCAGTTAACACCCTTCAGCCACTGAGTCATTCTACTTATGCAAAAGATACTTATGGGTTGAAGTGTGAAATCTAATATGTATTTAAGTGTACTCTGGAAGAAAGGCAGTTTTTCTGGACAAATAAAGAGAACAAGCATGTGAGATCTCATACTTGTGGCATGAATATTGTGTTATACCTTTGCAAATACTTTATTGAAATGACAATGCTTTTAGCACAGGCCTGAAATATTTGTGATGCTCAATATGCGGCTGGTTCAACTGAGAACCCTAAGCATTACATGGAAGGGAGTGGGAAGTTCTCATAACCCCCCTTCTCCTAATATTTATACAAACCTACCTATTTTTAGGGGATGTCTTCTTTTTTCCCATGATTTTACACCACACACCCCCCTCCTTGACCAGATCAGCTGCGCCAGGGAATCTGTAACTAGGGGTTATTTTTGGAGTAGGGCTTTTATTTCAAGCATCCTCCAAAAATTAAAAAAAAATCATGCTAGGGCTTATTTTCAGGGAAACTGGGAATTAATGTTATCATGCCATGACATCATGAATACCAGTACCAGCAAATGGCATGGTGTTGGGGCAGGGAAATTCATAGTGTGATTCCACACAAGGACAGGGTTACCTAAAATGTACAGAGAGATGAGCATAACTTTATATGAGGGGTGTCATTTTTAGTAGTAGCTCAATGCTAGGGGTAGATCCATGGTTCAGTAAAATACTATGTATTTGCCTGCAGAAGGTCCCAGGTTTGATTTAAAAGGATCAGATAGCAGGTGATATGAAAGGCATCTACCTGAGACCCTGGAAAGCTGTTGCCAGTCAGAACTAACAACAATGATCTTGATAGACTCGACTCGGTACAAGGTAGATTCATGCCTGCACTTTGTGTACCATAGTTATGTCCTTAACATTAGATAACTCTGAAGTAAATATTTTAAAGTTAGTCACAGGTGAACAAAGAAAACAGTGCTAGATATTTCTATGAAAGCTATTTAAGCAGGACACATTTTGTATTTGCAAAATGTCAAGAAGTGGGTAGATGGAAGACCAAAGGAGGAGGGCGAAAAGGGAGAAAAGGCAGCTGTTGGAAAGGAAAGGAAGCCTGTGACAAGGTGTGGAGAAACTGTTTGTACCACTTTAATTTTCTCCAACTTGTAGCTGCTTCAGCTAAAAGTTATGCCCAGCTGTAAATTGTGTTCTTTGTAATTAGGACTCTAACCATCTCGTTAAGCATTTATACCTGTTAGCAACAGTGACTTTTTGCCAAGCTGACTCAGCAAATTACCATGAGGGTATTATTGGTCCGTTTATACCACCTGACCAGTAGTTTGTGTATAATTGCTTTCTCTTTCTTTATCTTTGGCTTTACCTTCACTGCTGTTACTGTTTTGATGTCCTGCCTGTTATCTTAAGTATTTTCAAGTCGTTAAACTCTGCCAGTTAGTTTAGTTGGTTATATTTTTTGTTTTCCTTTGCTTGCATTTGTTGTAAGGAAAGCCATGCTACTGAATGTTTAAAACTGTTATTTTTACCTTGCTTATGCATTTTCAGTTGTTTTGTTTATTGAGCGGGTGCGGCTCTTAATAAACCTTAAACAATATTTTATTTAAAGTTTTTTGTTTCTGAATTCTTGCGTGCATCAACAAAATCCCAACCTACTTTTTTTTTAGAAGTGGCGGTAAGCATCTCTTTCGTTACACAAGGGCAGCCAGAAAGGCTTTGCAGCCTGATGGAACTGGAGCTTCCCAGGGAAAAGGGTGGCAGTTTTCCTGACTCGGAGTTTCACAGTATTCTTGACTCAGAAATTCAGCAGCATCATAAATACTGAAGGAACAGTTGCCTCAGTCCCTAGTCCTGAAGTACGAACGCAATAATCAATGCCAGAAACTATGGGCCTGTAGATATGAGCCTATGCCTGTGAGCAAATCAGGGATTTAGAGAGAGGTACAATTGGGCCCCATGAGACGATAAGTCTGGCTCTGTTGTTAAAAATGATTCATACCATTATAACAGAAGCTCCACTCCTCCTACCCCATGTCTGTATTTGATATTTTTGAAACTGGAAGAGAATGGAAGGCCTTGAGAGCTTGACATTCTACATAGAAAAAAAATTAAGTTCAGAGAAGGTTTTGTGTGGGCATTGGGGTGGGGAGTACCTTATGACTTTCACATGCTGTGTTTTCTCCAGAATTCATTGCAAACTAGCACTGCATCAATTCATAAAGAGCACTTCCATAAAGACTTAATTGGAAGAAAAGAAACACTTATGCCCTGCAAAAGTGATGCAAAGCACTCTGAGAAGTGATACTTATTGCTTTGTTCTTCCAAATAAATGACTGAGGAAGAAGGGTTAAGACTGCCAAGCCCCCACCAGGACCAGCTCATTTTCCTTGCTCCTGCAACCAGGGCAACAACATAATCTTTACAAACTTCTGTTGGAGGGTTAGCTCCATGTAATTTCCAGAAAAAACCTGGAAGTTATGTCACTCCTTTTTCTCCAGAAACTCTATGGTTTTACCACAGAAATTCTGACTAATCCTAGAGAGACATGATGTTACTTTCATGTATTTCCTGTCAGTGGTATAATGCCATCAACAACAGCACCCCCCTGATGTTCCTCCCTCCCACTCTCCTGCTGGTTATCACACCATGATTGGCAATGTTAAGACCACAAACTGTAGTTTAAGGAAGAGTACATACTTCTGTCTTAAGTTACAGACAAAAAACTAATCTCTTCATCATGTGTTTGCTATAACATAATGTATATGAACCTCTCTTGAATTGTAGAATGAGGCAGCAGTGTCTTATGTAGGACCTGGAGATCTGTTCCGGGGCATCTATTTTAAAACATGAACTAGAATGTGATGGCAGGTGGAAAGTGCAGGATATGTTTGTTCTGATCTGTAATATAATTCATTTGCTTCTACATCTGGTTTGTTTTACCAAATTAATTTTTTAAACTCATAGTACAGATGATCCAATGCCTGTGAAAGGAGTCATACCATATGGCCTCTGACTCTACACATTTACAAAAAAGTATTAACTGAGTATTTGGAAGCCTGGAAATTCAGGTCATGTGGTGGTTGGATGGTTCTTATTGTAAATGAAAAACTAAAAAAAGGATTATTTTCAGGAAGAGGGAATTAGTGACATTTTATCCCTATAAATAGAAAATGTTTGGCAGCTAAGGGTGAATCTCCAGGAAAGAAAGGGCTGAAGGAGCGATTTTTTTTTTTAAAAAAAATCCAACTTTTATGGGTTTACGATATGGCAGAGAAACCAACTTCAGAGGTCCTGTCGAGCCAAGATATGTGTGAGTCACTTTTAAAGATTTTTGTTTACTTTTCATACCAAAGGGTATATAATAACATAGTAAGTTATAAAAACCTGCCTCTTTCTTTTACTGAATTCAGAGTCATTTTCCAAGAAACAACAAAGGGTATAGTTTCTCCAAAGTTCTAAAATGGCTTCAGACATATTTGGTTGGGCTTTCATCCCCTCAGGCTTCTGCCACAATTCAGAGCACAAATAGCTCTTTCCTATAGCCAGAATAAGAGTTTCCTGGCTAGATCCTGCTGCTTAGCTATATCACATCAGCCAAAGTTCAGAAAAATTGCCACTTTTTAACCTCTGGCCATGGTCCTGGGCCTACAGCACCAGTTAGACCAGGGGTAGGGAACCTGCGGCTCTCCAGATGTTCAGGAACTACAATTCCCATCAGCCTCTGTCAGCCATGCTGACAGAGGCTGATGGGAATTGTAGTTCCTGAACATCTGGAGAGCCGCAGGTTCCCTACCCCTGAGTTAGACACACAAGGATTTAGTGGTGAAGCTTTTCCTGGTTGAAAGTACTGTCAAGTTGCAGCTGATTTATAGTGATCTTATAGAATTTTCCCATAAGAGACGAACAAAGATGGTTTGCCATTGCCTGCCTCCATGTAATGACCTTGGACATCCTTGCTGGTCTCCCATCTAAATACTAACAACGACCAAACCTGCTCAGCTTCTGAGATCTGATGAGACTGGCCTGAGCCATTAAGGTGAGAGCAAAGATTTTCTCAGCGAACAGACTCCAAAAATTGTAAAAAGTAGGAATCATATCCTTGGAGTTCCCCACAGCAACCAGATACAGCAATCCTTTACATATATTTGGAATTTGTTTTGAAAAAATGGATGTATGTGAGAGAGGCAAGGATCACATCTGCTGTACCATTCATGACCTCTACACGAAGCCAATATAGGTCAATTCTGCACAGCATAATAATAATGGGTTACATCCATTATTTTAAAATTTATTTTATTCCGGTTTTGTCCTTCACATGGGTGCCCATTATCCATGAAGGAAATAATCTGTTTTCTTTCTGTTTTCCACATGAACCCACTATTTTTTTTACAATGCAAACATGCAGGTGCAAACATCATGTTTTTCCTGAGTTTTGATAGGCTTTTCTATTACCACAGTCCCCCTTCCGCCCGCTCCTGCCCTCTACTAAGGGAATGCTTTTGATTAGTGGAGAATCTACAGCAGCCCAGGGAGCCCAAGCATGGCATGTCCCTCCCATTTCTCTAGCATGGAAAAAATTGTTTGGGGCTTTGAAAACATGACACATGTAAACACAAAACATGCAACCCCCCCCAACATTGTGATATACAAAAAGAGAGCAAAGCAATAAGTCCCATCCACCTCTAAAGGTGTGCATTTGCCGAGCTATGTGCTCTGAGCACCCCCCCCCCAAAAAAAGGAATCTGCTGCTAGTTGCATTTGGTGAAATGGTGCTCACATTCACTGCCAAGGGGAGAAAACGTGCTTTGAGCGGTGTTTCTGAAATGGCGGGTTATCACATCGGTCAGCAGCTCAGCAGAAACAAAACTGACATGACAGAAGGCAAGAAAATGGGCAGTGAGGTGAGAAAAATGAAGTGGTTGGGCACTGTGTCATTCCCACAGAAGCAGATTCAACCCAGAATTTTTCAAAAAGATCACGATTTGGCCAGTTTTTTTAAAAACCTGAGTTGAGGGAAATATAGTGGGTCAATCCTGCTTCGGGGAAGGGACCCATGCAAAGTTCTTCCCCAAACCGGGATATTTCCTTCCCTCAACCCATTGTATTTCCACTGTACAAAATCAACCTTAGTGTGCACAGAACCAATTAATGCATGGAGACTGAGGGTGGCAACAGGAAGCTTGGTCCCATTCACCCGCTACATGTTTAGCTAAACACATCCTGTACATACATCTATGACCAGAAAAGAAAGCTGCAATTAACACCTGAGCCAATCATCAAAAATCTGTGTGTGATCATGGGTTGTTTCCGCACAGCACAATTATACCGGGTTACAATCGGTATCTTACAATCCGGGTCTATTTTATCCCGGTTTCTCCCTTCATGTGGGTGCCCATTTCCATGAAGGGATTGTGTTAAGACCAGGAAGAAGTGCTCCAGTTTCGCATGAGCCCGGGTCTTTTGTATTTACACTGTAAACGTATCTGCGCATGTGTGAATATCCCCCATGTCCTGGTTCTGACTGGCTGTTGTTTTTGGGTGGCAGCTTGAATGAATGTCTCTACCCTGCCTTTTAAATTGCTGGTGCCCGTCTTTACACTGCTCCATGGTTCTTGGGTAGGAGCCCGTTTTGTGAGCCAGATTCTCTGCTGAACCTATTGATCCAGATGTGACACAGCTGCTGGGTGTGTTTGTGGCGCTTGTGGTGCACCTTCTCAGTCACTTCTGTATAAGCAGGAGGAGGAAGAAGAAGAAGAAGAAGAAGAAGAAGAAGAAGAAGAAGAAGAAGAAGAAGAAGAAGAAGAAGAAGAAGAAGAGGAGGAGGAGGAGGAGGAGGAGGAGGAGGAGTTTGGATTTATATCCCCCCTTTCTCTCCTGTAGGAGACTCAAAGGGGCTGACAATCTCCTTGCCCTTTCCCCCTCACAACAAACACCCTGTGAGGTAGGTGGGGCTGAGAGAGCTCCGAGAAGCTGTGACTAGCCCAAGGTCACCCAGCTGGCGTGTGTGGGAGTGTACAGGCTAATCTGAATTCCCCAGATAAGCCTCCACAGCTCAGGTGGCAGAGCTGGGAATCAAACCCGGTTCCTCCAGATTAGATACACGAGCTCTTAACCTCCTAAGCCACTGCTGCTCCATGAAGACATTCATGAGGATTGTGGACAGCCTTAGATCCCATCTGCAGTGCCAGGACACGAACTTGTGGGCTGCATTTCCAGTGGAGATGATAGTCGACATGGCTATCAGGTACCTGGCAAATCCGAACAGTTTACACAAGATGAAACAGCAGTTTGGTGTCAGCCTGGCAACTTTAGCAAAAGCCGTGCATGAATTCTGCCTGGCCATGAGGGTCACGCTCTTCAGGAGGTTGGTCCATTTTGTTGGAAATGTGGAACAGGTACATGAATTCCTGTGTCCAGCTGGGATGTCCCCTTTTTGCAGAGTCTGCGTATCAAGTTGGTTCTTGCTTTATGTTCTTGGTGTCAGTAATCTTGTGTATGAGTTCATGGCTGCCCCTCCTCAGAGTCCCTGTTCACAGACGTGTCAAGTCCCCCTCCCCTCTGTGGCACTTTTCGCTCTGTGGAGTGATGCTTCTTTGCACCTCTCTCAACAGGTCATGGTGGGATTTGTCCAGCTTGGCTTCCCTCAACCTAGCCATGGTGATCCATCTCCAAACCAGACTACTGTAACTTGCCCTTGAAACAGCCCTGGGAACTCCAACTGTAGCTGGATGGGCCTTCATAGGGACACTATTGGGAGCATATATCCAACTGGTGCTCCACCAGCTGAAATATCAGGTAGACCAAATAAATTCAAGGGTTTGGGGTTAACCTTCAAAGCCCTAAATGGTCTGGGACCTTCGTATGCAGGAGACTGCCTCTCCCAACAGATCTCCCAAGGAGTATCACGCACAGCAAATAACAACTAACTGGTGGTTCCTGGTCCAAAAAAAATGTCTGGTCTGCTGAAATGCCTTTTCAAATGAGACCCAGGCCCTGTGGGATTTAAACCAATGTTGCAGAGTCTGTAAAACAAACATTGTTCCGCCATGCCTATGGTTGAGAGAGGTGACTGTATTCCATCTTGGCTGCCCTCCCATCACCCTCTGTTGGGTTTCATTATTGTTGGATTTATGGTGCCAGAAATGAAAACTGTATTTTAAATTAGATATTGATTTTATTGTTGTATTATTGTATATTGAATGTTGTGACCTGCCCTGAGCCCATCTTGATGGGAAGGGCAACCTATATATTGAATGAGCAAAAGTGAGAAATAACTGGAGATACCTCCTGTCCTTTCCACCTTATTTTAGCTGAATTCTTCCAGATGACTTAGCTTGATAGTTACAGCTCTGCAACTGTAGTACATAAACATACTATCAGGGAAAAGAACTACATTTTCCCACGTACAAAATATCACTGCTAAAGCAATGTGGTCAACATTAACATAATCTTAAGAGGGAAAAAGACATCCACTAAGTGCTGTAAATGAAAAACAAATGTGTATTTAGGGTACCTAAATATGATTGTTTGTCAGTGTATTCTGGTACTGGTTATATTTCTTTTGGTTTCTGCAACTGCTACTGTTAATTCAGTACTGTTTGATATATGCAATCAATATATGGGTATAGATTACCAGCCATCCATTTCATCATGAAGGCCTGGCTATTTCTCACAGGTGATTTATTTCTTCCCTCAGTATGTGGAGTTGCTGGGCTATCTTTGTAGCATGCACACAGAAAAGGCAAGTTTTGGGAACAGATTTTGCACAGAAGATAAATAATTTTCCCTGTAGTCTACCAGCTATTTGGAGACTTACACAGCCTTTTATATAGGCATGCTCTAAGCAGGCTGATATTTAGCCTACAGCCATACTTATAATTTGCTTCTCTCTAAGAAAGCATCTGAGACAATAGGCAATAAAAATCAAGAAATTATGATGTCCACAAGATAGGTAGCAAATTAAAACTGTAAGGCAGGCTGGTTGATAATAAAACTATTCTAGTCATAGAAGGCAAAGGGAAATAAATGTACTTTTGCAAGACAGGTATTACTGGAGTATTGGTAGCCCCCACTCAGATACCCCATTTACATAACAAAATTGGCACCTTGAAGAAAGGTTTCTGCAGAAACTGCATATCCTGCAAGGTGTTAATTGGTAACCTGTATGCTTGAGTTGTGGGAAAACCTTATTAACTTTGTGCTGCCACAGGCTTCCAGTTCTAGTCACAGAAACCATGATGGAACCTGTCTTGGAGATCTCAAAACATTATCACACATAACCCTCTGCTGTCATTTAAATGCCAAAATCCTGCAGAGGGTGAATGAGTAACTGACATTTCTAAATCGTAATTGACACAACCTACCTCAGAATCCTCAGGCCTATCCACCCCAAAACAGACAAAATATAGGAAATGATCCAGTTATGTATGATTGTCAACTTCAGTGCTATCTGTACTGACATCAAATACAAAAACACATTTTAAAAGGCCTAATTTATCAGTTGCAAAAGTCACTTCTATTCCACTGATCATGATAACAGAACTAATCATAACAGAATGAATCTCTAAGAGGAATCTCACTATCCACAGGGATGTATACTGTTTTTGGCCCTGACTAATTTCAACCTATCCAGATACCATGGCTAACAGTATCATTTAAGCACATGGGGAAAAACTGTTGCTATGGCATCTGAAGGAAAGACTTGGCTACGAGCTTTGCTCTCCTGAACTGTTCTCCAAGCATATGCCAACCATGACGGTCTCTTGCTGTGTACTGCTCTTTCTTTGACACTCAATTGAAGCAATGAATTTCCTCCAGACAGACAAAATAAATCTCTAGGGCTCAGCATTATCAGGGTAAACACCCCTTAGTTACTGTGATTTTTTACCAGGATTTTGAGAAGTATGTCATGAACAACACCAACATAGCCATGATTAACTATGGAACCTCCCACCCAGTTACTCAAGCAATAAAAGAAGATTGTCCCCTTTCATAATATAATTTGTTCCCCTACCACACATTCTAATTAGAAGAAAAAATAGGTGATGGTGAAGGAACAGTGCTTTGTTTCCCCAAAACCAGACTACAGGCATTTCTGGACTGATTCAGAACAGACACCACAGAAGTCAGCAAAAGATAAATACACGGATTTCCTTGTTCTTTGCCTCTGCTTCCTGAAGATACCTGTAACAGCTGGAGGAGAGTAAATGGTTGAGTGATGGCAGCAGGGCATCAGGACTACCAAAAGGACCATAGTGGGGCTATGCCTATAGAAGCTACCAAAAGTGATAGCTGCTTGCAGATGATTTTGTGTGACCTGGCTCACAGGCACAGTTCACTCCAGTCGTCATCCTCCACTTCTCCTCCTCTCTCTTTCTCTCTCTCCCATTTAAACAGAATTACCTTTACTAGTCATAACTAAATTTTTAAGGTGACAAACACATAAACAAGAAATGCAAGCTGTTCAGCAAAAAAGATGACTTTTGACTGATTTTCTGATCAATAACATCATCACAGAGGTTGGTATCCTAAAAGCAATCAGTAATTAAAGCTCACAAGTCCAGAAACCATATTTTAGAGGGTTTGTGAAAACAGCACTAATTCAATATTTCTAGGCTCAGCTAGATAATCAGCTGGCTAATTTGGGACAAAATTTGGAATCTACAAAAAAATGAAAACACATCTGTCTCTCAACATAACTCAAGATGAGTGCTTAAGATGGTTGGCTACAATGGGACAGAGCCTATCAGTTGTTGATTCAGTGCTACCAAATTACCATAAAACTGTACAGTATGAAAAATGCATTAAGATACAGTATAATGAGTCAAGATCTTATCATCTGCAATTCAAATAATTTTCCACTGTCCAAAAACTTTATGCTGACCCTTTTTATATTTGGAGGAATAACCCAGTACTAATGTGGGTGTACTCAATATTGCACAGTCACTGCACTGGTCTCTAAGACAAGACAGTTAACTAGTTAAAACCTTCCAAAGGTTGACACCTAACTAGCCATTGCAGAGTCCCAATAAGCTATATACCAACAAGAAATTTTTAATAGTACCTGCCTAAAGTGCCCCCAACTCAGATTCCTTCAAATTACTTATTTTATGGATTATAAAGTTATTACTGTGGAGCAGCAGTGGCGTAGTGGTTAAGAGCAGGTACATTCTAATCTGGAGGAACTGGGTTTGATTCCCCGCTCTGCCGCTTGAGCTGTGGAGGCTTATCTGGGGAATCCAGATTACCCTGTGCACTCCGACACATGCCAGCTGGGTGACCTTGGGCTAGTCACCTTTTCGGAGCTCTCTCAACCCCACTCACCTCACAGGGTGTTTGTTGTGAGTGGAGAAGGGCAAGGAGATTGTAAGCCCCTTTGAGTCTCTTACAGGAGAGAAAGGAGGGATATAAATCCAAACTCTTCTTTTTCTTAAAATATTGTCCAGCTAAATCTTTGCCTTATTATGAAAATCCACAAGAATGAATGGCAATATTTGAAGCAGGGGTCTCACTGCAAGACCTATCTGTTGCACTCACTCCCATAAATCTAAACAGAGTTGTCAGAGTAATTCAAATCCCATTGGCTTTGATAAGGACTCTTTCATTTCTCCCATAACAAATTCCACTAAGTCTACAGTACAGTACCAAAGTACAGTACAGTACCAAAGTCTACAGTACAGAACCAAAGTGGGTACCCCCATTGTTTCCAATGGGAGCTAACCGGAGATGGGGCTACACCTTTGACGGTCCATAACTTTGGCCCCCATGAACCAAACTTCACCAAACTTAGTTGACATCATCAGGAGAGTCTCCGGATGATACCCTGAAATTTTAGTGCAGCTAGCTCAGTCTGGTGAAGTGGAAAAGTCTGATGTGGCTCAGTCTGAAGTGTGGCTCAGTCTGGTGAAGTGGAAAAGGAAGAAAAGGAGAAGTAAACGGTTCGAACATGTGCCACTGCACAATGCTTGCAAGGGAGGGGAGGAGCAAGGGGCCCCTTACTCCCCTCCCTCTCTCCCGTTCCATTGCATGGCACCCCGCCCCGTCCCTCCCTAACGTTCCCCTTCCTCTGCTAGGGTGGGTGGGCCATATCCAGGCGGCGGACCCTGCCTCTTTCACTCCCTTCCCGGCGAATTACCCAGCTGAAAACACGCTGGGAGGCATGAGCTACGTTGTGTTCAAATTTCAGAGCATTTGGTCCAGCAAAGCCCCGGACCCTCCCTCACTTTCCCCTTCCTCCACTAGGGTGGGTGGGCCATGTCCAGATGGCGGACCCCATCTTTTTCACTCCAGATGGCAGCGGTTTTCAAGTAAGGCATGGTTGTTTCCCTTGTATCAGAGGGTGTTGCTTTGACGGCCAGCAGATGGCGCTGTTGTGGAACAGAACTGTGGTTCCAACTGTCACAGGTGTGGCATGTACACAATAACTGGCACAGTTGTGACATGCACACAACAGGAGGTGTGGAAACAGCATGGAAACCTGGTCGCATGCGAATGTGATGTTGTGTGAAAATTTCACAGCAATTGGTCCAGTAGTTTGGGAGATTACCTGTCAGCAGAAAAACGCACTGATAGATTTTTATATATATAGATAGGCATCTATATTTAAAATCCCTCCAAAATGATAATGTTTCAAATGTTTCAAAAAATGTTTCAAATATTATGTTAAAAGTGTCTTGCAATTATTACAGAGGAACTTGGCAGTCAACTCTAAGACTTCTCTTGAGCCATTGTCCCGAAGTAAGAGAGTTTTCTGTTGGTCTGTGAGCTTCCTCCTGGCTGCATTATATAAAGGACAATGGTGCAAGATATGATGAACTGTCTCTTCATAAATCATGTTACAAATGCAAAGCCTTTCATGGTGTGGTATTTTCATCTCTACCAGATCTCAGAGAAGATGGCATGATGTTACATCTTGACAAAGAGATTGCACATCGCAGTTTGGGATCAGGAAGTAAATATAAATAGTTTGATATGATTGTTTTTCCCAAGGAAATGCCAAGATACAAAGGTGAGCAGAATCTACTAGCCTGATCAATCAGTCTCTGGTGCTCTAAATCATCGAGTCTGTCTCTGATTCTGCTGAACACTTCATTACAGGACAGCGTAACGAAAGAGTCTACCGGAAGCCCCATCCTTTCTAGTTAATATGAGTCCACCATTCTGAGAAATGCACTATAGTTAGGGCCTGGTATGAAAGACTCTGGCTCTCACAGGTGAAACAGAGGCGGGTCCAGTATTTAAAGGCAATGTACCAGGCCCTGGTTTCAAGTAGATGCTGTCCAGTTTCCAGTCACAGAGCTGCGTAGGACACTGAATGAGGCAAGTCAAGTGCTTTATACCAGAAATCAGACTGAATACATTCAATGTCCCAGTTCCATGCCTGGATCCAGAGTGAAATGCCATAGAGAAGTTGGGGGCACACTTTGGCATTAAAAAGTTTTAATGCTGCCGGGAGTTATTGTGTCCTTTTCTGTAAAAGAAGCGTAGAATTGCCATTGTAGTAGTTTTGCTAGTTACCATGGCTTTATTCCTATGGGCAAACCTGTTCTAAAATGGTAATTCAGGCCCAGATATTTAAATAACTTAACCTGTTCTAGGGCCACACCATTGAGGACCCATCTTGAAGGACGCCATGTGCTAGTAAAAGACATGATCTTGGACTTAGAATAATTGAGAGCCAGAAGAATATACTCACTGTGACAATAGCATTTATAATGAAAAGATTTATATAAGAATATTTACATATTCAATCTTTTTTCTATCCGATGTCTACATTTCTTTCTCCTCTGTGCATAGCTCGCCCCTGCTACGAGCCCAGTTTTCTCCAATATGTACGTCCTACTGTAGTAGCACCAGAGCAGAATTAGGTTTCACTCACCACATTGCTGCATGTCCTGTATCTGATATTTCGCCCCTCACAGCTCCTACATTCAAACAAACAAACAAAAGCACACATTATAACATGTCATCATACTAATCCACAGAATTCTCTGTTCAAGAGAGATTGCTGGGAAGTTTTTGTTAAGAAGAATTAACATCCATCATTATCTGCATTTTACCAATTCTGTAAAATGGTCAGATGTCAGGCAATTCTGACTGTTGGAATTGTTCAGTGTCCTTCATGTGATGTATTTTGCTTCCTGGCTGAAAATGTGTCCTGAAAAAAATCCATAATATTTGCAGCGATATGTGGATATTTTGAAACTGACTGGACTCAAAAGAGAAAATATCTTTGCTTACATTGGGTGTGTGACTTCTATAAGGTGTTCATTTGTTCCCCAGTTTCAAAACTAGAAATGTTGGGCACTCCAATAATTTAAAAAATGAAAATTAATCCATTTTCTGCTGAATAAATCTTTTTGCAAATGAACAGTTAGTTTTAAAAGGGTATTTTAAAGCTAACTTTTTTGTTGAACAGGAATGTCATTCCACTGTAGAATTTCTGTGAATAGAAAAACAGTTTTGCCCCATAAGCCTGCAATATAGATGGTCACTGTCATTTAGTTGTGCTCTTTTCTGAAAACAACATGATACTAAAATTTAAACATTTCTTCATTTTAGGAGGAAAATTAAGAATTTACAATTTCATTCATGTTCCAGAAGTCATCAGAATTGTATGTTAAGAGAGCCATCTTCACTATTGAATGTTGTAGAGTCTGGCATTTCTTGTTTGCATAAAATTTAAGTTCCGTCATTTTATCCTGTGATTGCAAGCAGGTATAATTTTGCTACTCGCTTTCATAATTAGTTTTTGACGAGCACAACAAGGGTTGATACACTTTCCTTTAATTTCTTTAACACTGAACATGCACTAGTTATTATTTAAATATATAATTTTTACTATTTTATAGATAGTGCACTCCAGTGGTTACACTTTTGGACTAGGATTTGAAGGAAATCCAGGTTTGAATCTCTATTCTACCATGAAAGTTTGCAAAATGACATTGGCCCACAAACTCAGCCTTATTTACCTCACAGGGTAATTAAAATGGAAAAGAAAATGATGTTACAAGCCGGTTTGGGTCCCCAGTGGGAATAAACTTAAAGTATAAATATTTAAATATGAACTCCATGGCAGAATACATTTTAATGGGTAAAATAACTGCCCTTCCTTAGAAACAAAAAGTACTTTTGTGGCATCTCAATGATTTACCATAATATAAATAAAGGCCAAATAAATAATTAACTGAATTAGAATTTGACAGCAGTTTTAATTGTTTTAACCAGGACTAAGAAGGACTATGTAATAAATGACTATTATGCTTATTTTGTACTTCTGAGTTTTATACAGAAATGTCAGAAACTGTATCTCTATGATCCACTCTAGGAAGCATTCTGGTTGTAGCATTCTGTACCGACTGTAGTTTTCAGCCGGTCTTCAAGGATGCATCATTATGAATGCTTTAATCTAGATGTTATTGGGGCATGCACCACAGCACAAGATTGTTCCTGCCCAGGAACAGCTGCAGTTGGCTGACCATTCAGAGCTGGTGAAAAGAACCCTGGCTACCATTTTCACTTATTTATCCACCAGGAGTCCGAGGTCCAGCAACACCCCCATGCTACAAACCTGCTCTTTTAGGGAAAGTACAATGCCATCCAAAACAAAGGATATCCCCATTTCGATCTCTCAGCACAGGTCATCCACTAGGGCAGGGGTTGGCAACCTTTACCACCCAAAGAGCCATTTGGACCCGTTTTCCATGGCTCTGAAGATCTACCGAGCTGGAGAGGTGACTCCACACAGAGCCGCCTCTGGTTTGGCCCCTCCACTCACCTTTCCTTCCAGTGCTGGGAGGTGGAGGCGCCAGGCAGGGAAACCCCCTCTTCCCAAGGAACAGACAGCTGCCTGCTCCATGGGGCAGAGGGGGGATGGCGTTTGCAGCCTGCCTGGTGCCGGCGTCTCTTGCACTGCAGGAGGCAGCGGCACCAGGCAGGGAAAAAAACCCCTGCCTGACAGAGCAGGCAGCCACCTGCTCCATGGGGCGGGGGGATGGCATCTGTGGCTACCCCAGGGCCGCTGCCTTTTGAACTATGGGAGGCAGCAGTGCTGGGCAGGGAAACTGCTGCCTGCTCCATCGGGCAGAGGTGGGATGGCGGCTGTTCTGGATGCACACGCCCATGCTACCCTCCGACCTCCAGGCCATGTGGAGCTGCAGTATAAGGCTGAAAGAGCCGCATGCGGCTCCAGAGCTGCGGGTTGCAGACCCCTGCACTAGGGCAACCAAGGCCATTTCAGCCCCATAACTAGGCTTAAAACCAGACCAGAATGGATCCAAACAATGTGCTTCATTCATGAATCCCTCAAGTTGCCTAGCCACCATCTGTTCAGACACCTTGTTAAAGAATGTATGTTTGAGACTGGGCAGGTGTTATTCAAGAATCTTAGGTTGAAGCTAGATTTCTTTAGGAATGGCTACATCACTGCCTGCTGGATGTAGACTGAATTACAGAAGCCTGGGCCCCTTCTGCACACGCAAAATAACGTGTTTTCAAACCACTTTCACAACTGTTTGCAAGTGGATTTTGCTATTCCGCACAGCTTCAAAGAGCATTGAAAGCAGTTTGAAAGTGCATTATTCTGCATGTGCGGAATGAGCCTTAGTCTCAATGTTACCATGCTGTGGATACAAGACCCTCTGGTTGATTCAGCCATATCACCTACGATAACTGAGTATCAAACATGCATAGATCAACTTGTCCACAGCATCACATAGCATCATACATTTCCATGAGCACTTCCGTTTTTCCGCAGGTGAAAATCTGAATCAATTTTATTAATTAAAAATGCACCTAAGCAGTGTCTGCATGATGACTAGATGCAGTCACATCATCCAAAAAAGCTTCCCTCTACTCCATAATAGGTTAACTTTAAAAGCCCCAAATGGACTTTATTTGGATTATTCAGGCAAAGAACAAAATTCCTTGAACAATGAAAATAAACATAAATAAACTAAACTTACCACCACCTGTGAAAAGACTGCAAAATATTACCAGATCAGAATACAAATTTTAAAAATACTGAAGGCTGACTGGAATAAAAGCAGAACAGATGCTTTGTAATAAAGAATGATGGCCGTTTGCAGATCAGGAACAGAAGAAAATTTCAACCTAAACATCCCAGTTTCTGACAAAGTCCAAACTCTTTTTGTTTTCTTTTTTAAAAAAATTCATTTTATTCCTATCATGTGGCCAACATGATGCTTGAGTTACAGAAGATCTGTTTCTTCTCTAAGCTGCTGAATGCATGAGAAAGTCAACCTCTCTTAATTTAAGATGAACATTAAACTAACATAGTTCAACAAATCCAAACTCTTTGGAATTACAAATGCCTCCCCATCATGGCTAAGGACTCTCTTTGCATATGCATCCTGCCTAGATAGAAGCATGACATTAGATTTTGATACTGGTTAATTTAGGATTCCGGTTAATAATGTGACAAAAGGGTATAATCCCTTAAACACATTAAAAAACACCCCAGCATGCTATATGATACAAAAACTGGAATAAAATACTATTAATTTGCCCTTAGGCTTGCAGTCTAAACAGTTAAACTGGTTTAGTTTTCTCAGAGGGACCGAAAGCTTAATGAGACTCAATTGAATGGGGAATATTTCCTTGAGTCTGGTTAGAGAAACTCAGAAACTGCAAAGCTCTCAAGGTTGAAGATCTTCTATCAGGGTTTATTTGGGGTTTTTAATGAAAAAAAAAGCATTCGAAAAGCTGAGCTGAATAGAAGGGAGAGCCAATAAGCCAAATAAATATTTGGGGGATTGGGCTTTTCAGCAATCCCTTCAGTCCAAACCCCATATTTACCAATCACGAGGCTGTTGATTGGGCTTATAACTTAAAAAAACCCTTACAACTTGCCTTACGTGGGTCTGTGGAAGGCTTCTGGGTGGACTCTGCAAGCCAGGAAAAAGTCCCCCCTCCCACATACACACCAAATTGCTGAAGGCTCAGCCACATTGAATTCTCCCCTGTCCTCTTCTGACCTCAAACAACAGCCCCCACAGAGTTCCCCCCAAAATTCCCCATAGGCTATAATGGAACCAAATGCCATTGTTGTTGTTATTTAGTTTTAAATGTTGCCCTTCCCGTTGCAGGATCAGGGCAGTTCACAACAATTTATAAATACAGTAAAGCAATTAAAACAGTTGAAAACAAAATTAAAATCAAATGGCCTTATTGGGAAAGGTGAAAATATTCAGCTTATCGATATTGTTATTTGGGTTTCCTTGGTGTTACCAATAATGTTACTTTTGGGGGGGGGGGAGGTCACCCCTAGTACACTGTAGGCTAGCTCAGACACTCCAAGACTTTATATTTTGGTTAGGGTTGCCTGCCTCACAGTCGGGGCCTGGAGTTCTCCTGGAATTATAATTGATCTTCAGAGTACAGAGATCAGTGCCCAGGAAGAAATTGCAACTTCAGAGGGTGGACTCTATAGCACATCACTACCTCTAGGAGAAACACAAAGACTATAATGCTGCAGAAATGCTCTAGGATTTCGGTTGACTTTCTTCGTCAAGCACTGCTTATGTGGGTGCTTTTGCATAGGTCATTATCATGTCTGAGGTGTGATGTATTATGTCAACATTTCAAAGGCAAAGGTGAAAACAAATCAATAAATGGATGCCATGTTTAGAAATAGTGAAAATGAAACTAAAAAAGATAATTTCAGCTCAAATTTACTCAAACTTTAAGTTGAGAAAAGATGGCCTGGAGTAGATAGGCCAACTTTTCTGGCAACCTAAATACATTTACATACCTTACAAATATTTTTTCTGTAGCAGTAACAAAATAAACAACCAGCAGGCAGAATGCTAACAGCAGTCACTGCAGTCAGAAAACTAGGAAAATCAAAACACAAATCATACCTCCTGGGCTGCCAACGGCACACATATGGTATAGTGTATGGGATAATGACCCAAAATGAGAGCAAGATGAGAAGCAGTAAAGCAGGAGACGGAAAACTATTAGGAATTAATACTTTTAGCATAAATTTCCACCAAATCTCAGGTTTTCAGGAGTCAGCATTTCTGATGCAAATAATTTATCATTGCTGAAATGAAATAAATGCCAGCCATTTTGTGGAAAGCAAGGTATGTTTGGCCTTCAAATAAATGTCCTTGGTACATGCTATATCAATGTAATTCTAGAGCCACCATAAAAGTTAATAAGGCTGCACTACATTTACTCTTAATGTTACTAAAAGTGAACATGGAAAGATGGTAGGGTTTTCTGTGGTGGAGAATGTTGCCTTTCATTCCATCAACTTAAGAAAACAGAGACCAGAAAAGATAGGACGCAGCTTAAAAAAATTTATATCCTGCATTTCTCCTCAGTGGCAGCCTAAAGCAGCTTAACACATCATTCTCCACTTTATCTTGACAACAGCCCTGTGAAATAGGTTAGGCTGACAGTGTGATGGGGCCAAGATCTCCAGCACACTTCCATGTTAGTGAAGATATTTAAACCCAGTTTCCTCAGGTCCCAGTTCATCCATTTAGCCTCTAGGCCATGTTTGTTCTCTAGATGACATCAGAGTAAGAAACTCCAATTCTCACATATATGTACATTGCCACATGCCTTCTCACCTATTTTCCCTATTTTCCCTACCAAATTTCCCTACCTGTACCTGCCAGCAGCCTACAAATCCTCCTTGTCCTTAGATCAGATTCTTTGTTAGTGATATCTCAAGAACTATGTAGGGTTGCCAGGCCCACACAGGGAACAGGGGAATACCCATCTCTGGAGTCACTCCATCCAGCATCGATCAGCTGCCCAGAAGAGGACTACTGGCAGTAAGAGAAAGCCTAGTCCTGCAACACTGTCTACAGTGACATCACTTCCAGTGCATACCAGCAATGATATTACCACATTGACAACAATGTGGGGGCACTCTGGTATTTGAACAAAAACTCTATGGTAAAGATGAATTCTACCATAGATGTTTTGCCCAAATACCACAGCAGGTCCACGTTGCCGGTGAGCTCCAGAAGTGTCATTGCTGCATCACTGGCTTAGGCTTTTCTTTGCTCCGACTAAATCTTTCCCACTGGCACTAGGCAACTCAGGAAATAGTTTCCATGACACTAACAGCATCATCCATAAAAGAGTTACACCTTTTTAAGTCCACTGGCTTCAGTGAACATAGAACAATGTATATCTGCTTATGATGGCACTATAATACAACTACATTTCCCACAGTACACTAAATTGCAACAATTTCACTAGCATAGGAAACAATTACTTTTTCTCTTTTATTTAGAAAATTGTGCCATTTTTCTAAGGAATCTGCTCAGTGCTCCTTACAAAATAAAACAATACAAAATCATAAAAAGCATAAAATCATTCAACATTAATGGACTATTAAAAACCTGGCCAATAAAAACAGAAGATGTGCCAACATTGGAAAGGGTCCATTGGCCTCACCACTGCAGCAGAGAGTCTGTGATGGGATCTTAACCTGTCAGTCAGACACTTATTCATGTCAATATATTGATGTCTCAATACTAAAAAAAATGTGACAACCCCTAAAGAAGTATTTCCTTCTGGGAAGACAACTGGACTTCAGGTTAAAAATGCAGTTGCTTGCTGAGAAAGGCCACACCACATAACTTATGAAAAATAAAATGTTTAAAACAGTAAAGGTAAAGATGTACACATACACATTGAATGTTGAAAAAGCAAAGAAATATACTAGAAGGATTCAGACTACTAATGATTGTTAAATGTTTAGTTTCTAAAGTTAGTAACTGTGGCTTCTTTAGGGGATTTTGAAAATGCTGGTAGATAACTACACAGACAGAGACATACACATGTACAAACATCTCCAATTCATAACTGTACATTTTAAATTGCAAATGAAATAGAGAACTCAAATAAATTATATTCAGCTAGCAATGCTACCTTTTGATTAAGAGGTGATTTTTATACCCTGGTTTTTCTCTACCTTTAAAGAGTCTCAAAGCAGTTTACAATTACCTTTCCTTAACCTCCCCACAACAGACACCTTGTGAAGTAAGTGGAGCTGACAGAGTTCTTAGAGAACTGTGAGTAGCTCAAGATCACCCAGCAGGTTTCATGTGGAGGAGCAGGGAATTAAATGCATTCCCCAGATTAGAATCCACTGCTCTTAACCATTTTGCCATACTTTGCCATCTTTTCCAAGGTGGGAGGAAATAACCAGCAAAGCCTATTGTTAGACTTTCTGCCAACATCCTGGAGCACATCTGGATCAAAACAACTCAGGAAACCCTTTGCAATGTTCACCTTCTATCCCCTAATATTCACAAGGCAACAGTACTTGTTATCATGGAAAAAAGACATTTGAAAAATACTTAATTAGTTATTAATAAATAATGCAATCAGAAGTTGTAAACTAGGGAAACCAAACAAGCAAACAATACCAGCCATCTTTGAAAAAATAATTAGCAAATAATCTTCAGACTAAAGTGGTCTAAAATATTTTGAATTTTGTGACATGCTGTATTTGGGATTCAAAGCAAGTATTGGAACTTAATTCTTTAGTTAATTCATCTTCCATACATGAGTTATTTATTTTATCTGTTCGTATACCATCATCACCCCAATTAACTGAGCAGAATTTTTCATGACCATTGTAATGTATAACATTAGCCTTGGGAATATTCTATGAGGTAGGTTACCTTATCAGATTTACAGATGGAAAACAGAAAATAAAAGACAGCTAAAGATGGAAGTTGATACATAACAAAAGAAAATATAAATCCCAGCATTATAGCCACTAAATATCAGCACTGACTACTCAGGCTGTTTCCACACAGCCAGATTTGTGGAGCTGAACCGGCATGATTTATGCTGATGCAAGCCCTGGGGCCGTTCGCACGAACAGCCCCACAGGCTGCGCAGCTGGCAGAGCAGGCTCCACACAGCCACACAGACCCCCAAACGGCTTCTTATCTTCTCCTGACTTTCATCGCTCTGAGGAGGCCAGGGGACACAGCCATGGCCAGAGCGATGGCTGCAGCGACGGAGGCCAGGAGGCATGTCCCCTGGCCTCCTCAGAGCGATGGAAGCCAGGAGAAGGTAAGAAGCCATTTGGGAGTGGCGCAGGGAATGCGCTGCCGTTTGCTTAGCAACAGGTGGAAGCTGGCATATTCCAAAAACCTCGCCTCCTGAGCGAGGTTTAAAAGTGGCATATTTGCACCCTATGGGGGGGGCAAGGACGGCGCTGCTGTGATGCAGCAGCACCTCCTGTGCAAACAGCACCCCTGGGATGGTGTTTTTTCTGTCTCTAGGGTGCTGTTTTTTGGCCATGCGGGAACGGCCTCAGTTTCACTATCACCCTCAGGCACGTGGATAAAGATCACAATTCTGGAGGATTCCAATTTGATCTCTAACAGTGCAATCTATGGAGAGTTACTCCAATATAAGCACACTAATTTTAATGGGCTTGGACTGGAGCAATTCAGTATTGAATGACATTGTAAATATTGGCATCCCATAAGCTTCAATTCTCTGTTTCTGCAACAATATTGTTTTTGTTTTAGTTTCATAGGGTTTATAAAGGGGGAGGGGGGTACAGTAATGAAACAGTTTACTAAGATTTTTGTGAACTGTCTTCCAAACTCTTGGCTGAAAAGTTGATCATAAATTGGAAAAATGTAGTTCCAAGTGCAATTCAGAATTGTAAGGAAAATTAAGTCATCTATTTTAATGCTTCAAAATTTGTGTTGGGATTCAGTAAGTATTATCCTTTTCCTTTTCCAATATTGATACATTCCTCTGCTAAATTTACACAGGAAGCTGAAGTGGTTGCTCCACAGACTTGGCTGGTTCTGTAGATACATCATTGTTCCTGTTGAATATGCCCACTTCTGGGCAACAGAAGGTTTAATATTGTCTGTCCTTGAAGAGACATCACACTATTTTCTTATTATCTGATATTGATTCCTATGTTTCTTATAAGATGGCTCTCTTTGCCCTGGTGGCTAGGAAACTACGAGCAAAGTATTTAAAGCGCTGTTTGAACTAATGTTGTAAAGTACTGGAGATTAACTTAGACTAGCTGAAGAAGCTGCAAAAACATCTGACGTATTTGATGAGGCATTTTAATTTAGAGATTGCGAACACTAATAATTTATATTTTAATGTAAAACTAAATTATTGTTTTAATTTAAATTATTGTTTTAACTAAGTTACTGTTTTAACTGCATGTATTTTTGTATTGTTATAGCCAATGGCTCAAACAATAAATACTTGACTGACTGACACTAAATGGGCAGCAACATGGCACATCTATAAATCAACAGTTGTGCATTAATATAATTTCTTCCAGGGAATTTTTTTCCAGCATTAAAGCATTACAACCTATCAAGAAATTTAGAGAAATGTATGGTGGATGAAGTAGAAAGATCTATTACTCAAGGACAAGTAGCAATCAGCTTGTACCAAAGAAAGACGCAGACTTTATTTTAAAAAATGCTGTTGTCCCAATTATGATGACAGCAAAGTATTTCTGTGAAATACTATAGTGAAATACTATAGTGAATTATATTGAAAATGCAGACAGTAGTTGAGGTGGATTTGCTGTCTGAATGCATATGATGTTTTCTACCAACTTCAATGAAAAAAATTACTGATAGTTAATCACTAATTGAGTTAATCTCAAGCAGTGCCAACACAGAGATGGAAAAGAGTGTGCTTGAACACATGAAAATAATGCTTAAGAACTGGACTCTTTCCCATTAGACAAGGGAAAAAGCATTATGGTAAGATAGGCCTGCTGCAATTGAGGTTACCAGCATGACCTTATCAACTAGTTTTACAGCTGCTGTTCAAAAGGTGTTATGTCCCCATTTCAAAGGGATGAAGGCTGTAATGTGGCAAGAGAGCAACAACATATAACACTGAATTTGCGATCTCTTGAAAAAATAACATTCAAAGTACAACAGCATTTCTTTTTAAGTGGAAATTAGTGGGGAGAAGTCACTTTTAGATCATGTATTACAAGGAAAACTCACAGGCAAATAGAATCTGATATTGCTCCACAATGCATCTTTTCAAGGGTGATACAGACAGGGCTGATATTATGTTTGAACGTCAAAGCAAAGAAGGCTTAATATTAAAGGTATGCATCAAAAGCAGGATTTTCTTCTTGCAGACAAACATATGGCTGATTTAAAGAACAATTTTCTCATGGAAGTCTAAATTAAACATAATTTTGAAAATGCACATTAACTGCATAATTATCATCCGTACAGAGAACTTAAATTCATTTCATTCAAAGGTCAACTAAAGGCAAGCACATAGTTTGGGGAACGTATATTGTGTAATGAGAGCTACTTTTAGAGGGTATGAGTTTTAGCTATATTTTCCACATGCTTTCAGAAATGAATATAAAAAGGGGAGTATTCCAAAAAATGCACCAAATAAAGATCTCTTGTAAAAGCATAATTCCTGGTCTTCCAAGGACTGTTTAGTAAGTGTAGTCTTTCTATTGCTCACACCTGGAATATGACAGTGAGTTGCCCTAACAGAATGAAATCAACTGATAACCCTCATTCCCACGGCCGCTCAAAAGGGAAGAACAAACAAGCAAATAAATAATATTATACAGAATGATTTGGATGTTTCTATCTGCAACAAAATCTACTCTTCAAGGCACACGTATCCTGAGCTGAAAACTAAAAATTACAGAGCAAGTGAAACAACAGCCAACTCCAGGATCCTCAGCCAAACTTTGCAAAGAAAATATAACTTGACAGGAAAAGATTATGACAAAAGGGAGTGTGCAAACAGACAGAGAGAAGGCCAAATGAAACAGAAAACCTTGGCTCAAAGTTGTGGTGAAAACCACTCAGGGACTCCAAAGGTCATCTCAAGAAGGGTCAGTGATCCAGTATCACCAGCCCTACCCTCTTGGCAACTCCATATTACTAGCTAGAACAGCATGAAATCAATGGCATTCAAATAGATAGCATTTCACATTTTATTTTCAATTTAAAAGTTACCCAGAATTAAACGAGTGGATCAAAAGAAAACTATTTTTTCCTTTGAGAGAACATGACAGCTTTCCTCTCTGCAAATAACACACATAAAAACACAAAAAAACACATTCTCTAATCTCTACTGGGTTTTTCTAGAAGCTGTACCTTACATTAATAAGGCTGCTGTGACATGGCCTGTCAACAGGTGGGAGTCTGGGGAAAACATGAGAGAGTGATGGTATGATTTAACTTCTGGGGGAAAACAGAAAGTGATGTTGTACCTCTTTAGACACCACTGGAATCTATGGTTTTCTCCTGCCATTGCTCCAAGAGATGGTGGGAAGAGCAGATTGCAGGTGGGAGGACTCTCACCAAGAAAGACCCAGAACTGTGTGTAAGCTTCTCTACATCTCACTGCGTGAAAGTTTTTGCCAAAAACTTATAAAAAAATTTAAACCCAATTTGGTCTCTTTTTGTATTTTCTGTGGAACATTTAAAGCCATTTTCTGGTATAGTTGTTTTAAAGATCCCACCGCTAGATTAGTTCTCACTGCCAAGCCGAGTTATTCGGCATCGCAATTTTTAAAATGTTTCAACTGTTAAGCTAGCATAACACTGCTGTACAGCCAGGTGTATTTGTTAATATTTTCAGTCCAAGGGAACATCCTTAAATTCTGTTTTACATATGAACATCTGTATAATGCAAACTGTGGATCAGCAGTTAGCATGGCAAGCACAATGCATCTGATTGTATGTGTAGCTAGTTGAATTATCGTACAACGATTCCCTTGTACCACACATGCAATTAATTTCTACTATATATACTATGGTGAGGTGGGAATGTTTATTTAAAATATTTGTAAGCAACCTTTCCACACATTCTAGGATCCCCAAGGCAGCAAACAATCAAAACATAGGTTTTTCCTATATCTTGGGGGAAATGACAGAAACGAATATTGTACTTAATATAAGAAGAAGAAGAAGAAGAAGAAGAAGAAGAGTTTGGATTTATATCCCCCCTTTCTCTCCTGAACTTAATATAATAGAATCAGGCACATCCCCAAAGTCAGAAAAGTTATGTAGTAAGTAAGTAAATATAGTGGAGCAATGCAGAGATGACATCAATGAAAATCAATACTAATGTCTTACTAGAGATCACAATTTTTTTCATAGTATTAGGACAACCTTCTACAAAACTGTTTGCTCAGAAAGATCAACTTGCACTGAAATGCTGTATATGTTACAAATTATTTTTAGAGCTTTCAGCAATACCCCAAGTTCTTCAAATGAATGGCATATTAAATGTGACAACAGCCCCATTTGCCTATACAGTGGGAGCACGGTGCCCACTTAAATAAAGACAAATAAGACAAGAATTCCATGGAAATAAAGCAGAACGTGACTATGGTTCCAAGATATGGAAAGGGAGGCAAAGAAATAAAGCTAAACAGCATCATACAAAAGACATAACTGCATCTGTTTAAAAGCTGGGGACATGCTAGAGCTAGAGGTTAATTTCCATCCTTGCCATATCTATATCACCCCACGTCTGTTAAGAAGGTCTCCACCCTGATCAGCAGACTTTGCAAGATTTCCTAGAGAAAAGAGTGATGATAATGGATGTTGACCTATGAATGGAGCTTCAGTAATTACATTTTGTCAGCTAAGCCTGCCTTCTTTTTTAAAAACATATGAGCAACCCAATGCTTAGTCCTTTTACCAAAAGAGTGACAGTGATCATGGACAGAATCTCTATGCAAATATTTAGCTTTTCAGTTAACTTATTATCACCTAAGAACTTAGGAAAGAGCCTGCTGGATCAGACCAGAGTCCATCTAGTCCATTACTCTGTTACTCGCAGTGGTCCACCAGATGCCTTTGGGAGCTCACATGCAGGATGTGAAAGCAATGGTCTTCTGTGGCTGCTGCTCCGGAGCACCTGGTCTGCTAAGGCATTTGCAATCTCAGATCAAGGAGGATCAAGATTGGTAGCCATAGATCGACTTCTCCTCCATAAATCTGTCCGAGCCCCTTTTAAAGCTATCCAGGTTACCTCCTGTGGCAGCATATTCCAAACACCAATCATACATTGCGTGAAGAAATGTTTCCTTTTATTAGTCCTAATTCTTCCCCCCAGCATTTTCAACATATGCCCCTGGTTCTAGTATTATGAGAAAGAGAGAAAAAATTCTCTCTGTTGACATTTTCTACCCCATGCATAATTTTATAGACTTAGTGTCATGAACTCCCCATACCTTTCCTTTCTTTCTTTTATATATTTTTATATATTTATATATACACACACACACACACACACACACATATATATACACATACATATATATATATATACATATATACATATATACACATATATACATACATACATACATACATACATACATACATACATACATACATGTATGTATGTATGTATGTATATGTGTATGTATATATGTATATGTATGTGTATATATATATATATATATAAAAGTCAGATTGTCAGATTAAGTCACCCTTACTTCTTCTCCCTCTTCTGTAAGTCACAGTTCTGTACACTGCCTGCAACACTTTTCGCACACACACGCACACAAAGTTCCCTCACACCTTTCTTTCAGTCCCAGTTCCCTCACAAATCTCCTGCCTGCCCTTCCCTCACAGGATGCATATTGTAGCTGCAGTAATGAAACCATGATCTGTTTCCTGGGAGTAACCTGCCTTACTGGCAATGGGTTTTGCTTGTGAGTAAACCCAACTAGGGTTCACATTCACCCATTCAACGCATTAGTTGGTTGCTTCACCATGCTTACTCCTGCATAACATGTGCCTCACAGCCAACTGTTTCTTCTACAATAAAACCACAATATTCCAGTTGAATTGCCATATTGGCACTTTGCGATAAATAAGTGAGTTCTGAGTTACATATTTTGACTAGTGGAAGGAAAGCTGTTTACACCTGCTCTAATCCACCTGCAACCCAAGGGGTGCATTTGTTTCAGTCACAGTTCTCCTGCCTTCCCTTCCCTCATAGTTTCGGTCACAAATCTCCTGCCTTCCCTTCCCTCACATGATGCATACTGTAGCTGCTGAAAGGAAAGCATGGTCTTCTACCTGGGAGTAACCTGCCTTGCTGGCAATGGGGCTTGCATCTGAGTAAACCCTGCTGGGGTTCACATTCCCCCATTCAAATCATTAGTTGGTTGCTTCACCATGCTTACTCCTGCATAACACACGCCTCACACCCAGCTGTCTTTTCTACAATAAAACCTCACTATTGAATTACCGCTTCAAATGCCCTACGGTCAACTGCTCCCCGTCCCCCTACACATGCTCCATTACCATTCGTGACTTCTGCTGAATCACCTCCCTTCTTCACTTGCCCTTCCTCACCCCCTTTGACTACTCCACCAACATTGACATCTTCCTTTGGCAACTTCCTCTCTCCTTTTCCAGGCAACCCACCTGCTTCACTTCGGCCACACAATGCCTTCCAGAAAATCACAACCCGGCTGGATATCACTTCAACATTACGAAGACTACTCCAGTCAGTGGCGAAGAAACACATATGACATTCAGCACAATACACTATTATTCATACCGACTATTGATGCAAGATAATACAGACAATCACATTTTGCAATGCCGCCAACTGTTTTATCAATACATCATTAATATGTATGCAAAAAAACCAAAACAGCATGTTTGATATTGATCCGTTTGAATCACACCAAGCTTCACTCTGAATCATACTTTCATTTGTGAGATGCAGTTGTCGATGACAGCAGTACGACTGACGTTCACAATTCTGCAGTTCACATCTACACACGGAATGCTTCTCACATGGTCAGTTATATGTTGTGTGTCCTACAGTCAGCAAACCAGACAATCTCTATATCTGCACATACAATTGAACATCAAAGGCTGGTGTATAACCACAAGCACTCTGAAATCAAGCATCTTTCAAACGTCCACCTCCTCTTCTCTTCCTTTTCCTTTCCACCAGACTAAGCCACAGCAACGCGTGGCGGGGCCCCACTAGTACCATAAATAATATAGTAACATTTCATAAAATCAATTGAAAGCTCAACTGACAACATGCAGCAGATGTAACAACAACATTTATAATTCTGGTATCAACACACTTACAGATATATTATACCAAATATGACATGTCAAACACCAGAAGACCCACAGTGGTACTATTAATCTAGTAATCAACCATATTTATCGATTATTTTTTGCCATTGTCTTCCTAACAAAGGTAACAAAACTTGTCATCATTAAATAGTCTCATTCAGACACAGGCCTGTTAGCCATGGCTGAAGTCCCTGAGCATGCCTTCACATTTTGCAAAAAAGCCAGTCCTTATATGACTGAGCATAGTTTGACCCTCAGCTACCCAGCACAGGCTGAACTTAACCCTTTGTCAGCTAGTTCACTTCTTTAGAACTTTGTCCTAATTCTGCTGTAACATGTATAATGGCTAGTCAATGCAAGTCTCAAAGTCACCTATGAAACCTGAAGCTAAGCAGAGATGGATTAGAAGACTTTGATGTCTCATCCACCAAATAAGAACTCTAAGTTTGTATCGCCCTTTATAGTCATCAGGTGGGGCAGTGCTGTGATCATTTAGATAAGTCTCCAAAAGACAGTGTTTGCACTTACAGTAAAAAAGCCAGACAGTTAGACAACCCTACACCTGACCTGAATAGCTCAAGCAATGGGACTAATCAGGAGAGCTGGCATCTGCCTCTTGGAAAATAAATTAATTGCATTTATTCAACTGCTTAGCTCAACAAAAATGTTTAGAAGCAGGGCAAGTATTCTTTGAATAGCTTCAAAGAGGATTCAGTGGGGCCACATTCTCATTTTACTTAATGTTCTGGAAGCCATCATACAGAAAATGAAAAGACATAATACACCATGAAAATTCCACACTGTGGAGAAATATTTAACTTTGGTTTGTGGGTTTGTCTGTTCTATAGTGTTTAGCTACACTGCCAGTTCTTAATTTATCAAACAAACAAAACCAAAATCTAGTGTCATTCTTTATTTGTTACAGAATTGTGCACAGCACACAGAACTCTGCAATATGACACATCTCTGTAACACAATCGACTGCACAAAGCCAGAAAATGCCAGAACAAAATGCAGGTAGTTCATCTTGTCACATTTAAAACTGTCATGCATATAGATTTCTTTCAAAATCCCCAATGTTTGGGTGGGTTTCTTTCCTTTCTACTTTGAAAATGTTTGCCCAGCACACACACACCCTGGCCTCAAAAATCATAATTTAACACCCTTTTACTTTTGTATGCAGACCAGGAGAAAGGAAGAGGAGTTAGATATTTGCTGCAGTGCTAATTCAAGGTCAAAATTGACTTTTTAGAATATATTGTTACTGGTTAACTGAATCTGTGCATATAATAATCCTTCTTCAATCTGTGAATGGGCAAAAGTTCACTTTTGTTTCATAAATCAAAATGAATTGGCTCAATAAGGAAGAGAGAGAAAATCTTACTTAAAGGCAATTCTAACTACTGAATATGTCCCATTAAATAGAACTTGCACCTTTTTAAAAGAAGGATGCAAATGTCAGAGAAAACCATTGTAATAAGGTATGCCAAGGAAGCTTATATCTTTTAGTGAGCATCCCACCATGTTTGTTTTTGCACAATAGGCCATTGCAAACATATTGTGTGTGTCATATGTGGATAACACTTACATGGCTGTAGCAGTGGTAGAGAACATGGCTGTTTCCAGAAAGGAATCAGAAGGCAAAATACAGTGTCTGGAATGTATTCAGTTCAATCAGACACTACTTAGATCTTACCCAAACCTGATTAGGTCCTATGGCCCAGTACAGTTCACTCATTTACCTCACAGTTCAGTATAATCCAACCCCAACTCTGTAACCATTTTGATCATCAAGCCTACTAGTGTGTAGAGCTATCTAAATATATTTGCCCCTGAATTATAGGAGGTTGCATTCAATTCTTTCCCACACTCCTTCCTACAAAACAGACTTTTACAGTCTTTCAGTGGTCAGACACAACAGTTGTGAGTGCAGTGGTAATGAGTCCCTGGCATCATCGCTAGACACCAGCCTGATTTATGGCCTTCATGATGGTTATTCCATTCCTTAATTCAAGTTTATGCTAGGGGGAAAGGATTCCTACTGTCTTGGCAATGATGAATGGTGCCACTGTCACCACTAGTGACACCACAAGTTTACAAGAACAAGAATTTGGCTCAAGCCCAAGAAACCAGCAAGCCACTGGTTTTTCCACCAGGCAGCTAAAACAAATGTATGATTATTCAACACATTTCATGGATCACTCCTTTTTTTTCTTCCCATGGACACCAGAGCAGTACCAACTATACCTAGATCACTTAAGAATATAAGAACATAAGAACAAGCCAGCTGGATCAGACCAAAGTCCATCTAGTCCAGCTCTCTGCTACTCGCAGTGGCCCACCACTCACTTCTGAGTTTTCACCAAAAGTGATGGTGTGGCATACACAGCACCATGCATCCCCATGTCCCCATCCTCCAAATTCTCATTAGTTGCCAGGCAATTCTAGCCAGAACTATGTTCTAATCTGGGCAGTACATGGATTTGGCTTGGTACTTCCTCACATCACAACACATGATAATGCTGAACCTAGAACATTTCTTTGGGAAGGTATTTTCCCCTCAGTTCTCCTAATGACAGCATGGAAACCATGTGCAGAATGGAAACCATGTGCAGAATTAAAAGATTTTTTATTACATCACTGTGCAAATATATGCAGGAAGATGGAAGAAGGAAGAATCTGTCCAGAGCATTAGAGCGGGAAAAAGACTTTTCTCTTAGTGTTATAGTCACACTAATCCCTACTCTTTGCTATGATCCACACAGGAGACACAGATTGCTTGTTTGGCAATGTTTTACACGTAAAGAAGCCTTCAGAAACTGTTCCATTGCTGGAAAAGAAAAAAATGCATTCTTTAAAAAATCACCAAATGGTGGGGTTGCCAGGTCCCCCCAGCCCTTTCATCCAGTACTCTCACAATGACTGTCTGGACATAGCATGGAATGTCATTTCCTCAAGTTGGCTGTTTCACAATTGGAATATCTGTTTGCAGATAAATCGACTTGGCAGCCAGACACACTGGCCCACTTTTAAGCTGAAAGATGCATTATTTTACCATGAATACATTTACTTGTGAGCAATATACCAGTCTACCCCAGTCAGGCATTAGAAGAAATGCACTTATCTGTGTGCCTCATTTGTCAGAAGCAGAGACATGCAGTGGCCTACTTGCAGATAAGGGGTATAGATCTCCTTGAATTACAACTGATTTCCAGACTACAGAGATCAGTTCCTCTGAAGAAAATGGCTGCTTTGGAGGATGAACTCTAGGACATTATAACCCACTGAGGTCTCTCTTCTCATCAAACCTTGTCCTCCCATGGCTCCACCAACAAATCTCTAGGAATGTATTGTCGAAGGCTTTCATCGGTCGGAATTCCTACTTGTGTTATAGAGCTTGGAAAGGGACGGTCATAAGCAGTATTTTCTCCTGATCGCTATTAGATCTGTGGCTGGCATCTTCAGAGGAATCCTCTGAAGATGCCAGCCACAGATGCAGGTGAAACGTCAGGAGAGAATGTTGCTAGAACACGGCCATACAGCCCGGAAACCACACAGCACCCAAAATCTCTAGGAATTTCCTAACCCAGATTTGGCAACATGACCCTTAATTTGACAAATGCCAGCTTAGCCCTAACAACTACCTAGCATAAAATTTACTTATTCTGCTAAGCAAACTTATCGGTCTGTAATAGCCTGGGTCATTCCTATTCTCCTTCTTGTACTACAATTGCCACTTCTCACCCTTTGGGGAGTCTCCCTGTTCTGTCTATTAGTGTAAACAGTTTAGTCAGGACAGGGATCCACCAACCCATTTTTTTCTTAATTAGGTCTGGTGGTACTAAGGCCCTTTCCCCACTTACCCTTTTCCGAGGGCAGGGAGAATTCCTCAGCGCTGCTGCATCCCCTGGCACGCTCCCTGGCAGTCTCTACTCCACCCTGCAGCTATGCAGGGTCACCTGCAGCCTCTTTGAAAGAGCGGCCAGGGAATGCTCCTCGCTTGAGGGGCACGACAGCAGCAGCGTCGGGGCGGCTGTGCTGTCGCCGCCCCTCTCAGTGGGGAGTGCCGAGGGACCCCGCGCTACTCTCCTCGAGTAGCGCGGGGCTTAAGGTAAGTGGGGAAAGGGCCTAAGTCAAAGCCTGGAGTTTTCCCAGACCTAAGAGTTTCAATCAATCTCCGTACTTCAGATGTTTCCACCTTTGGCCATTCAGGTAATTTATCAATAGATTAAGAGCCCATTGGTTGAGGCACATTCATCTCTAATGAGGAACATAATACCTTAAAGTGGGTTTCCCAGATTTCAGGGAGAATTGTTGCATATGAGGAAGGCTTTTTGGGTAGTTGAGACAAGATTCCAAAATTGGGAAAATTTTGTCCCATAACTTGTTTTGAGATGTTTCCATGCTTACATTGTGGCCAGTTTCTTTTTGAATTGTATGGTGTGTTTTTTTTAATTTTTAAAGCTCTTTCATTTCCTTCATGAGGCTATCAGATAGATTATATTTATAGCAGGATGCTTATCTCTGAGTGCCCTTTTCAACCACCTACGTTCTTGATCAAACCAGGATTTAGAGAATCTGTTCATTGCTTGGATTAGAGCTTATGTTACTCAAGGCCTCTTCTACTAGCTTCTCATAGCTAACTAGGGATGTGGAATCATCTGCACTGGTTAGAACACTTAACAGTTTTTCTCTTAAGTGGCTCAAGATAAGTAGTTTGGTGATAATTTTTTTTAATTTCTAGGACTCAAGGTAAATTACCATCTATAGCTGACAAGCCATCAAACCACTGGACAAGCTAAAGGTGGTTAATGGAATGGCAACATTTCATGTAAAGGGAAAAATGATTGCTGTCATCAAAAGAGGAGATCTCAAAAGACTCCAAAAAGTATAACAAATTTTTGTTTGCTATAATGTAGTCTATTGTACTCATTCCGTCACCAAATCAGCAGGTATATTCAGCAGGATGGTGTTCTGGTACTGATCTGTTATAAAATGCATAGTCCAGTCTACTAGTAATCTGGGCCAACATAAAATTGGCATAGTTAAGTTTAGAATCTTTGAAAAATCTTCTACAAGGCAAAACTGGATTCCCATTACTGGGTAGATATATCTTATGACTAGCAAGTAAGGTGAGATCGTCGGGACCTAGTCTAGCATTGAAGATCCCTCTTAGTATGAAAAAACTGTCTAGAAGGATCTGAACATGATCTGCATGAGAGAAGGTCTCTCTCTCAAAACCTTATTTTACAAAGGAACAAAATTTGATTGACTGCCCATATAGAGGACACTTACCTTCATGGAAAACAAGAAGGGAGGTTATTAGTCATCCATGTGGCATATTCAAGATGAGGGCTAACTCTATAGATCTGCACTCAACTGAACTCTTAAATAACCCTAAGTGATCTCAAAAAGTTCTACTTACCTTCAGGACAGCAAAAATCCCATTGTTGTTGAATTGTGTAATTCAACTAGAGTGCCCTTTCTGATCCCAAAATTTCAAATGAACGAAATGCCTATTTTAAAGGAGTTGATCCAACAAGATTTAACTTGTGGTGTAATACAAACAGACCTGCCTATTAGTGATACAATCCACCTAGAAAATTCAGTTGAAGATTTGCTGCAGTCCTTCAGGAACTTGCCCATGGCTGAACAAACTGCAATCACCAAACTCAGAGATATGCTGGAACCTGTTTTAATCCAAAGTAGATTGCTTGGTGCATTTGGGTTTGTTGCAGGTTAGATAAAGTTTGAAGTTTTTTTGGAAATGATTGTTACTGTACTATGTTAGTGATTTTTTTTATAATGCCATTTGGAAGCTCTCAAGTCTTATCAATCCACATTCTGCATTGCTCACACAATACCTTATCCTAGGCCAGTGGTGGCGAACCTTTGGCACTCCAGATGTTATGGACTACAACTCCCATCAGCCCCTGCCAGCATGGCCAATTGGCCATGCTGGAAGGGGCTGATGGGAATTGTAGTCCATAACATCTGGAGTGCCAAAGGTTCGCCACCACGGTCCTAGGCAATACACTCTTTTCACTGAATCTTACATTGTCTTTGAATTCCCAATCCTATAGCATTGTTCATTGGATCTCACATTATATAATTTTGCTTTCCTCCTCTTTTTACACTGTAATTTGCCTCAAGTTTCAGTGAGTGAGGCTGTCTATAAATAAACTAAATAAATAAACACTGCAGTCCTATTCATCTCCTCAGAAGTAAGTTCCACTTTATTTAATGGGGCTAACACCTAGGTAAATGTGCAAATGATTGAAGAAGAAGAGTTTGGATTTATATCCCCCCTTTTTCTCCTGTAGGAGACTCAAAGGGGCTTACAATCTCCTTGCCCTTCTCCCCTCACAACAAACACCCTGTAGGTGGGGCTGAGAGAGCTCCAAGAAGCTGTGACTAGCCCAAGGTCACCCAGCTGGCATGTGTGGGAGTGTACAGGCTAATCTGAATTCCCCAGATAAGCCTCCACAGCTCAGGCGGCAGAGCAGAGAATCAAACCCGGTTCCTCCAGATTAGATACACGAGCTCTTAACCTCCTACGCCACTGCTGCTCCACTACGCCACTACGCCATTGCAGCTGTAGACAGGTATGTATGCTGATAGACAGATGGAGCTTCTATGAAGCAGATCTATCCTTATTGGGCTGCTCTACGATGAAAAAACAAAGTCTTGCATCACATTACCTTGGTTATCTTTTATATCCTTGTAATATAAAGGAAATCTTCTGTAAAAGTAGCTGCCAATGTCATCTGTGTAGCTGAATATGTTATATTAGGTGCAGATGTGGATATCTGTTGTGATTTTATAAGTCCCATGTTAATAAATTATTTAGGGTGCTAAACCTATAGGTTTATCTCTGGACCAGGATCTAGGAGTGAAAAGGATTACCACTCTGAATGAGAGAGTCAAGTGGTTTCATTTTTCAGTAGCTGGCAGTATATGGTTCAGACTGCAGAAGTCTAACGTTTTTACTACAAGCATATTTTAGAGTTGTGTGTCAGGCCATCAGGTCTGCTGGACAGCTGCCTGACTAGAACACAACCTTTCCTTTCCTAAGTTCAAAAGGTAAGCACAATTCAAAACACACACTGCTCTTTATACTGTGATCTGGGACTGGCAAACTGCATTTCTGCTCTGTAGAGTCCAAAGATATTTAACTACTTACTTGCTGCTCAGACAGCGTCTCAGGGAGTAAGAAGCACCTCCCCCACAAGTACGAGAACAGTCACTCCATGAACCCCAGGCATCCCAGAGGGTATCCCGGTCTTCCTCCGACCGAGCAGTTCGAGAACTCTAGAACAGGAAGAAGAAATAAAAAAGGCAAAATCAGTGAAATATTTTCAAAAGTAGCCTTATGTCTATTTTCACACATAGTCCTTTCAAACCCAAAATCTGACACCAAGAAAGCATATTCTATGAACAACTCTATCCAAATTATTATAATTCAGGCAGATCTGTAAATTCTGCATCCATGTGTTTGAGTGAAATCCTACACATTCTTCCAGAGCACTTAAGAGAATGGAAATATTTCTAAAAAGTAAACTGAAAAAAATGCAATTGTGAAAATGTGTGTATGCAAAAAATGGCAAGAGTGAGAATGTCTGTGCATGCTCAAAGTGTTTCTATATACTTAGAAAGTTTCCAGAATTCCCACAGTCTGTTCTGATTTGTGGGAAGAATGGCTCCGTTGTGAATTCCTAACATTGCATGACAACAATTTAAGGTGGGTCCTCAAATTCCTAAGAAACCAATCCCAGCAAAGCACTAAGAGAAGTTGGACAGAGAATAAAATACAGAACATGATATTCCAGTTTTACAACACCTTCTCCTCTTCATGTTACAGTATTCTTCAACACCAGACAGGCAATGCTCATTCTCATTGCTGGCTATTTTCAATCACACCATCACTGTCCTGTTGGCATTCCTGTTCCTTTAACTGTACCATCTTATACAGAATTATTTCAGTTGAAGCACACTGAGATCAAAGGATCAGACTGGAGTAACTCTATATAGGAATGCACTGCTAGACTAGTTAGTTACATTGCAAGGTTAATTGCTTAGAAACAGGCCATGAGGATTTTCTTGCTCTTTAGAAGCATATTTCAGGAGTTTATTCTTTTTCAATTTAGATAAAAGCCAGCATGGATCACCTCCGATGAAAGGGGAAACGACTAACAACCTATCCTACATCTTTGATTCTAATCCTTCATTACATGGGACTTACATAGATTTATCTCAGGCTTACTGAAGATGATGCAGGCATAACAAGGATTTTTCTCCTTTCACATACCATATTAGTTCCTTTATAAGACTTACCACATGTATCTACCACCTTAGAAATTCATGTCAACAATTCTATGATAGTTTTTCATGCTCTATTTAGTTTAGGGAATTAGAAGGAAACTTTTGGGATTGGCTGGCCATAAGGTTCCAATTCCAAACAACTCTCTATGTTTCACCTTTCAAAGCAATGAGTTCTACAGTTTTCTTCAGGAAGCATGCAATGATTTATGGAAAACTCTTCCAGAGATCTGGGGAAAATTTATTTTTAAATTTTTTAATCAGAAAAAGGAGATTAATGTTTGAACAATCAGAACAGATGGCAAGTATTCATTCTAATCATTCCCTCACAAGTAGGAATGTAGTGAATGGTCATGTTTACACTTTGTCTCAAGAAGAAGAAGAAGATGATGATGATGATGATGATTTTGGATTTATACCCAACCTTTCTCTCCTGTAAGGAGACTCAAGGTGGCTTACAGGCTCCTTTCTCTTCTTCTTCCCACAACAGACTCCTTGTGAAGTAGGTAGGGCTGACAGAATTCCAAAGAACTGTGACTAACCCAAGGTTAGTCAGGAGTGCGGAATGTAGGAGTGTGGAAACACATCCACCAGATAAGCCTCTGCCACTCAGGTGAAGGAGTGGGGAATCAAACCTGATTCTCCAGATTAGAATCCACCTGCTCTTAACCACTACACCACACTGGCTCTTATAGGCATGCTCAGAATCAGCAGGAGCAAAAGGGGGAGGGGCTGGCATAGCATGACACTTTTGAAAGTGATGTCACAGCATCCCACAATGCTCTAAGAACTCCCCAAGTATGGGAAATTCCTAGAGTGCTGTACAGTGCTGATGTCCACAGTCCGCTTCCCAGTGGTCCCAAGGATAGACAGCCGAGGTCTGGAAGCTCTACATTTTGGAAACACTGCTTTTCAAGGATATCATCTGTACACATATGGGCTTTGTGATGATGTGTGGTGATGGAATGAAAAAAGAATGGCAAGAATTCAGGAGTGGGGTTTTTATCATTCCTTAATTGAAAGGGGTTTTGTACCAGAGAAAGCAGGAATCTTCCTTACACATTAATAACATCTATCTAATCATAATTTCTCAAAACTTCAACTTCCAATATTCAATAGAAAACTCTCATTGGCTGCTACCATCTAGAGACAGAGTGGGGTCAGTTTATTTTCTATGGTGAAATCCCTTGTATTGGAAAATAAAAATGAAAACAGGTCAACATTATATCAGAAATAACTGTGATAGCCCCATTAGGACTACATTTCCTTGGTGTCAAATCAGAGTTCCTAGGGAGCTAGTGGTTCCCAAAGATCAACCATAGCATTTTTTGGCTAATGCTCTGAGGTGATCTGACAGTGGGTAGCAACAATTCTGTGAGGTCCCTGCCTTTGAATGAGGAGGAAGTTGATTCCATCCCTTGCAGATATAGCCCTTAAGTACCTAGTCTGAAGCTGTATTGAGGTGTCATAGTTTGAATGTTAGGCTACGATCTAGGAGTCCCAGATCTAAATCCCTTATTTACTCTGGAAGCTCACTGGGTTACCTTAGGCCAGCCATTCTCGCTCATCTTAATGTACTTCACAGGGTAGTTGTTGGTGAAGATAAAATTGAAGAGTTCAGCATAATGTTGTAAGCCATTTTACAGAGAAAAGCAAGGTATAAATATCTAAACAAATACTCATTCTTCATTTAGAGAGCCAGTGTGGTGTAGTGGTTAAGAATAGGTGGATTCTAATCTGGAGAACTGGTTTGATTCCCTACTCTTCTGCATGACCGGTGGACTCTTATCTGATGAACCAGATTTGTTTCCACATTCCTACATTCCTGCTGGGTGACCCTGGACTATTCACAGTTCTTTCAGAACTCTCTCAGCCCCACTTAACCTCACAAGATGTCTGTTGTGGGGAGAGGAAGGGAAAAGAGTTTGTAAGTCCCTCTGAGTTTCTTTACGGGATCAAAAAGGGAGGTTATAAATCCAAGCTTCTTTTCTTCATCATCTCTATGAAGAGACTTCTGTCAGGCAGAGCACTGTTGCTACTGACTTCTAAAGAGCTGTTCATATGACCCTTTGTCACATGAACAACTGCAACAAAAACTCAGAATGCAAAAGAAATGTCCAAACAACTGTAAACAAAACATAACACTACAAAATATATGTTGAAAAAATGTTACTAATGGACCACGAAGATACACAATAATGATGGATATGTAAAAATCAAAATTCCTGCTTAGAAAAAGCAAGCAATATTAGACACAGTCATCAGGTATGTGCACAGTTGTCACTGTATTCACTGGAGTTCACTGGGGGAGGTAGTGAGATGTGGTAAAAATCTGAAGTAGAAATCATTTTGTTATCTTGATAGAACTATGTGAAAACGCCTCTCATATTATTTAGAGTCTGGCAAAATATTTCAATGGTGAATGCAGTTATTCAGAGTTTTTTTTGGGGGGGGTGGTGGTGGTGATTGCATGCTGTGCCTGCAAATCATTTGCCGTGTATCTTTTCAGGAAAATGTTTGAACTTATCACAAACCTATATTCTCAACATCTACCAACAGCTGGCCAATGTTTCTGGGGCCCATTCGCTTTAAAGATTTTTTTAAAATCAAGTAGGACCTACAAATGTGATTGATAAGTGTCTCTAATGTTAGGGCTGACAGTTGTTTATAGTGCAAATGAAAGAACCAAGACGACTTTGTTTAATCAGTAATGCTGAGGGAATATGCAAATGCAGGCTGTTGTGGTTTTTCTTTCATAATGTACAGTAGTGATGCTGAGTTTTCCCTATATTACTCACTGGTGCTACCGGCTGAGGTGAACAGATTCGTGAGAAGGCAACATTATATGAACTGCTTTTAGCAAAGCACAATTCAATCACTTAGGGATAATTCAATTTCCTGTTTAGTATCTAGCACCTTTTTCATACCCTTCCTTAAAGGAGCTCAGAGAGGCACGCATAGTTCTGCCTACCACATTTTACTCTCACAGATAGCTTGTGAGGGAGGCTGAGCACAAGGCAGGCTGAGAGTGATTGGCACAACCCAGCAAACTTCATGGTAGAGTGAATAGTCTCCCAAGTGCTAAACTGACACTCTCACCACTGCAATCACACCGTTTGTCTGAAGCTGCAGTGGAAGAGTAACAGAGAAGTTGAATCACATAAGGTCAGACCAGGACCAGTAGGCTGAATGAGTTGAAATTAAATCAAAAGAGTTTTGCCTATATGTTAGGAAGAACTTCCTGCTAGAGTAGAAAGGCTTCCTTAGGAGGTGGTGGGCTCGACTTCTTTAGCGGTTTTTAAACAGAGGCTACATTGTCATCTGACAGCAATGCTGATTCTGTGAACATGGTCAGATGATGAGAGGGAAGGCAGGAAGAGGCTGCATCAGTGTTTGGCTCTTGGGGTCCTATCTGCGTGCCCAGGGTAATGCTGATAGCCGCTTTGGGGGTCAGGAAAGACTTTTCCTCCAGGCCAGATTGGCCAGAGACCCTAGAAGGCTTTTTTGGCCATCTTCTGGGCATAGAGCAGGGGTCACTGGGGTATGGGGGGGGGGGGAAGATAGCTGTGAATTCCCTGAATTATACAGGGGGTTGGATTCTATATCATACCAAAGCCACAGAGCAACTTCTCCCTCACTGCTTCTACCTATGCACCATAGTAAGGTTTGAAACTCCTGAATCTAGGAGTAGCCAATCACACGGTTCCCTTCTGCCCTTATATTTTGTATAACAGATACAATAGTTATTTGTAAGTTTTTTATTTTGTTTTTTATGACAATGAACTGTAAAATTATTTCGTGGAATGTAAATGGCATGAACAGTATTTTGAAAAGACAAAAAATATTCAATGAATTAAATCCTACGAACTATCTATTAGGTCTGTCATTTGCTAATGATTGTAACTTGAAATCACATCTGCATGTTTTATTTCATATATTGATGGTGACAAAAACAGTTTTGGTCAAGAAATGGCAATCTAATGATTTACCCAAATTTGGTGAATGGAGTCAAAAAGTTCAAAGCTTTTATGTGCTTGATAGAATGAGTCATCAAATTACAAACTTATCTTTCAAAACATATGAAGGGAATTGGGCCGAATGGGTAGTTTATATATGAAATTGTATATATTATATAATATTTTATACACACACACATATATATATATACATATACACACATACAGAGAGAGAGAGAGAGAGAGAGAGAGAGAGAGAGAGAGAGAGAGAGAGAGAGAGAGAGAGAGATAAGAAGTATTGCTATGTTTATATGTATGGATCTGTGAAGTTCATTCTTGCAATTTCATGTATTATTTTATTGTCGCTATTGTAATGAAATGTTTGTGTTACAATTCATTTCAAAAATAATATTAAAAATAAATAAACAAAACTAGGAAAAGGGACCAAAGCAAGTCAAGAATGATTGTGGCACCTTAAAGTTCTATTGTTCAGACAGATCATCCCTGTTTGACACAGGTATATATTATTGTAGAAATCTAATAAATAAATGTGAAAAAAGAAGAACAGCTGCATCTTTGGATCCTTCAGCTTTAATATCATATATGTACTGAGAGTTACAGGGGCCAGATCAGAAAGAATATGGAATCTTGGAATTGCAGGTAGATATTCAAGCTAAAAGATTGAAGACACAACTTACAGTCCAATTCTGAGGGGAGGTGACATGACCCCAGTGCTGGCGTAAATGCCCCTTCTGCTGTCATAAGGGGCATTTACACCACAGCTGATGTTGGGGAGCAATGGGGCTGCATGATACCTGGGCAGCCATGTGCCAGTACTCCTCTGGTGCAGGAGACTGTTCTGAAGCTGAAGGGAGAATTCCCAGGGTGGGGATGGCTCCCTCCTTACTGAAATCCTAGTGTGAGAATGTGTACATCCATTTCTTTAAAACTGCAGAATCCTGGTGAGAAAGAAAAACTCTGATTTAATTGCATTCTGTTTATTTCCATATTTTTCTTATACCTTCACTGATTTCTGGGATTGAAGTTGGAATGAGGTAAAAATACCAAAATCAATTAGCTGATTAAAGCAAGTTAAGGTCTGATTAAGCTGGCTTGCCGAAAATGTCAACTCAGTGTGCAGTGAGAAAAATTCCATGCCAGGGATCATTCATACCAGAAAAAGGGTTGCAAATAAAGCTGTCAGTACAATAATGCCCTTATACAAGTCCCAGATGTGCCCTCATCTGGAATACTGTGATCAGTTCTGGTCACTACACATCAAAAAGTATACAGTGCTGAAGAACTGCAGAAAAGAGAAGCCAAAATTAACACAGGATCTGAGCACCTTCTCTATGAGGCAAGACTAAAGTATCAGGGGTGGGGGGTTAGCTTAGAAAAACAGTAAAGGTAGAGAAAGTGGATAGAGAGTTTTTATCCCTATCCCATAATGCTAGAACATGATGGGGTCACCACCTAATGAAACTAGGTGGTGGACAGACGGTAGACAAAAAGAACTACTGCTTCACATGATGCATGGTTGACTTGCAAAACTCACTGCCACAAGATTTGTGTTAGCCACTGGTTTATATGGATTAAAAAGGTATTTGGACATATTTACAAGAGGTAGGTCTGTTGCTGGTTATTAGACGTAACTGTATGAGATTTCCTGGTCTAGAGGGAGACACCCATGCTTTTAACTATCAGGTGCCAGGGAAATGTTTATAGGTAAGAGCTGTGTCTGGTGTCTAACTGACCACTGTTGGAAACTTGGTGCTGGATTAGATGGACCACCAGTTTGATCCAGTATGGCTACTACGTACATTCTTATGGAGGATATCCTGTGCATTTGCCTGCATCCAACTTTTGGAGTTTCCTCCTTCCTAATCCGATAATGTTCCACACTGGAAAGCAATTGAGTTTTTATGGAGATAGACTCTGCATGCAAAACAGATGTGAGGTCTCCTCCTCCTCCTCCTCCTCCCTTCCCCCATGCTAAAGCAGCTTTCTTATGATCCGTTTCTAATTCAGATGGTTAACTGAATTTCATTTTAACCACTGAAACATGCAACATTTCACTGCTTGGCTTTGATCCATAAGGCCGGAAGGGGAGAAACCCCTCTACTGAATTAATACATTCTAACAGAAGAATACAAGTTCAGTCCACTGCATTTAATATACTTGTTAGATACACTAAATTAAATTCTCCCTTATCTTTATTAAACCACCACATGACTTAATTTTGAATCAACCTTGTAATTGCAGTCATAAAAGAAGTATTTAAGGCAAACAAGATAAGTGATTATATTTTTGACCACAGTCAATCCTGACAGCTGCAAAAGATCACCCATACAGTGGATTCACACATATGCATGCCATGCATCATCCTACAGAAGCAAACTGCTTTTCCATTTCCATATCTAACAAATTTCAGAGGTTATTTCAGGAACTTCCTTAATGGATAATGCTTCATAAAATTCACATGTAGAGGGGTGTGTGTGTGTGTGTGAGAGAGAGAGAGAGAGACAGACAGACAGAGACAGAGACAGAGACAGACAGAGACAGAGAGAGTTTGAGAAATAAGAGAGAAAGAAATAGTTCATAAATCACATAAGGAACCCAGGGCACACACAGCAACTGACTACAACTGATAAGCATTTATAAATAGTGGCAGACTGCTCTTACCTAAAGACAAATTCCAAGTATTAGCACAACTAGCTGAAGATTCCAAATTTCCCTGTCTAAATCTGTACACCCAACAAGAAGCATAAGCCTGCCCTTTGTATTCCAAAATTTATTATAAGACCTATAAGTTCTGCAAAAATATGTGATCCCAAGCTGAGGCAAGCTCCAAGCTTTCTTTCTTTCTTTCTTTCTTTCTTTCTTTCTTTCTTTCTTTCTTTCTTTCTTTCTTTCTTTCTTTCTTTCTTTCTTTCTTTCTTTCTTTCTTTCTTTCTTTCTTTCTTTCTTTCAACAAGTGGTGGAATAAACATAATTCATTTCAACTCAGGGCCATGTTTAGTGTTAAGAAAAAGGAAAGTGATTTTCTCTCCTCTCCTAAACTGCCTAGAAGTGCCTTAGAGGCTATTTGAAAGTTTAGAGGAAAAATGTATTTGTTTACTCCATGTCTGAAGGCTGCCTTCATATAAACAGCCAACCTGTCTAATCCAGTTTTACCACTTTTCCGAGTTATATTTGTTTACTTTTGCATTAACACTTAAGGATTTAGAGTACTGTAAACATTTTAGAAAAGAAAATTTAAAAAGACTCCAAGAAACAACATTCAAATTCCCCTTGGACAATTACTGTGGAAAGCAGATCTTCGAAAAGTGAATTCATATTCAAATTGACTCTTGTCTGATACTCCAAATATAACAGCTGATACATCATCAAACAGTTATGCACACCACAGTCTGCCAAAAATACTGGACATGAATGTTCCATTAACCAGCTATTAACATGATAATTATTTCTTTAAAGGTATAGCCTATTTGAATAACAAAGGATTGCAATGCATTTTAAAAACCAAAGACACCCCAGACTATCTTAACATGGAATTTTAAAAGCCAATTCAAGCAAACAGCACTTAAAACATTTTTGAAATCTGTCCAGATTTTGATTTTGGTAGGTTTCCATGAGGGGGAAAAACTATCCATAGGGCCTCCGCAGAAAACTCTTCACTTCGTGCTCTCGTAGTTCAAAGAAAAATCTAAAACTGAGGAAATATTAAATGTATATAACAAAGCAGTCAGAAATTGTACTGGTTTTCATCTATGGAAGAGGAAGGTGATTTTCAGCAAAACCCCCCCCCCACACACACACACACACACTTTGTGTGGCCCTTGCTTTGCTCCTCATGCTTTTTCTCCTATATTCCCCATGAGCTACAGTCTAGAAAACTCAGTGGAAGGACAGAATGGGCCAAAATCACAGCCTTCCCTGGCAGACGTAACTCATGGTAGTAGAAAATGACCTTTGGATTCATCACATATCAAGCTAATTATAAAATGTCATCAGTCAAAGGTTAAACTAAGGCTCCACATCAATCAACTCAACAAAAACTATGCAAAAATTAATAAAAGCCTGAATCTTGTACTGTGGTAACCAGAGATCTCTTATTGCCATTTGCCATGCCTCACCTTGCTGCTGTCTTCCTCCTTCAGCGCTGCCATCTTGCCCCAAAAGAAATAATGCTCCTTACCTCTTCACTGCCCCTGCCATATTTAAAAGTAGTATGAAAAGCTGCATATGCCTGTTGAGATTATTGCCTCCCATTTTAGGGCACCATTTTAGTAACACTGGCAACCAGCAGGTGGATGGGGTGTGCGGGGATGGAGAAAATGGTGCTGTACCAGATTTATGTGAATTTCAGCAAATACCAGACGTGACACTTCACCGCTAGCATAATGGCAAGGTGCCCTAGGATTTGAGCAAATCTTAAATCCACAGACTTTTGTCTGAATCCCAGAACATACCTTGTCAACATGTTGGTAACATGAGGATACTTCTGGTTATTCACTAGAAGTGATGCTGCATCTCTGATGCGGCACCATTCAATTTCTCCCCTTTCCTCCAGCTTTCAGTGGACTGGCAGGCAATGTAAACTGGGAGCAAGAGGTCTCTCACTAAACCAGGAGACTTTGGACATTTAGGCATGCACTACTCACTCTGTGGCTGAGAAACTGTCGATTCTCTAGCTTTGCTCCACAGTGAGGATTTCAATTTTTTTTGTTTACATTGGTTCCCTCCTGTGAATGATCCCTAGCCAAGCCGTACTATCATTTTGCCAACCCACACACCTCCCTATTATTTCCATGCAACCTCCATTTGGTGAGGTTGTCTGCTGCCTTTTTGTTCCTGTTGTTGCTGTCTTGGGTCTAGCATTACTTTGGCAGACCAGCCTTATCAATTTCACTAGGTTCACCATTCCAGCAGTAGATCTTCACCATTCATTTTTTTAAAAAAGGAATTCCTTTTGATTGTCCTGAAATGATGGCCCAAAGACTGGGAGGAACTATTGTAGTCTGGGGGTAGAAAGGCACCAAGGAAAGCTAAATGCATGGTAAGCTCCTTCACTTTCGCTGCAAAGGGAGAAAAAATTGCACTTCAAAAGCTTTCAGAAACCAGGGTGATTCTATAATCTGACGGTGGGGTGAATGCCAAAGAGGAAAAATGTGTGCGTAGCTGAGAGTGAAACCCAAAGGGAATGTTTGCTCAAAGTGAAGGAGACCACATGCACAAATGGTGGTCCTACGGGAATTACAGGCAGAAAGTCCACCAGGGCAGAAGCACGGTGATTCGGGGCAGGAAGCAACCGGTTCCGGTGGTGGGATTCAAATAATTTAACAACTTCAGTTATGTTTTACCAGCACCATTTTAACAACCAGTTCACTGGCACGAAATTGATGCGCCGAACCTGCCGGAAAACCCACCACTGGGCAGAAGTCTTGTGAGAAGAAGGAGTTGTGTGATAATGAAGGCAAGGCTTGTAATGGCTTGCTATGCTGTTCGTAGTGTGGGTCCCAGCTGAGCAGCTCATATGCAACAGGTGGCTAATGATGGGAGGCTGTCCACAGGCTGGAAAGGAGGTTGCTGTCTTTAGCCTGATGCAACTGCCTCAGGTTTCCTCATTGTAAAGCTGGCCCTGAAGCTGTGAGAATAAGCCACTCTAGTTCTACTATTCCATTTCTTGTTTACATGGCTAGGCATGGATCCTGAATATTGCATTTCACTTCCCCAGCCCACAAGCAATGCAAGTTTCAGTCAAAATGACTTTTCCAAACTTATTGGAACCAGCTCTCTCCTTATGCTGTACTGAGTTCCCTAATACACTTTTAACCTTAGAATGAACCCATAATGCATTAGACATTTACTGCAGTTTCTAAGTGAAGTACAGATAGTATCTACCTATCACCCCCCACCCTCCAAACACAAGGCAAACAAATTAATGCCCTTATATGGAAACCATACACTGTCAATGGACACAGCACAAGACATTGAAGGCTCCATAAATACTCTTTACAGCATTGTGAAAAACATTTGAGAGATTATATGAATTTGATATTTTTTAAATAAAAAATAAAGCTTTGTTCTCTACTAGACAATAAATGCTTAGGAACTATTATTCCAATTATTGCTCCTTTGTAACTTGTTCTTAATCTAGTTCTGAACACAGATGTAAAAAAAGGCTTGCCACTACAGGCCACAAAGGTTTCCTCAGGAGCCCTTCATACCATTCAGACCAACCCAAACTCTGAATGAATATAGATCGTACAGATTGCCTGGCTCCAGGTCCCTAGCCAGAAAAAAATACTGGGGGGGGGGGATCAGTATATGGGGGGCATTCATCACTATATTTATAGACCCATTTTCTACTTGAGACTCAAGGTGAATTACATGGTATAAAGCAATGTAATCAAACAGCATGAAAGATCTCTAGTGAAATGCAACAGAACTAAAGTTTCTTTTTTGCAGTTTTTGTATCAGATATGCAATGTCAAGCAATGCAGATAATGAAATCACAAAAAATGAAAACAATGTTGTAAGATCATGATAGAATAACATACACTGTGGCACAGACTGAAGTCCTGTTCTCCAATAGAATTATAAAAATGCTCTCCCAAATGATTATTTTACATAATTTGTAGAATTAAAGAAGTGTGGGTGCCTTTCTTCCAGTTATTGTCACCTGAAACTGCAAACAGAACCTTCTTTCCTCCATAAATTTTCTGCAAAAGAAACAGAAAGCTCTGTCACTCAGAGTTTTTAAACCAAGAAATGCTCTATCTATACCATCCTGTGAGCTAATCTCTGGCTTTCCGGTGGAGTTCTATGTATTTTTGTTCTGGGAGTAGAAACTTGAGCTGAGGTTGTGATTTTGCTACAAGAAAGTTTACATGGAAGGTGGTCTGTTAATGTTTTTTGGAGTATCATGAATAGAATAAAGCATACAGAAATGATCAGGTGTCTAAAAGTCACATTTAATTTACATGAACACAGAGGTTTTTATTAAGCGGCTGAGTTGAAAGCTTTATAAATGCATTGAGAATTAAGACAGATAACTTCTAAAAGTGTGCAATACTCAGAAAACTTGCCCCACACTCTGCCAAATCGATACTATTTTCCTTTTTTGTTGTAAACTGCCCCAAAAGCTAGAAACTACAGGCTGAACTGAGGATGTTGGCAGCTAGGTTCAGTTTCCTTCATGAAACCTCATGACCCAAGTGAACAGATGACCTGATCTCTTCTGCATTTCACAGCTACCACTGCAGATGGCTAAAAAGTGCCACTGCAGCTTCCAGTGGGACAGAGACAAGGAGGCCCTGACAACAAGGGATGCTAACTCCCAGCCTGAAACTGAGATGTGGCAGTTATTGGTCCAGCTGGTGTCATTTCACCTGTCACAATTGTCACCACAATTGACCCCCTTCTTGACAAGCTGCTCTTAAAAACACAGAAATTTTCTCAGACCAGGACTTGGCAGCCATAACAAAGAGACACCTGCCAAATCCCTACTCATATCCTGCTCCATATTTCCTGACAAGCTGCTTGAAGAACACCTTTTCATGGTCTCATAGCTCTTTCAGCATTCAGGGCTGATCTGACAGGAGCAATGAATAAAGTTGCAGGGGCCCTTGGTTGACGTGTCAATTCATATTTACAGTAATCAAAACTCTTAGGTAGTACTAAACTGAGGAGTAAATTGGTTGTGGCATAAACGGATATCACAGGCCTCTGCTGAGAGTATATTCTGAGATAGTGTCAACATGCCTGTGCCCACCGTGGTAAACGAGAAGTGACATTCTGTTCTGTAGAATAAATTAGTGAGCTCAGTCCAATTTCAAATTGGCATGTGCCCATTTTTGTACACCCGAAAAAGGAAGAATTACTTCACTTGGCAACTCCAGCAGACTAAGTGCCAGATTCGTAAATGGTATCAGCCAGGATAGACACCTTTGAATTGATGGTAACAGACAAGAGAGGGGTGGGGAACAAGTTAGTCTGCTTTTTCATAGTCAGAAACTTCCAAGTCATTAATGTCACCAAACAGGTTACGGTCATGAAGAATGACATTCTGGTACACGCTGTGGTTAATGTGAGTCCAACAGAAAGTGCACGTGCACCTCAGTAACTGCACACATTCACACAAAAGCTTGGAAAATGTGTACAAACTAACAGCATGAACACTGCTCAATCAATACATGAGCATGAGAGGATAATATCAGCCAAGCAGAATGAACGTAGATGGAATCTAGGTGTAACAACTGGACAATGTACAAATTTCCAGTTCACATTCCCAACTGACAAAATGCTTAGATCATGGTGATGATCCAATATGACAGAGTAACGCTTCAGCTAGGGATGCCATGAATTTCTCAATAAAACTGGTCTGCACTTGAACTTATCTTGTTCAGCACTCATTACCAGGCTGTGAGCTGACTAGGAAGATGTTCAGATTGCCTTGAGCAACTTGAATAGCTACTGAATATGTTTGCAGCTACCTGTTGGTCAGAAGTTGATTCACAGTTGATTGAGGAATCAGCTGCAAGTTGCATTCTTACCTTGCCCCATCAGCAAAACATGGTGGAGTTGCAAAAGGAAGAGGAGAAAGAGTTCCTTGTCTCCTTTTCTCTGCAGCTATAGTGAAAGTTTGGGGTGGAGATAGGAGAATAGAAATCCACTTATTTTCAGCCTTCTAAATTTGCAACATCTCAGCAAGTCTAGAAGACAGCAAAGTTTCCAGGAGCACCTGATTTTCTCTGTTAAAAACTTTGCTGAGTACAAAATCTCTTCAATAAGAGATTAAAAGTTAATCCTTCATCAGCTGGGAGACAGCTGCTGATAGATGCAAGTAACAGATTCCTGTGAACAGGTTGCAAACAACCTACCAATTAATTGGTTAGGTGAGGATCACCAGCAAATGAGAAGTGAGCTAGGGCAGGTGTTTGAGTATCCCTAGTGCAAAGTCCCGTTGTGGCATCATCAAGGCATCCACATCCTCCATTCTTCCTTCAATTGAATGTTCCTAACTTCCAATGCTGATCACAGTCAACAAACATTAACAAATACACGCACCACAAGGATCTGTTCTACTCCCCATTGGATACCAAAGGCACATTACAAAACTGATAATCTAACTTTTCAAAAACAACAACAACCCTACAATGAAATGTATTGAGTATTGAGTAAAAGGGTTCTGAGAACAAGTGGCTCCGCATTCCAGTGGCTCATAATCCATCAGTATGCCTATTCCCAGCAGTTATTTTATCTTTCTTCCCTGCCAGTAAAATGTAAGTGTCACCCACCAGGCAGCTGCATCAGGAAATACTTTAAGGCACACACTGTATACCCGCAAGAATGCTGCTGATTCCAGAAGAAGCCTACAACATGATAAAGTACCTTCTATCTGTATGAAAGAAAAAGAGAGAGTTGCATGTGGTTTCAGACAAAAATACCACAGGAGCGAAAACACCACTACAGCAACTAGATAGCTGTACTCAGAAGCCTCAGCATCTTACTCATCTGTGGGTCTTTAAGTTTCTGGTGACAAACCTGTATTTTTCTGTTGGCAATAGGTCTTGGATGAGATTTAATTGGTCCAGCAATCACCAGAACTGTCAAATAATGGTAATTCAAACTGCCCTGAAAATCTTTTTCTGCAAAATGTAGACGAATTGGCCACATTTTATACCCAACATAAGTCCTACACTCGATGCTGTATACATCTGATTAGAAGCTAAGGACCTGAGTCTTAATTTCTAATGAGAACCCTGTATATGTGTGTGTTAATTACCATCATCACTTCTGACTTATGGCAACTCGATGAATTAATGACTTCTTGCAGATTGAAAGCCATGGCTTCCTTGATTAAGCCAACCCATCTCATGTTGGGTTTTCCTTTTTTCCTGACTTCCATTTCTCCTAGCTTCATTGTCTTTTCCAATGACTCATGGCTTCTCAGAAATGTGACCAAAATACAACAGCCTCAGTTTAGTTGTTGTAGCTTCTAGGGAGAGTTCAGGGTTGATTTCCTCTTTAGCCCACTGATTTGTCTTTTCAGTGATCCACAGGAACTGTAAAATTATCCTCCAACACCGCATTTCAAATGTATCAACTTTCTTTGCACGTTTGAGGATGGATATGTGGTGAGGCATGTGGGATAGAATGACACATGCTCCAATTCATTTTGATAAGAATTTTGGCCACAGATTGTTTAATAAATCCAAAGGAGCAGAGGCGCAGCATGCCAACAGATCCTGGCACTGGAGGACCTGCTTGCCACCTGATGAACACCCTTCCCAACTTGAATGTTGGGGGAAAATCCTGGAATGGCAAGCTACTGGAAGCCATGTGGGTGCTGGTCTCTTCATGATCCCCGTAACATCTGGAAGTGTAGCTAGCTGGCTGCCCCCACCTGGACATGCAGGTGAGTGACACCATACCCCTAGGCTCCTTACAGAGGCCCCCAACAATGGGGAGGCAGGCACGCAGACACAGCCTCCCCTCAAACAGACATGTCCTGATGCCCAACCAGCCAAGCTGTAACAGAAACAGACTCAATAAATATCAACATACAGACTAGTAAACATAATTAAAAGGCAAACAACAGACTCCAAGGAAGGTGGGTGGGCAAGCTGCTGTTCCCAGGAAGGAGCCTGATGCCATGTGTGGGCTTGTTTAAATAGCCCCACTGGCTCCCTGTCCGCCCAACCCCCAGCTGGATGTGGCAGGTGGAGGGAGCTCCGGCCTGCCCTCACTGTTCTGCCTGAGGGCACCAGGTGACAGCTGGCCATACTTTCGCCCTTGGCTTGTTTGGACTACAAAAACACATACAATTTACTATTGTTTTATATCTAGCATAAACACAAGTCCCTATTTCAAGGTAACTACATACCTCTAAGATGTTAAATTCATTTCTAATAGAGTTTTGTCCTATAAGTCTTTCTTCTTTAAAATTAGTGCTGAGGTATCTACTGATATTAAATTCTGTAATGTTATCAGTTCGGGTCCATTATAAAGTCACTGCATGTTGCTAAGATTATAATAGCATCCCAGAGCTCCATCCCTGAAGAAACATAGCCAAAGGTGAGCTGACTCGTTCCCTTTAAAAGGCTAAGCAGGGGTGCTTGGCAGGCCATATAGCTGACACTGTATCAGTTCAACAATCTGCACGTTGTCTTCAGCATAACATTTTATAACAACGCCTCATAAAAATCAACCTCTACCTCTCACTCCCATTCAGTCACATAAAATATATGTATCCAGGGGGTTATAAGGAGAAGAGAAAGAAAAACAGGGAAAAAGATTAAAGTGTGTGCTTGTGTCTGGGTCTAACAATTTTCTGCTGCCTGTTCGCATGAATTTTACTCATCCCCCACAGATGACCCAAATGTATATGATGGGTTGTCCTTAACCATGACTTGCAATGTATGATAAGTGGTTTTCTCAGAGAAAATTTCTCAGATGCTGAGTGGAAGCAGTCTTTCTGTTTTTGCTTCTTTTTTTAAAAAAAAAAGAATTCCAAGCTATTGCCAACTTTGTGGGTTCAACAGTTCTCTCTGGCTGAGAAATGGACTGGGGAGTGCCTTTTCTTTAAAGAAAATGGGTGAATATGTGGCAAGTGTATTAGGATAGTACAGGGGAAAGGAGGAATCAGTCTTTAAACCAGCCTGATTTTTTATTTTAGCATTGGCAAAACATTAGCCCTCTGGAAGCTTGGTCTACCCACAATTGAAAGCAATGAGTAGACCAGGCTTCTGCAGGGGCCAGGTCTACCCAATGTTTCTGAATGGGAAGTAGACCAGTCCTCTGAGCAGCTGCTATGCTAATATATAATCTGCAAAGCTTCAATTATTGCTAATTTAAAACAAAAAAGAAATAAAAAACCCATGTTTGTTAACAGAGGAGCGGGATAATAAAAGTAAGCAGTACAAACTAGAACAAATAATTTGTAATCCTTTGTTTTAACAATTGTATTACCAGTCTAAAAACAACCAGTGTAGCATGTATTGAGAATTCCAAATATAAACAAGATTCCAGATATATTCTCCTGCTAGTCCTTTATCAGATCTGTAAAACATTTTTTCAGTCTGAAACCCCTCAAAAGTGGCACAAGTTCATCAGGAAAAGCTGTAACTCCATGGAAAGGCATGCTCTGAAAGAACATGAAGCATTTCAACCCATACAACTTCAACAGGCCCCATATCCAGAATCAGACAATCACAGTTCAGTGAAATGCTCTATATACAGGCCAAGGTTAAGGAAAAAGTTTAAAAATGGTTTAGAAAATCTTTGCATGCAGGCATGCAGACTTGAGTATACCACAGTCATCCAACAGATGGTACATAAGTACCATCAACACATAAGTTGATCATCTGCCATTGCCTTCCTCTGCACAGAATCTTCCTTGGTAGTCTCCCACCCAAATACTGACTCTGCTTCTGAGATCAGACGAGACTGAACTATTCCGTGCTGTTTTCTTTCCTGTCATACTGAAATATAGATCATGTAACAGACTGCATCAAAATCTACCTTGGACCCAGGTAACATGAGTAACTATCAACCAGTACGATCAACAGTTTCAAGTGTACAGCACTTGAGCAAGGTGACTGAACAGATGGTGACTGTACATGTTCAAGGTTTCCCAGATACAGGGGATCCTTTCCAGTCTGTCTTCAGCATGGGTTTTCTGGTGGATGTACTAGATAAAGTGGTGGCGAACCTATGGCACTCCAGATCAGTCTCACATACACGCTACAGGGGTCAGTGCTATCAGTCACAGACCAGGAAAGGGATTTGGGCGTCTTAATTGATAGTTCCATGGGAATGTCAACTCAATGTATGGCAGCTGTGAAAAAGGCAAACTCTATGCTGGGGATAATCAGGAAAGGAATTGATAATAAAACTGCAAAGATTGTCATGCCCTTATATAAAGCCGTGGTGCGACCACACTTGGAGTACTGTGTTCAGTTCTGGTCACCACATCTCAAAAAGGATATTGAAGAGATAGAAAAAGTGCAGAGAAGGGCAACGAGGATGATTGAGGGACTGGAGCACCTTCCTTATGAGGAAAGGCTGCAGCGTTTGGGACTCTTTAGTTTGGAGAGGAGACGTCTGAGGGGGGATATGATTGAAGTCTATAAAATTATGCATGGGGTAGAAAATGTTGACAGAGAGAAATTTTTCTCTCTTTCTCACAATACTAGAACCAGGGGGCATTCATTGAAAATGCTGGGGGGAAGAATTAGAACTAATAAAAGGAAACACTTCTTCACGCAACGTGTGATTGGTGTTTGGAATATGCTGCCACAGGAGGTGGTGATGGCCACTAACCTGAATAGCTTTAAAAGGGGCTTGGACAGATTTATGGAGGAGAAGTCAATTTATGGCTACCAATCTTGATCCTCTTTGATCTGAGATTGCAAATGCCTTAACAGTCCAGGTGCTCGGGAGCAACAGCCGCAGAAGGCCATTGCTTTCACATCCTACATGTGAACTCCCAAAGGCACCTGGTGGGCCACTGCGAGTAGCAGAGAGCTGGACTAGATGGACTCTGGTCTGATCCAGCTGGCTTGTTCTTATGTTCTTATGTTCTTAGATGTTCATGAACTACAATTCCCATCAGCCCCTGCCAGCATGGACAATTGACCATGCTGGAAGGGGCTGATGGGAATTGTAGTCCATGATCATCTGGAGTGCCATAGGTTCGCCACCATAGTACTAGAAGATGGATGGGGGTGGGGGAGGGACCCTGTGAATACCACAGATGATAGTATCCTTCTCAAAGATCTTTTGTAGCTGGAAATGGGAAGTCCCATTTTGCAGTGGTTTCAGTCCTGCCTCAAGCGTAGGTCTCAGAAGGTGGTGCTACATGAACACTGGGTGAATGCTGCTTGGCACCTTGGTCTTTGGTTCCATCTTATCCCTCATGCTCTTTAACATTTGTAAGAAGCTGCTGGGTGATATCATCTGGAGATTTATGGTTGGTTGTCACCAATATTCAGGTGATACTGAGCTCTAACTTGCTCTTCCAGCAAATCCCCAGGAGGCTGTAGAAACTGGGGGCAGTTCTGAGATGGATAAAAACTAGTAAACCAAATCTTAAACCCGACAAGATAAAAGTGCTACTAGTGTAGGAGCAGTGACCCAACATTTTAAAGTCTTCTTTGAATACTAAAAAAAGTTCTAATGGATCACTATGGAAGACACAGCAGATAGGTAGTAAGGATTGTTTGTAACTATTTACAATGTCCAAAACTGCTTTAAGTGATGACAAATTTATGCCCTTGGGGAAACACAGACAACAGGAAAAATCATCACCATTTGAAGGGATGGGGAATAGTCAGGGTCAAAAAGAACAGCATATATAATTGAGAGTGGCTGCCCATCTAAATAATTTTATTTATTAATTATTCTGCCCCCTCCTCCTCAAAAGAAGATTCAAGGTTGCTATAAAGTAAAATTAAATGCTGTATAATAATGTTCCTTAATCCCTGGATCAGATTATATATATATATATCAATCTAGAAAATCATCATCAACTGGATTGTTTTCTGTTGCTCAAAAGTACAGAAATAGATGTATGCAGCACCTTGAATTTCCTGGAAACAAACTGCTGCTCTTCTCATAAGTTCCCTTTGATATCAACCATATGGAAAAATACATAGCTGCATGCCTGCTTCCAAAAATAAAATGAAAAAAAAATCAGAGATGCAGCTGCATTTTGAACCTGAGGTTTAGAATCCTAGGGATTGTAAGTCTTAACTGGTTTAATGATAAATTAAATTAATCAACTAGAGCTTTAGCTGATTAATCAGCAGGGGATAATTGTACTACAGGAGAACTAATTTGAATTGCTGAGGCTACATATTATTGGATTAGATTTTTAGATTTGAGTGTTTTGGTATGCTAATATAACGAGGAATGAAAGAGGAAATATTAAAGATGGGATCATTCCTGATTACAAACTAAGGAAGCTTTTAAACTCTAGAAATTTTAATTAGGGGTGAATCTAGCTGAGGATTTGTGCAGATGGAAGGAGAGAGAATTTTTCACTAATTTCCTCCCCCCCCCCATTGCATATCGCTGACTCCCCTTTCATGATATTTGACAGGTCCCCCCGGGTGTTATTCGAGCTGCATTCAGGGGAAATTTTGGCTACAGTGGGAGGAGGAGACAGGAAGGTTACATTCCACTGATGGAAATCCATTCTGACAGTGGAAATTTCTGGTGGATCCAAGCCATTGATTTTAAATGGCTTTGGAATCTGAACATATTTGAATCCAGATAATTAACTAGTTAAAGGACAGGTGATTAGTAGGATAGCCTTTTTGTTGATTGGTAACCGCATTCAGTACCCACACCATGAGACTCAGAAATGGAACCTGAGAAGGCATTGTGTATTATGGAAATGAACAACAGGGATTTACAAAGACTCAGTTCTCATTTAGTTCTGTCACACAGTTTAAATAAACAACAACCTGGAATACAACTATAACAAGGATGCCCTCCTTGCTGCCTTAGTAGGACAATGAAGTCAGTGCTGGATCCCTCCCATACAATTAAATAGGAATCATAGAATCATGGAGTGGGAAGAGACCACAAGGGCAATCAAGTCCAACCCCCTGCCATTCAGGAATAGACTTCTGACAGATGGCCATCCAGCCTCTGTTTAAAAATCTCCAAAGGAGGAGACTTCACCACACTCCAAGGAAGTATTCCACTGTTGAACAGACCTTACTGTCAGAAAGTTCTTCCTAATATTTAGGTCAAATCTCTTTTCCTGCACCTTGAATCCATTACTCCTTGACCTACATAGTTTCTGGAGCAGCAGAAAACAAGTCTGCTTCCTCTTCAACATAACATTTAAACATGTCATCCATTATCCATTCTCTTCTCCAGACTAAACATATCCAGCATTCTAAGTCTTTCCTCATAGGGCATGGATTCCAGACCTTTTACCATTTTGGTCACTGTCCTCTGGACCCATTCCAGATTGTCAATATTCTTCTTGAATTGTGATGCTCAGAACTGGACATGGTATTCCAGGTGAGGTTTGACCAATGCAGAATAGAGTAGACTAGTTATTTCCTTTGACTCCTATTGATACAGTCCAGAATTCCATTGGCTTTCTTGGCTGTTGCATCACACTGCTGACTCATGTTCAGTTTGTGGTCTACAAAGACTCCCAGATCCCTTTGACATGTACATTTTACTAGTGTGCTTGCAAGAATGCCTTGTCAAAGGCCTCACTGAAGTCAAGGTATGCCACATCCACAGCATTCCCTTTGTCTACCAAACTTGTCACTCTATCACAAAAAGAGATAAGATTAGTCTGGCATGACTTGTTTTTGAGAAAGCCATGTTGACTTTTAGTGATCACGGTATTCCCTTCTAGGTGCATATGATCTGCTCTAGGATCTTTCCTGATATTGATGTCATGCTGACTGGGAGGTAATTGTTTGGGTCTTCTTTTTTGCCCTTTTTGAAGATGTGGACAACATTAGCCCTCCTCCAGACTGCTGGGTCTTCTCCTATTCTCCAAGATTATTGCAAGAAGTTCCGAAATTACTTCTGCCAGTTCCTTTAAAACCTTTGGATGTAGTTCAGCAGGGCCTGGAGATTTGAATTCAGTTAAGGTAGCCAGGTATTCCTATACTACCTCTTTATTTACTCTGTGCTGAATTTTCCCGTACTGTCTCTTCTATTCCATTTCCCCTGGTTGAGCACTGTTTTCCTTTTGGGAAAACACTGAGTCAAAGAAGGTGTTGAGTAGTTCTGCATTTTCTCCATCCCCTGTTAGCATTTTGCGACCTTCGCCATGGAGTGACCCTATCATATCCCTTGTTTTCCTTTCGCTATGGACATAGCCAAAAAAGCCTCTCAAATTGTTTTTACCTCTCTGGCAAGCCTGACCTCATTCTGAGTTTTAGCTTTTCTGACTTTCTCCGTACACATCCTGGCTATTTGTTTGAATTCCTCTTAGATAATTTCCCCCTTTTTCCATTTTTTGCATATGACCCTTTTAAATCTCAAATCAGTTGAAAGTTCTTTAGACATCCATCTTGGTTTCCTTTGAAACCTCCTGGTTTTCATCCTCATTGGAACTGTTTGAAATTGTTCCTTCAAGATCTCACTTTTTAAGAAACTCCCATCCATCATGCACTTCCTTCTCTTTTAGTATTTGTAATCATGGGATCACACCTACTAGTTTCCTAAGTTTACTGAAATCAGCTTTCTTAAAGTCTAGAATGTGTGTCTGACTGTACTTGGAATTCCCTTTCCACTGTATAACAAACTCCAGGAGAACATGGTCACTAACATCTAAGGATCCTACCACTTCTACCCCATTAACCTGGTCATCATGGTCAGTTAGGAGCAGTTCTAAAATAGACAATTCCCTTGTTGCCCCTTCTACCTTCTGGACCATGAAATTGTCTGCAAGGCAAGTGAGGCATTTGTTGGTCATTATCTTGGAAGAGTTTGACTCCCAACACATATCAAGATAATTGAAATCTCCCCTTACTATTACTTCTTTCCTTTCTGAAAGTTTGGTCATCTGTTCTGTTTGTTCTCAACTCTGTATTTTTAATGCCGATTAAAGGTTTATTTGATTTGATTTGTTTCTTTCCCCCTTAATTTTTACTCAGATGCTCTCATCCTGGCTTCCAGGATTTAAGTCATGGACCTGCTCACAGGTGCAATAATCCGTGATATATAATGCTACTTCTCCTCCTTTCCTAGTTGGTCTATTTCTCTGAAATAGGTTATACCCCTCAATTATTACATTTCAATCAAGAGACTCATCCCACCAAGTTTCATTGATGCCTATTATATTATATTTGCTTTGTTGTTTTAAGAGTTCAAGTTCATCTTGTTTATTTCCTATGCTCTGTGCATTAGTGTAGAGACATCTAAGGCCATGGTTCATTAAGGTTTTATCTCTCTCACTGTTTGGTTCTTTTAGCACTAAACTACATATTTGCATAATTATTTCCCCATAATGCACAAGCAACTTCAAAAATTACTATCAACACAGTGGGGTTTGAGGCTGCTTAACCCTTTATTCACTCAAAATTATCCCCATACAAAGATGTTTTTACACTAGTGGGTGGGGGTGGGAGGTATAAAAGTCTTGAAATTCTGTTGCAAGAATAGTTTGGACCTGAGTTACATGGGTCAAAGTATACAAGGTACAATTGTGGCATGTTTTATACATACATATACATGCTCATGCACACAGGGGGGTGTGTGTGTGTGTGTGTATGTGTGTGTGAGTGAGTGAGTGTGTGAATGTGTGTGTGTGTTTGTGATTATTTTAATGTGGAAACTGTGGTAATGTGGTTGTTGCTAGCTGCCCTGAACCTGGCTTAGGCTAAGAAAGAGTGGGGTGTAAACCTGATAAAATAAAATGAAATAAATAAGCTAGACTTCCCTCCTTATATCCTCACCAATAAAAAAAAATAGTTGCCATTCTATTCTGAGAAAAATATAAAGGCAAGGAAAGAAGTAAATTCTCCAGGCTACATTTCAAAATCAGAACAATATAAGTCCTCATTACTTCCCTTATACCTTTTATGCATAGTTCCATTGACGCCACACAGGATTGAAACAATATTGATAGACTTCAAATATGGTTAAGTCTACATTCAACAAAGCAGGATGGAGAAACCTAATACCCCCTCCTGAACTTCCATGTGGAAACAAAATGAGTTATATTTATTTTATGGGACAGTTTGAATTTATTACATGTTGCACATAATCTCCGGTCTTATTTCTTTAGTGCTCCTGGAATTTATTTCAGGATGTCTTACGTTATCACCTACCCCTTCCATCCACCTTGACGCCCTTTGCTGAACTGGCTTTGAAATAAATCCCCAACATTAAAACTTCTCTGTGTGCCACCCTAGCAAATGGTGGATGCTTTGAAAGACATTTCAAACAGGCAATAAAGGCCCAAATGGAAACTCTGTGGAAGTTAATGTAGTGTAGAATCAGGGGCCATACCCCTTACTGCTTGACAGAAATAGAAGACAGAACTTGCTTCTGAGGTGTATCCAAATAATTCACAGGTGGCAGAACCATTAGAGAATGCTGCCTGTGCTTGCCACAGAAATGGAATACATCTCACACTATGAATATTTACATGGCTTTCCATTTCTCACAGCCTACCTTCTATGATGTCTTTATTTCCCACAACTAATCTGGGGTACCTTTCAATAAAATTAAAATGTGGTCTGCTGTAGCAGCAGCAGGTGGGATGGGAAAAGAAAATCCAACCGTAGTACTTAATGAAATAAAATACAACTATACGATTTCTAAGAAAGGCAAGTCATTCTGTGTACCTTCTATTCAAACCAAAGCACACAGTTGTGAAGTCACTCTTGCACTAATTTGCAGTCATACAGACTACGAGGCAAACATTGTAATACAGTGAACAGAGTTCTAAACTTAAATGAGAGAGACCAGAATTCAAATCCCTCCTAAACCAAAAAATTCACCAAGGAGCCTTGGGCTATGATATTTCAACCTCCTACATATTTATCTCCTTGTATTTAGGATTACTAAGGATGTACAGTTAGGACTACTAATTAAGAAAAAACACCTGCTCTTAAATATAGTAAACAACTAAAATGTTAACAGACCCATTTCCAACATTCAGAAGTAATTAGAGGCCTTCTGTCCTGACAGTTGTTCTGGCACCTTGATGTCTAATTTTAGTTTTCTAGAAAGTGGGCAGCAGGAAATGCAACAAAGGAAGAGATGCATGATAGGAGAATCAACCAACAAGAATGCTTAGCCAATCTTTCTGCCAAACAAAACAGAATCTGTACTATTTCCACTTTCCATCATTTTTTGAACCATCTCAGATCTTAGGAGCAGTGGCGTACTAGGGCTAAATTGCGCACGGGGGCATGATCACTTTCCACATACCCACTAGAATATTTGGTCATTGACCATAAATAAAGTATTCTATTTTATTCTAGGAGACACAGCCATAGGCTTTGCTTGCAAATGGAACAGGCACACAGTTGACTTCAGCTTTACAATGCTGTCAGTATCCACAGGTCAGATCCATGGGTGCCATAATGTCTAGTCTGGCCCACAGGTAGAATCTTAAGACTCTTCTCCCATAATAGCTGACAATTAAGAACTAGTATACATTAAAAGGATGCAAGAGAAATTAAAGATTATGTTTGTCTGAAATACCTGATTTGGGATCTGAAATTTCTTGGATGTCAGTCCCAAAATTCACAAGTCTATTCACAAGTTCAGGTATAAAAAGTGTATGAGCATCTACTTTAAAGGGACATTAGAGCATGTGAGGAAAGGGAACTAAATCCTGTCACCCTGGTACTTTGCTCCTCTGCTGTTTGTAAACCATGTTTGAAGACTGGCAGTGTGGTGAACCTGTTGGATGGTCACGATAGGAGATGGGGAAGCCAAATTTGTAAATCCCCATTCAGCCAGATCTATTGATCTGAATTCTGCAGAGAACATATATGTCAGGACTAAGTTTCATTTCTCCGAATCCCCTGGTTCCCGCCGCAACAAAGGACCGCCCACCAACACACCTCATATATACTGGAACTGAGGGCAAGAACCCACAGTTCCAGCACCCTGTAGCTAGGGCGACACAAATCAATAAAGTTCATTCCTTTTTATAAAGTCGACTTCGTTTGAGTGTGTTCAGCCTTACAAGATAAGAGATTTTATCCAGCCAGATGGACTGTGTGTATGTGTGTTCAAATCAATACAGCCTACTACAGTAATGTAATGGAAGGGTTAGGAGGAGCAAAGTTTTGCTGTCCCTTGCCTATAAACTTTATTTTTTCAAGAAACCATCTTTCTGCAAAGGAAGAAAATAATGATTTTTTTTCACATACCTATGTTTTCACACTTCCCTGCATGTGTGCTGTGCTGCAAGTGAAAATGTCAATTAGTTATAAGATGGGGATTATGCTGTCTTATTTGTCAAAAAATTGGGTTCAGGGATCCTTTGGATAAGGAATACAATATCTAATAACTCCATTCTATGGGAGCGAATTCAAATTTGAAGTAATGAAATCCTAAGCACACTTCTAAGACTATTGAAGTCAATGGGTTTAGAAGCATGTTACCCATTTAAACAAATGGGAATCAATATCAGATTAATCTCCTAATACAACCATCTTTACTTTTGATACTGAACATATTCAAAAAATCTGCTCCAGTGTTTTCACACTGCCTTTAATGACATGTGTATGTTAGAGATTTGTAGGATCCTTCCTTCTACTCTCATTTTCAACAGATATCCTCTACATTATAAGGTGACATTTGGGACAAATGTTTAATTTGCCTAATGGCCAACTAACTTGTTATTTTTAAAATGCTCTGAAATCAAAGCAGGAGAATACTGAACAAATTATGGATGTAGCTGTGGACATTGAGCAATATTTTGAACAAGAACCACGTGCATAAACAAAGCCATTTAACTGCATGTGTAAATATTCTAGTACAACATACACCAATTTAGTTGGCACACCTAAGTGCCAGTTGCATACACAAATGAGTGATCATGGAAAAAGAACATGTGCTTTTTTGGAGTCAGTGCTGGAAAATTGTTCCCTCTGCACAGCTATAAATGTAGAAACAGATGGGCAGACTTGCAGTGATAGACAGCCATATCTGCCACACAGGGGAAAAAAAGGGGGGGGGGACTTTCTACATTCAATTGTAAACAAGGAATTTAACATTCAGTCCACAGACTAATTGTGCTGATGGTCATCCAAGAAAGATAATAAAGAAGGAGAGTACCAGAAAGTATGAATGGAATGAACTATTGTGCTTGACTAAATTCCATGTATAAATTAGTGAGAGAGGGAAAAGAAATTCTTGAGAAAAAAAACATGTACTTTATTATAATTCCTAGTGTTACTCCTGCAACTACCAGAATAGCAGGCAAAAGAGCTAAAGCCCATTGAAAAGAAGCAGACTGCAAATGCAAATCTGATTCAATGACTCTTTGACAAGAAGTAGTTTGACTTCAAGTCTGGATGAACACACATGTCAAAGAGCGGTCGGTTTCAGCCACATTCCCTTTGAGTTAGAAGACTGAGGGCTCCTTGTGTCCATTCTGCATTCTTTCAATGAATAAACAGGGTTTAAAAAAAACAACCAGTTAGCTGCCTTCATTATTTGCTGAATAGTCTGGGAAACAATGCACTGGTATTTCTTCAGCGTGTAAAATCCATACGGCCATGAAGTCTTCTCTTTCAAAACCACATGGCCAAGCCAAGCCTCTAACATTGTTATTGTACAATAGTAACATTTTACAATAGCCCATTTTGCAGCAGAAGCCAAACCATCCATTAGTGTCCACTGGAGGCCGAGGGACACTAAGCATCTCTACCTTCTGGTGCTATACACAAAATGTTCACAGTTTTATTTATAAAAACAGAGGTGGTCTGCATTTTTGTATATTGTTAATTGTGATCTCATACAGATTTTGTAGATAGCAATGTGCAATTGCGCATTTGCCCCATGAAGGGAACTTTTCAAAAGTGTGCTCATTCCCTAGTATCCAATCTGATTGCATCCATACAATCCAACAGTATGTTTTCCATTCTTGTAAGGTCCTTGTTACTAGGTGACATCAGGTTCAATAATCTGTGACATAATCGTATCATTCCAGGACACAGAGCAAAGTTTGGTTTGGACAACTGGGAGACTTCCCAAGAATACCAAAACTGACAGTTCCTAGTAAGTGAATACACTGAAGTTAGTAAAGGTTGTGTAAAGCATTCAAAATGTTCACTTAAAATTCATTCTTTCGCACTACTCTGTTTTGCAGATGTAAAAACTTAAAGAAGCTCCCCCCCACCCCCATGCACTACACATGTACTGCATTCAATGGATGCATGTTTTTGTGTGATGGCTATCTAGTCTCTTCTCTGCAAAGTCATTTTCCAACTTCTGACCTCAGTTTCAGAGCTTATTTATTTTGACAGGAGATTGTCACCATTGTTCCAATTCACCTTGGAAATTTGTAAATTCTTTCAAAGATTTAAGAATGGCTACTAAAATAAGAAAAGCCCTGTTGGGTCAGATCAAAGGTTCCTTTAGTCCGGCATCCTGTTTTTCTCAATGGGCCATCAGCTACCTCCAGAAAGCTGGAGCACAGAAAAAGAAGGCAAATGATCTTCCCCAGTGTGCTGCCGCCCCTTAATACCTGAGAAAATAACTTGCTATAACATATCAAAGCATAGACCAGGTTCATAACGCACTGTGTGAGGGACTATTTATCCTGAACTTACTCCCCACAAATTTACTGTGTGATGAATTCCAGTTTCATGAGAGATGGGTAAAAAGCTCTCTATCCATTTTCTCTGTATCTCTTGTAATATTTTAAAGTTCTACCATGACCCCCACTTCTTTTTTCCCTCATGAAAAGTCCCAGCTTTTTGAAGCAGAACTTTGCACAGAAGATGCTTTAACAGCCTGGAACATTTTGGTAGCCATTCTCTGCATCTGTCCCAGCAATACAATATCCTTTTTGAGAGGAGCAGATTTGTACATAGTATCTCAAACATGGTCACACTATAGATTTACTGTACACAAGGCCATTACAATACTAGTTTGTTTTTTATTTATAATTCCTTTCCTAATGATCCCTGGTATAGAATTTGCTCCCTCCCCCCCCAATTTCTGCTATGTGCTAAGCGATTCAGCACAGCCCTCAGATCTCTTTTTTGGATGATCACCAACAACTCAGACTATAAAAATTGCTGGGTTTTTTTTTGCCTCAAAAGGATATGAATCACATTGAACCTTGTTAGCCACTTGTTGCCAACTGAGCTCAGAGAGATCTTGTACCTTGCACAGATGTTTTGATTTTCATATTCCAAGTAATTTGGAGTCATTTGCAAACATGGTCACCTCATTACTCACCAAATGCCAGATCATTTAGAAACAAATTAAATAATATGGGTTTCAGTACTGGGAATACTGGGAACCCAGTGTATACTTCTTTCCATATACTCTTACTCTCCACTTCCTGTTGTTTAATCACGAGAGGACTTTAATCCTAGTATTTCTGAGCTTCCTCAAGATCCTTTGCTGAAGGATGTTTTCAAGCATCAGATCATCCTTATCCACCTGCTTGTAACACTTATAAAAGGAGCATCATGTGACAAGATTTCACTCTGCAGAAGTCATGCTGATTATTCCTCTGTGACTTTGTTCTTGTATCTAGTCAATCACTCTTTCCCAATGATTTCTACTGATTTTCCTAGGGTAGCTGGCAGTAATTTTCTCACTCTCCTCCTTCATTCCTTATCAATAACTGAGATAGATTTACTACAGTCCAAGCCTCTAGTAAGAAGGCAAATTTTAGAGACATCATAAATGGAATATGCAGTGGTATCTCCTTAAGATCCCCCCCTCTGCAAACTAGAATGTGTTTTTATGCATATGCGTGTCTGTACATGATAGAGTGAGGTGCTGTTACACAAATTAATGAGGACTGAAAGTCCAAGTTTTCATATACATAAGAATGAAATAACCAATGTATAAGAAAACCCAAATACTGCCTTTGTATTAATAAAACTGAAAAGAAAAATAGCAGGGATGTGGTCCCAATTCCCCCATCTCAAAATGTTTTCGTTTTCAAGATGATTAACTTCTGCACAGTTAAGGCTATAGGAACCGTTTTTGTGCTCAACTGCCCTGCTAGATCTTTGCAGGATTAGATGCTTGGCAGCCTTGAAGCCGCTTGCTTTCTTATGATGAATTTAACTCTTACTATGCATTTAAGCAGGGCTTCATTTTTCAGCATATTCAATATGATGATGAGGGCCCAGACTCAATCATCCACAGATGTTGCTGTATCACAACTCCACTTCTGTTCAGAAGGAATATTCAGAAGCTGCTCTGGCTGGCCAGCCCACATATTGTGTAAAGTTGGCTGGGCTCATCTTACCACTGATCTCAGTTTCTGCATATACCTGGAAAATGGAATCTTTTCAAGTATAAAGGACAATTTCCTGGCATTGAAGAGGCTTTGTAAAATCTGATCCCGGTTTTTAAACTGGGGTGAAAGAAGAGGATAACCTCTGACTGGCAACAGGCCAACTAGGTTAAATTTCACATGGGGTTGAATTTGGCCCAGGTACAGCTGGGTTCTCACTGCTACTATCTGTTGTGGCAGGGAGGCCACTAATAAACTTCAAGCCTGCAATTACTTCCATAGAGTCATTTCATAGCAAACAATCCAATACCCATTTGTATCAAATAACAAATGCACTCATTAGAGAGTCACAATCTGCTGTGGTTTTTTGTTGAGCATATCCTTGGTGACTAACTCAAATTTGCCTCTACAGGACATGTGAAATGGTCCTTCATATTTCAGAGTTTGACTCATGTGCTATCACTACAACCCTCCTCCTGGACTGAGCTCTTAGACTTAAGTTTAGGGCACATCTGCACAGGCGATTTGGCAGCTGGGATTTAAATCTGTATACTCAATTCTTGAGTAATCACAGGCACGGCTGGCTTGAAAGGGGGAACAGAGGTAAGAAATCCAGAATGTTCCTTGAGTCTTCTCCCCAAATGCATTCATTTTTCACACCTCTTTTTCAGGCCAATTACCTCCTGATTGGCAATTACTCTCTACAAGCTGCCCTAGCATACTGGGATTGTTCCTGGGAGACTGGTGCTGACTGCTGCCCCAGATGATCAAAAGCAAGTGGCCCCGGCAGTACTGATAGTGACACACAGCTGCATCTCAGCTTGCTCTATGGGTGTTTTTAACTCACGGTCTGCTTTGGCAACTTTGCTGCCATTTCTTTTTTCTCCTATGTCACAGGTGTCAAACTCGCAGCCCTGCAGATGTTATGGACTACAGTTCCCATCACCCCCCTGCCAGCATCATGCTGGCAAAGGATGATGGGAACTGTAGTCCACAACACCTGCAGGGCTGTGAGAACCCAGCCAATTGGAGACCATGCAGTCAGTATTATAACATCATGATACCACACAGCCAATCACGTTGGGCTATATAACCATATAGGAAAACAAAACAAAGCTAGGTGAGGGCAGAAAGCATTGCCTCCACTCTCAACATCTTGTGTTTTTCCCCCTTTGCTCCCCCAATAGCTGGAACAGTGCGAGGATTGGGGGGGTGTATTTTAGCCCTGTTCTGTCAGATTCTCACCAGTCGCACTGAACTCAGCTTCTGGTGTGTATTGAAGGTGAGACTACTGCAGTGTCAGGCTTTGTGCAGTGTATGATGTCAGTGTATAATGTATTGTCGAAGGTTTTCACGGCCGGATTCAACTGGTTCTGGTGGGTTTTCCAGGCTGTGTGGCCATGGTCTGGTGGATTTTGTTCCTAACGTTTCGCCTGCATCTGTGGCTGGCATCTTCAGAGGTGCATCACAGAGAAAAGTCTCACAGTGTGAAACAGTGTGAAACAGTGTGAAACAGACTTTTCTCTGTGATACACCTCTGAAGATGCCAGCCACAGATGCAGGTGAAATGTTAGGAACAAAATCCACCAGACCACGGCCACACAGCCTGGAAAACCCACCAGAATCAGTGTATAATCATCTCTGCCACACCATTCTACTTTTTCTGGGACTACATTCCATAGTTCATTGTTTCCAAACCTGTGACTGGGGATGCAAAAGAGGGTCACAAGCCTCTAAAAGTGGGTCACAGGTCAGGTGTCCCTTATGCATCCTTCATCTTCTTGCCCCCTTACCAGCTTCTCACATTCTCATTGCCCCCTCCTTCTGTGACAATATAAGGGCAGGAGCTATCTAGCAACAAGTAATTTCACAGTAGTAACTGAAAGAAGGGGAAGGAGGTGGGAGAGTAGGTGAAGGTTGCTCAGCATGCCATGGAAAAACCAGAGGTGGAGAGAAAGAGGCAAGTGCTTGCATAGACTCTGTCTTGATGCTGCTCCTTCAACAGTCCAACATCTTGCCTAGCCCCTGCAGGGCCTGACTGCCCCCTACATGGCCCTCGCTGCCACCCTCTTCGCTACCATCTGCCACCTTTGCAAATTTCCTCAACCCAGTGTGTCCCCCCATGCACTCTCAAAGCTCCAGATCTGGACCAGCTGCCAGAGGAGGAGAAGAACTCCCACTTTCCTGGGCTTCATAGTGGGGCAGCTGCACACTTTGTCTGATGGCAGGTTCCTCAGAAACTGCCATTTCCTTGCCCCTTGCTGCTGCCCTGTGCACTTGACCTGCCATCTTTGCATATTTCCTCAACACAGTGCCCCCCTCACCTCTTCAAACTCTAGTTGTGGGTCAGCTGGCAGATAAACTCCCACGTGCTCAGGATTCATAGTGGGGCAGTTGCACCCCACTATGAATCCCAAGCAATTAGTGTGAACCAGAGTTCAACAGTCATTTCCCCGCCCTCCATGCACACCCACGAGTCCATGTACAAAGTAAGGAAACAAGTTCTAATCTAGACATCACCACTTGGGTAGGCAGAAGGATTCTCAAAAAACAGCTGGTCAGGCACAATAGAGAAAAGAATGCTGGAATAGATGGTGCCAAGGTTTGCCTAGGGCACCAAAAAAACTTGGGACAGTCCTGTGTGGGTCACTGTACAGAGCAAACTTGGATTAGTGGATCACCATATCAAAAAGGCTGGGAACCACAGCCATCATCCTATAATAGTCTAAAGAGCTGAGGGTGACAGAGGGTCTACTACAGATATGCCATAAGAAAGTCTGCAGTTCAGAAGGTACAGCATCTTCCACTGAGGCAATGATGCACACTTGAGTGAGGATGTAGGTAAGGGAGGGTTCAAACCTCCCCATTACATGTTCGAAGATCCGCCCCGTTTGTGGGTTTTTGTATATTTTAAGTGTTTTTAAATTTTTGGCCTGCAGGGGGCGCTGGTTTTAGGCTAGAAGCACCAAAATTTCAGGGATTTGTTGGGAGACTCTCTTGATGATATCACCCAGGTTTGGTGAGGTTTGGTTCAGGGGGTCCAAAGTTATGGACTCCTAAAGGGGGTGCCCTCATCCCCCATTGTTTCCAATGGGAGCTAATAGATTAGGGCTACACATTTGAGGGTGCATAACTTTGGCTCCCATGAACCAAACTTCTCCAAACCTGGGTGGTATCATCAGGAGAGTCTCCTACTGATGCCATCCAGGTTTTGTGAAGTTTGGTCAAGGGGGTCCAAAGCTATGGACCCCCAAAGGGGGTGCTTTCATTCCCCATTGTTTCCAATGGGAGCTAATAGGAGATGAGGGCTACACATTTGAGGATCCATAACTTTGGCCCCCATGAACCAAACTTCACCAAACTGGGTGGTATAAGCAGGAGGGTCTCCTAAAGATACCCTGAAATTTTGGTGCTACTAGCTTAACAATTGCACCCCTGACAGCAGGCACCCCCCAAATTTCCCCAGATTCTCCTTTTAAATCCACCCCCTTCGGCATGGATTTAAAGGGTGAATCTGAGGTCGCCAGTTTAAACATTGAAAGTGATGCTGTTTAAGGGTGGGGGATAATCCACCCCAAAGCAGCATCACTTTAAATTTTGTTTTAACTGGGGAGCCCAGATTCTCCCTTTAAGGTGGATTTAAAAGGAGAATCTGGGCTCCCTAGTTTAAACACCATTGAAAATGATGCTGTTTGAGGGTGGATTCCAGCATCATTGGGGGGGGGGGGCACAAAACTCAGATTTTTCCTAGCTACGCCTCTGCCTGGAGTGGAGGGCAGAAGGGACTGCTGACTGGAAGCCCAGCCGGTGGGGGGGAGGGGAGTCTGTTGCCCCTGGCCTCGGAGAGCTGCTTTTATAAGCACTGAGGCTAGGGGGTGGGGCTTTGGGAGGCGTGGCCCTGCCTCCAAACCCCCCCTAAAAATCTATACCTATATCCCTGCTTGAGTCCTTCTGCCTACCCAAGTGGTGAAGTCTAGATTAGAATTTGTTTCCTTACTTCATACATGGACTTATGGGTGTGTATGGGATCGGGGGAATGACTCTGGCTCACACTGCTTATTGCAGAAAGCTTAAAAGGAAGGAAAACACAGATTTACTACAGCGTTGTGAAAAAATAGCCCTGTATTTCCACACCCCCAGTCAACATGGTATAACAGACTGCTCAAACTATTTGACCAAAAGAGCTTTAATCAGAGGAAAGTTATAGTGGTTAGAATGATAGACTTAGATTTGTAGACCCAAATCCTTACTCTGCCATGGAAGCCTGCTGGCGACCTTGCAACAGATTCACACTCTCAGTCTACCTCAAAGGGTTGTTGTGAGGACAAAGTGGAGAAAGGGAGAATGTTGTAAGACATTTTGGTTCTGGGGGAAACTGAGATATATATGAAGTAAATAAATAAAAAATATTTCAGCAAATCAAGGCACAAGTCATCAAATGCAGCACTAGTACTCAATCTATACCATTCCAGCCACCTTCCACTGATATTTGAGTTTGAATGCAGAGAAACCAAACCTGACCCAATGGTTCAAGTGTGCACTAAGGAAACACCTGCAGAAATGGGAAAATTGTGCTGGAATAATCTGCACAGTCTGAAAGCCCAGAAATGGGGAAACAACCTGGAATGGCTATTTTTTTCTCCCTGAAGTAACCTGACTGAAAAGCATGAGAATCATTCAAAAGTACTTGTAACTGCTTTTTGGATTTCAGCTGAAAGCTGATAAACTATTTTGTCTTAAGGGACCCATGCATTTTTCTCCCTCCAGTCCCTTACTCCACCCACTCACCCATCACTTCTGGCCTGGAAGATGGAAACTTGGCTCCACCCTGTTGCATCTGCATTGTTCATATCACCACAGCCAGGTTCCCTGACCTTCTGTTGCTGGGGCCACATCCAGGGAGCAACTTCCCAGGCTCCCATATTTAGCACAAAAACATGAACACGGTTACTGTCACAGGGAAATCCTGAGACCTTTTTTTCTCAAAGACCCACCCTATCCTCATCCTGGAAAGTCAGCTATGCACCCTGTACAGCCAATGCCAGGCTGACTCACACAGCACATCTGGGTGATGGAAATCAGTTGTGCTGATGAACATTCTGTCATCCATTACACACAAAGCATTCACAGCAAGTGCTAGCCACAATCTCTCTTCAAGCTGATTGAGGGTGAGTGATCCCCACATCAGGACCAGAGTGCATGCCGTGGGGGCAAATCCATTTCTGTATATGCCCCAACTGCATAGGAAGTGGCCGTGGGAGAAAAATAACTGTGCAGTTCTGGGCTGCTAACTCTACCCACACCTTTGGGTCTCTCTCTTCTCTCCTCCTCCAAGTCTGCCCAGGGAGGCAAAGGGCAACAAGCCAAATTTACCAATGGAAAGGCATGTGTCTTTTATTTTTAAAACGAGACCTCTACTTTCCATCAGATTGTGGTTCACTGACATTTAAAGAGAGTGGTCTGCTTGCACTTGATGTTGTGAAATCACTATATGGTGAACACATGCATGAAAACTTATCCCAACTCTGACACCTTAAATCAGAGGCCCTCAACCCTGTTAAATCTAAGAGCACTTTTGAAATGTTGGGGAAAGATAATGGGAGCCACAGTAAAGGTTTGCCGTGGCAGCAGCTCCTTGCTTTAGGGAAAAAGATGCTGCTTGGTTTCCATTTCCAAAAAAGGGGGAGGGTGGCTCCCTGTGCAGCCACAAAGAGAGGCTGTTGAGGCCAGAGACATTAGAAAGTCTGTCTAAGTCAAGGATGCACAGTCATGATGCATGTGTGTGGGGACCTCTGTTAGTCAATCAGAAGAGAGTGGCTTGAAGGTCCCCTTCCCCCTTCCATTCAGAACTCCCTGGATTTATCCTCAAGAAGGCACTAGGAAACAGATCAACAGGTGCCACAGTATCTATGGCCTTCTGGCTGGGAACAGAATCTCACGTGAGTGCTGAGGTTACACTTATGCATACAGCTTCCTGTTTTCTGAAGGTCATCTGTTTACAGTGAGGACTACTAGTATGATGATGATGAAGGAGGAGGCGGAAGAAGAAGAGGAGTTTGGATGCATATCCCCCCTTTCTCTCCCATAGGAGACTCAAAGGGGCTTACAATCTCCTTGCCCTTCCCCCCTCACAACAAACACCCTGTGAGGTAGGTGGGGCTGAGAGAGCTCCGAAAAGCTGTGACTAGCCCAAGGTCACCCAGCTGCCGTGTGTGGGAGTGCACAGGCTATTCCCCAGATTCCCCAGATAAGCCTCCACAGCTCAAGCGGCAGAGCAGGGAATCAAACCCGGTTCCTCCAGATTAGAATGCACCTGCTCTTAACCACTACGCCACTGCTGCTCTTACAGTGAGAACTACTAGTGTGAAGATGCATGTGGACGGGCACAGAAGAAAAAGACTCCCTCTTCATTCTCTTACATAAACATTAGGCTTGAATTTGGGCTTCATATTTTAATTTTAAACGAGAGAAACCAAGAGACACAAATCCCTGAAACATACTGCCCACTGTTGACTCCAAGCACTCACACTCCACTCTTCATGCATCTTGCAACACTCCCAATTTGCAGCAACTTGATCACAAATGGAACACAGGTCATATCATGCACTCAGACTCTACTAGTACATTGAGCATCTTCTGCTGTTGCCATCTCCTTTCAGATATCTCTGTATCAGCAGCCAAATAGCAGGGAAGTCCGGCATGATACACTCAGCAGAATGTCTCACTGAAACCAAACTGCCAGAGAAATCAACATAAAATGGACAGACTAATTTGGAGGGAGTGCCTTACACATTTGGCCGCAGACTCACTGTGCAGTAGTCAACTTCAGACATACACCCTCCCACATTACAAAGTGGGGAAGATGAGAGGTCCAGTTTTAGGGGAAGGGAGCATGCAGTTGAGGGGCACTTTGTCATAGTCTGCCTAGAAGAAAAGCTGGGGAGGGGGATTGTGAGGAGGCCAGCTCAGGCAGGAGGACAGAGCACGCCTCCTTACCTGTGCATACCTTTTACTCTTAAAAGCGGACTTTTTTGCACTAAATGAACAGCTTGGCAGGGCAATACAGGAAATACACACCAGCAAGTCTAAGACAACGACCCACCAAGACTCTTGCTTGTCACTGGGACAAACACAGAATTAATCTAAAAGAAACAAGACCCGGAAGCCAAGCTTCTTGACCTCTAAAGCAAAATAATGACAGAGATTTACAGTGTTTTCCTATGCAGAGTACATCTGTTTAAGCCCATGGACTTCAGTGGACTTAGAAGGGCATAGTTTAAGTTAGTGGCACTATTATTCATTAAAGTGCTTGGGACAGTATAGAGAAATATATGTAGAGAGTACATGTCTTTGTCCAAAAGAAATCATAAATGACCCGCTAGTGAAAAATCAAGGTGGCAAGAGAAAGACACTCTGCACATGTTCATAGTCCTAGCAGCACAAGCAGGATCTGGGCTGAGACTGCTAAGCCCCAAGGTTAAACTACAGATACACAGATTTTATAGCAATATAAATGATCACCAGGGACAATTCTTATGAGCACGAAGTAAATTCACCTTCTATAAGCAGTGCTGATAATTATTACTGCAAGTGAAGTACCAATCCATTCCTGCATAGGACAACCACCCATCTGCAGGAAGTATTTACAGTACAAGTGGTGTGCACTGCACTGTAATATCCCATGACATAGAAATAATGAGTCACGGACAACTATCTAAGACCAGTTTGCTTAATTCACATTTACAGAAAGACGGGATTTCCCTGGAGTCACACCAAAAAGGACTTCAAACAACTGTCATTTTTCTCCTGATTTTGTGAATTCCCTACCCATTCCAATTTTTTTAATGGATCATGCAGCCATTCAGATCAGCGACAACAAAGGCATGCTCTAATGTTCTTATTCAGACTTTGACTGAAGATTCTGGGGGAGGGAGGGCAGTTAGTTACCTGCCTGCCACCTGCCATCAAGAAGCCCCCAACCACGGCAGCGGGCGGGGAAGTTCAAACTTGCAAATCATTTCATCATCGCGATTAAGCAGAAGCTGCATAAGAATCAGACTAATTCCCTTTAGCTAAAATGACACCCACGAAGGGCAAAATCCTGGCCGAGAGAAATGAGCGAGCCCTTGGAGAGAAGGACCCTGATTCCCGCACAGGACCCGTCAGAAAACAGGTCAGCGACTGGAAAACTTCAAGCACACGCGCGGGACCGCTTTTCTCTTCTTGCCCACAACCAGCAATATAAGTTTCTGATATTGCCGGGGAGGGGGTGGGGCAAGGGGAGAAGATTCATCTCCCGTCGCTATCGGAAAGTCTACGGCACGTCCTTGGCCATCTCGCCTGGGTCTCCACCGGGCGATCTAAGCCAGAGCCCGTGAAGTTCCGCCGGAGTTTCTAGCCTGGGGTTCCCCGTTCCTTCTACCTGCCTTCACCACTGGGAGAACCGCCCGGCGAGGCGACGATTTGGGGAGAGCGCAGCCTCTCACCTCCGCGAAGTCATTCTAACGCGAGCCGCAGCGCTGCTTCTTGGAATAGAGAAGAAAGGGCATTTACCAGGAGCAGAGAAGCCAGGAGCAAGGCGCCAGCAGCAGTTGCCCGGCGCCAGCGGTCCATGCTTGGCTCCTTGCCGTGATCGCCACGGGACAGGCGCGCAAGACGCTGCTGCTGCTGCTGCTGCTGCTGCTGCTGCTGCTGCTGCTGCTGCTGAGCGGCTGTCACCTCGGGTGAGCGCGCAAGAGCCGGGCTTAGCGCTGCTGCTGCTGCAGCCGCCGCAGCCGCCTCTCCGCTGCCATCAGCCCCGCTCACGTTTCCTGGCTGAGGACTGGGCGAGCGGAGGGGCTGATCTGAATGGAATCTCTCTCCGAAAAGGCAGGCAGCCAATCAGGCTCCGGCTAATCAGACATGCCGAATAACAAAAGGCAAAGGGGGGTCCCGGCTCAGGATAGCTGGAAGAAGGAAGAGAGGGAAGTGGGGGGGGGGGGGGGGGAAGAAGTTAGGAAATTGGGGGAACTCGGCTTGCAATCCCAAGGGGTGGCTTAATTCCACACACACACACAGAGAGAGAGAGAGAGAGAGAGAGAGGCACCAAGAGCAGCCTGTACTGCAAACCAGCGAGGCGACTGCTTCCTTTCTGCCTGCACATTATTTCATTTTGTGGGGAAACATAATCCAAGTCGATATATAACATATGCCATAAAGGGGGTGTGCATAGAGAGGGGCCGAGAAAGAGACTGAAAATAAGTTCTCCTTTAAATATGCTCCTGTACTCTTTGTAGACACGCACACTGCAGAACCATTCCCAGGCAAACAGTGATTTTTTAAAAAGAGAAAGAAAAGCTGTTGTCAAAAATGCATTCTCTCTCTCTCTGTGTGTGTGTGTGTGTGTGTCTGTGTGTGTACATAAGAACAAGCCTGCTGGATCAGACCAGAGTCCATCTAGTCCAGCACTCTGCTACTGGCAGTGGCCCACCAGGTGCCTTTGGGAGCTATGTGTATCTCTCTGTGTGTGTATGGGGTAATTTAAGAAATTCCTCTGTGCTTGATGGTCACTGCATGGTCCATTATACATAGAAGATTTACCTCAGGACTCTTCCATCCACAGTGAGATTGTAGTGGGGTCTTCTCACATTTCCCTGTTTGCACGCGAGGAGGCATCCCACAGCCTGCAGCACAGTTTGTCCACTGAACTCTTCCCATAAATAGCCTAAAGGCACAGATCTCATCACACTCAGTAGTCCCAAGATGAGACCTGATATACTATTACGCTCCCTTCCCCTTCCCCTACACACGCACGCACGCACGCACGCGCACGCACACACAGAGACACACACACACACACACACACACACACACTTTCTCTCTCTACCACAGATGCAAGAGAAGAGAGAAGCTTGTTGGAAATAAAGTTTTAAAAAGCTCTCCTGATCATCAGAGAGGGCAGAAGTAGAAAAGGGGTGGTGGGGTGGAGCCAAAAAGAGTCCCTGTTTGTATCCTTGCAAAAGGCAACTCTCTGTTAATATATCGATATATATTGATATTGATATGAACATTTAGAGAAGCAGGAAGGAGCCAGCAACATAGAAGTGTATAGGTGAGGGGAGCCAGGGGGAAGGTGTGGACATCAGTTCATGGGAGTGGGAAGGCTGACCGTGGGCAGAGTGAAGATGTCTGGGGCAAAGCTGTGTGCTAACTGAGAATCTGCCCACTCTGGCAGCAAAGCAAATAAAAAGTTGCACTAGAAGTTGCTGCAGAAAGAATAGAAAGTGAAAGTGGCACTCCAGAAAATAGGTCTACACAAGAAATCTTGCTGCGATAGGCACTCGCCCCCATCATGCACCAGACACCTTGCCCATAATTGACCCAAGAAGACAGGCAACAGTTTTAAAAGGGCATGAGGCAGAGGCTGAAATGTTGTGTTTGTGTCACCATCATCAGGTTTGCATCAAGTACAAGGGAAATGTTTAGTACTGGTTATTTAAAAGTTGTGGTGCTGTCACATAAATGCTCACTAAATAATATAACATCTCATTAAAAACACATTATTAAGAGTGCTCTGAATATTTGGGCTACTGCAGCTTGATATCCCTTATTGATCCCATCCTGAATCAATCAAGCCTCATTCAAATCTGAATACTGAAGGCAGAGACAGTAAGAGTTACTTTGCATAAAGCCATTCTGTGCTTCCTGATATAATCTAGGACCAACTGACTCCCACTGTCCCAAGGTTTAGAACAATAGAAGAGCTTTTAGACAGGGCTCAGCCCAGCAAGCCCAGCATGGGAAGTTCCAGAGAATTTAGAAAAATGAAACTTAAAACTCACTTGTTCCCGCCCCTACCTGGGCAAAAGGGTATAAAAGTTTTGTTCACCCCAACACATATTAGCTCTTACTATTTGTGTACCTTCCTTGGTCTGGTCAGTTTGAGACAGAATATAGTCTTTCGCATACTGGATTCAAGATGCAGTGTTTGAATCCTTGCGCTTCTGAGATCTTCTTCAAGCTGAATTTAGGTAGCGTATTACCCTGAAAAACCCCCCTCCATTTCTATCATCCAATCTATCTTTTAAAACCTTTTTATATCTTAGGAACTTGAATGTATGTGCCCTTATGTCTTACTGTGTGTTTGTATTTTTGAACAAATTTATATAAAACATTTAAATTCAATTTAGACTCTTGCTTCTCTGTGGAATATTCATTGCCAGAATTCCTTCCCCGTATTATACAGTCTAAAAGATCTCCTCTTGGCCCCTCTCCTGATCTGCCAATGTGAGTTCATTCCCCTTTGCTACTTTTAAAAACTATATGTGTGCTGTTACACTTTTAGCAGTTGGTGGAGATTCCCTTCAATAAAACCCTTACCCCTGTCAGGCCAGTAACAACACACAGACCTGCTGCTGAAAAACTGTTTCCTAGAACAACTAGAACAGTCGTTCAACAAGGGCTGAATAGGGTGGCAGTGCAAAAGGTCTGGAAGTGTTTATAGAGTGGCACAGAACTGGCCCTCTAGTGCCACCTGATATCTCAAAAGGAGGAGGAGGAGAAAAAAGAGGAGTTTGGATTTATACCCTTCATCTCTCCTGTAAAGAGACTCAAAGGGGCTTACAAACTCCTTTCCCTTCCTCTTCCCATAACAGACACCTTGTGAGGTAGGTGGGGCTGAGAGAGTAACCCAAGATCACCCAGCAAGAATGTAGAAGTGGGGAAGTAAATCCAACTCACTAGGTAAGAGTCTGTCGTTCACTCGTTCAATCTGATTCTCCAGAATAACATCCACCACTCTTAACCACTACATTCTGGACTTGAGTTGCCTGCAGTTCTCTCCTTCTACCATCAGGCTCCTTGGCATAGGAAACTAGTGTCTGATCCCAGAGCTTCTAGCTCAAAACCCAGCCTTTTCTTACCCAAACATACAAATATCCAAATCAGCATACCATGTTTATAATCCAATGGTTGCAAGCTCTGTTCTGCTGCTTATTTTGAGAAAAATCTCCTCCAGGCATTTTACTTTGTCTTTGATTTATTTGTATTTATTTCAAAATATTTCTCTCTCACTCTTCCAAAGCTCAGAGTGGCTCATAAAATCATACCAGCTTAATATGATACAAACTAGAACCAATTAGCTCCAATATAATTCAAAAGGCTTCAACCTCTCTCCTCCAATAAACTTCTCCCTCCAGCTACAGATCCACAAAACATATTGCACCCCATCTTTTAAGATGATCCAAAAGCCCCTTTAAAAACCAAAGTTTTGCAAGCTTTTTCTGAAAGCCAGAAGGGTCAGGAGCTGCCAGATTTCTTCTGGCCTTCCATTTCACAATTGTGGAGCTACTGCTGAAAATATCCATCCTGTCAAAGATTTCTGTTCCAGTACTGACCAGAGCCACATCTGCTTTCAAAGTCTTGAAAACTGGATATATAGAGCAAGGATAGATGGAAATGTCCCTGAAAAGGAGAAGTGTTTTTTTCCTTCTCCTTAGATCCAAGTGACTGTAGAGACCCCACATCTCAAAGATTAGGGGGAGGTTTTCCAAATAGGTTGGCATGTTATCTTCACCTTCCTTTCTCAATGAGAAGGGGTAGATCTGGCTCTGTATCAGGAGACAAATGGCATATTTAGAGTGTGCTTGCATTCGGCATCATTACAAGTCACTGTTTAAGCTGAAGTACAAGCTGCTAGGAGTTGATATGTATGAGGTAATAGAAAGTGTTGGAACTCCCACACGGAATACTGAAAGCAGTGGTCCTCAGCAAGATGCCCACTGAAAAGTTTCTTGGTACTTACTTGCTTGGTGCCTTTCCAAAGCAAAGAACCAACCCTAGCTCTTCTTAAAACTTCGAAATTTTGTGGAACCACCCAGTGTTTTGTGACAGGACCCCATCACAGCCATTTTGTTGCACCCACCAACCTTTTAATATTCTGAAATAGTTGATGAGGTTAGGGACCCATGATTTAAAGAGGGTTCAAAATCTCAGAGAAACCCAACAGCAGTGGGAAGACAATGAAACAGGAAAACCAGGAGATATGTTCTGTCTGCCAGCTGTGTCTTAAATGGTACCTTAGACAGGGACCCCAAAGTCACTATAGACAGGAGGGCGAGGATAACATGTCAATCTTTTTGGAAAGCCTTTCCCTAATATTTGATGTCTGGAGATGTTACAGTTACTTTGGTTTGAGGAAAACAAAAATACACTCTGCACCAGTTCAGGGGCACTTTCATCTATGCCAGGGGTAGGGAACCTGCGGCTCTCCAGATGTTCAGGAACTACAATTCCCATCAGCCCCTACCAGCATGGCCAATTGGCCATGCTGACAGAGGCTGATGGGAATTGTAGTTCCTGAACATCTGGAGAGCCGCAGGTTCCCTACCCCTGATCTATACATACTCCACATATTCTAGGTTTGGGCAGAGGCATTTAAGACAGATGTGGTTTTAGTGAGTGCTGGAAGAAAAGTACAGTCTGAAAATAACCAGATAATATGGCCCTCCTATTTGCTGTAAAACAAGATGGAAAATTATCATATCAGTTTTAATTTCTGAAGTTCACTGATTTGAGAAACCACTGTTCCAAAAAGTCAAAGGTGACACTGGTTACAAATTCCAGTCATGAAGGTACATGCACACTAGATTCTAGACACGCCATGGACAGCACTAGTACAAACCAGTCCAAAATCTCCACCCCTAAAATGATTTTCAAATTCCTTTCAGTAAAATAGATCTCTGCTTGTAAACAGATATAATACTGTGGCCAAGATTCTCTTTCACAAAAGTCCCAACAGGCAGGTAACTCATCACCTGCAGCTAATTAAACTGAAGTCTACGTGTGCACAATTTACAGACCTACCATTGTCCTGTGGGTAGAATTCCTGTTGAAGTCAATGGGAACTTTGCATGTGGAAAAAATGTCAGAAGAAATATATTAGTGGCTGCCAAATGGTGTTGCCTGCAGCCCTCAGACACATAATTTGTCAGCAGAGGCTTTTAAAAAAATATATGATTTATATTTAATAAATAGCATAGCTATCAAATGGGAGAGCTCTGTAGTTGAACACCACTGTGTGCAACATTCCCCTGGCTTTAGACTTTGTGCTGGATCAGCCAGAACATTTTCCAGACATAGGATGATTACTATTAGGGTGATTACCATTACTAGACATATATACAAACATGCTGTGAACCATACTTATAATTTGTTCTTCAAATGCCACCCTCAATATCTAACGCCATGTCCATGGTACACCAAATCCCTTGAGTGTTAGGATTATGGTCTAACACGTCATGGAATGTACTTATCAATAATGTAGAGTAGAACTTATCAATAATATATCATAGAATGTAGAGTAGCACTTATCAAATCATAAGAAGAAACAACAGAAATCAAACACAGAAATAGGCATATGGGGTAACCAGGCTGGATGTTTCCCCTTCCCACTGCAGACCCCCAGTTCATTTATATTTGGCCTTTCTCATACTCTGCCTTTCTCATTCTTGTGTTCTGCCTCTCCCTTCTATACTGTTCTTATTTTCTTCTTTAAACAAAAACAGAAAAAAGGAAGGTGGGCATTTGTCATTCCAGTATTGTAACACAAGTCTTTTATGAGCGATTTCCCACTGGTGATTAATCCTGGGATAGTCACACGAAATATTTATTTATTTATTTATTTATTTATTTATTTATTTATTTATATTATTAGACTTTTATACCGCCCCATCCCCGAAGGGTGATCCCTAGTGATCCCCCCACTGTCGAACTGCAGAACACGAATCAGTCCCGTTTCTGGTGCTCCGCCCCCCCCCTTAGCACGGGATTTCCCTGGACTTGCTTCTATATGCACCTTTTTGAAAAAAACACTCCAATGGAAGCTGATAGGAGATGGGGGCTACACATTTGAGGGTCCATAACTTTGGCCCCCATGAACCAAACTTCACCAAACTGGGTGGTATCATCAGGGGTATCATCTACTGATACCACCCAGGTTTTGTGAAGTTTGGTCTAGGGGGTGCAAAGTTATGGACTCCCATAGGGAGTACCCCCATCCCCCATTGTTTCCAATGGGAGCTAATAGGAGATGGGGCTACACATTTGAGGGTCCATAACTTTGGCCCCCAAGAACCAAACTTCACCAAACCCAGGTGGTATCATCAGGAGGGTCTCCTAAAGATACTCTGAAATTTTGGTGATACTAGCTTAACAATTGCACCCCTGACAGCAGGCACCCCCCCCCAAAGGGGCAGGTCTAACGTCATCACTAGAAACATGCTGCAGTGGGGATGTTGGAACCTGGATGAAAAGGTGCCAATTCTTTTGAAACTTAGTTGTATCTAGATTAAATTAATGGTGTTAGTTAATGGTGGGAGTTAATGGTGGGAGTTAATGGTGCAGTATAAATGTATTGAACAAATACGTTAGAGCCTGATCCCTATTGAGTTATTACAGGCCCAGTTGCCACTGAGAGCAGGTTTTCCAGGTAACTTGGGAAACCTGGTATGAACATCTTTATAATGGCCAGAGAATATCCCATGACCTGTTCTGGCCTTATGGTATAAAGGCCCTTCTTTGGTCATTGTCTGCAGCACCCTCCCTTGTCCACACATGATTGGTGGTAACCTTTATGTGCCATTCTACTTATCAACCTGCTGAAAATTCAAGGCAGTTTCAGGTCAATCAGTAGAAGAATGTAGCTAAGCAAAGAATCTTGCTAACCAGCTCTATAATGGAATAATATTGAAGCCAGAGAAGCCTCCCTCTGGTTCTGTAAAGATAAAGGACATTCTGGAGATGTGAGAGTCACCCATAAGGGATCCGGACAGGTCTCTGTATCTTTTGTTCACTATGTCTGGATGGAAAAATGAAAGCAGATGGCATGTGTTTGTAAGTTGAGGGCCTACACAATGGCTACCAGTTGCCTTGAACAGCCAACAAATAGAGAATAGAGGCCAAGTCCTCCTCTTAATGTTGCCTGGTAGCACTTGTATTCAGATGCTTACTGTCCCTCTAGTCACTATAGCTCTAGTCACTATGGCTAGAAGTCAGTGATGGATCTTTATTCCATGAATCTAATTCCCTTTTAAAGCCAGCTATGTTTGTGGCCATCTCTATGCCCACTGACAGTACATTCCACAATTACTTGTTGAGTAAAAGATAATTTCCATTTGTCCATTCTGAATCTATTGTCAATGGATTTCACAGGTGTGCCCCTGAATGCTAGCATTATGAATAAGGACAATAATTCCATATGTTTTCAATCCCATAAACTTCTATTTCCTCCTGACTCTGTCATCTTTCTTCTAAACTTCAATGTTCCATATCCTTTAGCATTTCTTCATAGAAAAGGTGTGCCTTTTAAACATAGCAAAGATGTTGCCCCATTCTACCCTTTTATCACAGAAAATTGGGCGGGTAGAATAGGAATGGATAATTGGGAAAATGAACAAGGAATGATAAAAGAAAACTGGAGTTACCACAAGAGGCATCAGGAGCAGCAGGGAGAATGGGATTTCCCCTTCCCTGTGAGGCCTTGCAGCCCCTCCCTTTCATTATATCTATTAGTAAACTGGCCAGCCTAGGTAATGAAAACAGCTAAACCAGGCCACCCACAGGCAAGTTTGGGATTTCTGCCTTCTCAGGGGATTCCCCAGGTGAGCAAAAAACTATGATTTTTAAACAAATTAACCCCCTCCCCTCAATTACTTCCAAAAGTTGCGAGCAACTGAGCATGAGTTGGAGGGAAAGAAATCAGGTTGCTCATGCCCCTAAGAGAAGGCTAGAGGTATATTTATGGGTGGGGCGACTGCAAACTGTCCCTCGTCCACTATTGTTTTCAAACCTTCAGCTTGGATAAAAAGAAAGCAGAAGCAAGACAGGATGTCAAAGTTGTCAGAAGCATCGTTCTAGAGTTTGTTTAGATTTAACTATGGCTTAATTTAAAAACCACCAGGGCAGGCAGGGAAAACTGTTAGAATCAGTATGCTTTAGAACTGAAAATAGTGAAATATACTTAGGAGCTGATCTCTCCAGAGAGACTAATTCAAATCAAATCTTTATTACAGTCATAGACTAGCATAAGGTAAATGAAACAAAGGATAGAACATAAAGGATAAAATATATTAGAACAGTAAGGATAAGTACTAAAAGGGGTAAAAAACATAAAAGAGGAAAGGTATAAAAAGACACTTTTTAAAGGCAACAGCTATCAAGTCACTAGGATGGTGTTGCACAGACCATCCTATGATGTATTTCCTATGGTGTCTGTAAGCAATGTGGAGATATAAAATTGATCAATATAACCTGAAGATATACACAACAATGGTGAAATTAATCTCATATGTGTACTTTCGTAAAACTGACCGTGGAGAGGCACAGGCTCTACTGTTTCTATGTGCACATATCCACAGGGACATTTTCTCTCCTGATAAGGAGTCTTCTTGTACTGGCCTTTCAGGATAACAAAGGAGAGGGCCTGGCACTGACCCAGAGTAAAGGCTCTCCACTGTTAGGCACTTCAAGACCAATTAAGTATGTCATAGGAGAGATAAAGTACCTATTAGATTCACTGGTAATAGAGGATGGAGACTTGGTTAAATCCAGATGGCGCTCTGTAAGAGTGATTAGTTAGAGTTTTTACTTGGAAGACACCTGGCTCTTTTTAGAGGCAGAAGCTATTGCTTTTCCATCAGGTCTAACTCAGCCCCCCCCCCCTCCGCCCCCCAAATAAGGACTTTAAATAAAGTTGTTAGGTAACTATTTGAAAACTTGCTACTGCAGAAGTGTGAGCATTAACATTATTGAAGAATAGAGGGGTGGGGGGAGAAGTACAAAACAGACGAAGGATATTTTTACCTTTCTTTGTTCCTGAGTTATATGAGTGAGTTTTGGGATATCTAATTGCATATTTTATGCCACCTTTATTGGGACAGTGTATGTAGGTCTGCCCAGTGGCGGGATCCAAAATTTTTAATAACAGGTTCCGATGGTGGTGAGATTCAAACAGTGGGGCCGCCGCACACACGCACCTCCAGTCCCTATTGGGCAGGGAGGTTGCTTTAGTAACCCCTTCTCAGCACTCAGGAAAAATTAGTAACCACTTCTAGAGAAGTGGTGAGAACTGGTTGGATCCCACCTCTGGGTCTGCCCCCATTTTATCTTCACAACACAGTGAGGTAGGTTAGGCCAAGAGTAGGTCACTGGCTCAGGACCACTCGAAAGCTTTGTGGCTGAGCAGGGATTTGAACCCAGGTCTTCAATCTGCCTACCTGGGCCTTATTCTCCTGCACATCTGTTGCAGGGCACAATAAACAATTACAGGCATTTGTTTTCTTCCTAACTTAGAGATTTGTTAGCAGAAGAGCAGTCTATTCGGCTCAGAGGGAAATTCTTTTCCTCCACTCATAATTTAATGCCTTCCCTGGAAATGATTTTAATTTTTATGCAAGGGCTGGTTTCAAAATTAATTTTCTTATTGGCTAGTTCTAAATATGTGTGACACTAAAACCTGGCCCCGTCCTCACTGGCCTAGAACCCCAAAACGACATTCCATTTTCCCCACCCCAGTTTGGGCAGACATAAATCCCAGCGAAAATACTCTTAAGCATTTTTCATACTAAGTGTGAATATCCTGTTTCTTAGCCTAGTGATGTTTTAAATCTTAAGTGTCAGCTCAGCTGATTTCCATCAAGGCAGAGCCAGGGTAGAGAAATTAGAATTTCATTCATATTTCAGTTTCTGGTCTAAAGTGACAATTGATGCTGTCAGAACTGGGTGTTTACCAAACTCCAGACCTTCTTCAAGCTTAATATCATCCTCACATGTCCAGTTACTTTGCAGCATTACCGAGTTTGAAGAGGGGTGTGAGGGTATTTTGAGTGACACTGGGAAGAAGTAATAAAGCTTGCAACCTCTGAAGCAACCTCTCCAAAGGAGGTTTGCACTTTAGAGTTGAGTATACAGGTGACAGTGAACAAAACTGTTTGATAAAGCTCCCAAGATATTATTTTAGTCCAGACTTGCAAGAAGTAATGGCTGGATTCCCAGTACACTCCATTTAAATAAGCAACAGATTCAGCACTGACAAAAGGAAATACGTCTTTACTCAACAAGAAATTAAATTGTGGAATTCACTGTCAGTGGACGTAGTGATGGTCATAGGGATGGACGGCTTTAAAAGAGCTGGCAGACAGAATGATGGAGGAAAGGTACATCAACGGCTACTAGACATGGTGACTAAAAGAAACAATTCTCTGTTAAAGTGAACCTCAAAATACCTGTGTTAAGAGGAGAAGACAGTTTCTATGCCCTCCAGAATTACTGATTGGTCACTATGTGAAACAGGGTGATGGACACTGGGACCACTAGGGCTCTTCTTAGATAAGGATCAGACTCTTCAATACTTGAAAAAAAAAAAGGAGCAAAACCTATTTTATGTAACATGGACCAGAGATTCAAAGACAAAGTTAAATGAGTGCGCCTCTACAGAAGAAAACATAATCAAATCATTTTCAAAATGATATCCATCTCTGAAATCTGTCTTGCGGGAACACATACGTTCTATAATTAGATTTTAAATGTTCACAATTTCTAATTCCCCAGATTCCAAAATAGTGAGGCATTTAAAAATTCAGTATATCCTGACTCAGGTTTGGCATCATGCCAAACCATGGTTGGAACTAGATAAAAGAAAATTGTGCTTGTTCACTTTTATTCTCCCTGCATACACTACAATTGTTATTTTTTAAAAAAATACATGCAAAAGAACATTCTAACAATTTTTACAATATCTTTTCACAATATCTACATACAGTCTATAAGCATTCAATCCTAAATCAGTTAGTTACCCAACTTTAGTTAAAATCACATCTGAAACTGTAAACTATGGTTTCCACCTTCTGCTCAAACCATAATCACAAAATGCGTTTTGGAGGAAAGAGTACAAACCATAGTTTGATAGTTAGAGAGTCATGGTTTTTACCAGATCCAAAATTATCAATGCACCCCAAAGATTCATGGGAGTAGAGTGGGGCAAGAGAGGGGGAAACAAAGGAGTTCCAGTAAAATGATACCATAACTCAGCACTACTTGGGTATAAGCTCTCTTACAATGAAGGCCATAAGCACTGCACCTTTTAAGCATGACCCATCTGGCAAATCAATGCAATGTTTACAAATCTGTGTGCTTAATTTTTGTCATCATGTTGCAACCAACTTATGGCAACTCCATAGGGTTTTCAAGGCAAGAGATGTTCAGAGGTGGTTTGCCACTGCCTGCCACTGCATAGTGACCCTAGACTTCCCTGGTGGTTTCCCATTAAAATACTAACCAGGGCTGATACTTCTTAGTTTCCAAGATCTGATAAGATCAGGCTATCTTACATGTTCTCAGTGTGGATTATTTATTTGGCATTTGCTTTATAAGTTTTTAAAATAATTTTTTATTTTTATTTATTTTAAAAAAATTGGTTTGCAAAGAAGAGCAGGGTACTAAAAGGAAAAAAATGGAAGCAAAAGAGGAATAGTAATGAAAGTATCTGAAACAAGAAGACAGGGATAAAGATGCAGGAGTTTCCATTTCTATCTCCACAGTCATATTCTCTAGGAAGATTGTTTTTCATAGGTAAAAGTCACAGGATTCAACACCAGTTCATAGATTCTATGAGATGTATGCAACATTCCACAGGTGCCTGCCAATCTGCAAGACCAGCAAAGGGGTACAGATCCAGCAGTAGGTAGGAATTCAGTTCATGCTAATACATGTAGCAAAATTAAATAGGCATACTCGGACAATCCAGCACACAAGCCTTTACCAGCTCTCTCAATGCACTCTGACAGTTTGACCCACAGTATCTAGGTTAATGTGGTGTTTCAACAAAGAAATAAACTAAAATTAAACTTCAGGGAATTAGGAATTAAGATGCAGCTGCTTCCTGATGCAAGGAAATCTCTCACAGAATCTGAACAAGACACGGCTGGGTCAGTATAAGACCGGCATATAGGTATTAAAGAAACAAACTTTTAGAAAGCCCTAGGTTAGCAGAAATATTTCCTCTCCCTCCCTACCAGTGTGCCGCAAAACTAATTTACATGGAAGATATTTTCCTTGCAGATATTTTTAACTCGTTTGTTGCTAAATTTTCCCTATCAACCAGCAGAGAGAAGAAAAATGCTTAGATACATCTAAATATGCCTATTATGAGGACATAAATGCAGTTATTTCATTGTCACAAACAACAACTTCAAAGGAAATTTGATTTTTCTTTCAATGCATTAAAACATGTAAGTGGATTTAAGCTCTTCACATTTGATGGAAACTGAGTATAAACAAGTAAAAAGTGCTCAACAGTTTTAAATGTAACATCAGCATTTCTGATGTCTCCAATATAGGTACTCAGCCACTACACACACTCCTTCATACAGACTTCAGTGGTGAACTGAAGTGCTTAACTTCTGTATGTCTTTTAATTATTGTCTTATGCATGTTTTTAAAAGTTTTTTTTTAAAAGAAAAGAGCTCAATCTTGCATTGTGCAACAATGTACTGCTATTTTTGAAACAGTATCTTCATTTCTGTTCCCTTAGTAGGGTGTGACTGCTGAGTGACAGCCAAGTATCTTGAATTGACATGATTAAGATATGAGTCAGAAGACCAATATGAAAATTCTGAGAAAAATTATGGGCTGTGAATATTAGCTAAAGGCATACAAGCTAACCATTATACTGATGATCAGATCTCTAAATGTATTGCTTTGGAAATCATCACCTGGACTTCAGTGTTACTTGCACCTACGTACTTTTTCTTTTAATTCCTGCATAAGGCTTAAAAGAGCTACCAATAGATTTTAAATACTACTAGTACTTAAGCACTACCACTAATACTTCAGTCACCTGATATCTGATAGTAGATTGGTGATCTCCCCCGCCCCTATACCTGAAATCCAACATATAGAAGGCTTGACCCATAAGGTCTTGTTTTTTTCAGTTTGAATACTCAATTACAATTTAAATAATCACAGTCTATGCAAACATGAGAGGACATGATAAAACCATTTTTGAACTGTACCTCTTCAGACTGTGGGCATATGTACAAGTGTTTGAATGCTCCCTTGTCAGTGAAGATCTGCTAAAAAGAACCATTCCCCAAAATAAAAGGTAGTAGGGCTGGATAGAATGCATATTAGAGACATTTAGTGTTCATTGTTTATGGAGTTTCTATGGGGGACTACTCAGTTGCAAGATATTCTACCTGCAGTCTGAGGTGGTAGAATCCAGGAATGGTTTTGCCCTAAAACCTGCTTGCTCTCTATCAGTGCAGTCTTAAGCAGAGTTACACCTTTCTAAATTCATTGAAGAGAATGGCCTTGGAAAAGTGTAACTCTGCTTAGGAATATTACAGTTCTTCTATTTTGGTACCTTGACAATTCACAGCAGCTGATAGAAAAGTTTTAAATGTTGTATGTCCTGTAAAGCGATAAAAACGAACAGAGGGCTTCCTTATGGCCAAAATAACAAAAACTATTTTTAAACAGCAAAAACGTATTTATAAATACATACAAGAAGGGAAAGAAGTAAGCTTTCAGAGCATGCCATAGATCCAAGTGGCTTCAACACATACACGCAAATGGAAAAGATATTTGGTCAAATATTTGAAACATATGTTTTTTGTTTGTGTTTCTTACAAAAGTGAATTCTACCTGTATACAACTGTGACCATGAATGCACTATTGTGTTGTAACAAAAATGCATTTATAAGCAAAGCAACTGGTTTAAAAAAAAACTGGAAGGAGTCATATTGTTAATGTTAATAACTTGGAGGCTATCAGGTTCCATATTAATTTTTTTTTGAGTGCTGGTACTTGTAATGCAAAGAGCAGCACATTTTTTTACACTTGATGGATTAAACAGTTTCAATATGGTGGAAATTCAGGAAATGGTTAAATAAAACAGATAATATTCTACCCTCGAGCTGGGAAAAGTTTTTTCCCCATATCATCGGTTTTTTTAAACTTACCAATTACAGCACAGTGCTGTATTTTTATTAACAACTAAATGGGAACATTTATCATTTACATGAACTGCATTTTCGGCCAAGGCTTCATAGTTAATCAAAAGAATCCAACAGCTTTTTGGGTTAATTCAAAGCACTAAACCAGGACCATAGTTTAGATGTTCAACCGTATTTTTCCCCATTAAAATGAATAAAATTGTGAAAGAAAAATCAACTATGGCCCATTATGTATGGAACTCTTACCACAGGGCTCTTAGTTGTGCAGTGGGGTAGTATGGTCTCCTCATGTTTCTCTGTTTACATGTGATGAGGCATTCACTGCCTGCCCTGCAGCTGCTTGCTGAAGTCTAAAGGGGTCTCTGCTTTTCCTGGTTCTCTTAACTCCACCCATCAAATCTTTCTTAAAGACACAGATCTCATACCCAGTAGTTGCAAGATAAAAGTCTTTGTTAAAGCCCTTTAAATTGCAGTTATATTGATATACCTGTGATTGCAGTGTAGCCCTTTTCGAAAAATAACCCCCTAAAAGAAAACGGCAACACAATTCCTGAAGAAGAGGAACATGTCGTACAAGTGATATTGATCTCTCTCTCTCTCTCTTTCTCTCTCTCTCTCTCTTTTCCTGATTTTCAAATGTAATGAAAGACAATGGTGCTTTTGTGGTGCTTCTCTCTTTATATCAATATTTCAATACAATAACACAAATTGAAACAATAGCACATCAGACTAGGGGGAAGGGGAGAGGTATGCACAGAAGTGGGAGGGAGTGGAAGGGGCTGGTGGTGGGTGAAGAGATGTCTGGGGCAAAGCTGTGCTCACTGGCAAATCTCCCCCACTTTCACAATGAAAAAAATTAGTCATACTTAAAGTGGTATTTGTCTGTGTGGGGAAAATGGAAATTGAAATTGGGACTCAGGGAAATACTTCGTACAAGAAATCTCGCTGCAAGGACATTTGTCCTTGCTGTACAGCAGACACCTGGTGCTTAACGGGCTATAAATATTGCAAATCAATCTGTTTTCCTAAATCCATTGCTTACTCTAACTATGGAGTCTAATGCTTCTCTGTAATATTAAGGATATCTCCAGGGAAGTTATTCTGCAGCTTAACTGTATAGGACTAACATTAAATTAAAGTAGGTTCATGGCCTTCATCATTGGTATTTCAGCCAGGGAAAACAAGACCTAGTTTCCGTTCTGTGTTTGAGACCCCATCACCATTGTGAAAACAAATTAAGGACACTATGAAAACTTCCTGGCTGACCTGACTGCCTCCCAAGCTTCTTGCAATCTGTATACAGCACAATATTGATTGATTTACTTTATTTATAGTTTGCCTTTCTCACAACAGAAGAATTGCAGTAGCAATTCTCAACAGCATCTCACAAATTTTAACACTCCTGATTTTAATAGGACTTGGTTCTCAGTATCTATTCTTAGGACTGCAGCTACAGTTTACATCTGGCATCTGAATAATTATCAACATTTGCCTCCCAATAAGGGGTTAACAACCCATACTAAAGGATAGAACCGAGCTCACATAAAAACACTGAGCTTCATTACGGGAGAAAACGCACTCACCCCAGAGCTGCTGTGCAATGGAGCACCTGGTAGAACGAAATGAACTTGTCTAAAAAGGCCAAGCCCTCCAAATGCCCCTTGAGGATAATGTGTCATTCCAGACATATCCATCAGCACGATGGACAGGATCTTCTGCCCTGGACACAGTGGGAGGCAAAGAAAACATGGAAACACAAGTCTGCTCATGCGTCACTTTTCCCCAGATTTATTTGGTAATGGGGTTCATACTGCTCTGTTTCCATGGTTTTCTTCACTTTCCCTTCAAAAGCAAAATTGTTCTTCCTCTTGTTTGAAGGAGAATGTGGTGAAAATACCTTTGCCAGCATCCATCTGGGAACTTATGTTATGTGGGCCTGTCAGTCTTCCCAGTCAGAAGCTAAACACAATCTTTGTGATCACCTTCATTTCCAAGGATCCATAGCTTTTTCCAAACCAGAATTTCCAGATGGAAAACACTGTGCAATATTAATCAATTATGCTTATTTGATTGACACTGTCACTGGTACAACACTAGTAAAACCTGCCTCATATACTATGGAGTGTAAAAATCACAAAGGGAGAGACAACAATACATACAAATTTCCAGTGCTGAGTTGGTTAGAGAAAAGTTTATTCTTGTATTGCTATGAATTGTAACAACAGAGATGTAATTGGGTAAATAGTTTAGCTCAAAGATTTACAGTGCAGTCCTAGAAAGATCTAGTCCTTGTGGTACTTGCCCTCGTTATATCCAGATTAGACTAGTGCAATACACTCTATGTGGGGTTGCATGCTAGGTGCATGCAAAAGCTACATTTGGTACAGAAAGTGACAACAGATACTGTCTGGAATGGGTCAAAGAGACCATTTCACTCCAGTCTCATTCCTTCAACACTGGCTCCCAATTTACTTCCAATTCAAAGTGCTGATAGCACCATTTAAAGCTCTGTATGCCTTACAGTCAACATGACTGCCTAGCCTACTCCCATATGAACTTACCTGATCTCTTAGGGGTCCAGCTTTGGATGATCCCACCATTTGAATTCAGATGACTGGCAACCCAGGAAACAGTCATCTTAGCCATGGTTCCACAATGGTAAGCTGAGTGCAGGGCAATACATTAAAATTAAACAAGATTGTTGGCTAGTGTGACAACCCATAGGCTTTCCGCACATACAGAATAATGCACTTTCAAACTGCTTTCAATGCTCTTTGAAGCTGTGTAGAATAGCAAAATCCACTTGCAAACAGTTGTGAAAGTCATTCGAAAACTCCAATCAGATTTGTCAGACCTTGGGTTGGAAGTGACTTGCCCCATCAGTCCTTTCTGACCCCAGGAATATAAGCAGGCTGCAGTGGGAAGGGAAAAGGGAATAATATAGCTTTTTGTGCCCCACAGCTGACAGGAAGGAGGGGCTATTTTGCTCACTTCCCTATTGCTGTCTTCTAACTCATGTGGCTATTGGTTCACAAAGGCCTTAAGATCAAGGGAATAAGCTTTCCTGAAGTCAGAAAGGACTGAAAGGAGAGGGGGGAAATTTGCAATCCTTATGTCTGTGGGTCACATAATCCAATCCTCTACTTAACCACCATTAGTGTTCTGGCCTGCATCTGGACAATCACACTAATCACACTTACATTAAACCACAGTGTCATGTGACATCTTACCCAAGCCTATGAAAGAGAGTTGAAGGCTGGAAGAGCTTCTGGCTTTCAAGAAGCACTGGGCTACCAGTCTGATGGTGCCAGTGTGTTCTCTTCCCACGTATTTGCACTAATTCTTGATTTTCAACTTTGCCCTAAAGCACTCTTCTTAGTTATCAGTTCAATGTACAGATATTGTTTTCACTGACTCAGTGGTAATGGCTTATTGTCAGTCATATTCAGCATCATTATGTCTGTGGTTCATGATAGGGACCTGTGACACACTAGTAAACAATTGTTCAACTTGTTGTGTACCATCAGTTTCCAGCTAGTTTTGAATGCCATATCTCATTTTCTAACAGTTTCATTATTATTTTAATCATGGACAGGGCAACTAAAACAAATCACATGCCTGTTGACTCCCATTTGCTATAGGCTCTTTTATACAGAGAACCATTTTCTGTATATTTAGTTTGGAAGCATTTATGACAAAACAGTCTTGTGGCAGCTCCTGGCTTTCCCTACTTTGTTTTGCTTTCGTCTGAAGTTATGATTGGGCGGCACATGTCCTTGATATTGATAATTGCTCCAAGTGCTGGTTTGCTATTTTACTTGAAACGATGGTGCTGTAAAATCATGGATAATAAGAGTCATTTTTCTGCCAAGAAGGGAAAAAACCTACAGCTATCAAAAGTAAGGAATCATAAGAACCGGGGGTGGGGAAGTGGGGTGGCGCGGCTAAAGAAAAGATTTTCTCAGAGTGTTGTTGTTATGTTGGTCCCTGGATGGAAGAAAGACAAAAAAAAGTAAGTTGATACCTTTTATGGATCTGACTTTTTGCTAAGATGCATACATGCAACTTCTTGAAAGCTTTGGACCTCCAAACAAATCTGGCCCTATAAAATGTATCATTTTACCCAATTTAGTTCTCTCATAACAGAGGAACAAAGAGCAAAAATTTACCCAGAGGGCTGCCACACGCAAATCTCAATTGCTCACTGTATTTGGTGTCTAGATGCTACCACAATTAAGGATATTCCATTCTATTTTATGCTAAGGAATTTGTGCAGAGACCAATACTTTATTTTGCTTTGATGTTTCTACTAGCCTGTAGAAGAGATGAAAGCATAAAGTAAAGCACTGCAGACAATGTTGGTGCTGCAAAGCAAGCCTCTCCTCCCTCCTCCCTTTTGTTGATAACTCGTTAACCTTTATGAACATAGGCAGTCGTCATACCTTAGAAAACGGAGATGCAATGAGTAAATTACACCCTGTTGGGTCATAAAAAGCTGCCAGCTCATCAATGGCTTCCTATGATGTCATGAACAGTAAAAGCTGGAGCAGTTAAGCTCTGAGAAGCTGGAGATGAAATTACCAATTCAATATTGACCCAGAAGTAGAGCTCAATAAGGCTAACAGAGTAGACTTAAATAATATATTTCCCCAACCCTATAAATATATATATCAAAGGCTTGGTTTTCAAAGGAACAGGAACGACAGCTCATTTGAAAGACTATCCAGCTCAAGAGTCTTCCCTGGAAAAAAAAAAAAGCAGCAGGCAGTGTGATGCAGCAGGTGAAATGAAGGAAGTGGCAGGCCCTACAGGGCAGTAAAAATCACTCTGCTTCAGAAATGACCAAAGGAGCATTTGGTCACATCGTTGTATACTATGGACATTTTGTCTGTGTTAGAGATCCAGGAAAGAGGTGCATTAAAGCAGGCATTACATTACCATTATGCTCATTTAGGATATTACTCGGTCTCTCTCTCTCTCTCTCTCTCTCTCTCTCTCTCTCATTCTCCATCAAAGGGCCCTAAAGGCTCAGAGTGGATAGCCATAAAAATATAATAAAGTACACTGGAAAATCTTTTTTAAAATGTAAAATGTGCAAAGTCTTATTAAGAAACCATAGGCCTGTTACTTCAAAAAAAACTGCTGAAGAAAAGCACAGTCTACTGGTTGGAATGTTAGACTAGGACCTTGGAAACCTACAGTGCAATCCTGAGGCAAGTTACTCTAGTCTAAGCCCGCTGAAATAAATAGGTTTAGACTGGAATAACTCTTTAGGATTGCACTGTTAGATTGACATGCTGCACTCTGCTATGAAGTGCACTAGGCCAGTCATACAGTATTTCGGCCTAACCTACCTCATAGGAGGGCTGTTACTGTGAGGATAAAATATAGCAAAGGAGAACAATATAATAAGCTGTAAAAGAAGAAAATGTAATGTGAATATCCATTGGGGAGGTATACATTTGAGATACTGCCATCCTGAATGTATTAAGGGAGAAAATAAGGTTAGAAGGTGTGATCTTACTCCTCCGTACATACAGGGTCCTAATATAGACTAGGTACATTCACTCAGTACCCTCTCACACACTCCTTTCAGTTAGGTAAAACCCTAAAAAAAATAAACTCTATACTGGGGTAAACCAAAACAAACTTTAATACTTCAGACCCACTAGCACACTGGCACACTTCTCTCCTTAGAAGATATTCCTATTTTGGTTTATAAAGGCTCTTCAGATAGCCCAGGGGTAGGGAACCTGCGGCTCTCCAGATGTTCAGGAACTACAATTCCCATCAGCCTCTGTCAGCATGGCCAATTGGCCATGCTGGTAGGGGCTGATGGGAATTGTAGTTCCTGAACATCTGGAGAGCCGCAGGTTCCCTACCCCTGAGATAGCCTATTATTAAACTTCCCACCAGTACACTTTGTCTGTGTATTTGATTGCTTTCACCCAGCGCACAGGCTGATAATGATAGTTCCGGTCACACACTATGACAGAATTATTACTTCAGAGATGTTAAGTTTTCACTTAACAGCAAGAAGGACGCAGACTAAAAGTCTTTCAGACTCTCCGCACAAGGGAGATAACCTCTGCATCACACTAATAGTTGCCCAAACAGCATGCGAGAGGCCACAGGCCTCTATGCCTCACTCTGAAAGTAAGCAGCATTTTCCTCTAACAGAACTGCACTTTTAAAAAAATCACATTTCTACTGTAGTCCACCACAGCTACCTTTGAACACAGTAAGTCTGACCACTGAACATGTTCTCAGTGAAATTCACAATTTCCTTACACATCAGGGCATCAAAACCTCCATGGGCCCTTTGTGGAAAAACCAATAGCCTTTTCAGGGGGGTGAGGTGGGGTGGAGGTGGGAAAATACTAATGTGGATATTTATTTTATTTCTATGCCACTCTTCTTCTCATGGGCAGCTTTCAATAAATACAGAGTTAATAACCAACTAGAGAAAACCAAATGACAGCTAAATAATTCAATATTAACCATAGTAGCTCTCATTAACAACTTATAAAAATGGAAATGCTGCAAGAGAAGAGTGGGGGATGAAAAGAAGAGGGAGGTTCATTGAATGGAAGACTGCAGCAGATTTTGGCCATAAGTCTAGCAGAACAGCTCTGTCTTACAGCCAGCGGAATTGCATCGGATCCCACAGAGTCCAGGTCTCACTCAACAGAGCCTTCTACCAGGTTGGGCCCAGGACCAAAATACTGAGGCCAGCTGAACATCCTTTGGGTTGAGGATCATCAGAAGGTTTTTATTGGCTGAACACAGAGCCCTTTGTGGAACGTATTGCAAGCCAAAGGCCATGAAGTAGGGAGAGGCTGCTAAACTGAATGGACAAAGAAGCTGTGGCTATACTGAAAGAACTCCAGGCATGGCAGTTATACTGCATATCTCATGGAATTGCAGGCATAGTCTTCTTTGCATTTGATGGAACAAACAAAACAAAACCCCACAAAAAGCAACAATCTCCTGGAATACACAATGAAAGCCAGCTCCTGCTACATTTGAGTAGCATCATGGTCACTTTCTTGTGGTCCTGCCCATATTTCTCTGTTAGCATTTGAACAGTGAAATCATGTAGGAAGGATGGACAATGTGGTTACATTCCATGACATTGTCATCAGTTTCTGAGGGCTGCCCTAGGAAATAACCACACTGTTCATCTCTCCTATGTGACCTTCTTGCTCAAGATTCCTGGCACTGTGTAGGATGTGACCCAGCAGGAATGGCAACCTCACTGCTCATATAACATTAGAATTTTGGGGCTGACTTTTCATCTCCCAGTAATAGTTCCATTAAAGTGGAGGTAATATTTAAAGGACACTGAAGTCCTTTTAGAAGGTTTAGACTAAGTTATGAAAAACATGTTGGAAACCTGATGTACTCCGTTGACAAATGCATCAGTTGTGATCCAACTGAATTTGACCAAATCATTTAAGCTTCAATAGATTGGGGGGAAACCTAAGCCTCTCTCTTCACTGTTTGTATTCCACCAGGGGCCAATGTGTTCATTTTAAAGCTGGTGGGGAACACTGCTTCTGTATGGCTTGGCCTGTTGTGGCCATTGAACGTGTGCAAGTAAAACTGGCTGTTTTCAATAAAATTTCATTGCACCTCTATGGTGAGGAATTATGGCATCCTCCCAGTTTTCACAGGTTGCTACAGTGTAAAAGAGAAACTTTACACATTTTGATCATGGCTGTAAACTGAAGCATTAAAGCATAGCACATAATAGTAGCACATATTACAAGGAAGTTTAATTAAATTTCAGTCTGAATTCCAATCATTCTATGACTGGAGATAAAAATTATCTCTTGGTTTATTGTTTACCTTTTCTTGTATTGTTTTTCTGTGCAGGGACTCAGAATGGTAAATTGTTCCCACATTAATAACCACTGCTAGAACATAGCACACACATTAGCCTCTGGTTTAAAGAAAACAACCTCAGTGTTGTTGTTTTTAAAGGTAACTATTGAAGGCTCATTGGACTGAATTTAGAACAAAAACAGTTGGTGAATCCACCACAATTCTTTATTTAATGCCTCTGTAAAGGAATGCCTCTGTAAATTGAATATATGGGCAAGTTCTAGTTTGCATCAGCCCTGCTTGCAGGAACACTCTAAACCTGGTTTATTGTCAGGCAAGTTTCTTACAGAAGTTACAGTGGCGCAAACCTGGTGCTGTTAAGTATGTAAACTGTAGTACTGATAAGTATGTGAATGTCCCATGATGGCAGTGGCCTACACAAATGGAACTTTTGCATAAATACTTTCAGTGGCTCCACACATTCTAGATTCCAGATTCCAGGCTCCACACATTCTAGATTCCAGGCTCCACACATTCTAGATTCTAGATTCCAGTGAGGTGGGTTGCTATATGTCTTAACAGGCCCTACCATGGACTTGGCATATGAGAACTACACCAGTTTTTGCATTCCTCGTATCTATAATCAAAGGTAAAAAATCATGTATTTAATTTAATGACACATTGGCTAGAGTTCAAATTCGATTCTGTTTTGTATTCCCTGTTAACAACGATAATAAATAACATATTCCAGACCCAAAAAAAGAGTGTTCATAGGATCACTTGTGAAAATGCCTTCCAGGTTAATCAATGTTCCAGGTTAATCAAAACTTTCTAAAACTAACAGGATTAAAATATTATATTTTTAATTTAAAAGAGCAGCAGATTAAAAATCATTTTTATCTCAGAACCATACTGATTTGTTGAACAGATCTGTCCCAGTGTCACTTCCAAAAGAGCATTCTTTTGAATGTCAAAGAGCAGAGATATGGTTTGGATATCCTCAGTGCTTAACTAATGCTGTGACACCATTTTTCAAAGTACTCTGAAAACAGTCAGATCTGTACCTATTACATATGCTACACAATTTGCATTTGTCAACATGGTTCATGACCTTATACTGAGTCTGACCACTGGTCCAGTGCTGTCTACCTTGATCCAGAGCATCTGTGAGGCAGAGAAACCACAACTGGCCCCTTCAGCACAAGCTCTGTTAATGAACTATGGTGCCTCCAACTCTGGCAGATTCCACATAGGCCAAAAACAGCGGTGTGAAAGTGGTGTGAAAATGGTATAAACCTTTTAACACCGTTTTAAACCATTTTACGCCATTTTTACACCACTGTTTTTGGCCCATGCAGAATCCACCTCAGTCTGATCTATGTGGAGCAGCTCAGGGCCCTGCAATGGTTTCAGAAGTAGGGCAGGGTTTCAGACTCTTAGATAATGGACAAAGGAAGTCTTGTGTAGTAGAAAAGAAGGTGTATGTACACACACACACACACACACACACACACACACATACATACAGAAAGAAGGTTTGTGTAGATATGTGTGTGTGTGTGTATATGTATGTATATGTATACAGAAAGAAGGGGTGTGTGTGTATATACAGAATGCATGTAAGTGTGTATGTAAAGGGAGAACAAAGATTCCCACTGGAAAGGAGCTAGCCAAGCAGCTGTGGAGGATAGGGTTGGTCAATACTAAAAAAATTCGGTAAAATTAGGATTTGGGTATTTGGGGGCATAAAATGATTTGTATGCCCAAATCCGAATCATAGCCGATTCGGATATGCCTGAAAATCGGGGTAAATCCGAAAAATTCGGGTCCGTTTTATTATTTTTTTTTGAATTTTTGGTGTTTTTACACGTTTTGGGCTGCAGGGGACGCAATTGTAAAGCTAGTGGCACTAAGCTTTCAGGATATCATCTGGAGACTGTCCTGATGATTCTCCCCAAGTTTGGTGCAGTTTGGTTTAGGGGGGGCAAAGTTATTGACCCTCAAAAGGGGTGCCCCATCCCCCATTGTTTCCAATGGAAGCTAACAGGAGATGGGGGCTACACTTTTGAAGGTCCATAACTTTGGACCCCCTGAACCAAACTTCACCAAACCTGGGGAGTATCATAGGGACAGTACTTGTATGATACCCTGACATTTTGGTGACAGTAGCTCTAAACCTGCACCCCTCACAGTCACCCAAAGATTCGGTAAAAATCCAGATTTGGACTGTCCAAATCTCCAACCCTAGTGGAGGACAGCCAACAACAGCAAACAGTTGTTGTCAGGAAGATGCATGCAGCACAGCAGCCCCCTCTAGGGCACTGCTGTGAAGTTGAAAAAGAAACAGTAATAAAAGGAAATGAGGAGAAAGATCAGAAAAAGGTGAATAAGGTCGAGGAGGGGCACAAAGACATTGAGGGAAGAATGGGAATACATGCAGAATTCTTCCAGATATGCCCTCCTTCCTTGATTTTCTCTTCAGTAAAATTTCTTTCCCTCTGAAATACATCCTCAAGGAGCTCTACAATATGACAGTACTGATACAATGCTGCGGTAGAAGTCGTTTCTGTAGGCCTTTGGCTTCAGGCAGAGACCAATGGTGTTGGAATATGGGTTCACTCTTGGTACACATTTCTCTCTAAGAGCAATTTGAGCTGGACAGTCCAGTCTCATTCTAGTGTGACTGCACATGATACAAAATGAAGTTTATACATCGTTTTATCTGACTGTGAAAAATGTGTATTGTGTGTGCACATTATTAGATTTACCACTACATACACATATATGAATGAATGTGCAAATGGCTGTTCATACAAGATGTGTGTGCACATCTTGAATTGTTTCAGAGACCACTAGAAGGCCTCATGAGAACAGCAGAGGATCAGAATGTGACAAGATCACACGAACCACAGTTATAAGCTCATTGATTTCAATAAACTTAAGAAAGGTGTGGCTCAATTTAAAGTGGCACTTGTGACTCTTTGAAAATATACGGATACAATAAGGATTCCCCCAACAATCTGTAGCAGTTTTTTTGAGGAAGCTCCAGGCTGTATACACAGTTCTCTTTTCCACATTTTATCCTCACAACAACTTATAACATAGGCGGACATGATAAATAAGGGCCCAAGGCTCCAGTTGGGATTGTAATCCAAGACTGTCAGATCCTAGTCCAATGCTAGAAACCACTACAGCAAACTGGCGTCATATATATTTCCTAACTCAAGTTGATTTTATCTGGAAAGCAAGATTGCAGTGTTCTGTGCTTAATGGAAAAAGGCTTGTTTTCAAGTTGGTTGGTTGTTGAGTTCAGTAAAAAACTATTTGTGTATATCTCTAGCCAGGTTTTGTGGATCCAACCTGTCAGTTAAGATTCTCTTCCCAAGCCCTTCTCTCTGTGCCTATGAACAGAGACAAGGCATTTTTTTTTAGTAGAAGAATTTTGCCTTTGGGATTCCCATGCCTTGAGACTCACTTGATGCTTACATGACTTTCTTTTAGGTGCCAAGCTAAAACCTTTCTTTTTTACCATGGCTTTTTAAAACTTCTAGTTGTATTTCTAGCTTGAATATCAACTTCTACTTGCTCCACTTGGGTCCTAGTGCCTTGGGAACAGACTAGGTAGGCACTAGGAGCCAAGCAGAGCATTCTAGAACAAAGATGGTTCAGGAAATGGTGGATGAAATCACAAATCTCCTGTCATCTTTATTCTGAACAGGATCTATTTGTATACAAATCCTGTGAAATCTTATGTACATTTACTTGGAAGTGAGACCAAATGAGCTCAGTGAAACATACTTTAAAGTAAACATGTATAGGATTGCACTGTAAAAGATGCCTTCAGTGGCGTCTTCTTGACCTTTGTGTATTTACTTTTCTCAATCCAATGTTTCAGTATATCTTATGTGGACACTCTAGCCCCAGTAGAACTCTGCAAAGTTGCACAAATTGTATAAAATTCTAAACCTAGACATGTGAATTTCACCGAGTTTAGTGGGATTTCATTCCAGGAAAGTACACTTCTGCTTGTTGCCTAGTTTTAATCAATCTGCTCTGGTTAGAGAATCTGAGGGGCTTTTGCCCACACAGTCTTATTCTTTGTTGAATCTACACTTTTGTTTGAGCACAGTTCTCAGCTGCCTTTCATTACAGTGCACTCTACAATGTACCTAGCTTTCCCCTCTCCTTAGTTCAGTGGTGCTTGTAGTCGTACCCACGAGGTCCCAGGGAAGAGACGACACGCGGAGATTTCATCTGGTGGAGAGAGCCAGCAAGCAGGAAGTGCGGGATCCTGTGATCCTGACAACTCTGCCGTGCGCTCGCCCCTCACACCTTTTATTAGGGTTTCGTAATGGGGCGTGCAAAGGGGTCAAGGCAGAACTGTAGAGGAGAAACGAGGGAGGTGGAATTCGGAGAGCAGGAGAGCTGGAGAATCATCATGTAGATGCATGACCTCATCGAGGGCTGCTACGATGCAGGGAGGAAGCATCCATGTCTGGAGCCTAATCTTCACCTGAGGGCAGGACGCCTTTGTGTCCCTTGTGGGACACCTGGTGACCGCGAAGTCCGGCAGTTCATGACCCGTGACTCATGGGGCGAGCGGGGTTGGGGGAGCTGCGGTGTCGCCCGGAGAGAGCCGTAGCTGGCACCCGGCATGCTCTAAGCCCTCCTTCTGATTTCTGCCGGGTTCGTGGGCTCACCCCTACATCTCCCTGTTTCTTATATTTTGTAGGAAGCTGAAGCCGGAGTAGTTGGGGAGCGAATTTAGGGGATGCTTAAGCCTCCCCAGGGACTTACTGGCAAGCTGTTTTGCTGACAGCGTTTGCAGCATGAGTGACCTGGTTGGCGGGCAAGAGGGGAGTCAAGGGTGTTTGTGCAGCATGAGGACCTTGTTGTTTCAGCAGCATAAGGACTTGCTGGCGTGAGGGGAAAGTCAGTCAGGGGTTTCTTCAGCAAAATGTTACAGGCAAAGGCAGATACACACTGAACAAAGGCAAAGATCCAACAACAAGGCATGCACAATCAAACCAATGAAGGAATTGTACAATAAAGTAGACTTAACCATCCCCGGCCAGCCAGCTCCAAAGGGCTGACCACCAGTGAGGAGCAACACATGCGTGATTTCCAGATTAGATACAACATCTTGTAATCCCTCCACGAACTTTCATATCAGAGACTTCAAAATGGGAATTATCAGAGAGATTAAAAACAACACATATTATGTACATTCTCCACAACCTTGGTGATGCAGTAATAACAAATAATCAATAGCGGCACGATTATCTAAAGAGTAAACCCAGCTTGATCGAAGCTCTTGTTGCTTTCGGAGGCCAGAGCATCCAGAAGCCGGTGGAAGTGGAATTAATGGATTTCGCATAGAGGCACAGGCTCAGCCCGGCCAATAGTCTTAAGCGTTAGTAGGTGGCGAGTCCGGGGACTCCCACCAGGGAAGGTCGCTAGGGAAACATACTCGGCTTTGGAAAAGAGCTACTTTTCGTCGGCTCCGGCAAGGAAGGGTCGAGGGAAAAGAGCAGGCGGTGACAGCGTTTGGAGCTCCCGAGGAGTGGAGCCACTGAGGCAGGAGCGATGGTAAAAGGCGGCTAAAGAGCAACAAAGAGTTCCGGCAGAAAAGAGGCGAGAGGGATGTAGTTGAAGGTTCTCTCCCCGCAGAGTCCAGGAACCAGCCTTTAGGGAGGAGGATGTTCCCCATATATGGGGGGGAATGTCCTCCAATATGCGTGTGCAGTTCCAGTTGGCGAGGCCGGTGACTGGGCTCGGGCCAGTTTCCTGTCCTGCCACATCAGCAATGCGGGCGCAAGTGTTGGACTTCGATGGTTGGCGGCCGGTTTTGGGTGATGAGAGAAAGCCAGCGGAGAGGGTCTTGAACAGCGGGTCCCCAATGTCCGAGCTCATGGAGTACTCAGATGGGCCGAGGCGTTCATGTAGAAGGGCTCAGGCCCGACTCTTCCAGGAAAATCTCCAGGGGCCTTGCAGACAGGGGAGTAGGCAGGAGCTTAGCAAACTTCCCACTCCGAGATACTGGCCCAGAGCAAGAAGGATGGGGAGGCAGTTGGCTTGGCTGGCTTGCGGAACCCGGCTCCCAGCGAATGTTACGACTTGGTTGATCCCCAAAAGGGGGTGACCGAGTGTCACCGGCAAGAGGCAGCAAAGCAGCAGGCAGATGATGGTGACTGCGGAGTTTACAGTGATGATGTCGCAAAGATGGCGAGCGCGAGAGACCCTGGGCGAAATCTCAGGGCAACCTTGCTGTTGCAGCAACTCTCCGAGCCCGGCCGGTCGTTGCCTATGGCGTCTCCCAAGTCATCCTGGGTCCTCAAAGCTGTTCCTGGCGCTGGCCAGCGGATTCCCGTCGAAGTCAGCGGGACGGATCTTCGGGGGAGATCCGGCTCCATCTCCGGGATCCGGGTTGGTTTTCCTTCTGGGTGCTGCCATTCCATGCAGGTTGGCTGGACATGGCCCGAAGCTGGAATCCACTGGAGGCCGTGATGCATGAGGAGTTGAGACAGGCGTGCTTGCGTTCCAGAATTTGGGACGAATTTGAGTATCTTGGCTTGGCCCGGCCAGAGACCGCTCCTATAAAGGCCGGTCTCAGCCAGAAACGCCCGGAATAAGCCTAGGGTTTTTAATAGATTTAGAATTGATTATAGTGCTTAAACTATAATTCTAACCTGAGAGCCTGTCCTGTAGCAGTGCTGGGAGTACCAGGGACGGGCCCAGATTGGGTGATCCAAAGGGAGAGGCCAGTCAGCCAATGGTGGCCCTCATCCGCCCTACTGATCGAGAAAAATAGAAACCGGGAAGTGAGGAGAGAGAAGGGAGAGGTGTTCAGGCCCGGGGGCTCTGGGGTGGAGGAAGGAAACACAGTCAAAGAGAAAGCTGGGGGTGGGGATCTCAATGTGGCCAGCTGCTATCTGTTCTCCCCTTCTGGGTAGCGGCCATGGCGGGAGTGGATTTAGCCATCCCAAACTAGAGTCGTCTTTACCTGACTCATGAGATCCCCACAAGTTAACATGGATGTCCAAGACGATGGGGCGGGCTGTGAGCTGTCGCCAGCTCAAGCCCTGGAGTCGCGAGACCGTGGCCCGGGAGGGAGTGCTTAGCCCTCGCCATGGTCTGCTTCCCACCCACCCCAAATCTGTGAGGCAAGCCTTGAGTGGCCACTGATCAGAGCCACTTTCGGCTGCTCTGTTAGCCGGTGCACGTCGGCGCCGGTGTCCACAAGCTCCTTGAATGGACACCCCTCTAAAGTGAGCTCCAGGTATGGGCGGGAGCTGCCGATAAAGGACGGCATCCTCCACTTCCACCCGCTCACGGTAGAAGGTGCCGGCTGTGCCCCGATGGCGATCTGGGCTCGTGGCCTTTATTGGATCGGCAGCAGGCAGCATGAGGGGCAGGAGGATCAGCTGTGCGCAGCTGGTTCCACTGGGCAACTCCTGCGGGATGTTTGTCCACACCTGAATGTGAACGGCTCCCTGGCGTGTAGAGTCAATGACTCCCGGAATGACAAACAGTCCCTGCTCAGCGGCGGAGGCTTTGGGCAAGACTTGTCAGGAGCTGAAGGTATAACAGCTGCATGGCAAAACCCTTGATTGCCTTAATTGCCTGCTGAAGGACTAACTACAGTAACCTGTTAGCAGTCAGCCAAAGGGAATGACTAAGCATGATTGCATCAGCTATATATATGAGTCATGTGACCTTTGACTGTACTAGCCATAGGCTAATTAATGTATCATAGTGTATATAAGTAAGCTAACTCAGTTAAGTATGTTCCTTGCTGGGGACAGGACCTAAGCCAAAGGCTCTGTCGTTTAAACTGTATATATTTTATCAATGCCAATACATCCTTTCTTTGAGTAGAACTCCCTGGCTCGAAAGTGGTTGTGCACGCTCTCTGTATATGCTCCAGTTGTGCCCTCGGCTGTCCAACTGGAAGTGTCAGGTTATGGGCCCAGTTGCCGCAAGGCGTCGCATTACAACCCACTGGTGAGTAACATTGCCTGAGTGGGCATGGAGCGAAGAGTGTAGGTGTAGTCATGTGACGGGTCCTACTCATGTGGCTTGCTGTTTGAAAAGGCTCCAAATGGAGTCCAATTACGTCTCATGGGCAGAGAAAAAATGAAATGCACTTCCCTCACATCCGGGAAGGACTCTGGAAAGCTGCACAGAAAAGTCTCCAGATATGGGACGATGATGATGAGGTGGAGGCTGCATGAGAAAGCTTCAAGAGCAGCCATTGTTCTAGCAGTGGAAAACAGCCAATGAGTGGTGTTCCCTGCGAGATAAAAAACAACAGCTTTGGGGTGTTGGACTGTCCCTGAAAGAGTTGTACCAGAGAGGGACAACAGGCGGGCTCCAAGCTGATTCTGAGTGCTGTAGACTCTTTAATCTCAAGTTGCATGAAGGCAATGTGATTTCCCATCTGCAACAAATGAGAGCACTCTTTTGCTGATTTGTCCGGAGTAGAGGTTTGGCTTTTGATAATAAATCTGCCACAGAAGCTTTGATTTTGCTCTCCTCTCTCGGCACAACAATGGGACCCATTAGTGGATGAGGCCCTACAAAGTGTGCCAGAGGGATGGTTAATCTATGGACTATGTGTCCGGGAGGCTTTTGGAATGGAAGGGGCAAAGGGATTTATGTGCCTACCATCAGCCTCCAGTGAACAACAGCATCAGCAAAGGGGACCGAGGTGACAAATTCGGCAGAGGCCCGTTAATGCTGTTCGGCAGATGTTATTAGGCACCTGTGGAGCAAAATCCAACCACCCTAGCGCAGGGAATTGCCAGGCCGAGAGTGACCTTGGCGCACCTGTGATCGTCAGCAACAGGCTGTGCAGAGGACCGGGAAAGGAAGCGCCTTTCTGGTGCAACGTACCCAAGCACCCAAGCACCAAAATCATTGGCTTTTTGGACACCGGGTTCTACAGAACATATAGTAGCAAGGGCAAGTTCGCTGCAGAAGAAGAGGACAATCGGATATTGGAGAGGTGACTCACCTTTGCTGACAGCTCTGCAGCTGTTGTACAGTCCCAAGGGAGAAGTGTTTTTACAAGCAATGGGGATTACCCTGCAGAGCGCATGCCAGAACCAGCGGACGGCTCTCTGGGGGGGGGATGGGATGCAGCTGTACTGGAGTGTCCGGAGAATCAACGAAGGGATCTCATTAGGGGAACTTGAGGGAAAGAGGCTGGAGGTGCAGGAGAGAGGGAGATGCACATGCCCGGGAGGGAGGTGGCCTTGGGTTCGGGCTGCTTGGTTCTACCGGGGGGCTGATTTAGTATTCTCCTCTCCTTGGTCCTGGGCTGAGGGGAGGAGGCCCGGGTAGGAGTTTCCCGACGGGCACTCGCTTCTCCAATGGAAGCCCTCCCGGCATTGGGAGGCTGCATTAGGTCAGGGGCTTCCCTGGGGGCCTTCATCTCCCAGGGGAGAACCTCCCTCCGTCGGGGTTGTAAGCCCCCCCACTGCGGGCGACCTACAATCCCTCACGGAAGTGTCCCCCACTTGCATGGCAGTTGAAGCACTGCGTCTTGGGGCTGTCCCCGGGTGGTGGAGAGAGTGCTTCGTGGCTAGGAGGCTGGGCCCTGATGGGCGGAGAGATCCGATATCCCTGGCAGAAGCCTTAAGCATGTCGGGCCAGCCTGGGGGGGGTTCTTCCCCTTAAGCCCGTGATAAGCCCTGTGGCACTCCAGCCCGGAGGCGTTCTCTCTTGGCGAGGCGCATGAGGAGCGTCGTGTTGGGCTCGCGTCGTTGTCGACTTGCCTCTGTAGGGCCTCCCTGGAGCCTGTTCAGGAATTCAGCGTAAGGCTCCTGGGGAGGCTTCTGCCGAACGATTGGAAAAAGCTCTGGGTTGGCTGTCCCGGGTGGCTGAGCACTCTTACAAACGCCTTCAGGTGCAGTAGCCAGAGCAGCAACCTTAAGGGTGGCCTCCTCGGCAGGAGATCGCATCTAAAGGCTTGTCCGAGGGAAGAGGCCCGAAGCCTTCAAGCAGCCATAGAGCTGCTTGCTGGCAGTATAGCGGGCCGCCAGAGGCTGCCCCTCTGCTTATGCATTTGTTGGCGGTATTCTGGCTTTCCCAAACAACAAATCTCGCGCCAGGAGTTCAAGAGCATGTGAAAAGTGATTTTCCAGTCCTCGGAACCATTACGTGATTCCAGCATGGCGGCTTCCAGCATGCACCTCTCACATAGGGGCTGGTGATCCCTACATCCCACGTATTGCCTTGGCGAGAGCTTCGAGTGTGAGAACGTTATAGCCCCCTATGGGGCGATACTCCAATGACCCGTTGGACAGGCCGCCGTCCTCCCCCACGTGGTCAGTGTAGTGGAAGCTGAGCGAGCTGGCGAGGGAGAGTCGGCTTATCGATCTTTCGTCAGGGTTTTCCCTTCCTCTGCCCAGATGCGTGGAGTATCTCGCACGCTCTGCTAGGAAGTTTTGAAAGGCTTCAGCGCCATTCACGTGGCATTAGACGGGAGGTGCGCGGTGGGCTTCAGAAATGGGAGGGGGAAGCGGAGCAGAAGGCTGGAGCGAAAGGAGGAGGCGGCAGGGCCGCTGAAGCACGAGCGGGAGAAGTTTGAATGAGGAAGGAGGGAAAGCAAGTGTAAGCGGGAGTAGGACGAAGCGTCCTGTTTAGTGGATAGAGAAAATTCCGGGCTTGAAATTGAAGGTGAAAGATCAAAAGGAGGGAGATCCATGGCAAAGACACCATGGACCTGCAGGCTGATGGTGACATAACACTGTCTCCACGTCAGTAGCAGCGACATCGGCGCGTGAGGCTCTCTGTGCAGAGTGCGCCCAATGTTTTCCCAGTCCTTAAGATTGAATGTCCCCCTTTCTGGGTACCATTGGGCGCACTCTGCACAGGGAGCAGTCAGAGGCAACCTTAGATTAGCTGGGATATCAGGCAGCTGTCATTATGGACATTGCCTATCAATCTCCTCAACCAATTCGCGCAGCTCCCCTCTCTTTACGGAGACCCTGCCGCGTTTTGCTAGCGCTTTCAGTTCGCTAACGTGCTTGTCAAAAGCCGTGCTTTTGCAAGCGCCCATGCTTACCGGTTGGTTCGATCAGACGAGAGAGTGTCCGAGAACGCGGATCCCTGGATGCGCCGATCCAGCGGGATGAATTGCGGTACCGAGGGGTGGAGTCCCTGGATCGCGCCGATCCAGCTGGACGTCCCGGTACTGAGAAGCCCTTTCCCGAAGGCACGGTAAGTCCGCACGGGCGGAGGTTCGAGGATTCCCAGGTTTGACACCAGCTTGTGAAGGTTGTACCCACGAGGTCCTAGGGAAGAGATGACACGCGGAGATTTCATCTGGTGGAGAGAGCCAGCAAGCAGGAAGTGCGGGATCCCGTGATCCTGGCAACTCTGCGTCCGATGCGCTTCGCCCCTCACACCTTTTACAGCTTAGGGTTTCAATGGGGGGGGAATTGTGTAAAGGGGTCGAGGGCGAAGTGGCGGGAGAACGGGGAGGTCGGGAGAAGCTGAGGGGAGATCATCATGCTTGATGCAGCTGACCTCATCGGGCTGCTACGTGCGGGGAGGGAAGCATCCATGTCTGGAGCCTAATCTTCACCTGAGGGCAGAGAGCCTTTGTGTCCCTTTTATTGTACAGGACACCTGGTGACCCTTGAAGTCAGGCAGTTCATGACCCGTGACTCATGGGGGAGTGGGGGTTGGGGGAGCGTGTGCGCCCGGAAGGCCGTAGCCGGCACCAGCATGCCTAGCGCTCCTTCTACGGTTCTGCCGGGTTCGCGGGCTCACCCCTACAGTACTCGCTCCATTGCTCACACAGTGTTATCACAGTCATCAGTCAAAGGAGCCACATTTACTTCCATAGCTGGTACATGGTCTGCACTTCAAGGAGGCTCACAGTTTACCTGTTTTTCTGGAAGTGACTGCTTCAAGGTGGGAAGCACCTGCCAATAACAAGCCAGTGTGATGTAGTGGTTAAGTCACTGGGCTAGGATCTGGGAAAACCAGGTTCAAATCCCCACTCTGCCATCAAAATGTGCTGGGTCACCTTGGATCAGTCACACATTCTCAAGCCTAACCTACCACAAAGAGTTGTTGTGAGGATAAAATGAAGAAGAGGTGAATGATATAAGCCATTTTGGCTTCCCACTAGGGAGAAAGGCAGGGTATAAATGACCTAAATACATAAAACAGTCACATTTGACTCTGAAGACACTGACAGCCTTAGCTGTAGAGGCAGCTGAAAGACAAATATACCTAATTTAGAAGTGAATTAATTGGCTTTCCAAGGGCTCATTTAGACATTTTTTCATAGTATACAGTTTTCATTCATGTGTGCATGTGTGTGTGTTTGTAGGATTCACAGGATTTCTATCAATGCTATATTTCATTGAAGGGATATTCCATTTTTGAAGAATGTTTAGTTGATAACCAAATGACATCCTTTGCCTCAGCCAAAGAGTACTAATGTGACTCTCACCAGGAAAGCATCCCATCCAGACACCATCACTGGCTATATGGTTGTGAAAGCAATTGGTGAGTAAAGAAAGTTCAACACATCTTACAGTCTTATCCAAAAGGGGGGGCATGTCAGTGGATTGGGCCACTTACCCCAGCAGAGGGGCAAAACCACCAGCAGGCAACCACTGTGGTCCTCCACAGTGGTGAGGCATGGGTCAGCATCCCTGTACCCCCATCACTGCTACCAGTGTACCAGTCAGGGGCATGGCCAGGGGAGGAATTGACGCTAGTCAGCTGGCCAATGCCCCTGTTACAGCAGCGGCCAGGGCTTGGGACTTACACCACATTATTGGTGGCAAAGTCTATTAAGCCCAATGGGAGCTTTCTGGTGGTGGAGAGGCTTTTTTTGTGTGTGTTTTTGCCCTCCCCACACTGCTGGAAATCCACCTTGGGAATGGTGGGCTGGCGCAGCAATGGCACTGCATCCAGGTGCCCAACCTTTTGAATAGGGCTACTAGTGCCTAAGGCAGAACCAAAAAAAGTTCAATGACAAAATTAATAATGGACTTCATTTGTATCCCCAAAATCTGAGGTTGGCCACTTCACTCTGCCTGATGGATACAACCCTAATTGCCTACTACATTTACATTATCACAGCAAGTGGCCACACAGAAAAACAGCCAAAATGTTAAAGATGCATGCCATTTTCTTCCATGTTTAAAAAGGGAATAAAGCACTGAGTGTACCAGCAAAGGGAGGGGGGAGCTAACATTTTCAGCACAGCAGTGTTTTAATTTAATTAGCCTCCATTGGTTCGAAGTCTGATTTCCTTAATTGGCTTTTTAATATATCGTCAGTTAGAAGAGAGCTTGAGGGAATTTGTAGCTTGTCTGGGATAAATGGTGAGGCAAGCCAGCAGGTCTGTTCCGTAGCCTCTAGAGAAGCAGGCCTCTGTGTGTTTTATCAGGACTGGAATGGTGAAAGCTCTTCAGGAGACCAGGTCAGGAAGCACAGTTCATGTTGTCAGCTTGTAAACAAGCCTAGTTGCTCCTTCCCCCTTTCTCCACACGGTGACTCAGGCATTCAGGTTGAGATGGTGAAACATTCTGAGAAGGGCGTCTGGACTGGGTTCTGAGAGTCTTTCCCTCGATAACAGGCGGGTGCATAAGTCATGTTCTAAAATGGCTTTGATGGCAACCTCAGCCACTTAGATTAGCTGGGATATCAGGCAGCTGTCATTATCTTCCCAGTGCCTGGCAATGGACATATCATACAGACCCTTTGGATTAATACTGGTATTATTAAAATGCCTTTCTTATCACAGTGTTAGACTGGCTACAGGGCCTCTAATTGGTATATAACTTCCACAGTGAATAATGAGACACGACATGTGTGCCAACATCCGGGCTGTTTGCTAGCTTCCTTTCCCTTCTTTTCCTTCCCAAACAAGTCACTAGATATTGGCCTTGAAATATCTACATGTATACCCACTTTCATACAAGAAGGCAACACTAATTAATACTAATCAGTGAACCCAAAAGAAGGGTTTGCAGCAACAGATATGCTCTTATTGAGTCAAAATCAAATTGGAACATAGTTCGTCCCAGTAGGGCTACTATATGTTCATGAATTTTTTTAAAAAAAATCTTCCAAGTTAAATTAAAATAAGTGGATTTTCCAAGTAAAACAGATATTTCCATCTGAGCAGGGCAGCCCAATCCTAGGGTGTGGGGTGGGATCCACTTCTGGAGCTGGTTCAGCCCTGCGCCAGTGTGGGTGCCGACGTGGGTGCTGGTGCAAGGGGCAAATGCACCAGTGGAAGGGAGACTTATCATGGCAGGCAGGTACCATGCAACTCCATGGTGCCCAACCCAGAAGCTGCCATCTGTGCCCATACCCACCAGCATAGAAGGGCCAGGGGATGGAGCCAAACTTAGTCAGCTTGCATTGCCTGCCCAGCCCCCATGTGCTGGCAGAGCCAGCCTCGGAGATACACAATGTTCTTCAGGGTATTATCTCTATTATCCCCTATAGGAGTTTCTGGCTGGGTTTTTTTTGGGGGGGGGGCTTCCTGCACTGCGGGAAAACCTCTTAGAGAAGGCAGGGTGGCACTGTCCCTGCCCACCAGACCAATCAGGATTGGGTTGTAGGTCAGACACCAAAATACCACTTCACTGTGCACTACATGAAGACATGACAGATACAGTCCCAGAAGTGACAACAGACAGCCTCTCCACAGCAGTTAGAATCCTTCTTTTACTACTTTTTTAACCCTAATGATTGCAGTGGAGAAACAGGCAATCAAAAGAAAACAAAGCAGAAAGTGGGGAAAGTTCAGACTGTAAAAAAAAAAGGATTGGCCAACTTTGGTATTTGCGGGAGTCTGTGATATCACCTCCCCCTCCAAAACTACAAACAAATAAATAGCTGTGGTTACACGATCTCTTTGATTACCTGATTAATTTTCCCACTGCAATAATTTTCTTCAGATTGTGTTTCTATTTGGACTGGAGGCTCCAAGGGATGTTTGTGCAAGAGGGCTCAATTTACTCTTGAATCAAACCTATTAGGTTATAGACAAACAGAAAGCAATGCTCCAAGTTATCTGCCACACCCATTACCATTGCAGTAGTGAGTTAGAAGGGGGCTCTAACATCTTCCCTTCTTCCTGTTTTTTGATCTCACATCTTAGAGCGGGTCTCATTGAATCCTCCCCACAGAATGGAAATGCTGACCATCAGTGTAGCAGTATATCCTCCAAATCTTTATGAAGCACTACATTCTTTTAAGGAAATTGTCTAGATCAAACACTGATTATTACTAGCAATGCAATAATAAGAACATCTTAGAACTGACCCTGACAGAGTTCCACACTGGGATTTTTTCCTGTGTAGACAGCTAGGTGGCCACACTTATGTTGTGAGCTTCGTTATAACTTTGTGCTTGTTCCAAGTATGACTCATGGGGCTCCTGGAACATTTCCCTTTAAGCTGCAGCAACCCTCTCCCTCAACCACTTCCTCACGAAGGAAACACTGGATTGCCTGTGGCCTCAGCATCCATATGGCTCTGCTGTGAGGAGGGAAAGGAAGGGGATGGGGAATTGCTGGGCTGTGTGGGGATCAAGACTCCTGATGCACCAGTGCTTCTCTGATGACACCACAAGATGAAAGGAGGTGGGAGGTGCTAGAGTAAGCAAAATACTAAGGAGAAGAAGAACACTGCAGGGGGCAGCAAGAGAAAGCCCAGTTAGATAGAATAGTGGGGTCAGCACCTTCTTTCCTGATAAGTATCATTCCTTGTCTGTCTCCAGATTGCTAGTCTGTGGGCAGTATCTTCCTCCTTCTTGGAAGTTCCACAACCCACAACTCTCTCTCAGTTAGTATTGTAACTAGCAATCTATCTTTACTATCAAGTATGTTAGTTCCTAAAAAAAAGCTTTCTCTACAGTTAAATCAGTTTGTGCAGCTCTGTTGCAGAATCACTCAGCAACAGGAGGTAGTGCCAGCTGCAAGCAGTGTGGAATCAGTGAGAGGTGTGGGGACACATCCCTCCAAGCTACTCCAGGGTGAAATCTTTTATCCAGTGTAACTTGTTTATCTGTATAATCCTGACAAGTTGCAAAGTGTATTTTACCACATAACGAGTGAAATATAATGCAGTGGAATATGCAATACAGGCCAAGTTGACTGCAGATTTGGTACCTGTCAGGTTTGCTTGTCATTCTCTTACGAACCGTTTCAGATTGATCCTGCCTCTTGATGCTGACAGGGCCTTGGGAGTGTGAGGGCCACCACTTGTGCACTGGATCCATGCCCATTCTGGCTTTTAATATGTTGCCAGGAAAAGAGCCATTAGGGAAAACCGTCAGTTTCTTCCTGATTGAGGGGGTTCTCCCTAGGCCTTTGAAGGAGGCAGTTATTAGATTGCTGTTTAAAAAAACCCTTCGTTGGCTAGGGATGAAGTAGCCAGTCACAGGCCAGTCTCCAGTTTACCTTTTCTAGGGAAGGTGATGATAAAGTGTGTGGTAGCGGAGAAGCTCCAGAGTCTCCTGAATGATACAACTGCCCTTGGCCAGTTCAATCTGGTTTTAGACCTAGATTTGGTACTGAGATGACTTTAGTTGCACTGGTAGATGATCTTAGAATCACAGAATCATATTGTTGGAAGGGATCACACAACATCTAGTCCAGGGGTAGGGAACCTGCGGCTCTCCAGATGTTCAGGAACTACAATTCCCATCAGCCTCTGTCAGCATGGCCAATTGGCCATGCTGGTAGGGGCTGATGGGAATTGTAGTTCCTGAACATCTGGAGAGCCGCAGGTTCCCTACCCCTGATCTAGTCCAACCCCCTGCTCAGTGCAGGATCAGCCTAAAATATCCCTGCCAAGTGTTCATCCAGTCATTGCTTGAAGACTGCCAGCGATGGGGAGCTTACTGCTGCTGAACTAGTCTTACCATGATTTTTTCCCTAATGTCCATTTGGTACCTTTCTGCCTACAATTTATATCCATCGTTATTAGTCACATCCTCTGATGCCAAAAAGAACAGTTCCCTGTCCCCGCTTAATGATCGCCTTTGAAATACTTAAGGAAAGAAATCATGTCCACCCTCAACCTCCTCTTCTCCAGACTAAACATTCCAAAATCTCTCAGTCTTTTCTCCTAGGACTTGGTCTTTAGGTCTCTGATCATACCTATCAATCTCCTTTACATCCTCTTCATTATGTCCAGATCTCTTTTGAAGTGAAGTCTTAAAGAACTGCACACTGCACTCCAGATTTGTGCTGACTGATGCAGTGTACAGAGGGATTATAGCATCTTGTGATTTGTATGTTATACCTTTGGTGATACATTTAAAGCTGGACAGGAAGCAAACTTTCCGGCTGATACTATTGGCCCTCAGCAGCCTTTGACCCAGCTGACTATTCCATTCTTATCCACCAGTTTCACTATCAAGTTGGTATTCAGGGTATATCCCTTGGGTGGTTTCATTCTTTTCTTTCTGACAGGACACAAGGAATTTTGAATGGAGGTGCAGAACTGGGTGGAATTTATTGTGTGGAGTGTCACACAGTTCTGTCCTTTCATCCATACCTACCTGCCTGCCTGCCCGCCCGCCCGCCCGCCCGCCCACTGAATGAGACTGTCCAGAGTTAGAGTTAGGAATTGTCAATATACAAATGACACCCATCTCTATATTTCGTTATCTAAACCTTCAGATGTGTCTATTCTTGTTCTGAAACAGTGCTTTGTAGTCAGGTGACTGAGACAGAACAAAATGAGAAGACATAGGCAATGCCACTTATGAAGGCTGATATTCTAGAGCCATGGTGGCGAACCTTTGGCACTCCAGATGTTATGGACTACAATTCCCATAAGCCCCTTCCAGCATGGCCAATTGGCCATGCTAGAAGGGGCTGATGGGAATTGTAGTCCATAACATCTGGAGTGCCAAAGGTTCGCCATCACTGTTCTAGAAGAACTGGATCCACTTGCCCTAGAAGAAGTGGCATTGGCTTTTTCAGAACAGGTAAAGAGCTTGGGGGTGCTCATGGACCCTGCCTTGTTGTTTGAAAAGCAGGTTGGCATGGTGGCCAGGTCCACCTTCTATCAGTTGCATGTGATTCACCAACTTTCTCAATGCCCAGACTCAGCGGATCTGGTCATCCATAGTTCTGCACAGTTGGATTACTGCAACATGCTCTATGTGAGGCTACCCTTGAGGACAACCTGGAAACTATAACTGATTCAGAATGCAGCAGCCGGACTATTGTCAGGGGCTAGCTGTCAGGAACGTTTGTTGCCCATTTTGAAACAGCTACATTAGCTGTCAGTCTGTTTCTGAGTTCAATTCAAGATGCTGGTTATAAATTTTAAATCTCTTCATGACCATATGCTTCCAAATGTTCCTGTGCACCAACTACAGTCATCAGACAGCCATCTGTTAGCTACCCTGCTACTTAGGGCGGCACATCTGGCATCGACTAAAGTGCAGGCCTTTTCCTTCATGGCTCTGGCTTTGTGGAATAGGCTTCCTGAAAGGGGCCTTGGAGATCTATAGGAGGCTTGCTAACAGCATCACTTTCAAACAGCATCACTTTCAATGTTGTTTTAACTAGGGACCCCAGATTCTCCCTTTAGGGTGGATTTAAAAGGAGAATCTGGGCTCTCTAGTTTAAACATCATTGAAAATGATGTTGTTTGGGGGTGGATTCCAGCATCACAGCGGCCGCCCATGTGGGGAGGGGTGCCACTGGGTTCCATTTTCCCTAGCTACGCCTCTGCCCAGAGGGGAGAGTCCTTGGCCTCGGAGAACTGCTTTTATAAGCACTGAGGCTGAAGGCGGGGTTTGGGAGGGGTGGTCTCACCCCAAGGGGCGGGTGGGGGCATGGCCCCACCCCTGAACCTACCCCATAAAAAATCTATATCTACGTCCCTGCCCCAAAGACCAAGATGGGCCTGGTGGGTTATGGGTGGCCAGTCACTCTCCCAACCTTAAAAGACAAAGCATCCCCTCCCCCCAACTCACCACTTGCTTGCCCACTGCTCTTTGTGGCACTCTTCTTACTGCTTCAGATAAGTAAAACATAATCTTCCTCAACATGTCCAGAGCCCACTGCATTTCTTGCCACAGCAATCTTTATTGCTAGTCATAAATAAATGCCCACCATGACCCTTGCGACCCAACAGGATACTTACAGTCATAACTAATTAAATAGGCCTCAAATAGGCACAAAATGATTTCCTGCTGCTGGGTACATGTTGTTGCAGAATAGAAAATGTTTATTTGCACAGCAGATGATGGAGATCTTATGATAATAATCCATTACAGCATTGGTTCTCCTATATAAAATAAGGGATGCAAATAGAGATATTTCTGTTTCACACTAGAGAGACTGATGCCATAGAGTGGGAGTCAGTTCATTTCACTACAACTGATTCATACAAGTGGCCTAGATGTTACGTTGGAAAGAGGGGAGGAGGGTATCAGGGTATATGAATGAAGGGAAGCTACCACACTTCCTTATTTTCCAAGAGCAACCCTCATTTTAAGTGCCATCCTCTTTTCCTGATCATCCCACAACCTTCTTCATGATTATCTTTTGTTTGTCAGGTCATTTATCAACTGAACAGACCAAAAGAACTGCTGAGTTTCTGCAATTTCTAAAGACAAAACCCACAACTGCAAGAACAAGGGAACATTTTTGCGTGCAACAGAAATATTGGTTTTTAATATCAATGGGGATTATCCTCACACATTGAAAATGATGGATTTAAAATATATTCTGCCAGAGAAATGAATGTCACAGAAAGAGTACGAGCAAGTATATAGACAATATAGAGTAAGAATCTGAAGTATAATATGGGCTCAGCAAGTTGCCGCCCCAGGAGGGGAGGAAGCAGTCCGAGGGTGCAGAAGGAGACAAAGAAAACCCCATTGTGTGAGTAAAATTCGTCCACAGCTGTTTTATTGGTGTGCTGGGAAAAGGAAGCAGAGCGGCAACAGAGGGGATGGGTCTGGCACTGGGCAACATGTCTACTGTCCCCCAGTGACTGCTGGGCAACACATCTGCTGTCTCCCAGCAATAACGTTCATCCAGTCCGATGCATGGGGGGAAACACCAACACCAGGAGCAGCAAGATAGTGGGAGCCATCTGGGCTCTTGGCTCTGGACTCCCCTTGCTGCCATGCATGCACCTCCTCCCCTGAACAGGTCAGTCCCCATGTACTGTGACAGATGAAATGCAAATAACAACAATCACCGTAAATGGATGCTAGCAACAAAAAACTCAGACCCACAAGGGAGGAAGGGTTGGAAAAGCCTTTGGTGCTTGAGCAAGAAGAGGTGCAGAATGGCACAGCCTGCCCACATAAAGCCTCCTCCAGGCACATTACTCACTCACACCGGCAGCTGGGCAGTCCAGCCCTACACTGGGCTGGATGCTGCTGCTGAGCCTGCCCCTCTCCCTGCCCCACCCCCGGGTAGCAACGGTGTCCAAGGTAAATCTCAGCTGCTCTTTACCTGCTTAAATCCATGGATCATGATTTTTTCACCTCCCCTCTATGGCAGCCAAAAAATACTTTCCCAAAGCTGTGTCAGGAAGCATGGGACCTTCAACAATAGGACTTGGGGGGGGGGGGTGTTTCAAACTATTGCAGAAGAAGAAAAGTGGCAAAGCTTCACTCCCTGGGCAGAAAATCTTCAAAAAATTGCTGTGGATCTAAGTCATTGGGTTGGATCCAGGTTAAATTTTTCCATCAGCCAAACTGAACTTTCTTGCCCCCCCACCCCACCCCACCTTGCCCTGCAGCCCACTGATCTTCATAACATGTACAAGGGGAAAGTAGACCCTGAGAAATAATATGAGCTGGGTCAGCAGTGGGAAGGGGAGTTGGTGGAAATTGCCAATGCTACTAGAAACCACACACACCCCAGTGATTCCGGCCATGAAAGCCTTCGACAACACATCACCAATTTAGTTTGAATTCAATTCACTGTGTCTTAAGTTTCAGTGCACCCCTTGGAATTCAGGGATACTGGCTTGGGCTGTTGAGAGGACTGTCCATGAAGCAATGGACACACACGTGAAACTGCCTCATCAGATCACTAGTTAAGCATTTGCTGTATCACTGAGCCCATCCCCAAATATATGTGGAATACTTTTGATATTTGAAAGAGACAGGGCATGTCTCAAGTTTCTGTTTTTATTAATAAAAATGTGGGGTCCGCAACATTACAAACTAAAAAGTTTCCTTTTAAAGTGTGAAGAAATGCATTCACAGAAGCAATCCTGCACTCTATTTTTATTAATGAGTCACAGTACAGAGCAAGCCTCCTAAGCAAGCAGCAACTCAAACAGAGACCTGAGTGGCAGCCTCTTCTAAAGGTTATTATTATTATTATTATTATTATATTTATAAACCGCCCTCCCCCGAAGGGCTCAGGGCGGCGAACAAACAAATAGATAGAGCACAAATAAAATCAAAATTTTTAAATAGTTATTAAATATGGCTCTATAAGTTAAAATCGACCCCCATTAAAATGCAGCATCTATCAAAATTACCGATGGCGTCCTACTCGTAGTCCCCTAAGAAAAGAGGGGGGGAGGAAAGAAGAGGGAGGGGGAACGGCAGGGTCCACAGGTTCTACTTCAGGAGCACAGGAGTACTCTATTTTTTCCCCATTCTAGTACTTCTCTCATGAAACATCAATGTGTCCCAGAACACAGTTTGGTCATTAGTGGTAGTGACATAAATGGTAGGCATTATTTTGATTATTATTTTCATTGGGCTGCCTAATGCTATCCTATATATTTGAATGTATTAAGATTAACCACTCAGGCATAACTGAAAAATTGAAATCTTCCTATTTCTAATTTATATATTGCCAGTGCAAAAACATATGCGAAACCATACCCAGCCAAGCTCCAAGTCATCGATTTGTGGTCTCCCTGATGATTTTAGTTGAGCAGCATATGTTGAATAACAATCCTTTTTCTGACCTGAAGTTATCATGGGAAACTACCCATTTCTTCAGTGTGATTTATGAGGAAAGCAAAGTCGTTCTGTTGTGACCTACACCACTTTCCTTAATTGTTCTTGACATTGTACTTATACCTAATTACTGTTTTCTGGAGAATGACTAGTAAATGACTTTTAACAATTCTCTCTAAGGGAACATTAGGAATAACAAATTTAATCTCTGGAATGAACAAGAAAAACTATTCTCTGTGTTTGTCTTCTACCCTCTTCTATGAAAAGAAACACATCTCTCCTCTTTACCTTGCTTAATTTTAGAATACAATCTGGGATAAAACCAAGATTCCAGTAGGGAACTCTTTCCTCTTTCTTCTATTAAACCACTTTGAAATTGTTTCAAGATTTCCCTCTTCCAAACAGACCATAAAGATAGCATGATTAAAACAAAATGTACTTTCGTTAGGAGACTATGATACTCATCAGCAGTGGCCAATTAGCAAGAAGATGTTTGGCAAAGTTCCCACAAAGCTATTAAAAGTAAATTAATCTAAAAGCAAACTCTCTGCAGATGGTTATCAAAATTGTAAAAACAACTCTGATTCCATCAGGACACCTCAGTTTATTAATCAGAGGGTCCGAGTGGTTTTCAGACATTGGGTGCAATGGCAGCCAGCGGGATCTGGAGTCACTATTTACAAAAGGTAAAATTCCCTAAGGAGACCTACCATGCAAAAGAGAGCTACATCCTTCTAAGCCCATGGATTTAGAAGGTTATAATTCGGCACAGGATTGCACTGTTACATGCTCAGGTTATGAGCTATCATACATATCTAAATATACTTTACTTGTCTATTTGATAGAACCCAATGGCTCTGTGTTGCCTCTGACCCTAGTGAGAGTTGAACAGATTCCATAGAGTTCACATCTTCAGGATGAATCATATTGCTAAATCATTGCCAATCATCATCGTATCATGGTAAAAAAAAAAATCTATATTATGCTCAATTTGATAGATTTAAATAAGTGGAGGACATCTTTCCACATCACTTCATACTCCTTTGATCTCAAATGTGCTTTACTCTGTGTCAACTGGTTTTGGGCAAGGCATGTAGCAAATGGCATGATAGGAAAATGGTGCAAATGGTGCTCAGTTTAGGATCCTGCATTTCTGACCAGGACTCTCATTCCTGCAAGTTACCTTTCTGCAGCATGACTTCCTGGTGGAATTGGTAGGAGTTATAGATGTCTTGGCCTTCATTTTGGAAGGCTTAGAAAATACAATTCACACAATTATTAGGGGCTCTGAGATTGTCTGTCAAAACTGGTTTGAGTAATGGTTGATTTAATTTTTGCAATAAGGAGTTCAAAATTGAATTTATCTTGTTCACAGTACCTGTTTTCTCTCACATCAAGCACGTCTTACAGTTATAGTTGTGCTTTGCAATTCAAATGAGCAGGATGTCAGACAGTTTTCAGGTCTTCAGTGCTGAATGAAGACACTTGCATACATACAAATTGAGAGTTCTAAGTTGGAATGCAAATAGTATGCATGTCCTTCTGGCTGGCAATGTGAGAAGGGCCATCATGGACAAGTCATGTGCTATTTTACAAACAGCTGCTTTTTGCATCTGCACACCAGTAACCAGGTGGCAGCATTCATCATGTTGACAGATGATCAGAACGTACAGACTTAAGGGCTTTTGGGGAGCCTTTTAAAAATCAGTAATTGCCATTGCACTATAGTACAATAATGTCTATTGATCTCTGCTACAATCTGCTAGTTTCTCTGAATGACCAGCTTTCTCTTCTGTTCCACAGACCCTAGGTCTCTTAGACATTTCTGCACGGTGGCCGAAATGGCTCTCCACTGGCATAATTAATGCCGGTGGAGGCTCGGGACCGCTCGCACAATATTGTGCAGGTGGCCCCAAAGCTGCAGCAAACAGCAGGGGTGGCTCTGCATGGAGCCGCCTCGGGTTTGTCCAGTTCACCTACCTCTCCTTCCTGCGCAGCTCTGGACAGCTGGAGGGACACACCCATGCTGCCCTCCGACCTCTGGGAGTTGGAGGGCAGCATGGGCATGTCCCTCCAGCCGTCCAGAGCTGCACAGGGAAGAGAGGTAGGTGACTAGAACACCGGAGGGGCCAAAAGCAGCACCCTCACACCAGTACACTTCACACCGCGCCAGCGGGAAGACGCTGCTTATGAAAAAACTCACTCAAGGATCAAGTTTCAAAAGTGGCATTTTTGTGCCAGCTGGGGGGAAGTGAGCACGGTGCTGCTGCAGTGCAGCAGTGCAGCAGCGCCAACTGCGCAAACAGCACCACAGGGACGGTGTTTTTACCATCAGGGCGCTATTTTTCAGCCGTGCACAAACGACCTTAGTGAGAATGTATTGTCGAAGGCTTTCACGGCCGGAATCACTTGGGTGCTGTGTGGTTTCCGGGCTGTATGGCCGTGTTCTAGCAGCATTCTCTCCTGACGTTTCGCCTGCATCTGTGGCTGGCCTCTTCAGAGGATCAGAGGACCTTAGTGAGGTTTTTTATAAAGATGGAAATTAATGATCTACAGACACTTTTTAAAAAAGGAAAGCTAGCTATATAAAAGGGAAGGCATATTGGTGGCAACTCACTTTTCAAAGAGCTGCGCAGGCATGTACATAGTGGAAGTAGGCCACGGTGACACAAGTGCACAAAAGGCGTATGCCTGACAGCTTATTGGTGATGACTCACAGTTTTCTAGAGCTCATTGTATCTTGTTGCACAATGAGCTTTATTGCTAGTAACATTATAATTATCCAGAAATCAGTTTAAAAGGAAAAAATGGCAGCCATAGAGAGCAGAGGCAAGGAAAATATTGCTGATGTGGAAGGATCTTCAAAATAATCACTGTCCTGTCCACATGATATACAAAAGCATCTGACTGTGAGTTTTCCAGAAAGACCAGCTGTGTCAAAAAAGAGGAACAAAGATAGTAAAACTTTTAATCTGTGAAAGGGTTAAAAGTGGAGTGTAGACTGAGTGTGCAAGGGATCCCTGTAACCAATTAAGAAAGAGGGTGATAAGGTTGTAGCAATAGGAATGAAGTAATCAGAGGGAGCATTCTGAACTGACTGGAAGTTCCAGCAAGAAGGCACAAAAAGGAGCAGAAACAGGCCAGGTGAGAAGGAAATGGTGGGGGAGGGGGAGAAGAAATGGCCAGTAATTAGTGATGCTATATGCCATTAAAGGTATTGTATTTGTATTTGTATTTGTAATTAGTGATGCTACAAGTTAATGCAGGACGTTATTTAATATTGTGTATCACCAAGGTGCTCTATTTTTCTTTTGTTTAGCACACAGTAAGAGAAAGCTACAGGCAATCTAAAACCGAGGGGGTGGGGTTCTGTATAGCTATGGACTCATCAAGCACATGAACACACTTTTAAAATATGTGATGTTGTGTAGCCCATGCAAATAATGGAAAGAAGAAACATATAACATGATTTAGCATTGATCACCCATCCAGGTACTCTACCTTCTGCTTAAAGTACAGGTGGATAGTGCTTCAGCCTTCCTTACTCCAGAAGTTGAATACATTCTCCCATTCTAGATGTTCCAGTAGAAGGAATATAGTAAGAGCAGAAACCAGAGCAGCTGAAATTCTCAATCTAAAAAGCTGCCCAGTTCCTTGGGCCTGCATATATTTTACGGTTATTAATAATGGGATTTGAAAGTTTGGCAGGCGAGGTAAAGCAATTTGTGATTTTTTTTTTCTGATCCTGTTTGTGCAAAAGTCGTGTTAGATTTTAACTGATGATCCATTTTTTTCCATTTTAGAATGTACTTTATCGTGGTTGTCTAGTAGCAAGGGCTTTGAATGAAGATGATGTGACTCCCTTGAGTCCTCATTAGCTAGAACTGAACAAAATATTCTACAAACTACAACATGTCTGTCCTCTGATACTACCTTAACATAAAGAATGTTGCAAAGTAGCCTAACAGACGTCTGCCAAAGCAATAAGAATCCTCAACTGTTTATCTCTCACCTACAAAAAAAAACCCTTTATGCTTTTATCGCTTTTCTTCAATGGGCTAAAAAAGGGGGAATGAAGAGAACAGCAATAGAAAAGGGGAAAACGTTCAAATCTGAAGAATTAGATTAATAGCAGGACAGAAGGAAGAGGTGAGGAGTGATTTTCCTCAGCATCTTTCCAGTTCTTTGCAATCCGCTTAGTTTCTGGTTGTCTCAAAGACATCTGCTGGTGATATATTGCAACTTCTACTTCAGTTAAACAAATCAGTCTCACTGCCCGAAGCCAAAGCAAAGTTCTTGTTCTGAAGATCCATAGGGAATTTCTTGATGCAGGATGCAGTCTTCCTTATATAAATTACGACTCTTCGTACCATGAATGCTCTTGGTCCCAGAACATCACATTCATTTTATCTGACAAACCATTGGCTCAGCTGCTGTCATGTGGCTCTTAAGGCATGTTCATAATCTAGCCTTCACCTGGCATAGAAAACATATTCCTTTGAAGGGAAAAATTCTCTTTGAGTAGAACAAAAAAAGTTTAACAAACTCCCTTAGGGAAGTTTGGCTAAAAAGGTCAGACTGACGAACAACAAACAATAGAAGAACAAGAACGAGGTACCAGAAATCTGAAAAGATATATATCTGTGAGGATATGCACTCTCTAAATAGATTTGTAGAAGTTCATCTTAAAATACAACACCGACAAACCAACATGACAAAGCTTTGGCATCCTGTAGCATCTAACACTGCCTGAAGTCAAAAGTATTTTCAGTGATGACAACTGGCTTGGGATGAAGTCTCCACTAGCACCCTCTGGCTAGCAGACAACATTCTCATTTTCAGTCTTCTCAGCTTGCAAGCCAGGCTTAAAGATAAGAATCAGGTTTTTTTAATCTTCCAAAACCCAAAATCTTTCAGAATGACATCATGTAAGGAAAAACAATTAAGTTGTTTTGCCTTTTGCACAAACATGAGACAGAGTGGTTTTTTAAAGTAAAAAAGTCAAACTTGTTGGAGGAGAAAACAGGTAAAAATAATACATTCCGCAATTAAACTGAATTATGCAACTATTGGACATGTATGCGCATACACCCTCAAAGCACATACACAGTTGTAGGATAGAAGATAAGCTTCCAGTGGAGACCAGTTGAATAATAAAATGGATATCCCAACATAAGCATCATACAACTCAACAAAAGGTTATCATGAAGTTATTAGGGTCAGGGTAGCACTTGATAAATGTCTTTGCAGTGCAATTTTGAAATTAGTTTCAGACTGAAATCTTCACATGTGATTAATCTGATTCAAAAATGTACAGGAATACAACAGATCTGCAAAATGTAAGGTATTACACAAAGGTTACATGCAGTCTACATGCTCAGAATAGAAGTGCAGAGTATAATATATTCTACGCATCTGCGAATCTAGAAGTTTGAGCAGAAGCCTGGATAGTCCCATTTGTTTGGGGGAAAGGTCCATGTAGCTAAGGATTGTTGCAATGACATTTGAAAACATGCCCTTCATTTATGCTAAAAACTACCACATGTACTGTTTTGTGAGCTCAGTACAAATGATGTAGTTGTATTTGATGTATATTATAACTGAATAATATGGAATTTGCTCTACATTATGGATTAGGCTTTATGATTCCAGAACCCTTGACAGAGTATAGCAAGTGAAAGAAAGAGTAGGCAGAAGCAGCATAGCATATCAAATTCACAATTGAAGGAGATATGCAAATAAGAGACCGATAGTGCAGAGTGGTAAGCCACAGTACCCAGTCAAAGGTATGAGTATGATCCTAACGAAAGTCAGTTTCAGGTAGCCAGCTCAAGGTTGACTCAGTCTTCTGTTCTGAGCATGGCAAAATGAGTACACAGTTTGCTGGGGGTAAAATGTACAAATTTGGAGCAGACAATGGCAAACAACTGAATAAACATAGTACATATCATGAAGTGACATCAACCCATGGGTCAATAATGACCCAGTGCTTGAACAGGGGACTACATTTACCTTTTTATGCAAAGAAAGGAAAAGGTTGCATATTCCATCTTGAAAACCATTCATCACAGGGTGATATTCCAGAAATTAACCCAAACAGGGACTGCATGTTAAGAGAAACCAAAATGGTTTCATAAAGTAGGGAAGACCTTCATTAAATTACAAGGCAAAAAAGATGCAATTCCATCTCACCCTTTTAAGTCTGCTAAAGTTAATGAGCTTAGAAGGGTATAACTCTGCTCGGGACTGCACTGTTAGCAACTGAAAAAATATGGCTTCAATTGTAAGCATACTAACTTGGACATGCCATTTAAAACAATGTGTCTGAATTCTTCTGAGTAAATATAATTATTCCAATTCCAAAGCCTTTATTGGCATTATTGTAAATATAATTAGGACTTGTCTGCATGGTGCTGTTTCTTTTCTTTTCTTTTTGCATTAAACTGAGATTCTGTTAGCCTTTCTTTCCTTCCTCCCAAAATCTTTCAGAAAAATTTGGGGAATAGCAATAGTGAAGTTATTGTGAAATCAAAATGAGAGTTCTTGCAAGAACTATAACATGGTGAAAGCTGCTAAATCCATTAAGTCCAACTTAGGAAGGCTAGACTTTGGATTTCCAAATGGAGATGTGTTTTATTGCTAAAAATTGTTCCAGTAGTCTAATAGTAAGGATTAAATAAGTTGTTACATATTTAGTCATATTTTTAAAGCACAGGCAAAACTAGTCTTTATTTCAGAGGCGTTTCAGAATTTCCTATTATATCCATCACACAATCCATTTAAAAACAACAAGGATGGAAAATGCAAGGTTATTTTTGTTTATACATACTACATTTGTGACACTCTGTCACAACTGAAAAGCACACTAGTTGATAAAACAGTATCACACTGAAGAGTTATAGATGGGCTGTGGAATCCGCCAGCTTTCATAACTGTGTTTTCAATTAGAAACTGAAGATGTGTAGGCAGAGAATGGTACGGGTTGATGTGTTGTGTGCTGTTTCAGGACAATTAAAAAAATATAAAGCATGAAAAAGAACCAGCTTGGTTCTAAAGAATTAACAAAGCTTATTTTGAAATAAGATGAGTTTCACCTCAGAGAAATTACAATAGCTGAAACACAGATTTAAGGTACTCAGTAACAGGGATCTGGGGCAAATTCAAGAATGGGAGAGTAGGCAGGCAGAAATTAAAAATGAACAGGGAAGTATGAAAATTCACAAATGCATTGTGCTTTTATAATACTGCCCTTGAATCCCATTAGACATTTTCATTTCCTGTGAGTTAATTTGATATCCCATTTATCCCTGTACAACCATAGCCAATGTCCCAGCAGATCAACCAAACATGGCTTTGCAAATGTATCTATGACTCCTAGAATATATTCTACACAAGTGTTATTTAAGACTTATACAGCAGCTATTTCCATAAGAAAACAGAATTTTACAACAGCATGCAAATAGTTTCGAATAAATCTATATCTATAAATGCGAAATACCACTGACTGACTCACTGACTGACTCAACAGAAGAATTCAAAAACCACCGAACCAACACAGTTGAAATTTCACACACCGGTTCATTATGTGGTTTAGGTGCTCACTAAGAAAGGATTTTTCAAAATATTCAGTTTTACTCGAGTTATTACACATTTACTGTTTTAACTGCTCATCTCTGGCCATCTGCGCGAACATTCTAAGGGCAAACCAGCCCCTCAGTCCACAGACATGCTGCATGAACATTCTAAGGGTGACAGTTAAACACCACTAGCTTTATGTCCTTCACCATGGTGCGCCACTCTAATACTGCCTTCCACAACGCATATGAACCTATTTGAAAACAAATCCATCAGTCCACAGACAGGCTGTGAGGAAATATGCTGCATGCCACTCCAAAGTTCACAAACAGGCTGCAAAAAAGTATGCTGAATGTCACCCTGAAGTTAACAGACAGGCTGTGAAAAAGTACTCCTCTACCCACCCTCACGTTAACAACACCGTTACAGCCAAAAAATATCAAAACAGATTACAAACCACACTATCACCTTGGACTACTAAACATTTGTCGGGTTTTGCATATGGACATCAGATTTATTACTGTGGAGACAAGTTTATTGCTCTCGGCCTCTGATCACCCTGTGCTTGGTGTCGTTCTCTGAAGTGGCGGGATGCGTCCCCAGGAATGTGCTGCAGTGGCGGTACAGTCCAGCTCCCTGCCCTTCAACCCTACCCTGAACCTCTTCACAGCCTTCTCACTCATCAGCATCCAATGGCAGAACACTTCCTTTCTGCATCACGAAAATACAACGGCTGCTTCCACATGACGTCTTTTGGAGCCCACAAGGTGAAAGAGAGCAATAACACATTGCACTAGAAAAAGACAACTACAGGAAGCTGCTCCAAAATAATGCGAAAACAAACCCATCAGTCCACAGACAGGCTGTGAGGAAATATGCTGCATGTCACCCCAAAGTTCACAAGCAGGCTGTAAAGAAGTATGTTGAATGTTACCCCGAAATTCATAGAGAGCCTGTGATGAAGTATGCGTAGCGAAGCACGGGTACCCTGCTAGTAATTTCTAAATATCACTGCAGATGCCATATCTGTGTCACACTGATGAGATGGCTGTATGTCAACTCTCGTGTCCAATCACTCTGCTTTAGAGGTGGAGACCTCAATGACAGTTAGTCCTGACTATGATTTTGTCAGCTATCCCACCTATCTAGGTTCTGGTAGGATACCACAGACTCAAAGAGCCTTGCTCAGAATATGCAAATAGACTTCTTCAAACAGTATAGAAAAGCCACACCTGAACATCATCTGACACCTGTATGCTCAAATCGGGTTCCAAAATCCTGTGGTTTTCATCCCACCATATCAGCATCTGCCTCCTCTACTAGCACACTATTCTATGTGCAATATTTGCAGTTGGAATATTTTAATTACTCCAGAGAATTTGCCTGTTATTACTGTCAAGGTAAAACCCTACATGAAATTTTTACACAATCTGAACAATTTTTTACTGGATTAATCACCAATCTGGTCTGAGAAGAAGAATACTAATGGAATAATTTCTTCAGGGCATACTAGGTAGATGGTTATCAACCAAAGCTGAACATTTTGATGCAGGATGCTGAGAAGATTATAGTGAATACTATCACCCATGAACCTTAGATCTCTTCTTCGCCATTAATTTCAAACAGCTTTGTAGCTGTGTAGTAACTCTGGTGGCATTTCATCTTGCTGTTACCTAAATGCTCTAGAATAGTGTTTCCCAAATGGTGGGTTGTGAACCGGCACTGGCTCGCGAAAGCAAAATGCTGGGTCACCTAATATTTGGGGCTGGAGCTGACCACCCCACCCCCATGCTTGCTCCGAGGGCATCACCCACCTGGAGCAGGACCAGCTGGGACAAAACAGCAGCTTCGGGGCACCCGTGAGAGCCTCCCTGACACTGCCGCATGCAGATGAGGTGCAGGGCTGGGCTCGCCCCTGCTGGGCTCGCCCCTGCTGAGCCAGCATGGGCAGATGCATGGCAGGATAACATTCAAATTTGTTTGATTTTACTAATAAATAGGCCATAACATTTTTAGTGGGTCATGGAGGAGAGGTATTAAAATAACTGGGCCATGGGGGGAAAAAGTTTGGGAAACGCTGCTCTAGAAGAACATCAGTCAAAGCCAGGTAACCTTGACTCAGTCTAACCTACCCAAATATAATAAGAAGGAAAGAAGTATGTTATAAGCTACTTTGATTCCCTGTTGGGGAGAAAGGTGGGATATAAATGAAGCAAATAAATGAATAATAAATAAACAAGTAATCTATAGAGCACATTGTGTTTGGCAGATGGACACACACACACACACACACACACACACACACACACACACACCATCATACCGTAAGAATTTTTAACTGTACCTGCAAGATAAACCTAGTCCCGCCATATTTATTTGGACATAATGCTGCAAAATTAATAAGACTATGAAGTGTGAAAGTGTGTTTCTCCTAGATGTTTCTAAAATATTTTGAAAACTGGGAGCTATAAATATGTCTTAAGATTATGTCAGATTTGGTTTGCTTTATCATCTCAAGGAATTTCAAAGCACCACTATCTTCTAGAGAGAGAAAAATTAAGGCTTTGCCAGAATGGAAGCATGATAGATCTGCTGTGAGGAGAATCCTCAATTTATGTCTGCATAATCTAATCATTACTTTACGGTTTTAAAGTTCTGAAAGTAGTTTTGAAAATACAGTTAATGCTCCTTAGTACTATGTGTTCTTCTATACTTAGCTATGGAGATTTGTAAAGACTAAACCACTCCATATGCAAATAAAAAGCAAAATAAATGATAGCCTCATAATTTTTCTGTTAACACAATCAAGACTGGCATGAAGTTTTTGAGTGGGAAGAAGTTTCACACAAGTCCTAAAATGAAGGTTCAAATGAACATAGAACAAGTCACCAACTGCATTTGTTACTCAGTGGGCCTTATGTGGACACCTACAGGCTCAATTAATGTGATCCACCAGTATCTATAAGATACCCTCTAGTGTAGCATGTCATATTGAGGCAACACAACACAGTTATTAGAGTAATGAACCAGTATCTAAGCGATGCAGGATCAAATACCCACTCTGCAATGAAATTCACTGAGTTTTGGCCAAAGGCTCTCAAACTGACCTACCCTGGCAAGTTTGTTGTGAGGACAAAATGAAGAAGGAAGAATCATATATGCTGCTCAGAGATTCTTGGAGGGAGCGGGGATACGAAGGTCCTTGACAGAGTTGTTTAACCAATGTAAGCATTGACCATAGAAGGTATTTTCAGTGAAATTGAAGCAATTGCCTCCATCTCCATTTCAGCAAGACAGTAAACATAACTAGGATGCCATGTTGAAACATCATGGTCTTCTTATAGGCAGTTCACATTTTACCACAATAACCTAACCTATACAAAGTTTTATGTGTGGGTTTTGCAATAGTGCAGTAGAATCAGTGGAACTGTGCAGAGGAGCTAATATACATGAATGACCTAAATGTAGATATGTTAATAAGCAATTATCACATGCAGACTAAATGTGTGGATCACTGGAAACAGAGTACAGAACAGAAGCAGAAATCAATTTGGATGTCCCAGCTTCATTTCAGTGACAAATAGCACATATTTGAATCTAAAATATCATCCAGATATTGGTGCGATAGGGACAATTGTACATCTTTTGTTTGTAGCAGAAATTTAAGAAGTCTTTCTTTCTTATTCCACAGATGACATAGTTTAAACCCATTTTTCCCATCACACTGAATAAATACAAACAAATTACAGCAACACAATAACACATACGTAGTTTTCCCAAAAAATGAACTCTCAAAGTAAACATACACTGGAGGCATATTCTCAAGCCTTCATTATGGATCTCAAACACAATAGGAAACAAAGATGATGTGCCCAGAGTATTTTCCATGGAGTATACTAGCACTGTAATCAAAAGTCACCCTCTGGTATAAGATTAAGGAAAAACTATGTACACCCAACAAATACCACAGTCAATCCAGTCAGATATTATGATATGTGGTATCAAATGCTAGCATACATAACAACAGAGCCATACTGCCCCAGAACAGGACCACCAAAGTGATCTGAGTATTAAAACACATGTTAAATCCAAATAGAAATGGATTCAGAAAATCAACTGCATCCAGGAATGCCTAGAAAAAAGCACCAGCCATCACCAGTCCTTGACTACCCAGAATATGTTGAAAGTGCAGCTGAAAGTCTACAGAATCCCTTGGACCTGGGCCTTCTTAGGGCCAAACTGAAGGGAATATCATTTTGAAAAACAGAGGGAGACCCTTTCTGATCCTCCGGGCGGCAGGGCAAAGAGAGCCTGGTGGTGCCTGGCTGAGCCTTAAAAGGAAGGTGGGCGTCACGTGGGCTGATGTCAGGGTGCTGCGCCCTGCGCCAGCCCCTGGTCAATGGGCTGCACGGCCCTTGCGCATGCCCAGTTCGTCCCCTGAAGCCGTACCGCCCAACCCTGGTGAAGAGGGAGAAGAACGGAAGCGCCACCCTTCCCCTGGCGACAATGGTGGCCCCGGTGAATCCTGGCTGCTCCTTTCTGCTTGGAACTGTGGTATGGGGAAAAGAGATGTTCCTGCCCCCTCCCCACTATTCTAAGAAGTTGAAAGTGCCCCCCCTAGGGATTTATTTACACAAGTTTAGGTTGCCAGCTCTGAATCTGGAAATTCTTGGTTGTTTGAGAGAGGAGCCTGGGGAGTGCAGAGTTGGGGAAGAGGACGAACCCCAGCATGTTATAATGTCCATCCTCCCAAGCAGCTATTTTTGCTAGGGGAACTGATCTTTGTACTCTGGACATCAGTTATAACTCTGTGAGATGTCCAGGGTTCACATGGAGATTAGCAACCATAGTTTGGAGCAGTATGTGTAGTATTCGGAGCATGTGCCACTCCCAATTTATGAAAATGGAGGATGGAAACTGAAGCTGGTCCAGAATGCAGTGGCTTGACTTCTGATGGGTGATTCTTTCAGAGATCATATCACCCCTGTGTTGCACCACCTGCATTGGCTTCCGGTGGAATTCTGGATCATCTTCAAGGTGTTGGTATTAACCTTTAAGGCCCTTCTTGGCCTGCAGCCCTCATATCTTCGTGACCGTCTTACCCCATATGTCCCAAGTAGGCCACTGCGATCTGCAGAGGCTAATCTACTGACAGTCCCTCACCCCTCAATGATGCAGCTGGCCTCTACCCAGGCCAGGGCTTTTATGGCCCTGGCTCCTGCCTGGTGGAACACACTTCCATCTGCTGTTAGAGCCCTGTGGGATCTTGGTGAGTTCCACAGGGCCTGAAAAACTGAGTTGTTCCACTGGGCTTTTGGAGAGGCCGGCTGCGGATTGCCTGCCCCCTCTTGATGCCCCCACACTATATTCTTACACCATGCCCAGCATTGCCTTGTATTATATCACTGCAGTTCCAAGCAGAAAGGGGCTTCACCTGATCTTTACAATGACCAGCTCTGCAACTGCTGTGTGGCTGCAGGAAAAACAAGCTGGGTTGGGGAAACTCACAAGAAAAATAGCATCTGGTTTGACCCTTTGGCCTATCTGATGTTGGAGAAAAAAGCTCTTCACTAACAAGTAAACACAGCCAGAACTATGCATGTGCCATAGTGTATGGCATTTCCTCCTTGCCCTTCTTCTAATTCATTTTTATGTATTGAAAAGCCTATATCTGACTCGTTATGAAGTCTGAAGCAGCCAACAGCAAACTATAGTAAAAAATCAACACACTGGCAGTGTAATCCTAAATAGGGTTCTACCTTTCTAGGACCATTGACTTGGATAGACTTTGAAAGGTATAACTCTGTTTGGGACTGAACAGTAAATCATACCAACTTTAAAACAGCACAATACCACTGCCCAGACAAACAATCACAGTTATCCAGAACCAGAAACCAAGTCCTCAACAGTCCTCAACAGAAATGCTCTTTGAAATAGTGCTCTCTTATAAAACTTATGAAATAAATACACGATTTTTATAATTGCCTAATTTTACAGAATTTACCCCTTTTCCAGAATCCTATGTGAAAACTAAACTTAGTATAAGGTCGTACTGTACTGTTATTTTTTTTCACTGCTCTATATAAAAACCCTAGACTCTGCTGTCTCCAGCACAACTCTATCAATGCATATCTCTTTTATATTTTTCTATATAAATCTTAGTAAAGAATTATAGCTAGAAGAGTACATAAAAAAGTGAATCAATCTGTATACCATCTGCAAGTTCCTTCAAGTAGAACAGAGTGTGTTAATGAAATGCAGGGACAATATCTTTGTCTTTGGCATCTCAGTTGATTTATTAACACTAAAATCTTCAAAGGAGGACATTTGCAGCCTGAATCTCAGGAATACAGATAAAGATGTAAGAAGATTATAAGGAAGCAACAAAAAAGTTGATATCAATTGTTAACTACGTCCACCATTGGAAATTCTTTTATTATGCTTTCATGCCACAAAAACAGAACAAAAAAACCCCTCTAATAAATTTTGTCATAAATTCATTTTTTGCCTGTTTTCCTAAATGCTTTTTTTTCTACATTTGTAGGGTCAAAATGAACTCAGATGAGGATTCACATGTGCATTTACACGACTAGGTGGAGTTGGTAAGTCAGGATTATGAATACGTAAATGTACCTTGAGATTCCAGTGACTAGGAACACTGGACGTATAATGCAAAAAGCCTTCCTTTTGCAGAGTGCTTGAATCAAAACCAATGTTTGACAAGTAGATAGAAAGATAGATATAGATATACACACACATCCAATATATAAGTGAAAAAGCAAATTCCTCTTTAAATTGAGCAGAAAGTAATTTCTCTCCCTGAAGCAATAAACTACCAGGAGCATTTGGGCAGCAAGCCAGATTTGTTCCTGAATATAAATCCCAATGGGCCTTTAGGTCACTAGTGAAACGCCCTGGAAAATTTAATTAAAGTGGGTTCCAGGAAGAATGACAGGGCTGATAGAGGTAGCCACCACTAAATATAAGAGAGAATTCATATGTAAACGCCTTACAAGCACGACATGCCTGAGTCAGGAATGAATGCCGTCTATTGCAAATGACCTTACTGTGATACACATAATAAAGTAGCTAAGATGACAACCAGCACCTTTTCTAACAATACTTGATTGTACATTTGGCTGGGTAAAACACTTCCTGTCTTTTCTCAATGGGAACATTAGCATTGTTGTACAAACATAAATTGACCCAATGTTCTACATTTTACAAAGTACTAGAATGTTTGCATAGGATCTTGTCCATAGTGTGAGAAATTTGCTGTTATTACTTACCTGTTGCATAAGATGTGATCACTTAAGGACCACCTCTTTTTTCAGGGATATGGAATAACTGGAAAAAATAATTTATTTTCTCAATGAGAGAGGTTACTGCAATTAGGATAACAATTACACATATTTAGCAGAGACCATGGCTTCATTGATTTATGCCGGGGGGAGGGGGGTCAAATCTCCTTCTTTTGAGGTTTTTAAACAGAGGCTGGATGGCCACCTGTCAAGGGTGCTTTGATTGTGTATTCCTACAGAGCAGGGGGTTGGACTCATTGGCCCTTGTGGGCTCTTCCAACTCTATGATTCTATGGTCATGGTCCTTGCTTTCTTTTGTATCACTAGCCAATATCATAGGAGTATTTCATGCACTTTTGTCTTAATGGAAAGGCAGTTTCTGGATGTAGCTGTGTAGCTTTTGTATCTTAAGGCCACCCAGCTGAACTCTAAGAAACTTGCTTTGACTGATCTATAATAGATGAACACTATAACAAACCCATAATGCTGCCCTATAAATAATTTGATTGACAGATTTACCACAATAGATTTTAATTGTGCAGACCACTAGGTAGAACATATTGCTCCATGTTTCCAATCTAGTCCTTTGAATTCTCCCTGAGATCACATTCTAAGTTTTGCATTATTTCTTTAGTAATGAGTTCAGAACACAGAAATTATTACCAGCAAATCCATAAATGAGTCATAGTTTCAAGGTACCCACTCACCATACTTAACATTATCCTTCAGTTTCCCTTGGAAGACCGCATAAGATGCTACAATTATTAGGTTTACTATTTTAAGTACAGAGAAATAATCTTTGCTGGTTTTTTTGAATAGCTCTATAATAACTGTGGGTAAATTAATTTTAACGACATGTTTAATACAGTGTATAAATCAGAAGTTGGAAGTGGCATTTGCTTTGAACAAATAAGCAGAGCATGATGTTATAGGAGCCTTGGGAGGTCGGCATCTAAGCGAACAGAAATAATGAAGCATTACTGGTAGCATGGGAGAGATGAGCCTTGGCTGAGTTACAAACTATAAATTGCACCACACAGTTTATCTTCTAAAATGCTCCAGAGCTCCAAGGAGGATTTACTTTCTAACTATACAAGCTATCACACAGAAAAAACATGCCACTGGCCCACTGGTAGTAATACTTGTGGCTATGCTCCACTGGAATCTTTTTACATCTGAGATTAATATGTCATTCTTAAATGCCACATTTGCCCAGAGTAGCATCTGCACTATTATCAGAAGTACAAGTGTAAATGCACCATGCAAGCATCTCAAAACTGTCACTGTTTTGCCCTTCTCTCAGTATCTCTCAACTGCCTTTGTAGAAAAAAAGCAAACAATGTTTGGAAGCAATATTCCAAAGCAGAAGAATGAAAAATCCAATACTGACCCAAATTTATAAAACACTGCTCATGGATATCAGTGAATATCTATATCGGGGTAGGGAACCTGCGGCTCGAGAGCCGCATGCGGCGCTTCTGCCCTTGCACTGCGGCTCCACGAGCCGAGCCGCTGGCCCCATCCTTGCCCGCCCTGCAGGCAGCAAGGCGGGCGCACCAACTGCCCACGGCCGGCCGCACCGCGCTGCGGGCTTCCCCTCTCACCTGCCCCATTGGAGCGGGGCGGGCGCTTTCTCGGCAGCCGGCGAGGCCGATCCGCTGGCCCCATCCTTGCCCGCCCTGCAGGCAGCAGGGCGGACACATCCATGCACTTCTCAGAATGGGCGGAGTAAAAGGTAAAAAACCCAATATATACAGTGTTATCTTTATTTTAAATGTCAAAAATTATTTGCGGCTCCAAGTGTTTTCTTTTCCCATGGAAAATGGGTCCAAATGGCTCTTTGAGTGTTAAAGGTTCCCTACCCCTGATCTATATGAATATCAAGGACAGTGATTTTATCCTCTACCATATACCATATGCAAGCAGATTTAACAAGGGTTGGACTCCCTGATCTAGGGACATTACTGCATCCAATAGCATGACACACATACATCTGATCTGTGGTATATGTGCGGAAGATGGCACCATAATTCATACGTAAAAACAAAGATATTGGGCAGTATTCTATCATTCACCAATAGGAAAGCATGGAGAGTTTTCACAGCCTTCTCCTTTCCTTCAGGTCTTTCTGACCCCTAAAATGATCATTGTTGGAACAGAGGGGTGGCCTTTAGCATGACAAGGGGAATAAATTGATCTCTTTTCTTAGCAGAGCTGTGTTTGAGGAAGAGGCAAGAGGAGAAATTTAACCTCTTCGTCTTTCTCACTGCCATCTGTTCCACTGAGGCCCCTTCCGCACATGCAGAATAATGCACTTTTAATCCACTTTCACAATTGTTTGCAAGTGGATTTTGCTATTCTGCACATTTGCAAAGTGCATTGAAAGTAGATTGAAAGTGCATTATTCTGCATGTGCGGAAGGGGCCTGAGTGGTAGGAAGGGGCTAAAAAACCAGAAACAGAGGGGAACAAGGGATTCTATGCACAGAGCAGTAGACTGTCCATCTATTTATTTTATTTATACTATATTGTGTACTTGAAATGGCTTACAACATTCTCTTCTTTATTTTAACTTCACAACAACTCTGTGATGTAGGTTAGTCTGAGGGTATGTGACTGGCCCAAGATTACCCAGCAAGTTTCTATGGCAGAGTATGAAGTTGAGTCTAGGTATTCATGATCCTAGTCTGACTCTCTAATTAGAAAATCACACTGTACCTCAGGCTTTAGTTTCACACAAAAAAATTACAAAGAACCCTTATAATATCTCTTAGAAAACTCACTGGCCCATTCCACACAGGCCAGATAGACCGGCATGGGGCCGGTAAAAACACTGTTGTGGGGGAGGACTTTGCAGCGGCAGTGGTGCATTCCCCCCACAATGGCTTTTGGAAAATGTCAGCGTCCCTCTGGTGCTGGAGGCGTTGCCATGGCCACGGGGGCGTGTCCCTGGGCCTCTCCAGTGCAATGGCGACCAGGAGACAAGGTAAGAAGGGTCTGAGCCAGCGTGCCCATGAGAACGCAGCCCCCTGGGCTGCTGGGCCAATGGGGCCATTTGCAGGGCACCGTGCAAATGGCCCCGGGGGGTGCACTGGTAGCAAGTATGCTGGTGCACCCCCATTTGCGAGGCCCGTGTGGAACGGGCCACTGGCAACAGCTCAAAGTCAACCCTGTGTCTTTCTAATAGCCCACTCCGCACATGCAGAATAATGTACTTTCAACCCACTTTCACAATTGTTTGCAAGTGGATTTTGCTATTCCTCACAGCTGCAAAATGCACTGAAAGTGGATTGAAAGTGCATTATTCTGCATGTGTGGAAGGGCTCTGTGTGAAATTGCACAATGCAATTCTGGGCATTCGGGGCTGACAACTTAACTAGACCAAAGAAAACAAGGGGCCTAAGCTAGTTAAGTGCCAATGTCTGTAATGACTGATGTGCCACTAGCAAGTTATATCTGATAGTTCCCTAGAATGAGTAGTGAATGGAAAGACTTTATCACAGTAGTGGAGGGTTAGTTGGTTATTAATTTACCAAGCAAGGCACTTTGCACGTCTTTTATAACTTAATGTAATGGGCTGAGTCATGGAAGTGGGAACAGCTCTGGTTGGGGCTGCCATGATAGGCCAACAATACCGCCTCTGAAAGTCTGGCTGTCATTTTGCTGGACTTGTTTTTCTTTCCTTTTGCAAGGTGGGGGAACTCTTCTTTTGATGTTACTTCAATTGAAAAATAAAATACCAAATATTTCCCACTTTGGCATTTATTTTTCCTCCTTTAAAAACATACCATGATTGTAGAAATATTGAGGGGGGGATGTCTGAGCTGATTGTGTTGGATTTTTAAAGAAGGCATAAAGGCAGAAGAAACACACTTCTCATTGCTTTTTCTGTGGTTCACAGACAAGAACGGAAGGGAAGTTTCTTTTCTCCACACTGAGTTTTTGCAGAAGGGAGAAAGCAATGTAGATGCAAAAAGCACAAAGCCAGAGAAACAGCTATCTAGTTTCTTCCCTTGCTGGACTTGGGGTGGTCAAGATTGATGGTTGGCTACTAAACCAAACCCAATTTATGGATGCTTATTCCTGTCTTAGGACTTTTTTCATCTCACTCTCAGCTAGAAATACCAATTGAAAACACAGGTTCAAGGCTCAGTGTAACATCCTAAAAATCAATACCTACTATAGATTACAGGGGTTTCCCATAATTGCAGCTTGAGACTATTAACTAGTTTCAGACAGGCAGAGGCACATGAGGGGGGAGTGGTGCCCATGGACAAAACGTCCTCCTGGTGCCCCCCCCCATGGGTCGCATAGCCCTGCCCCCATGCATTATGTAACCCCGCTGCCTGCACATCCCTGCTTCTGGCACCTATTCTCCCCAGGGCCTGGGGAAGGCAGAAGCCTGACTGCACAGACCCCAGGAGGGTGGAGCAGAGGCATATTTAGGGAAAATGGAGCCTGGTGCACAATCAGAGTTCCCCCTTGCTTCCATTTTCCCTCGATACAGTGGAGGGGGGGAAATTAAGCCATCTGCAATCTCATGGAGGAGTGGCCAGGTCTACTGTTGGGTAGGCAGGAAGGGGGCCAGGTCTACCACTTGAGCAGGCAGCAAGGGACCCAGGTCTACTGCTTGGGAAGGCTGGAAGGGATTGAGTAGGTGTGCTGGCATGGACTCTGGCTCCGCATGGTCAGTGCCCTCCCTCGACTTGTGGCACCCACCTTAAAGGGAGAATCTGGGGTCCCTAGTTTAAACACCATGGAAAGTGATGTGTTTGGGGGTGGATTCCCCCCCCCCAAAGGAAAGGAACTAAGGTAAGTGTGGGAAGGGGGGTGGGAGGGCACTGCAAGGGGATGCCACAGGGGGGAGGGGGAGAGGCCTGGGGGTGATTTTCCATGCCCTGCCAGGCATGGACCCGGTACACGGTGCATCCCCCGGCCCCCTTGTAGCTCTGCCACTGGGTCACCTATAGAAATAATAAAATCTTCATGCTCATTGGGTGTGATGCAGCCAAAGGCCCATCCAGATATTTGTCTCACTGATTTCAGTTACTTAACTATATGCAGGGAATATGAACTGATACTGCACGATCACTCTTCCATATAGTTGTAAAACTAACAGCCCTAAAATTAACAGGCATATGGTATGTCTGAATCGTGCTTACTCACAAAGGGGGTTCTAGTCTATTGCACAGTTTATTGTAAGCATTATCTTGGCTTTATTGCACAATCTAGTACCTTTCTTGTCTAAATTGTTGATGGTAAATTATGCCTTAGACAGTATTCTCTTTGCACTAGACAGTATTTCTGTAATCCTATTCCTACTACATTGTTGCTGGGTGTCTTGTGCTGTCTTATTTAGTTGTTTTCTGTAATTCTACATTTTATAATCTGCCTTGAATCTTAGTGAAAAATAAAAAATAAATGAAGTTTAAAAATATTCAAATAAATGAAGTTAAAAAATTACTCCTAGGTAAACTTTTATCAGATTGCTCAACAACTGTTCAATGATGCTTTCCATTCATATATATTTGTACACATTATACCTTAGTCTATGGTGAATAATACAAATATTCCCCTTTTATGATTTGAGGAGTTAATTGCTCTGTCAGTTTTCTCTGGATGCCGGTTGGTTTTTAAAAAAATGAGATTGAGACAAAGAACTCCATGGGACTTTTCAACTAGTTTCAAGCATATGTGTGTGCTGTGTGTATGAATGAGAAACAGAGGGGACTTTGGACTTTCTTTCATACTATGAGGGTTGTTGCTCCTTGTCTTGTTTTTCCTCTGCCAAACTGGGGTCTGGGGCTGCTGTGTCCTTCAGAACACACTTTCCCCAGCTGGCCTATTGTCAGTTCCGACGGCAACATTTCAAATAAGTGTAGGAAAGTTCAATAGCTGGGGTAGGTTCCCTGGGGAGAAAAAATCCACTGATACAGCCGATGAACTGCTCCCACAAGCGAACCCCTCCCCCACTTTGGATGAGGTTGTTAGTGTAGAGAAGATGGCATCATTTAATTTAAAAAAATCAGTTCAAAGTATTTTCTCCTCTGGTCGACATTGTTATGAAGGAAGCAACCCTAAGGTCTACACAGAAGCAAGTCCCATTTTGTTCAATCAGGTTTTCCCCAGAAAGTGTTCTTAGGAATGAAACTACAGAATAGTAATACTGTATACTAACATTCTGATACTCCAACTGAAATAATAAATGCAGAAACAGTGTTAAGAACTGGAATTGCAGAAAGTTGCCTGTGGGATCTAGAAAAGGAAAAGGGCAGAGCCTGAACATATGCATGCAACTGTTATACAAAATAAACCCTGCAACTTGAAGAACTGGAAAAAATATTTCTTCTTTTGATAACAGAAATTTCTGCACCACACATACTTAGAAGCCATGTTCCCAGCAGTGGCGTAGGAGGTTAAGAGCTTGTGTATCTAATCTGGAGGAACCGGGTTTGATTCCCAGCTCTGCCGCCTGAGCTGTGGAGGCTTATCTGGGGAATTCAGATTAGCCTGTACACTCCCACACATGCCAGCTGGGTGACCTTGGGCTAGTCACAGCTTTTCGGAGCTCTCTCAGCCCCACCTACCACACAGGGTGTTTGTTGTGAGGGGGGAAGGACAAGGAGATTGTCAGCCCCTTTGAGTCTCCTGCAGGAGAGAAAGGGGGGATATAAATCCAAACTCCTCCTCCGCCTCCTCCCTCTTCCCTGACCTAGTCTCCGCCGCAGCCATTTCCTCCCCCCCCCCGTCACTGGAGAGGCTTTTATATTTTTTTGAAAATTGGTACTAGTATATTGTTATACCAATATACCATTGTAACATATAGGTATAACAGGTTCTCTGAATTATCATAATTCATTTTTTTTTAAAAAAATGAAAGCAGTGGCAAACTAATTCTGTCTCTTGTCTTGAAGCCCCTATGGAGGTCACTTAAATTAGCTGCATCTTGACAACAGTTTCTGCCACATTCTTCTACTGGACTGAATATAAATAGGGGACAGAATTTATAGAAACCTCTCTTCCTTCCTTGATCCCAGAGGCTAGAATTATTCTTGCAGCTTTTAGAAACAGAAATAGAAATATGTGTTAAAGTTTTCAATATGTGAAAGGCCAATGATCAGTACTTCCTTTCTTTTTAGCAGCTGAGAAGTACTGAAAGGCAACAGCTTTACCCAGAAATAGTTCATTTGAAGTGTGACTGTTTTTATATACAAGTGCGAACATTCTCCAGGGCTGTTTATGTTACACATTACTGGCTGTGCACAATATTTAAAAATGGTTTAAATGACAGGCTGTTTGTATATTCTTTGTACAAAATTATAATTGTCTTCCGTGACTCCTGAAACTTATTTACCATTACAGAAGATTCGTTAAACCATTTAGCTGTTTCAAAACTATCCTTTTACGTCCAGCACTCATTTAAGACCTCTTCCTTTAATGGGATCAGGGTTTTTTTTAATTCCCTTTATTTATTGTTCAAAGCATAAGGTCCTGTTCCCAAGAACTTTAATGGAAGAGACTGCAAACCAAGTTATGCTGCCGGCCCACAATACTGTTCTCTGGCTCTTCGTAGGCAGTAGCATAGATCAAGAAAATGAAGCATTACTTGATTGAGTCTATCCTGGTGAATTTATACCTATAGGCTTTTGTAAAGATTAGCTTCCATTAGTGTTGTAACACTGGATGCTTTAACCTTAAGATTAAGGAAATGTAATACATTTATGGGCCATTGCTGGACTTGTGACACCCTATATCAGTGATGGCGAACCTTTTCGAGCCCGAGTGCCCAAATTGCAACCCAAACCCCACTTATTTATCGCAAAGTGCCAACATGGCAATTTAACCTGAATACTAAGGTTTTAGTTTAGAAAAAACGGTTGGCTCCAAGGCGCGTGTTACTCGGGAGTAAGCTTGGTGGTAGTCTGTGGCTTTGCTTTGAAGCAACCATGCAACTCTTCCAACGGGTGAATCACAACCCTAGGAGGGTTTACTCAGAAGCAAGCCCCATTGCCTGCAACTGAGCTTACTCCCAGGTAAAGGATTGCACTTTAGTTCTTTGCATGAAAATCAGTGGGGTTTAACAGTGCTTAACAGGGTTACCTACACTGCTTCCCCAAAACTAAGTCTTAGGTTTAATGCTAATAATGCTAATAATCAATTAGCTAATGCTAATAATAATGCTAATAATCAAGTCCAGTGGCCCAAGCCAGCCTAGATGTGTGGGGGAGCACTCTGTTTGTGTGTACCCACAGAGAGGGCTCTGTGTGTCACCTCTGGCACCCGTGCCATAGGTTCGCCACCACTGCCCTATATCCTAAACACATTAGTTGGAAATGAATTCAGCTGATTAAAATGAGATACACTTCCGATTAAGGTGGTAAATTTTATTAGACAGGAACCATGCTGAACTTTACTGTGTGTTATACTTACTCATACCATTGGCATGAAATAAATATTAAAGGTAACAAAGATGTAGGTAACGTCTAAATAAGCATTAACATACAAACCACGTAACCCACTGGCAGCCAATTTAAGTGTGGTATTTCTTATTTGTATAATAAGGAACAATGCTCATAACATACAATAATATAATTCACTGTTGTATCATCACATGAATTATTTTTCTCTTTTTTCATTCAATAATCTAAACTAAACCTTTTCTCTTTTTTCATTCAATAGTCCTTTCAAAGGTGTATCCACATTCATATAAATCCAAATTCATATAAATCCAAGTTCTTGCAATTGATAACAAAGTTCAGTCATAAATATTGCAGTCTTCAATTCATTGCTGGCAGGAGCATATGCATACGAAAATTAAGCTCTTCGGTTGCATTAGTGCCGATTTACCCATTCACTTTTACATCAGGTTTTCTATAGGTAATCTGTTTATGCATATGACATCATACAAATTCAAAGCACATTTCCATGTCTTATTGAATACATCACTTATAAAATACATATATGATTATAACATACATATATACTGAAATGAGCAATTATTAAGCTCACTAATGTTATTAGTTCCACTTACAAGCAGCTTTCCAAGAAGCTGTTAGATCTACCTTCCTCTGGTAGCTGACTCTCTCTGGTTGAAGCTACGTTGCGCAGCTGATAAGTACTTGCAATTTCCAGTGTTCTTAAAGACACAGTATTAAAGATGACAAGAAAAAAGAATCCAATGACCTGTTTAATCAATGGAATCTGTTCTAAACTTATATATGAGGCCGGTTTTCTGCTTGGAGGATAATTCTGTCTACAATTCATGTGGGAGAATCTCCCTGAAATTGCTGTAGCTTGTACAAAAGCGGAGGTCAGTGTCCATTATGGTTTACGCCGATCAAAATGTTCCACCAGTGGTGCTTCCATTTTCTTAGCCCTGATACAACTTCTGTGTTCCTGACACTCTTAATTTTAAAGAGCTTAGCGTTTTTCCCACATACATTTTAGGACATGGGCGCATAATGCATACACACATTTATCTGTGAGTCCACAGTTAAGTAAAATTAACGTAGTAATGTCCATACAATCATAGTACCAGGAACCTTCAGAGAAACGAACAGACATAGAAAAAAATTACATTGTATACATTTTTCACATGGAAAATGTCCATATATGATGTTGGTGTAGAAGGCTGTTTCACTTTAATAGAGTGCTTGCATGCCACCAATAACTGCTATCCGCGTTGGTTATCATCTAAAGCGTCTAAGGCCTCGGCTCATAGGCAGGTGTCTGACACCCAGGTAAGTCTGAAATGACATGCCAATGTTGGCGAACGTGGTGCACTGCGTTAATAATTGCTTGTTAAATTGTAGTTAGCTGATCTAAAGACCATATATTCAAGCGAGATTATTGTTGTTATTTGTTACGTTTCCAGTTTTAACAAGGAGCAAGACGATCTACTTTTGAGATTCTGTCCCATAGCTTCTATATAGGACCTCTTTGGGATAGCCCGGTTATAATAATTGTTCACAATACGATTGAAACTTCCATTATGAAATCCAGATTTCCATTAATAAAATTACACGTTTTGGCTGCACTAAAGCATTATATAGTAAATTATTACAGTAAGCGATAGGGTGGGTGATATGATTTAAAATGGAAGCGCCTTATTTCACGGTCCGTGGAGCTTATGGGAAACAGTCGAAAGACTATTTTCACGATCCGCTGTGATGGCACGGGAAGTGTCCAAATAGTGTACCTCTTCTTTGCTGGCCTGACCACTAAACGTTGTAGAATTAGATTGAAGTCCATTTGATCCCATACCAGAATGCATTAAATTGAAATGGAGCATGGAAAATGAAGAATAAATAGATGTCGTCAATAGTAGCGTTTATAGGAAATGTAGCGACTGAAAAAAAAGGGTTAGCTGTTGCATTCCAAAAGATATATTTGGCTTTCAAATACTCGTTCCATATATAAAGGTTAGCCCCTGAGGGTCGCGAAGCTACTCCCCATACTCAATCCTCCCTAGTTTGTAAGAAGAAATCATCCAAAAATTTAAAATAGCTGTTGTCTAGGATGGGAGTTCTACATCAAACTAATCAAAAAAATGTACCGTTGGATGATGGAGTCGTATTTTTTGTGCCCGAAAGCATCATATAAAATGGCTCTAATTTCATCGTGTGGGGATCACCAGGTAAATACAAGGGAGGGTGACATCCCTACAAGGTGTCCACCAAGCTTACTTGATCACCCTTCCAGGACTATCCAAACCTTCCAATAGAGTGGCCAGATGTACAGAGTCCAATTATGTAGAGACATGCCTTTCTGCCAACAATGGCTGTAGAAGAGTCCACATATTAGATTGAAAGTGGCTCTAATAGACTCAGTTGCACTGGGCCCACAATGGGCACGACCAGGAGGGAGGAAACCCTGCTTTATGGATCTTGGGCAACGTTTATAATATAAAATACAGCGGCACGATGGGAACTTGTTAATGAAATTTGGCTACCGTTATTGTTAATCCCACCCTGCTAGTTCTGCTTCCTGAACCCGTAATCTTGATAAGAAGTGCTTGCTATATGATCAAGTTGGGTCACCCGTAGAGAGTTTTGTAAAAATCCACATCCATCAGTTGTCGTCTGGCTTCTGCTATGTAGTCTACTTTCGATTCTGTATCCACGATGGCCCATCGCTTAATCCGCTTCACGCTTGATGACAATCACTGGGATTCTTTCTAAAGTCTATTTAATGCTGGCTGAAATCATCTTTCAAGAAATTTTATGATAAATCACCGTTTCCTGCTATTTATGATATGGATTACCCTCTCCATGTATAGTATATCTTTCGGGACCAATTTTTCGAAATGTACTTATAGATGGTTCCATATTGTGGAGGGATAAATTTTGACTTCATAATAACCCTGACCTGGTAGAAATAGGTAATTGCGAAGTTGCATCCATAAAGAAAACCTTTGGAGATTTGTCGCTTTCGGACAAGTTTGAATAAAATCCTACTCCCTGGATTTGATAAAGAGGATAAATTATCGGTGATTACTAAGCGTGAGCTTAACCCCTAAATTTAATACCCTTCCGGTTCGCCCTAGCGGTTAGAGTTGTTTGGAAGAAAGATTCACTATTAGGGTCTTCCTTGACCTCTGGAGGCGAGCGGAAAAAGAGACAGGTGAGATCTCGCGTTCCTCTCCCACTCGCATCGTCACCTGTTTACCTTGCCTCCATTGATTCGCGTCGTTCATACATATCATTCGGCCTTGTCTTACGTTCAATGACTCATTCCGACTGCCTATCTATCTTCCCCTAGGGATGAGAAAAGTCTGCGTCCCGATCCAAATCATGTCATATTCAGAGAAGGAGCTGTATCCATCGAACCACCCGTTGCCTCTCTGGCCCTTCCGGAGGTTGTGAATTCCGGGATGAATTGCCACTTATACACTCTATTTGTATCATGCCGTCTGCTTTGATCATACGCGTAAATTTTTTTTGCCTTAAAAATCAATCAATTTTTGTATTTAAATTATGGGATAAATCTCTTTCTAGTATGGACAGTTTATCCTCCAAATAAAGCCCTGTCATAGTCTGCTGTAAATTCAGTTTCCTTAAGTTTTATATCATTGGTTAGTTTTTCTTCCAATTCAGCTGCAGTTTCTATAATGAGCACCATGAGGTCCAGAGAACATTTATTCAGGATGTTAGCCCAGCGGATCTTAAAATTATCTATGTCCGCAAACAAAGTAGGGCCTTTCTGGACACGTAAACCCCTAGGTATCCTATTGGATTTCACATACTCAATAAGAGAGGCAGCATGTTGGTGGATTCTAAGCTTCCGTTTACGTGTATTAACATATGTGAGCCAAGTATTATCTGCAGTAGAATCCATAGTTCTTTCCTCAATCCACTAACAATGTGTAAAATCTACTGGTGGAATTCAGTTTTCTCCTCCACTTTCCTCACAACGACCAATGGATTTTTCAAATAGTCAATTTGCTTATTTAAATTTTGAGTTGTTTTTAGGGTTGCCCCTTCCCAGCCCGCCAAATCTCCAGGAATTTCCCAAGTGAATGGCATTTTCCGCATGGCATAATTACACTGGGGTAGAACCAGGATCATAAATTCTGGGGCAATTTTAACCCGGCACCTCCCTTTGCACGGCTGTGCATTTCGCGAGAATTGAGTTGAATGGGATGAAATACTCCTATTTCTTTCCACATAGAGCGAGTTCTTTTGGATTTACATACATGAAACATTTCCGCGCGTAGTACAAACATTCCCATGTTCCCCATGTTCTGATTGGCTGGCGTTTGGTTGCAGGGCTTGAATGAATGTCTCCCTCCCTAAGCCTCCTAATTGGTCAACCCTGAGTAGGGGGGCGTGTTGGGAAGAGCTGTGGTCTGGATACGTTCGTGGGGGGGTAGAAAGGTGCTGTATTTTTGTAATAACAGGTTTAACAGGTTCTGTAAATTTTCAACTTTTTTGAAAAATAAAAGTAAACCTCTGGTACTTTCTGTTGCTAGGATATGCCTTTTCTCTTATTTCCTTGCAAGGGAAGGAGACAGAGACTTACTTTTTAAAAAAAATGAAAGATGAGAATTCAGAGAACCTATTACACCTTCATCTTACAATGGTATATTTGTATAATAATATCCTAGTGCCAATGCTCAAAATAACATAAAAGCCTCCCCAGTCGCAGGAAGAGGATATGTCTGCTGCAGGGACTGGGTCAGGGAACAAGGTAGGGAGGGGGGATCCAAATTTTTCCACCAATACAGCAGCTCTCTAGGCTTTATGGTGATCTTTCCTAAAACTTTGGAGAAAAGCAGCTTTGAGAATGATCGAAGTAATGTACCACGATGCTGTAGGGAAGCAGGAAAATAACAACTACTCAGAAATGCTGGACCTAGGGCAGATAGTGAGAAACTGTGAGAAACCTAGACATGGGCAAAATTATTAATGCAAACATACTGATTATTACAGAATGATCAGAATTTTCAGCGTAATATTTGTTCCAAATTCTCCAGAAATTCCAGTAACATTCTGTCTGGAAAGCTTGTTCTTTACTCTCTTCTATCTTTTAGTTGAAGCCGATGCAGATTTATGCTACCCTCTACATCTGAAATCAGGCCAAATCAGGCAGCTGCTGTGCTAATGTTGGGGCTAGGATATAGTGTTGGTTTGAGTGAGTGAAATTGTCTTTCCTTCTTACCATGGCACTTTTGCCCAATCCTCTGTGCTTCAGAGGGAAAGTGCTGCTCAACAAGCTCAAGTTTTACCCTATCCAGGAATGTACCATGGCTGCATTAGATTAAAACTGATATCCAAATCAAGAAGACTGCTTCCCCCAGAGCAAATGGCTGCTTTGGAGGGTGGACTGTATACTCCACCAAGGTATACTCCCCTCCCCAAACCTCATCCTTTCCAGAGTTCACCTCCAACTCTCCAGAAATTTCCTAACCCACAGTTGACAACCTTAAAACTACTGCTGGTATTCAAGGATAACGTGTATTTTTTGGTCAGCAATGATTAATACATAAATCTTCTGTAATAAAGATCATACCTTATACCATTAAAAAAAGTATTTCAAAGCGCAACACTGTGAATAGACAAGATAATATGACAAGGTACATGAAAACAACATTCCATTGTCATGTGGTATTATGCCTTCACCAATGTGCCTGTCTTCAACTGCTGCATCTTTTGGCAGTTCATTACCTGATTAAGAACAATGGCTTGGATCTTACTAGCTTTTTCACTGGTGTAAGAGGGAAGTTTGCCTCTATGCTCCCACAAAAGCTACAGCAGGGACTGTGGAGCCTGCATAGACAAAAAATTATGTGGGAAGGTACTACACTAAGAAGGGAACTCAGGCAAAATCACCCCCCCCTCCCCTCTTGTGGAATAACTGGTAGTATCCAATTCAGCAGTGACAAAGATTCCACTGGTGTAGCCAACTCTTTATATCAGCTGGTGCGCAGACTATATAACCATGTGGCAATTTCTAAAACCCCATAATATCCAAATTATTTAATAAAGTCAGAAACCCTTGGCTAGTATACTTCCCATGCAGAAAGGGCAGGCGGTACCTCTGATGAGAATATCTGGCTCAGAAACAGCTCAAACACAAGGCCTCCCCTAGTCTCCTTCCTTCCCTCCCTCCTTCTCATTATTCAGTATCAGTAGACCAAAGCAGATTTAGGCAGACTCATACAAAAACTAACTACAGCAAGATAAGGAACTCATTTGATATTGAAGTCAGGCAAATTAATGCAGACTTAATGAAAGCAATTCCATTTGAAAGTAGATTCCCAGACACTATTTCTTATTTTCCATGACATAATGTATGTGCAATAAAATAATAGCTAAGCACCTGGAGAAAACTTAGTGAGGGTGAACTGCCTGACAACACTGTTCTGGGAACTGTGTGAACTATTTACGAAATTTAAAGGCAAGTTGCTCTGTACACATGGCTCTAGTTAAGCCACATTTTTTTCCAGAATTTGCCGTCAATCAGCTCTTTGTATCTGAATGTAAAAAAGGAGCACTAGGCCTTTCAGAGTTATACCATCCCCTTGTATGCTTTTGTCTTATGGCTTTATTGAGAACTCAAGTGCAGTGGAAAGCTCTTTTAGAAACAAAATCATAATGCTGATTAAGTGTTCCATTTAACACTGCAGACCCAACCATCACACCCTCTAAAAAAGCTCACTCTTCCTTGACTATAGATTTGCCTGAATGGCACTCTGAAGGGTCCAATCCATTCCCCACCCCCACCCCACCCCCACACACATATAGGTGGCATCTTTTCCTTTCATTACCAGCAAAGAAGGGAGCACACTGTTGTTCTATTGTACAGGTCTGATGGCACAAGGCATGCTTTAAGTGTACCACACAAACCTCTTGGTTTGTTTTCACACCTTTGGCAGCAGCTGCTCCCTGCATCTGGGAAGAAGTATGGAATAATATTTCCTCCCCCCACTGTACCACCCCTGTTTTATTTTCATGCTCTGACAGCTGAGTGGACTGTTTTACTTCCTGGCTGGGACAGAACAGATCCGTGGCAGTTTCAGTCAGAACTTTTTTTTTTAAAGCCAGCTAACATTCTGGGAAGGATCTGTCTCAATCCCTCCTTTAGTGTTGATGCCTGCCAGGCTTCGGCCTGGGTTATGTCAACTTGGGCTGCCACCAAAAGTTTCAGAGCATTCTTATTGTAGATACACTAGGATTATTTCAGTTTCACTTGTTCAGATCTCATAAGGAAAATAATATTGAGCACATACAATTCACCTCTTCCTTAAGAAACCTGGATTGTTCAGAATTGAAATATTTTTCTGGCTGAAAGTTGCACCTACTGCAGATGTAACAACCTCTTCCTCCTCTTGTTGCTCCGTATTTTCAGGTCTGCCCATGTATGTTCTATGAGATTTTAAAAAATCCCTTTCTAATGATTTCTGATGTGTGAAAAGGTTTATATACCTAAGAAGAGTACTGGCATCAAAGTCATGGACTGAAGTTGGGGGAGAAGGATGTGTAGAATATACCTCTAGGTTACTTCCAACTTCAGTACTAAGTTCTTAAAGCTGAAAACATTGTAGAGGAAAGTCCAAAACTATCTTTCTCGAACACAAAACACAAGATGAGTATTACATGCTATTCTGATGTACTTGCTCTTCCACTGTAAATGGACCCTATAGTATGTACTGCATCAACACTGAGTTTTTAAATAAAGTGTAGGGAAAAATCTATTATTTGAATTCACACAATCTAAAAATAGTAATTGGAAGAGAGATGGGCCTAATTTAGAGGGAGATTTTAATGCCTGTCTTATGAGCTTGGTACAAAAGAGTGTAACATTCAGAATTTCTTTGTCAGTTGAAGTGAAACAATTTAGGCAGATGCCATTTGACTTCAAAGTAGTACTTGGAGGCTTGTGAACTGTCCTTTGAACACAGGAAAGAATGATGTTGAAAAATAATATTGTAATGGCTTGCTATACATTCCATGCCTTGTGCCAAATTTATGAACAATCTTCTACAATAGGCAGGTAGGGGCCATAAAACTCCATTTCAAAATGAAAACAGGTAAATGCATGTAGTGTTTCTGCAGCCAGGATATCCCATAAAAGGGGAACAGCTGATGACCTCTAAAGTTACAAGGGGAAAATGCCTTTATCAGGTTTTTAAAGACATGTTTTGGGCTTAGGGAACAACAATTCTCATAGGGTTTTGAACTTAATTACAGTATTTGGAGGAAGAATGAGGGAGCATGATGTTGCATGAAGTGCCAGAAATCCTGAACTATGGTCCTGACTCCCTTGAAATGGAATCCAGAGAACCTTACTCCCCAAATCACCAAAATGGAAACCTGGGTATAGCATCTTAGTGCCACAGTAATATACACTCCCTTGAACTGTTATCAGATGATCTGACTACAGCCATTCACTGCACAGAGTCAACAATCTTCTTGTCATCACTTGTCTGTCTGGACAACTAACCCTGCCATTGACTTATTGACTTTTCCCTGCTGGATCTCTTTCTATCCAAAGACAGTTTGCACCAGTCTATGCCTTCCTCCTTTGCCATTTTCCAGTTTTCTAAAAGCAATCCCCAAAAAGGATCATGTGCATTCTGAGAACTTGACAAGTAGCACATGCCTAGCTGACCACTAACATTCTAGCTCCATTATGTCCAAAAGAACAGCAGCAACATCCCCCTTCTTGTAGGAAAAGGAAGCCTGCAGTGATTCTCATTTGCTAGAACTGTGAGGCTAATTTGCTGATATTTAATACAAATTATTCATTGTTCATCAAACGTAACTTTGAAAACTTCTAAAAACTTGCAATTAGAATCTGGGAAATAACACAGGTAGTGACTGGGGACAGTAGGAAACCTGAAGGTCAAAGGGTAATTAAAAGTGGCAGATGTTCCCAAATCCTTGAGTCCTTCATTGCCACTGTTTTTCTTCAAACTTTCTTCCATGTGTTGTTGGTTAGCAAGTCTATAGGAATCATAGAAAGTGAAATGCCAGCCAAGTTCTGCACAAAGGTGAAGCACAAACAAGTGCCAAAATGGAATTTCTTTGATGCAATGCAACTTTTTTCCCCTTGGAAAGAAATTTAAATTAACATGTTCCTTTCTGAAAGGAAAAACAAAACTCTTACTGGATGAAATTCTGGGCATTGTTCTTATTGACATCATGGGGCTTCACAAGTAGGAACAACTACACAGGATTGCAGCCATAGATTATACTAAAAGTATGGATAGCCTGACATTAAAAAACAGTGACTAATGCCTGTTTTCTCTCAAGTTGTTCTCATTGGTTTGTGTAGGTAATTAATGAATGGCATTTTATGTGGTTTTGCATCATGAATAGTTGGCAGCATTCAACACGGCAGATGGCTGTAAAGCTGCTGCTGATGCATGTTCACAATTTACTGGTTTGCTTGGTCTAAGGTATTCCCCAGAGTCACCATAAGGAGGATATCACATATAATTTAAAATCACTATAGTAGAGTACATGTGCTGTGTTTGTGCCTTCCCTGTTGATGGTACTCTCAAGGAATTAGCATCCATTGGGTTGGCACTATCTAAATCCTGGCTTGGCACATGAGTGTGATGGTGCAGTCTGTCATGTGAGTGTGGTGGTAAAGTGCCTGAGGGAGGACAAGTGCAAGCTGAATCCAGAATTGATTAAGACAGAAGTGATACTTACTGGAAGGGCTACCCCTTTCTATGGGATTGTGCTTCCCGCTATCATTGGTGTGCAGGTTTTGGCCAAGTAAATATACCTATGAATATAAATGAAGTAGGTTGGTTTCAGGTAGCCAGCTCAAGGCTCACCCTTCCTTCTGAAGTCAGTAAAATGAGTGCCCAGTTTGCTGGGAGTAAATTTTAGACAACTGAGAATGGCAATGACAAACCATCCCATAACATAGTGTGCCAAGTAAATGTCATGATATGATGTCACCCCATGGGTCAGTCATGATCCTGTACTTCTACAGGGGACTAGCTTTATCTTTAAGCAAATAAATAAATAATCTTTCAAATGCACATTATCGACATTCTAAAAATTTGCAGTAAAAGGAAGTAGGCTAGCAGCAACCAAAAGACTGGAACAGTATACTAAAGCCTTCAGTCTGGTCTGGGTCTGGTGGGAGACCCAAGAATTTCCAGTAATCCTTCTGGACTCAGAATAAGACATGGTACTTGAACTGGCAAAGCACTTGAAGGACTAGTTCACTCATGTTTATTCATCTGTCATGGAATGTGGTATACAGGTAGGATAAGGTTGGATCTTCTTTCACCCAATATAAATTCACACACAAACCTGTTCAACTATGACAGTTCTCACCTCCAGCTGTGAGTTGTCATGTGTGCACTAATCAAGTGAGTGAGAGTTCAAATAATGTAGGCATGTGAACTATCAAATGAAGAGAGCTCCTGCTGCCATGCTGTCTTACCTGGGTCCCTGGGCAGACAGCACTTTGGCTGGCAGTCAAGAATGATAGTGTTACTAGAGGACTCCATTGTTACACTTTGGTGGATATACTTTAGCTCTTACATTTTTTTCCCTCCAAAAAGAGCAATGATATTTGAAAGGTATAAAAATAAATACAGAGTTTGTTCTGTGCTAAATACATGAAATCCGACTATCACTAAACATTTATACAATTGTCATCACTAAAATTACATTTCCCCTATTCTTTACCCCCAAACCCTTTATTCTATATGAACAGCCATACAGTGTTTAAATTCAAAACATTCTCTCCTAAGTTATCAAGAAAGCTGGTTCCCATTGATGACTTGTCAAATTGCATTTTATTCAATGGTGTATATTTGCCAAAGAAAATGGCTGCTCTATCAAGGTTGTCAACCCTATGAGATTCATTTGCTGCCTCGTGGATATAGGCATTTATTTAACACACTTACTGTTAAAGTTATGAAAATCTCCACTATTGTATTTATTTACTTATTTCTATTCAGAACCTACCCTACATCCTGGGGGACCGGGGCAAGCAACACTACTTCTGAACAACAAAACTATGAAAATAAAAATCTGTTTAAGATAAAACAGTGTATATAAAAACAAGTTTAAAATTACTCTGTGCCAGTCACTGAAAGCCAAACCAGGGATTAATGCTTTGACAAGGTCCAATTTATGCAACCAGCAGAATCATGGGGTAATCATTTTCCTGGACAGTACCATTTCAAGATTCAGATTGTGGTGAGATTATATATTTTGACATCCACCCCCCAGATAAAATTGCCTGCATATGAGAAGCTAAGGCCAGGGGGATCAGTTTGGCATATTGGTATTCTATGTAGGGATTTTTTTCCAAGATAAGAGAAGTCAAACATGGAAACCCTTTGTTGTCTCAAATACTATTGTCCAGTGAAATCGTCACATTCGATACTGCTGATTGTGTAAACTATTCAAGGACATATTAAACAATAGCATCATAGAAAAAATAAACCTACATTATCTTGGTGATACACACTGTACGCACACAAGCGTTGAAGCATGGACATACATGTATTGGGACTGGATCTCCATAGTACAGTGGTGGCGAACCTTTGGCACTCCAGATGTTATGGACTACAATTCCCATCAGCCCCTGCCAGCATGGCCAATTGGGTATCGTAGTCCATAACATCTGGAGTGCCAAAGGTTCGCCACCACGGCCATACTATATAGGGAAAAGTATATAGGGGGAAAAAACAGATTCTTTTCAATTGAGTCTGGAACATAAATAAGGAGATCAGTTATTATATGCAAGCAGTGGTTAATAAGTTGCTGGCAGCTCATTGCAATTAGCAGACTGCAATCATTCTCAGTTGCTGTAATTTCCAAACTGAATAATTTTTAGTGCTGTGCTATATCTCTAAGAGCTCATAGTTGGATACTATAAATCTGAATGCTCATCCACATAAAAATCTGCCCGCTCACAAAAAAAAATGACATGGCGATAAAAAGGTTGTAACCTGCTTCCCCTTCCCACATGTTATTTTTCTATGTGATGATATTTTTCCCCATAAAGAAGCATTAAAACACACAGCCTCCATCCACACTCTGAAATAGTGAAGCTCAGAATAAACTTGGACAAAAATAACCTCCCAAGTCTGTTGTTCTACATTGGATTATACCTCAAGGATAGTTCTTCCCAGAAGCTCAGTGATCCAGTTTGCCCAATCCGGAGAACCAAGTGCTTGCCTCGTTTGCAAGATCTAATCTAATCCAGAACACAGTGTCCCTGCTGTAGCTCAGAGAAAATCAACTTTTGAGTCATTTCATAGGCTCAGGACTAACCTTGGGGAAACACAAGGAAAGGGGCTGAATCTGATATTCACCAATAGCAAATCTGCTTTGGCTTTAATGATGCCTGGGTCCTAACTGTTACAGACAAAGTTAGTAAACAGGCCTTCCTGGCAAAGTAACACAAACATATCACTCAGATCACCCCACACAGCCCACAAGAGGCCTCACTTCAGTGTTTCAGTAAAAGAAAGGGAGTGGGTGGGAAGAGTCATCACCTTTACACTGCAGTCCGGTGGGGAGAAATGGATGCTGTTCAGATTTGGTCTGAGTCTTGGATTCAGCTCCCTGAAACTATTTGGCTGAATTAAAATTCCAGCATGATACTAAGACTGCAAAGAATGCACAGTAAGAAATCCTAGAAGAAAGAAAGTTGAGAGGGAAGGAGAAAATGAAAACAACATAGTATATAGCAGTGAACCTGGATAGTAGAAACATTAATATTGCTGCAGTTGGAGGTAACTATTTCCTCCATTCATTCTCAAGACAGTCAGATGTCTTGAATCACTGGCTCTGGCTTACATGTACACTAACTTAGAAAGTGTTTTAATGACCACTGCAATCCTTGCTGATTTAAAAGCAGCCTTGCTAAACATTCAGATAGTGCCAGCAAACAAACCTCTGAAGGTTGTGTATTCCAATCTCCTTCCCACCCATGAAGTACAACAAACTATTTGGCTGCTGACCCAAGGCTATGGCATGATTTAGAACATGAGAGCTGCCAGGGCTCAAAAAATGCCTGTGCATTTTGCTTTGCACATGCTCAAAGTCACGCTTGTAAATTACTGCTTCGCACATTCCAGCATCTATGTTGAGCTCAACATGAAAAATAGCACTACAGGCAAAGAACTGAAAGCAATTTGTGAGACACATCATTGCTCCCCTGCACTTTTTGCTTTCCAGAACATATAGGCTGCCTGATTGTTCTATGAACGCCCAAGGTTGCTCACAGGGGAAACAGAGAATATGACAATAATCAAAACAGAGAATATGACAATAATCAAACTCTTTCACAGGCCCGTCAGAAGAGATAATACTACTAGATTTTCTAGGAATGTCCCAATGATACCAAATACATTTCCTGGAAGAGAGGAGCCAAGAGGACCCTCCTGTGCATCTATGCTAAGCAAACCATGGAATGCTTGAGTTCTTTCAGCAAGACTCCCATGGACAATCTCAGAACCTGGGTAACAATGATCTCAAAAGCTAGGCAGGTTTAGCGCTTCATGTCAAGAACAGGTCTATGAACTGTGCTCATAACAGGTCTATGAATTCTGCTCATAAGCAAACTAGGAACCAATCCAGCTAATCCAACATTAGCATTCTATGGTCTCTGTGTTAAATTCCAGTCAGCACTCTGGCCACAGCCTTGTGTATTACCGGTAGTTACTATTTTTGGACCATCTTCAAAGCCAGTAATCTGATCTGGCTGTTACCAAGGCATGTGCAAGAATGACCTGGTCATCTTTTTTCCAAAAAATGGCTCTAGCTTGTGAATGAACCTAAACTGGAAAAAAGTCACTACCAGCACCTGCTTATCTAAGGACAAAGCAGAGTCCACAAGTACTCCAAACCATGGAGACCTGATCTTTCAGGAAGTGTCCAGAATAGGTGGACACACATTCCCAAGTCAGCTTTATTCCTGATCCACAGCACTTTTGCCTGATCTAGATTAAGTTTCACTTTGTTACAACCTTCAAACACTGGCTCAGCATTGCCACTGCCTCCCTGGAATTAGATGGAAAGGAAAGATGCATGGTCTCGTCAGTGTACTATGACTCTTCATTCCAAATTCCATGATGAGCTCTCATGTAGATGTTAAATAATATGAGAGGGAACAGAATAGAATTTGCAGCACCCCATAAGTCAACAGATAAATGCCAGAAGTCCCGGTACCATCTTACAGAAGTACTCTCCAGGGCTGTTCTATACAGGAATTTTTCTCCAGGTTTACCACCACAGGTTTTCAGTGTTCTGGGCAACACCCACACAAGGTTGTACTCTTTCTGAACACCATTCATAGGATTCCCAGGGCTTTCCTTTTTAAACTGGAGCAAAGAAAAACCTCTGCTCTGACTTAAAGGGGCAATAGCCCAGATGCTGTAGACAGAGCTCAGATAAGAACACATTTTCTCTTCTCTAGAACTCACCGCATTTTCAGATAAAAATCATTGCAGTTTCCAAAACTTTTTGAAGTGTGACTTCCTCCTCTCCATTTGCAGGGAAAGCAAAGGAGATCACTGTGAGTTAAACTACCTTGGGGCTTTCTCACTCCCTCCTCCCCACCTTCCCCTGCAACAATTTCTTCTGTTCTCTGTGATACCATTTTAAAATGATCAGAAGGGCTTAAACATTTTTTTAATGCTTAAGGTCCATCATTCCAGCAACAAAACCTTGACACTGACATAAAATGTATATGGTCTATATGGCACCAAAAAAGAAAGAAAAAGAAAGAAAAGAAGAGAAAAAAGGCAGCAGGCAATTTTCCCAAGCGGAAGTTGCATAGAAAGAACAAGAAAGCGTTGAGTGGGCAAAATGACAGATAGGTGAGGGAAAAGGTGGGAAAAATCATCTTTGAAGCAAACAGCCACAGGTAAGTAGTGCATGCATAAAAGGTCAATGTGTTATATCCAGAAATAGCTGATGTTTAGAAGATGCTAATTTTGCATTTGAAAAGTAGATTAGATAGTGGTCAAAAATGGTACAAACATGAGGCACTGAATGATGCATTTTTCAGAAGTATCCTCACCACTGACTCTGTTAAATCAGTTAGATTTGAGTTCAGTAGCACCTTAAACACCAACAAGATTTGGGGGGTATAAGCTTTTGAGAGTCAAAACTCCCTGATCTCTCTGTCAGTGAGACATAGATAATTTGTAGAACCTACTGAGATAATTTTTTTTCAAATTTTCCAAGCTAGGAATTGGCATGAATCCAAGATGAAAGACCCTTCATATCTCAAAATATTCAGACTATATTCTAAAGCTATCAAACAAAAAGTATTCATATGAATATAAGCAACAACCTCAGGAACATTTCACATTTTGGTAATTAATAGAAAGTCCAAATTGGAGTGATTGATTTTATCAGCAAAGTGCTATGTATTGCCAAAGTGTGTGCTATTTTCTTCCACAGACCAAGATGTAAAAAGCCTGTTGCTACATGGAAAAGTATCATTGGACTGCACTGTGCCAATGCATCAATGACAGAACAGTACATTTTCTTTCCCATCATCACCCTGTAGTGCATGCTTGAAAGTGACCTCTAGCCTGTGTTTAACTAGATTTGGCACAATTTTTCCCCACTCTCATTCTAACCATAGTTCCAAATGCTTTTTTCCTTCAATTATATGGAAAACTAGAAGAATTAATGTACTCTAGTGTGAGATAGAAGATGCTTAGGGGAGATTATGTCATGTGCAAATAAAGCTTTCCAGTTCCATATAGCCACCAAATCATAGGTATGTCAGCTATATGAGAAAATTCCCCAGAGCTGTCAGAAAACCCATGCAAATCCAGATGACTATGGTCCTTTACCTTTGCAGGTGTTTTCTTTTGATCTAACATATCTACCTATTTCTTTGACCACTATTGTCTCCAAAGCAATGCACATACTAGTATCATCTTCATATGAAGGGAGAGTAAAAATTAGATGAGTCTAAAAAAAGGGGAAGCAGAGAGTTGGCAAAACCCAGACACACAAAGACACAGATGACTACTGAGTGAAAATAGCCACAACTTTATTGGTACAGCAGCTGACTGAACCTTGGACAGAATGGAGCAACGGATCCAAAGACTGGTTGACCCACCAGCCAGCTGATGCATATTACTCCACATCCCCTCAGGATCCCAAATGGGCTCCAGCCACTGTGTGGTCCCTCTTACAACATGAACTGAAGATGGCCTGACAACCCATCAGCTAAGTATGTTCTATAAGCCCTCATCCAAAATCCCTTCAGGATATCCCCATGGGCATGCTGGTAACTATCCCCCCAAAATGAATCCAACTCCATGCTGATATCCCTCAACAGAGATGTAACAATAAAGAATGTTCAGAGTCTAATGTAAAGAGAAATCCAACACAACAAATCCCGGAAAATTTACACAAAGAGGGAGGAATGGGTGGGCAAAGACCACAAGGCCAAATGTCTTGGTGGAACAGCAGCAAATATCTGGGCTGGATGTGTGGAGCGGAAATCCCTCCCAGCGTGCTGTGGGCAGATGCCAATTGGTGTGCCAGACAGTCCAAGGACAGGGCGGTGGTAGGCATAGGCATGGTCAGACAGTCCAAAGTCAAATCAGGTGCAGGTGTGGTCAGTAAATCTGAGGTCCAGTAGTTCAAGCAGGCAGGTGGGCAGACAGGCTAAGCATGGAAGCTAAGGCATGCTAAGGCTAAGGCATGCAGCAGGGAACCAGGTGTGTGGAGCTTCCCAGTGAAACACACTCATTACACCTAGGCAGAGCCAAATCCAAGACAGGATTTATATAAGATGCCCTTGCAAACAAGGCCAGGATCCTCCAAAGACTCAGTCCTCCTCTTACGTTGCTGTTTGTAGCTTGCAGAGCTTTTGCAATATCGAGCTGAAATGTGGGCACTTCTTTTATTACTGAGCTGCTGTCTCTGCCTTTGCCTTCTTTGTGCAGCTGGCTGATAGCTTAGCTCATCTGGGGTTGCTGAAAGCTATCTCAGCTATACTGCACCTGGCTAAGCCTTGGCTGGTGGGGTGAGGCTTGGCTCTGTTACTCACATCTCCTCTTGAGGAGCTAGCTCTTGGTCTAGGGCCGTGGTGGCGAACCTTTGGCACTCCAGATGTTATGGACTGCAATTCCCATCAGCCCCTGCCAGCATGGCCAATTGTAGGGGCTGATGGGAATTGCAGTCCATAACATCTGGAGTGCCAAAGGTTCACCACCACTGGCTAGGGTGCCATCTGACTCTGCATTTGATTCCTCATCTCCCAGGGCTGGCTCATGACACCCCATGAAATCAGCCAGCCTGGAACCTCACCCAATCCCCGTTGCCCAGCTGGCCAGGCTGGACCCAACTGACTGAGGGGAGGTAGAAGAAGGTCTAAAAAAGCCAAGGGGTCAGCGAGAAGCCTATGCCTGCATGATGAATTCACTGGCTGTTAACAACCATGCCACCAGCAAAAGGTCCACGATGTTGCCTCCTTCTTGCCCTCCCCTCTCCAGAGGGCCTGCAAACAGAGCCAGCCTGAAGAGAGGCGGGGGCAGAGCTCTGCCCCTGAACCCTACCCCAGAGCGCGGGGGGCACCTGGGGTGTGGGTGCCCAGTGGAGGTGTTGCCCCCAGGCACCATTTCCCCTCGATATGCTTCTGAACAACACCCATCACAATTAATTTCATGTGCCTCAACAACATTTCAGAAAAGTGTTGATATAGTTTCTCTGTTGCTGAAGATGAAATTGCTTTCAAAAGAACTTCATATAAACAAATTATTATATAGATACAAAAAAAGAAAGAACCCCTTCAACATTAGAATTCTGTGAGCTGATTGGCATATTAAAATTCATTCTAGTATTTATAATAAAAGTTTTTAAAAGTCATATTTAATATTTCTCCTTTTTGGGAGCACTAAGAGTTCTGCTTTCTTTCTATGTTATGGAAGAACACAATTGTGAATCTTTGAGACATAGGAAATATGTCTGCAGTTAGGCTCAGGCACCTGTCAGCTAACTAACAGGATACTTTGTAAGTTAAATCAAGTGGAGAATCTTTTTGCTCTGACCCCGCTTTTTGATCTATTTAGGCCACGATAACAGCAGCACCATGCAAAATAAACATAACTGAAATGACAAGGGGGGAGGGGGAGAAATGCCCAAAGAGGGGGGCAGGGGAGGAGAAGTGTGAAATTATTTCCCAGAAAGCATTTTCAAACCATGTGATTTGACCACTGGGGAAATCTGTGGTAAGCTGTGCAAGCGGAAAAGGTCACCATTAGCCAAGAAAAGGAAGTGTGTAAACTGGTAGTAGGCCAGATCTCTCCAAACCCTTTACAGTTAGGTACAACAATTAATCTTACACTAGTGAATCTGGGGCTATGATTATGTTGGGTAATCAAGGTATGTGAATAGCAGAAGCCATATACCAAATGCCTAACAAACTATTCATAACCGTGTGTTGATGGTTCAGTAAATACTTATACCATTTTTTCCTTACTTGAGTTAATTCCGCTGGACAGCTCTCTACAGATGCAATGGTTATCAGAGAAGTAACTGTTCCTTGCCAACATTACTAACTACAGAGAAAGTTATAAAACATGCTCCAACTTTTGATCCTGATTTTACTCAATTGCCTTTTTCTTTCATTGGTCAAGTTCCCATTAAACTCAGCAGGATATTTTCCAAGTTATTTTTTAAAATAAAAATCATTGGCTTGGCCTTTATATCTTACAGTTGTTTATCTAATTTTTGAGACTTTTCCCCCTCTTCCTTGCCTACAAATTAATATATCATTTTTAGGGCAGAGTTTACTGTTCCAAAAACACTAATATAGCTAAAACAGGTTTAATTAGGTATGATTATGAATATTTATTACAAGCCTAAAAAAGTGAACATTTTTATTCCTGTGGTTGTGGGTTTGAAAGAAATGAAGGAGGAGGAATCGAAACAGGCCATAACAATGGTGCTTGAATATAAATACAGTGGAAATATTGGCTCTCCATTTTGCAAAGTATGGTTTTGAGAAGCAGAAATGTTTATTGTGACATTAATATGGTAGTACCTATTTTCACATCCTATATGAAGGATGTATCCTATGTATCCCATGTATCCTATTAGAGAAGGGAAAGCATATTTTATCCAGAGCAGAACATATATCTTTGAAGAGAAAAAAACTGTGTCTTGAGCATTTTGAAGAAACCAAGACCACATTCACATCTGTTGTATCTGGCAACACTGGCTATTAGCTCCCTTATTGTAGATTTTTGATTCTTTTGTTTGCATACAACCAGTTTTGTGCACTGTTTTCCATTAGAGGTAGATAAGCTCCCCCCACCCCCTAGTTCACCTCAGATTCCAGCCTGAACAAATAGAAGTTACAGGATAAATGGTTAGAAAGCTCGTTTTAGTTAAGCTGAAATCTGAGCTTTCAGAGAGCATGGAATTGTACAGGATGATGTCATCAGGAGTGCCACAGGGTTCTATGTACTCTTCCTGAAATCCTCCTCTTCTTTTCTCTCCTCTCCCACACTGCACAATGCTTTTAGGGAACAATGAAATAGAACGATGAGACTACTCAAAGGGGGGGGGGGATATTTTAATTATTTCCCTTCCTGATCTTTCTTCTTTCAGCAGTATACTGTGGAAACTCTAGGGCATAGAACACTTAACACAAATTTTGGATGCACTTGGAGCAGGGGGAGGGGGGAGAAAAATGCACCATTGAGAGTTACTGCATGTATTTTCCCTCCTCTTACAATCAATTCACACTTTACAAAGTCCAGGTGGGCATTCTCTAGATGTGCACTGGGAATCAGTGAGTACAAATGCATTTTGGGAACCAACTTAAATTTCACTACAGCATGTGAGGAGACTTCAGTCCCCTACGCCAACAGTTTTCCCAACCTGAAATGGCCCAAAGAGGGTGATTCTTGCAAACTGGGAAAATTTACATGTACTGACAGCTAGGGAAGGAGAGGGGCATAGCTCAATAGCAGAGAATACACATGGCATGCAGAATGTCCCAGGTTCAATTCCCAACATCTCCACTTAAACGGACCAGGTAGGAAGTGATGTGAAAGACCTCAGCCTGGGACTCTGGAGAGCAGGTGCCACTCTGAGTAGACAATGATGACCTTGACGGACCAACAATCTGATTCAGTAGAAGGCAGTTTCTTCATGTGTTCCTGTGGCTACATATAAGTTTCCCCAACAGGACAAACAGCAGCTCCCTGGAGCCATTTCAGGTTGGAAGAATGGTACAGGAGGGAAACTGAAGCCTCTTGTCCTCACAAAGCACAATCCCAGTGGCGTAGCGCCAACAGGGTGAGGGGGCACAGTGCGCCAAGCACATGGCGTGGGAGGGGCATTCCAGGGTGTGGTGTGGTGGGGGCATTCTGGGATGGGTGTTGCCATAGCAGGCTCACAGGGCACGTGCATGCCCCAGGTGCAGTTCTTCCTCGCTCCACCCCTGCACAATCCCAATCGAAATTGGGCCAATACATGCCTGGAATTTAAGTTCCCAGTGGAGAAGTACATATCTGACCCAAAGTCCTTCCACAGCCATGGGAAGTTTATACTGAAACCTTGATCCAAAAGTTGCAGTGACTCATTAAATTTGTCGTGGTCACTGGCTCATGGAGCTGGTTAGCCTGTACCTGGGTTTATCACCTCAGACGGCAAGTGAGGATTCATGGGACTGAATACTTCTCAATGCAAACAAAAAAAATCTACTGGTTTGTCACAAAGAAGACTATGTTTTCCAAGCACTCTTTCCCCAATTCTGCATGAAGGAGCATTCAAATCAAGTAAGCCTCCATGTTCAGGCAGTGCAGCTCAGAAAGAGGATTAGAAACCATTCATTACTGGCCATGCTTTTAATGTGTAACAATGAACTTGCATGCCACTTACACTGAGCTTGCACCACTGCTGTAATACATTTAACTAATTAGTAACACGTTATTCTTTTAAAGCAGTATCTGTGTCTGAATCAGTAATTATTTTTTTTCAAACAGGCATTGAGGAGCAACATGCCTACTGCTTTCTGATTAAACAGAAACATTTGCTGTGAAAAGCTATTCCCTGGAGAGGGTTACAGAGGCTCAATAGGATTATCCAGCCAGCTTGTTCAGTAAAATGGTATAGTTCAACCTCTTTTCTTGCAAGATATAATTATTTCAAACTCTGGAGAAAAAAAGCCAAGACAATGTCATACACTGACAAGACACTATTTTCTTCACATTTCATTATACTTTTTTTTTTCGCTTTTATTGTTTTGTTAGCTATTCTGGGGGTATCTTTTTCCACAGACCTGAGGAGCCAAGCTGAAAAGAAACAGCCACCGAAAGGATGTATTCCAACAACTGGTTCATATCCAAATATACAAGTCAGAAGAGAAATAAATATTTATTCTGAAAATCAAGTACGCATCTCCACCTTTGTTTTTCATTGTAAATATGTTGAACTAAAATCAGTAAAATACAGGAGACATCCAAGAAACCAAAGCTGATAATGTTCCTAAGACAAGAATGTTCATCACAAATAATTGGAGACTGGATTTTAATAAACAATACTTATTGTGCCCTGAGGCACAATAGGTTTCTGAATGGCAAATTTCATTATGACTAATGTATTGCAGGCTTAAATATTATTATATGCACTTAATTATTTCTTAATTGTTATGCATCCACTGCACTTTTTATTTTATTCTCAGTGGAATTTGGTATGAAGTTGTACATGAACAATATGCTGCAAACATAAATTTATAGCAAATAAAAATTCCAAGCAAACCTAATGTCTAAAATAATATCAAATTCTATTACAAAAAAGGAATGGGGGGAAAAATCCTCCAGTGGCTATGGCTTGTATTTAAGGTTTGGCAATATAAAGCCATTTGCAATGTGATATACATTTCAGATGCACTCCACCCTTGTTAAAATACCAACTTTAGGAGACAGGCATTTAGTGTGTTATCATAAAGTATTATTCTAATGATGGTATGTATGATAGCTCAACTGGAGACCTATACCAAACAGCATGCTAAAACAGAGACAGCCCTATAATGAGAGTAAAGTGTATGGCTATAATAGATTATACAAACCATCAGCTTATAAATGGCCTTTATTTGAAAAGGAAACAGAATCAGGCAGAGTATGATGGGAATGTATTGTTTAAAACACTAAATAATTTCTAGACTGTGGGAAAGATTTTCCACCTATTTAAAAACTGATGGAAAAGTTCAATGTGCAGCAACCAATCGTATGCCTGTAAGACTTACAATATCATCTTAAGCCTATCTACTCAAAATCATACTCAGATTTATTCAATGGGACTTACCCCCAGGAAATGTTCTTAGGATTAGACCATTAGTTTTATACATCAGGATGGTAGCATTCCAGCTGGACAGAAAAACATATATCAAGAGAAACCAGCTTCCACAAGGGTATCACTAAAATAGTGCACCCCAGACTTATTTTAGCAAGGAATTAAATTAAAACTTAAGGAAAACAGGATGATAATTTATTTAGAAAAATTATATGCCATCTCTCTGGAGACTTGCACCAACAACCTGCAAATTAAAAATAATGAAATAAAGCAAAGGAGGAACAATTTGAAAATTATCAATAGTAAAATGAACTACATAACAGCTCAGGAGTCAGGGGGCCAACAGCAGGAAGGGGGGACCTCCTCCGTGGTTTCATTGACTCCTGTGCCGGTCACTGCACAATTAACTCCAAGCTTCACAGCCCTGCCACTAGCTGTGATGTGGTCAGGTTGTAGTACACATGCGCACTCATTGCAGTGCTTGGGAAGCCCAGGTCCAGCCTTTGCGTGCCAACCCGCCCTGGTGGGTCGCCCCTTTTCCTATTTTATCCCCTGGAATGGGGATTATGGCAGCGGGATGGCAACACCTGGGATCTCAGGGGTCCTGACAGTAGACCCTATACACGAGGGCCTGACGAGCACCTTAGCAAACCTGCGGTGAGTGGCTTCTCAAACTCAGTTTTTTTCTGGATGACTATATTACCTTGATGTTTTTCAATATGGTTTGCATCCTCATAATAGAAGAGAAATTGCTCATGTCATCATAATAGGTTATCTGTAGTGGTCTACCAACAGATGGAGTGTATGGAGTGTATCCTGGTTGATTTTTCCTGAATCATGCAACCACTTGCAGTATTATCAACCAAGATGTTCTTCTGGACTTTCTAGCTGAAATGGGTCATGGAAGAATAGTACAAAACTGTTTGTGCCCAGATATGCAGAGGTTCCATCTGGTGAATAACAACAGGACATGTCTTGGAATTAAAATGGGACGCAGCCCTTTTTATTGAGGCAGAAGCTGGGCAAGCAAGAGGAGCACATTGGAGCAGTCAGTCAGCACCCCATGGCTGACCCCGGCCAACCCCAATCCACATGGGGGGGGGGACAGAGAGGTACTGGACCACCTGGGTGCCCACCCATTGTGGCCCCCTTCTGGCTGGAGTGCCGGGCTCAATTGCAGAGGCCTCCATGGCATGTGCCATGAGCCCGCTCACCCCAAGTCCAGAGGCGTCCATTGGGCCGCTCATTTATTTTACTAGACAAGAAGGACAAGGATCCAGCAAGCAAACAATTAAACGATATAATTCCAGGTAATCTACGGCCCTTTCCGCACCGCAATGATGCGGGGGTGCGTCGGCATATACAATGCCGACACACACCTCCGGGACTGTTCGCGCTGTCGTTGAACGCATACCTTGTCTCCTGGCTTCCAGCTCGTCGCAGAAGCCAGGGAACATGCCCCCACAGGCTGGAGCTACGGCTCTGGAGTTGCAGGCCAGGGGGCATGTCCCCTGGCCTCTGCAATGAGCTGGAAGCCAGGAGACGAGGTAAGCATTCAGGGATGGTGTGGGGAAAATGGTGCCTTGCAGCTGCTGCCGTTCGCACAGCAGCGGTTGGAAGACTCTGCTTCCGAAAAACCTCGCTGGGGGAGTGAGGTTCGGAAGCAGCATCTTCACGCCGCTCGGGGGTTGCGAGGTCGGCGCTGCTGCGATGCAGTGGCGGTGGTCGTGCAAACCCCTCCCAAGGGACACTGTTTTTACCATCCCTGGGGCGGTCTTTACCACCCGTGTGGAAAGGGCCTACACTCTAATTGAAAAGTACCCACAGAAAGTTAACTAATTGAAGTACTGGGAATATCCAGCACTTTTATAATTAACATGTTGTCCAAGTGAAAACAAATATGATTGATGTTATCTGTGAAGAGTTTTACAATTGGTCACAGTATACTGCTGAGGCATCTTCTCCTTGTTCCTACTCAATGAGGTGGAACTAACTACAAGCCTTTTTATAAAACAGCATCACTGGACAACACAGTGAAGATGGTGATGAAAAATAAGGGCCCCCCCCCCCACCATAATCATCATAACCCTCTTTGTCATCCCTGGCAGTGTCTCATATTGGTTCCAGCTTGGGCGCTGCCAGCCCCTCCCAGCCTTAAGACCGGGTGCCACCAACATGGGATTTTAGACTGTTGTCACCTGATTTGTTGTGCTGCACATTGAATTTTAAATGTTTTAGATATGTTTTTAAGTATTTTATTGGACACTACATTGTATTGTGAACCTAGAGCCCTTTGGGGATGAGGCGGTCTATAAAATCCAATAAATAAATTAAATAAATAATAAATAAATAAAAATAGACTGTAAGATAAACTCTAAACCACACAAACAAGTCTTCAGAAGGCACAGAAACCTACAGTGAGGGAGGATAAGTGGGGAGGTGTCCTAACTCTAGCACAATTTCATTCACAGTTCATAGAATCCAAGCCAAAGTAACTTGGAAACTATATGTCCCAGGGTGTGCCAGTGTCTCAGGCAATGGCCCTCCAAGATCTTCAAGGGGGATATGGTAGGGAAAGGAAGGGGGGAGGAATCAGCCAACCAGCAGCCACATTCTACTGCCACTCCCGTGCCTTTTCAGAGAGACAGTATAGATACAGGAGAGGGGAACAGAAATAGTTGAATATACTATCCAAGCCAGAGAAGAACTGAGGAAGCCATAATGTTCATGTCACTTTAAGTTGATGATCTTGATATGTTTATAAGAACACACTTCAATTACATCTCTGATACTCACAATTAAAAGACATCTACCACAGATAAGTTTCTTCTAAGCTCTGTTGCCCTATCTGCTTTCAAAAATTAGCCCTTGGGTGCAAAGCGCATAATTCAAACCTGCCTATCCTCTGATCTTTTGTCAGTTTAGTTTCAGTTGTAGATGCTCCTCATTTGCTTTGAATCATGCTTCTGGGGGATCATGCCACATTTTGCTTTCAAAAACAGTGTTTAAAATATATTTTATTTAAAATTCTGGAGCCAAGTTTAGGTTTGGCTCTGAATTGGGTGCAGGGGGAGAAGTGTTAAAACACTGTTTTCTTCATCTCTGAAAGCTGCACCAGTTTCAAAGTGAATGGGGAAACACTGCAGCCCCCAAAGCTGTGCCAAATGAAGGATCAAAAGAGCATGTTCACTTACTTTCAGATGCAAACACTTCTCAAAATACACTTAAATCAACAAAACTATCCTACAAAAAATGAGACCTGCATTTTTATACATTACATTGTTTATTTTAAACTCAGAGCCAAATGTAACAATCAAACCAAAACTTAACTGAAGAAAGAGGGAGCTGTTTGTAGTACACAAGAAGTAGACAGAGCTGTTGTTCTCAATCTTTCTACCTTGAGGGAATCTGTCCGAGGTGTCTGCCAAGGAACCCCTGAGTCTGCTATGGAAACTGCAAGCTGCAGAGGATTCTTGGATGTATTCCACAATACACTTTCATTCATCTGCTGGGCCTCTCCAGCTAGTTATCGCGCATCCAAGTGGGCTGATTACACACAAGGCATCTGTTGAACAATGAGGGCAAATGTGTGTTGCCATAAGATTTCTTGTGCACACGTATTTCCTCAAGCCCCACTTTCACTCTCTACTCTCCCTGCGGCAAGCAAGACCACTTCTAGAATTTCATTTTGCTTCACAGCCAGGGCAGATTTGCTAATGGGCACTGTTTGCCCCAGATTTCTTCCATCCACTCACAGCCAGCATGCCTAGTCTCCCCTGCCCCACGCTCTCACACTGCTTTGCATGTTCCCCCTCACCCTCCTCCCTGTTAGCAACTCCTTCCTGCTTCTCTAAATGCTTATATCAATATGTCAATATCAAGCAAAGTCTCTTTCTGGCTCCACCCCCCACCTCCTCTACTCTGCTTCTGCCCTCTACGATGATCAGGAGGACTTTTAAAAAACTTTCTTTCAGACAAGCTTCTATGTTAAAAACAAGCCACAGTCTTGCAGGAGCAGCAGGAGAGAGTGAGTGGAGTGTGTGTGTCTGTAAGGGAAGGGGGGGGAGATATCTGTGAGATCTATGCCTTTAAAGTTGTTGATGGGAGGAGTTAAGAGAAGCAGCAAAAGGAGAATGTTGAGACTTCAGGAAGCAGCTGCAGGCAGGCACTGGGCTGCATCCTCGGGTGTAAACAGAGAAACACAAGGAGAACCCTCTATAAGCCCACTGTGCAGAGAAGAGTCCCAAGGTTAGCATTCCATATGTAATTGGCCATAGACTAAACAGGGTCCATTATGGTTGCTGATTGGGTTCATAGTCCCCATAAGTCTCTTCCAGATTGCTGTCTCCTATTTAAGATCTGGCTCAGTTCTGAGGAATTGGCTGAAAGTCTTCTCCTTAAAACAAACAAAACAAAAACTTTTCATAGATCAGAATCCTACTGTTGCATTCAGGGCACTTATCCATAGTGCTAAGCAGGCATTTTCAGTTCCCCAAAATGTAAACCAGATACTAACTGCATCTCTAGCTGAAACATGCAAAGAGGCTTGTGAGACCAACCCATGTACTTCCCACACACGTTTTTCATCCAACTGGACATCCTCAGATTGTATTAATGGATGTTCCCTAACACATAGGAATGTTACCAGGAGTACAGCTGTGAGATATGGATTTCAAAACAAGCAGATTCATAAACTCGCAAACATCCTGTTGAATTGCAACTTGTATCTATACAACCTGTCCTATCTATGTCAGAACCAAGATACAGGAAAGCCTCCAGAAAAAAAAACAGAAATCATTATGGTTGTGAGTTTTCCGGGCTGGGTGGCCACGGTTTGGTAGATCTTGTTCCTAAAGTTTCGCCTGCATCTATGGCTGGCATCTTCAGAGGTGTATCACAGAGAGAAGTCTGTTACACACTGTGAACAGTGAGAAGGGAATGTTTTAGTGGGGTATATATCTCTCTGTGTGATACACCTCTGAAGATGCCAGCCACAGATGCAGGCAAAACGTTAGGAACAAGATCTACCAGACCATGGCCACACAGCCCAGAAAACTCGCAACAACCAGTTGAATCCGGCGTGAAAGCCTTCGACAATACACAGAAATCATTATCCTGAAATGGATAACAAACTATATATTACTTTGATAAAAGTCACATCGATGAAAGCAAACATCAAAGTGATTGTTTGCTCATGGCCATCCGTTTATCTCTTCTTCTTCCTCTTTAATTACAGCTTATCACCTTTAAGAAGCCTGAAGCTGAGAAATAACTGCAGTATGCTTCAATTGGGATTTTTGCAAGCATTTTAAGCAGGGAAAAGCTTTTTGTTCTTGCCAGCTCAGGTTTCCCCCTCATACATAATCTGTCAACTCTCATATACTTTTTTATGCTCTTCCTGTATTTACTCAGAGATCCCATCTCTCTGCAAGCTGAAGTCCCATGAGGAACTTCCAGTAGCCCTTTTGCAAAGGCTAATTTCTATCTTTAAATGGATGTGTTAATGTCCTCCTTAGAACGTCAAGATTTTATGAGCAGATATTGAGTTGTGAAGTGCAGCATTATTACAGATACTGAGTTGTGAAGTTCAGAATTAATACTGCTTTTTTTTGCTCAAAGGTGTTTTACTTAAGCTTCATGTTAAGAAGAGCTATATTCTATTATAGCTCAAAAATTTTGTGCTACAATGTTTCATTGCCTGACATCATCTTTTGTTATTAAATAATACTCTATTATTTTAATAAAACCAAAGCAGCAAAATATGAGATCATGTATTCCCAGTGATTACAGAGGATAAAAATACAGCCCAAGGATAATGTTCTGTTTGGCTTTTCTGATTATCATGCTAGTTATACTTAACAGAGTCATAAAAAATCCAACTGAAGGTTCTTAGGCATTATTTAATGGAGCCGGTTGCAAAATACAGGACACTTGGTGAAACTATAGGTTGATCTTTTCTCTCATAGTTGTTATGCTACACTTCCATTCCACATCTCAGAACACACATTCAATCTGGGATTTTTATGGATACAATATATATGTGAGATATATTTCTGATATATATTAATGCTAACAGCTATATATGGTGTGGCGCAGGATAAAATAGGTTAAAAGCAAGCCTAGAAATGACAAACAGTCAGTAGAGAGTTATTTATTTTATTTATTATTTTTTATTTTTCAGATTTTTAGACCGCCCCATCCCCTAGGGGCTCTGGGAGGTGTACAACACAATGACCATCGTGTACAGCTAAAAACAACTAAAACTTTTAAAAGCAGCAGTAAAATACCAGACCAGAGTTAATCTACTCATTACCAGAGTTAATCTACTCATTTGCTCCTTGATGTCCACACCCAAGCCAGAGCTAAATGGAGTTGTAAATGTGCACTATCCCTTGAACTGAGATGCAACCTTTCTCCCCTTCAGCTGTTCCTAAAACCTCCTAAGTGCTCCCATCCCTGATTTAATCTCACTGCCTCTGCTAAATTACAATAGCCAGAGACTCACTCTGCTGGCCACCTATTCAGGGAGTTTCTAATGTAATCAAGAAAACAATTGGCTACCAACCCCCTGGGTTTAGAACAATAGATAGAGCTGCTAATTAGCTTCAGCCCTGCAACTCCAGCACAGGATGCAAGAAATGAAACCCAATGCAAAGGGTCTCTTTAACTGCCAAACTAGCGATCCAATCTCATAAAAGTCCTGCCCACCTGGCCTATTGCTCATTTCTTACCTGAACCTCCCTTTGGTCAGGGTTGGTGAGAGAATACCACGATTACATCCTTCTGCGGGATCTCTGTGCTGGCATGGAGTACCTGACTTCTCCTTTGTCTGCCAGCTGCATTGGAACCATTAGGTAACGTATCACCCTGCTGCCTCCCACCCCTTTCTATCATCCAAACCTATTTTTTCTCACCTTTTTATATCTCTAGGAACTTGTGTGTATGTATGTGCCTCCATATCTTACTGTATGTGTGCTTGAAACCAAATTTATATAAACATTTTAAACATGATTTGGACTCCTTGTCTTACTCTGCGGAACGCTCCTTGCCATATTTCCCCGTATACATAGTCTCAAAGATTCCAACCTAGCCTCTCGCATTGCCAAGTGAGTTATTTCCCCAAAGCATTGCCAAGTGAGTTATCTCCTCAAAGCTCTGCCAAGCTAAGTTGCTCTCCCCAAAGCTCTGCCAAGCTAAGCTCTTTCCCCGTATTTGCAAAACCGAGCTATTTTTCCCCATTGCTAACCCCAAAAGAAATCCTTCCCCCTGTTAAGCTAGTCAACATAGTGCAAACTAATGGTGTCAAGCTGGTGAATCCCTCATCTACTGCCAAGCCCATACACATTTCAAATGAATGGGACACAAAGAAGATCACAGCCTCAGTATTTAGTTTTTCATACACATTTGGCTCCCCTTGCAGTATGAGGAAGTCAAAATGCAACAGTAAAGTAGCCTTCCCATGCTATACAGATCATTGTTCCCAAATGAAAGGCCATTGCAATGGCCTTTAAATGTACAGAAGAATTCCTAAACATCTCTCTTAACTCTTTTCTTTGAACTGTGAACAGACCTTGGCATCATTCTCTCCCTATGAACTTCAGATATACACAACCTTAGCTTTTGGCTATTCATAAAAGTTGACTGCTGGATTTAGGTGAGAATGCTCACATAGTCTGCTTTTACTGTTCACACTAGGCCTAAGAAAAATTCATTTCAGATGTTACAATTAATGAGGGAGATGTTTTATTTGTATTTATTTATTTAAACTTTTAGAAAGCCCTATCCCGAAGGGCTCAATGCAGTGAACAACAGTAATAAACAATAAAATCACAATTTAAAATATGATATAAAACAAAAGCTATTGCAAAATGTGAACAAAAATTCAAATGTCTAGTACACAGTTTAGTCACACATAATGCTACAAATGTATCCAAGATGAGAAAAAAACTTATATCAGCAAAAATGAGTCTTTATGTAAAAAAAATTCATAATTTAAATAAAATCTTACTGACTAGATTTAAATCAAATTCACTTTGATCTTTCCCCTCCCCTCCCCTCCCTACTCCCTCCCTCCTCTTCCAGACTATAATAATTAATAAAACTGTGTAGCCTCCTGTCTGAGATGAGAAGCTTCCCATTCTCAAGCACCTTCATACTGGAATTTTCATTAATTTTCCACTTTTATAGGAGGAGGTGAAAGTAGCTATGAGCAAGTTCTGGAGGGAAAGGGGACGGATCGTCAAGGCAGTTCGCTTGAATCACTCTTCGATTTGCTGGTGTGCTTGCCTAATGGGTTCAGGTATAAAGGACTAGAAATGCATCTGAAGAAAGATATTTTTTTCAACAAGAGATGATTTTAGATTTACCAGTTCCAGATTGGAAAATTTCTGGAGATTGATGTGGAACCTGAGGAGGTCAGGGTCTGGGAAAAGGTCTGGGAGAGGTTAGCAGGGATATCATGACATAGATTCTGTTCTCCAAAGCAACCATTTTCTCCAAGGAAACCTGATCAGTTGCTGATGACCAGAGATCAGTTGTAATTCCAGATCTCCTGGCCCCACTAGAAGGTTGGCAAACCTACTGATAATTCTGTTTCTATGTTGGCTGATAGCTGTTTTGTTGTGGTGTTGGATTTACAATATTGTAAGTTTTGGATATTTGAACAGAATGACTGGCTCTAAATCATTTAATTAATATGTGATGTTTGATGAATAAATGTTGGTATTTTATAAGTAATCGATGCTTGTAATAATATAGAATGTGGTGTTTTTTTGGAACTTTTGTTATCAAATAAGAGGCATGGAGTATCTGGAAGGAAAGATATGAATTCATATCCCTGAAAAAAAATTCACTACTTCTAATTTTAATAGCTACTGTTCATCCAAAAAGTCAACCATTTAACCAACAAGCATCATATCTTGTAGTTCAGGTGAATGCAGCATTTTTAAAATTCCTTTTAAGTAAGTGATTGTAAATTAATATTTTTTTGACTTGCAGTCCATTGATGCACATTGAGAACGAATGGAACAGTCCATCCTTAAGGAGAATTATACCTCCTAAGTCCACTTCAAGGCAAGAGATGTTCAGAGGTGGTTTGTCATTGTCTTTCTCTGCATAGCACCTTTGGAATTCCTTGGTGGTATCCCACCAACCCTGGACATCTTTGGTAGCCAACCCTGCTTAGCTTCCAAGATTTGGCGAGATTCGGTTAACCTTGACTTTGAAGTCAATAACACTGTAAACTACTAACACGAGTGTTTGTGAGTAAGTAGGCTCCTAAATGCTACTGCAGGTTACTAACTTTTATGGGGGTTTTCAAAGCTGTGCTAAAATATAAGGACATCAGAAATAGGAGATTTGTGGCTCAATCCTGGATGGGGGATACTCTTGAGAAGGCAGCACGGGGCTGCACCAACACATTTGCTCCTCTGCCAGCATAAGGGGCACCTGCGACAGCAGATGGAGCAAAGGTGCTGGTGGCCACCCACACCTTAGCTCTGCAGCAGCAAAAGCTGGAAGTCCAGGTCCCCATGGAGCTGTGCTGGCATCCTGGTCGGAAGCCAGGATGGGTGGGGAGGGGAGGCAGGCTGTGGCATTCCTGGGGATGGAGTCAATGTTAGTCAGCTTTCACCCTGGTGTTGCAGATAGTTGCAATGTGGCCCGGGTCCTAGACATACACCCACAAAAGCCCCATGGAGGGCTTCCTGCTGGTGGATTTTTTTCATGTTTTCTGCCTCCCCATGCCACCAGCGGCACTGTTCCCCCCTACCTGGAGCTCTGTATCATTCGTAGCTCCAGACTAGCCTGATGTACATCTCAGAAGGTAAGCAGGGTTGGCCCTAGCTTGTATTTGGAAAGGAGACCTCCATGGAACACCGAGGTCATGCCACAGAGACAGGCAATGGCAAATTACCTCTGAATATATCTTGTTTGAAAACCCTATGGGATTGCCGTAGGTCAGCTGTGACTTAACACTGACCATTTTTAAAAAGTTGTTTTCCCCACAAACTTTTTCAAAACAACACTAATCCTAACATATGTATACTTCAGTTGCTCTGATTATTTAAACAGGTGCCTGTACCCAGGCAGACTAGCAATATGTTGGCCGATGGAAAAAATAAGAGTTCAAATTATTTGTTTTTCTGTTCAAATTAAATAATGTAAGGAATTGCAAAGGTACAACTATGGAATATGAATGAATGTGAAGGGGAGAGGACTCTAACTGCTAACAATTTAACTTCCTTAACTGGAAGAAATGCAGTTTAACAATTACATTTAAAACAATAGTATAAATGCTTAAAATTAAAAAAGAGCCATCACACTGCTCTGGTTATTGGGTACTTCATCATTTTCGTTTATTTTCTTTATGGGAGCCTGACCAACTTTACATCTCTTAGTTCCTCAGCCTTCAGACAAAACTTGGAAACTTTCCTCAGTCTTCTGATCTACCGCCTATGTGATGATGTAAAGAAAACTCAGAGAAAGTGTGCCAAAGGACCACCTTCCTTTCTATAAACCCTTTGTTGCAAAATGGTCACTTTCTCCATGCATATTGGTAGGCTCTGAAATCCACTGTTATTTCTGTTGCTACCACAGTGGGGGGGACAGACATGGTGGGGGTTTTTTCAAACTTTATCAAGGTTGTTGACAATATTATTTAAAAACTCCTTGGACACAAAAGTAAAGATAGTGGTTAATATACTTTGGTACTTAAGAATTCTTCGTTTCCAAGTTTTTTGGGAGGAGATGGGGTAAGGCAAGATGTTTTTTGATGTCCCGGTGATCAGTCTTTTCTGTTTTGCACACATGCAGATATGAACATGCAGAGTGCAAAGGAGTGTGGCATAGCCCAGACCTCAGCCAGCTGGCCTTGGAAAGAGGAGACCACCCTTCCAGTTCTACTTCTTAGAGCAAATGGTGAGAACTGCTGCTGCTGTGCTGTGGTGGATCAAGTCCTCCCAAACCATTTGGATTTCAAACATTACCCGTGATACTGACAGCAAGCCTTTTATAGCCTCCACATTTTGCTTTCTGATGAGGCTGCTCTTGCAGAATCTGAATATTCTGAGAGCAGAGGCAGGCTATCAACCTTTCTACACATGCCTTTGCAAATATTCAGAGCTGCCCTGCTGTCTGCCCAAGAAAATGCAAGTAAACATCAACATATCTTCCCTCCCCTCCCCTCTTCAATTGTTTGTTGACCATGTGCCCTTTTAAGAGATGAAGAGTGCTACAGGACCAAATGATTCATATTTATTTCTGAAACAAATAGGGACATTAATGAAATCTGGGCTTTAAAGATGTTGCACATCAAATACGTGAAATGTCATCATTTCAACCTAAAAACAAAAATTTAAGATACAGGCCAGTGAGTTGGCAGCTGTCAGGACTCCAGTATCACAGCTGAACTGCTACTGTAGTGGTTGCTACCACCTACAACATGCTTGCTCACTGGCTCTTTGTGTGGGGGAGCAGAAAGGAATGAGAGGCCCACATAAACATAAGCATCAGTAATGCAAAGAAGGTGCCATAGAAAGGGACAAATATATTAAGAGATCCAAAACCCCAAACTAGCCAGCTGAGAAAGTTCAAAGGAGGATACAGTCTAAACATCACCATTCAGATACCTTCAGAGTGGGGGACTTCAGGATTATCAGCCAAACAAATGGACTATTCTATTAAAAAATTCCTGGTCAAGCTTGCTCCCTGGTCTCAACGACTGGGAAACTTGTTCTTCCTGGCTACAGACTGCCTCCACTTTCAAAGCAGTAAAATAATTTAAATAACCTTGACATCAGGTATGCTGATGTCAGTTTTGCAGTAATAGACCATGTCTGCAATGAATCCTTGACCTCAGAGTACTAAGCCAGCTAGGCATATTAAGGAATTCCTTTACTCTCAAAGTTCTGCCCAGACAGCCTTCTCCTAAGCAGGCACTGGCAATTGTACCAAATTGTACATAATTGCCTATGATGAATTCATAATGCAAGCTAAATCTTGCTGGTAAACTCAGTTGAGGCCACAATACACATTTAAAAGTTACTTTGGTTTCAAGCCACCACTTAATTCACTAAGCTACCAAATCCCTGGAGATTGTTCCAAGCTTCATAGTGATATCAAAATAACAAACCAGGATCAGCATAGAAATGAAATCCATTTAATTTCACTCTGATGCGTATCCCTCCCCCTTCTTGAAACATTTGTATAGAATCTTCAATAGACTCAGAAACCACTTTACTGAGGTTTAAAATAGAACATAGTAATTCAGTGACTATCCTGCCTATATAATTGAGTTTGAGAAAAAAATGAACTGAAGTTCAGCTATCAAATATTCACTAATGTTTTCCCTCTGCATCCTCCAACCAGCATCTATCTAGTAACTAAGGAATGTAAGAAAGAAATTCTACTGGAGTAGAAAAAACAAGACATTTTTGAAATATACAATTTGTTTTCATGGTGCTCTTATTTTTTGTGTTTGGTAGTTCCTGGTAGTTTAACCAAAAAAAAAGCACCTACAGGTATAAAATTTCCAGAGCTAGACAAAGGTGACTAAAGTTTGTTGATCATTGACCTATAATAAAGGGTCCTACCCCGTGGTGGGATCCAAAAATCTTAATAACAGGTTCCAATGGTGGTGGGATTCAAACAGTGGGGCCGCCGCACACACACACCTCCAGTCCCTATTGGGCAGGGAGGTTGCTTTAGTAACCCCTTCTCAGCACTCAGAAAAAATTAGTAACCACTTCTAGAGAAGTGGTGAGAACTGGTTGGATCCCACCTCTGGTCCTACCACTGATTCATTGACTCTAATGATTTGTACACTGACCAGCAAAGGCTCCTTTTTCTGCTCTTGAAGAGGTTTTTACCTGAAATCGCCAAGGACTGGGAACCTCCCACATTCAAAATGCAAAGCATGTGTTTTATTGCTGAGTTTTGCTTATTCATCTTTGACTATCCACGGTGGACATTCTGAATAATTAAGAAACAACCTTCTGCCACATGAGCTCACCACCACAGAAGGAGTAATTATGATGAACATTTGCCATCATTATCAACTGATGTCCAATTAAAGCAAATGTCTGTAACATGCAGCGTGTTTAATTGCCATACAAGTTAAAGGGATTCCTGCAAAAATGAAGTGATTACTGGGGGGGTGGGCAGGGGCAGATATTTAGTTCCCATCCTTTCCTCTACAAGCTTGGAGATCATACCTCTGAAGCTCCACAGAGGATAAACAACAACTACCAGGAACCTCTTCAATAACTGTCCCTCTGAAGCTGAAACAAGTTCCATGGGAGGGAAAAAAGTACAGTGCTTTACTTGACTCTTTTTCTCCAGTGGAACTAACTGTGGCTTCAGAGAAGCAATTAAGTTCGTGAAAGAGTCACAGGATGAAATGGTTACAACAGCCCCTCTTGCAGCAAGCCATCCATGACCTTCAAAGCTGTCATACAGGACTACTTATTTCTTTGTTGATGTGTGAGAGATCCTAATCAAAGATCCATTGCAAGATTTCTAATTTTAACCTTAAGTTTGCCAGGAATTTTGGCCAAGGTTAAGAAGGAAGGATTCATACTGCCTGCTCTGCTCCCCAGTGAGTGACTCTAGTACTGATGCACTAATATAAAAACATTAGGTATAACTTGTCTTAGGAGGTCACAGGATTGATGTATGGATAATAAGGCATTCCATAAGTTGTTTGAGTATTCTTTGCACAACAGCAAAAGGAACAATTCTGTGATAGTGGGTCCAGAATTTACAACTTCCACTGATGTGCATGTACCCACTTGGAAAACTTACCTTGTGTAATATCTTGTGAAAATTCTTATCATATTTTTCTGCTCTAGACATCTGTGGTAGTAAAAAAAACAAACCCCCACGTAGTTTCTGCCTTGCCTAACAGCAGATGAATTTCTTACCAAGTATTCTATGGTAAAGTTATCATAGGAAAAGGATTGTCCAACAGAAAATGGATGTTCAAATGGACCTAGTATCATGGCATGGAAGAGCTCATTTCAGGAAACACTGCTTTCTCTCTCTTTCTCTCACACACAGCTAATGGGTGTTTTGCTTGTAGAAAGCCTACTTGTTCCAACTTCAACACCCAATAGAAGGAATTCTATCTTCCTGTGGTACAAAATATTTTATTGCTATAGCACACTTTTTTTTAGTATGTTGCTATCCTTACCATTTGATACCTCCTTTGTGGGTAAAATTTATCTGTCTAATCCTGAGCCAAGTCATTGCTTTTCTTTTCTTCCTACCCCGTTCCCTAACCTTGCAGAGAGAAAAGAGAGTACAGAAAAACCTAAAGAAAAATAATTCCCAGATTTTCCATGTCACGTCTGTGAAAACAGCAAGAACTTTTGATTACAGTTAAGCACAGCCCCCAACTGACTCTATGAATCACAAACCTAAAGAAGCCTCTTAGCGCGAGTGACCTGTTTTCTATTAACCGTCTTCCTGGTATCATAGCAAAAAGAGAGGTTATGTCAGGAGATTGTATGACAAAAGGGCACTCCTAAAACAGCTACAAAAAGTTTATGTACTCTGAGGTTATCATTATGTGGTGGTGGTCTGGAACATATGCTTTCTAAAAGAAAACACTGCACTCTTCAGGAATGGTACAAATACAACTGGTATTAGCTGTTACACATTTTAAAATCAAATAATTTTTTAGATTATACTCAGAGAGAACAGCCGAAAGAAATGGATAACATTGGAGTTTCCCCTCATAATCTACTACAATTACCCCCCCACAGAGAGAGATATCACAGTACTTTATTCTGAATTTGGTTCAGCCTCTTGCAATCACTAAATCCATGAACAGAGAATGTAGAACAAGATACCCATCTGCTATTCTTTAAGGACTCCAATTAAATTAAAATCATAAAACAATATGAATTAAAATACATTTATTTTAATACGTGCTTATCATCATTACTATATCTAACAGTAAGCTGACTGACCATGGTGCAGATGATGAAAACCTCAATTCATGCACCCATAGTAGTTTTAAGAGTTTTTCAGAAGATTTCATTTTCTTATGCAATTGACATACCAATTTTGAAGTTATGTAGAACAGTTTGCCTGATGATCCAACTGCTTTTGATCAGCAAGGCCTGTAGAGTCCCATTCAATCACATTATGTTAAACTTATACCAGCTCCTCCCTTGGGTCACAGGGCTTGGGTGGCTGACAACATTTATTTTATTTTATTTATTTATTATTGTATTTATAAACCGCCCTCCCCCAGAGGGCTCAGGGCGGTGTACAGGTAAATAGGTAGAGCACATTCAATAAACAATCAGCAAAGACAGTAACATACAACATCTGAAAATAAAATTTGTAAGATAAGTCTCTTCTGTCATGGGAACAAGCACAGATTCTGTCAATTGCAACAAAATGTATCCCCAAATCAGTCTGTATCAGTAGCGTAGCCACCAGGGGTGAGGGGGTGCGCGATGCATCAGGCGAATGCCTGAAGGGAGCGCCAAAACCTCAAAACTGCATTTAAAAATATTTTAGTGTTTTAATTTTGTCGGCCTGCAGGGGGCGCAGTTTTTAGACTAGCGGCACCAAAATTTCAGGTTATCATCAGGTGACACTGCTGATGATATCAGCCAGGTTTGGTGAAGTTTGGTTCAAGGGGTCCAAAGTTATGGACCCCCCAAAGGGGTGCCCCATTCCCCATTGTTTCCAATGGGAACTAATAGTAGATGGGGCTTCCCTTTGAGGGTCCATAACTTTGGACCCCTGAACCAAACTTCCTTCACAAACCTTAAGTGGTGAACACCACTCAGGATAGTCTCCTGAAAGTAGCCTGAAATTTTGGTACTGCTAACTTAAACATTGCTCCCCTGACAGGCACGCTCAAATTTTCCCCAGATTCTGGTCCCTTCTGAGTGGATTTAAAGGGAGAATCTGGGCTTCCTAGATTTAAAAAAAAATGAAAGTATTGTCGCTGGGCTTCTACAGATGGATTGAACTGGTTGTTGTGGGTGATCTGGCAGTGTGTCGGAGTCTGGTAGATCTTGTTCCTGGCTGTTTTACCAGCATCTGTGGTTGGCATCTTCAGAGGCGTATCACAGAGAGGAATCCGTAATAAGAGAAGTCTGGACACAGTGTATAACAGACTTCTCTCTGTGATAACCTCTGAAGATGCCAGCCACAGATGCAGGTGAAACATTAGGAACAAGATCTACCAAACCACGGTCACGCAGCTTGGAAAACACACAACAACTAATTATTGAAAGTGATGTTGTTTGTAGGGTGGGTGGGGAATTCCAATTTGAAACAGTGACATTTTCAATGTTGTTTAAACTAGGGAGCCCAGATTCTCCCTTTAAAGTGGATTTAAAAGGAGAATCTGGGCTCTCTAGTCTAAACAACATTAAAAGTGATGCTGTTTCAGAGTGGATTTCTCCACCCCCCTCCCCAAACAGCATCACTAGTTGTTTCAACTAGGGAGCCCAGGGCTCCAGTTTGCCTAGGTACGCCTCTGCCACAGGGGCATAATCTTCCTTGATAAGGTACTCCTGCATATCTCTGTAATGATTTTGAATTTCATTTTTCTTTAAAACTCATTTTCTATTTCTTATCTCGTTTGCCAACACATCTGAAAATTGAGAAACATAATTTAAATGGCATGTCAGTTTTCTCAATGTGCACTTATTCAATCAATAGTGTTCTTAACAGTGTACTTATTAATAGTGTACTTGTAAGCTTGCATCCAGAAAAGTGTAAGCAGAAACATAATGCAGTTCCAGTTGCACAAAACCTTGCACAACATGTAGCATTTTCTTCCCTATTTATTATATTGCCCAGAAACTGATTGGACAAGATCTTGGAGATATAGTAAGTTCGACTTAGCACAAGCAGCTACAGTGAGTCCTCTTGTACTTTTACTTGCAGAACAGCTCTAACACAAACAGAAAATCTGCCCTATATCCAACTCATTATCAACAGAATTTACATAGAGACATAGCTACCCATCAAAGCATCCTTGCTTGTGAAATAAAATAGAACAAAAGTCCAATGGCATGTTGTGCTCTTTTGTGTTTGTAATGGGTAGGCAGGGAGGTCCAACTGTTTCCTTTTTTTCATAAGGTTAGTTATGGTACATATCAAAACCTTGTCCAAATCAGTTCCACTGATATTATCTCTAACCAAGTGGAACCAGTGGTCAAGTCCTTATGCCAAGTAGTGCCAGTGGCATTTGCTTCCATTTATACTTTACTCAACATGGTATGTAAGGAATGGAGAAGTGAAGCTACTTTAATAAGCTCCCTACCATTATCATCATCTAAGCATTATGCCTTTTGAGGGGAAAAAACTGAAATGACAAACATGCCTCCTTAAGGACATGGTTTTAATATAAAGGAATTCAGATCTAAGCAATCTCTCTGCATGATTTTGCTATAGTATTCTGATTTATCCAGGTCTTCTTACCATCCCACTGAGTAAAGTAATTTGCAAAGTAATTGTGGAGGAAAAAAGCTTAGGTATACATTTGTTCCAGTGGCTTGTGGCAAGCAGGCCACCCAGAAAGGGGAGAAACTATTCAAGGCTCATCAGAAGTACAACAGAAATATAAATGAAGGCTATAAAAAGTCACCCTAAACAATGGGATAACACTGGAGCAAATGCCTCATTTCGAATACATTTCAGCTACAATCAGAAGTAATTTGTTGATCTAATTTTTATGTAGCATCAGAGACTGAAAGGTACCATTTCCAAAAACCAAAATATTTATTACTGTGTGCCAGACAGAGAAGTGCAGGAGTTGGGTGGGGAGTATCAAAGCCCCTTATAAACTCTTTTACTGCAGATCTCAAAATTAAGAAATACCAGTGAGGCTAGTAATGCATGTAAAAAGCAGGTACAGTTGAACGTTTAAAAACAATTTCTTAAAGCACACATTGTCTTTTTATAGCCAAGAAATTTGTGAATACTTTCTTAGTTAGTGCTGCCTTTATGAAGAGCAATCAAGTTTCAGTTATTATGAGAGACACAAATGCTTGGGAGGTGGAGAAATGCCAAAACATATCAAGTTGGAGTGTTGTTGCTGTGCTGTCCCAACAGACCAAAAGAGACATAACAGGTAAAATAATACTATGTTAACATACAATACTCCATTAAAAAAGACCTTCCGAGACTATTGGGGCCTATCTAACCCACAAACCTTTAGCAGTTTTATGCCAGTTACACTGCCATAACTCTACCTTCCAAAGGATGCTGGCAATTATGCCTGGCGGAAGATGGTGAGAACTCTCCGCTGGAGAACCCAGTCCTCACCTAATGACGTTTGGTGTTTCGTCATAAGAATGAATAATTATTAAATCATTAACATGGCTATGTAATTTTCAAGGCATAGCATAAAAAACATGAATGTACACAATAGCAGTACACAACTCCACAACAAAGCCCTAGTCACAGTCATAAGTGAGCAGAACAGTTAGCTAAGGTAACTTCCTCTTTCAATAATTATGCAAGAAGTGATGTCTGAGAAGTACCTCAGGTAATAATATTGCATACATTTTACTATGAAACAATATTTGGTATTTAAGGGGACTGCAACAATGTGGGAGGGGGGAAATTCTACTTTTCATTTGAGCCGGTAACTAGAACAACACAAGAGCCATTTGGGGTGCAGGGAAAGAAAAGTGGTGCAGGGAAGAAGGAAGGATACCCCCTTCAATCTGTTGTGCTTGTCCCAGCTAGAATCAGGGAAAGGAGTTCTGATTTAGAATTCACTCTTTGAAATTGTGTTGTGCCTTTGGGGCTAACTTGGGGCTAACTATCTTGTCTAGTCTGGTGTTGACAGGACAGTTACCTTGTAATGATGTTGCCACTTTGAAAACATGAATCAAAGGGAAGAAAACAACCACTGACTCAAGGAAAGGAATTTGTTCTTCATGATATCAACAAATCTAGAACTTAAACTGAACTTAAGTACTATTTACAGTCAGCTTTCTTGCTAAGACTCAAACCAGAACAGGAAATTTAGCAATGCAATAAGGATAACATAGGACATGATAATAAGACTGAATTGTGGAGTTAAACAATGCAGTAAAAACTACATAGGGTATGACATAAATAGTAAAAGATAGCATTCATTTTTATACCCTGCTTTTTTCTACCTTTAAGGAGTTTCAAAGCAATTCACAATTGTCTTTCTTTCCCCTCCCACAACAGACACCTTGTGAGATAGGTAGGGCTGAGAGAGCTCTGAGAGAACTGTGACAAGCCCAAGGTCATGTGGAGGAGTGGAAAAACACTCCTGGTTTTCCAGGCTACAGTTCACCACTCTTAACCACTACATCATGCTCTTATCTGTTATATCACTATGCAACTCTTAAACTCCATGCCACTAGGAAGGCTGGATTACAGAAATAAGAACTACAGTAAAAACAAGAATTACATATAATGAACAGTGCCATAAACAACAGCTCTTGTCAATTTTAAATTATCTTACTGAGCAATTCCAGTTTACACATTCTACAGAATTATGAAAGTGTGGGAGCCTTCTTGCCCTCCTCAGACAGTCTATTCAATGAACCGGGAGTCACTCTGCTCAGCAGTGGAGTAGCACCAATGGGGCAGGGGGGGCACAACACCCAGCGTGGAGCCACAGCAGAGGCATGTATGGGGTGTGATGGGGGCATTCCGGGGTGGGGGCGGGCACTGCCACGGCAGGGGTGCAGGGCTCATGTGCGCCCTGGGCGCAGTTTTCCCTTGCTCTGCCCCTGCTGCTCAGGTACAGGCAGCTGGCGATCTCACCCATTTCCATGGTGCCAAAATCAGCAGATGAATGCAGATATCGCAGTGGGGGTTATTGTTGGAGTTCATCCTTCAGATATGTGGCTCATGGGTCATGAAAAAATTTGTAAATCAATATCTTCAACTGAACCTGGGAACTAATTGATAACCAATGGATCGACCAATTAGTAACCAATGGAGTGACTGTAGAACAGATACAATAGGCATATTTCACCTAGCTCAGGGGTAGGGAACCTGCGGCTCTCCAGATGTTCCCCCCCCCCCCCCCCACCCCCCCCCCCCCCCACCCCCCCCCCCCCCCACCCCCCCCCCCCCCCACCCCCCCCCCCCCCCACCCCCCCCCCCTCCCACCCCCCCCCCCCCCCACCCCCCCCCCCCCCCACCCCCCCCCCCCCCCACCCCCCCCCCCCCCCACCCCCCCCCCCCCCCACCCCCCCCCCCCCCCACCCCCCCCCCCCCCCACCCCCCCCCCCCCCCACCCCCCCCCCACCCCCCCCCCCCCGACCCCAGCACCCCCACCCCCCCCCCCCCCCACCCCCCCCCCCCCCCGCCCCCCCCCTCCCCCCACGCCCCCCCCCCACAACCCCCCCCCCCCCACACCCCCCCCCCCCCCCACCCCCCCCCCTCCCCACACCCCCCCCCCCCCCACCCCCCCCCCCCCCCAACTGAACATCTGGAGAGCCGCAGGTTCCCTACCCCTGACCTAGCTCCTAACTGGAGTCTCAGAATGGACTTCAAGGGGAGTCCTATGTAAAGTATATTACAGTAATCTTGTCATGAGGTTACCATGGTGTGGATCCAGGTGGCTATATTGATCATGTTAAAGTAGCGGGTCATCTTCCAGTCTAAACTGAGTTGGGAGAAAGTGCTTTTGATGACCTTTTCTAGAAGTAATCATGGACCCAATATGACTCCTAGACTCTTAATTGAGTCAGCAAGGGTCAGCTGAACATGATAAAATGTGAATAGCACAATGATCTCCAACGATCTTAGCCTTCCCAACTAAATAAAGTAATAGGGATGGCTCAAAGTTTTACAGGTTTGGATCACTTCACAATCACCACCCAATGGACTAATTATTAGATCAAGTATTCACTGAACCATTTGTTAAGAGTTTACCGAGTGGCGACATGTTTAGCACAGAAGTAAGCAAACATTATTGTCCATTGCACACTCACATTGTGTAATGTATGTGCAGTTTTTTCTTTTTTAATATCATTTATTTAAGTTTAGTGTACATACAGAAAGGTTAAACAGTATACAAAAAAGAAGAAGAGATGCTCTCTCTTTTTTTGTATGCATGTGCAGTTTTTCAAAGGACTATGGGAGCTGTATTTTCCCCACTGGTTAGCAATGCCATTTTTCTTTATCGACTCCCCATCTCTCACAGCCTGTATTACTCACTAATGCCAATCTCTCACATTCTGGTAATTCAGAATGTTACTTTTATGCAGCCACAAAGAAATAACTTAGTGAACACTCTCCCCATTTAAAGATGCAAAGAACATTGTATGTGTTTGCAAACAAAAATACACCCTACTAGATGCATCCAAAATCTTGTTTTCCCATTTCTGGTTCAGTGTGTACCTGAATTTGCAAACCAATGATACTCCAAGGGTTCACTGCACACATTCTCCTTCCTGGAACCAGAACAAACTGGTTAACCAGGAAGCTGGATCTGTCTGTTAATTATTCCCAGAGATCAACCAGGTAGTATGGTTACTAGCAAAAAAACCCCCAAACCCTACTGCACAGCTGTCAACCAGTTTGCAAGGAATACAAGATATTTGCACCACTACCAAACATAATCACTTACTCCCACTGAATGTGGTAAGTTTGTCTGACAAACTAATTTGCAATGAATTTCACAGCAACCCTATAAATGAATTCACAAGGAGATCCTTGCTTCCTGTTTTTGCACTGTGCATGGTCTCTTGAGTTCCATTCTCCAGGGTTATGAATCTAGCCTTTATCAACAAAATTACAATGTTTTAAATATATATTGAAACAAATTTTTACAAGTGTTTCTGGTGTACTGGTGAGATGGTAAGTGTTCTGAGGGATCATGGCCGTACCAAATTCTGGAAATATTTTTGGTTGAGTATTTGGCAAACACCACCACCTCCTTGAGAGAACAGAAGATACAGAGAATTAGAAGCATAAATGCTTTGAATGAATGTGCCAGATGAAATTTATCACAGTTTATTACTCCCTGTAAACAAATGAACATCTCAGACTGAGTATGGGATTATGATGAGGCTTTTATCACTATCCTGTTCTCCCAATATTATTTTAAAAACAATTTGGGGTGAAGGAGATGGAGCAGCTGACTTTAATGTTGCATGTTACAAATTATAAAAAACTATTCTCTAGAAGTAATCAGTCAAGATTATACATTCCCCTGATTTATAAAGGAAGCTGATTTTGAGCCAAACTGGCTCCTGTTGGACTACAGGCTTACAATTAACATTCACATCATTTATCATGGCTTAAGGTACAGGAAATATCGTCCAAAGATAGTAGGATTAGCAACACTTAGAAAGAATTTAGGGCATGAAGAGCAGCAGTATTTCAGATGAAATAGGAAAGCATATGTCTAAACCAAAATACCATTTCCAAATTAAAATATATTACTAGTGTTAATTTTGATCTGCTGCTGGTAAAGGTAACATACAATGCCTGAAGTTGTTCACAGTGTCATCTGTATGGGACTTGTCCAGTGGTGGGATTCAAAAATTTTAGTAACAGGTTCCCATGGTGGTGGGATTCAAACTGTGGCGTAGCGCCAATGGGGCTGGGCGTGGCACGATGGGGGGCGTGGCTGGGCATTCCTGGGCGGGGCTGTGGCAAGGACGCAGCCGCTGCGCCGGTCCTTGGGCGGGAAACGAATGCACGCAGGCGCAGGCTGCCACGCACGCTGGTGCACCTCCTGCTAGACTGCTTCAAGTTCTGCGCGCTACTGCTGAGAGGAGGGGCGTAACTAAGGCAAAAATCACGTGGCAAAATCACCAATTAGTAACCCCCTCTCGGCACACACAAATAATTAGTAACCTACTCTCGGGAACCTGTGAGAACCTGCTGGATCCCATCTCTGGACTTGTCCCATGGAGTTCCAAAGGATTCAGTTTTATCTCCCATGCCATTTAGTGCAAGGCTACATTAGCATCATGATACAGAAAAAAATATATCCTTGGCAGCTAGCATCAATATGTTGACTATACCCAGCATATATTTTTCCCTTCTATATCAACTGACACTGCTGTAGCTGTCATGAGCCAGAGCCAGCCACTATGGTCAAGTGGATACAGGTGAACTGGCAGACTAGGTCTAGGAAATAGTGAATGCCTCTCTGAGAGAGGGCGTGGTTGCTTCTTGTTACCCTACCCTTTTTACCCCGCTTTATTGAATAACGGATTCAATATGATTTTTCCTGTTCATGCAATATGTACTGGCAAATGCCGGCAGCCATGTGGTGTGTAGCAGAGAGTCCAAACCAGAAACAGGCCAAGCGTGCAAAAAGGCCTATCAGCAAAACTAAACCACTGAAAAGGTTAATCCAGTCAGCAGAGACTGGAAGCCTCATGGACATGTCTTTGATTACCACACCCTGCCAAGGTTGCTGCAATACAAAGGATCTAGGTAACACCCTGCCACAAGGATTGCATCTCCCTGCCTTTAGAAACCAACTCCTTTCCAATTGCTCCTTCCCTGACCACTCATGCCTCAGCCAAATCTGCATACCTCACCTGGACAGAGACTGTTAAAAGAAACTCTGCCCAAGCCATGAAGGCTACCCCTGATTTAATCACAAGACAATTGATTCTACTGTCCCGCTATTTAAAAATCAATAAGTAAGCTGTAAATCAGATCAACCCACCAATCCCAGCATGGAAATCCAAGAACTTCAGGAAGAGAACTCTCTGCTCCCACCCCAGACTATGCTATGGGGTATAAAAGTACAGCACCCCAAGTTCCAAGCTCGCACTCTCTCTCTCTAGAGCTCCAGCTCTAGCTGGCTAGCTAGCTCGCTCGCTCGATTTGTAGCAGGCAGTGGTGCATCCACTTTTACAGAAACTTACTCTGAATCCAGGCAAGTTGAATAAATACCCTCTAGTCTCAAATGTACCATTCATGAGCAAGGTGACTAAACAAGAGGTTGGTGGCCAACTTCATGAATTCCTGGGTGAAGCAGATTGTTGGGATCCATTCCAATCTGTTTTCAGGCTTCACTGCAGAACTGAAATTGCCTTTGTCGCCCTCATAGATGAAATGCACTAGAAGATGGATAGGGTTGTGTATCCGTGTTAATTCTCCTGGACATTTCAGTGGCTTTCACTACCATCAATCACAGTATTCTCCTGGATCACCTTTTGGAATGCTTTTTCTGGAGTGGTTCCAGTGCTACCTCAATGGTAGGTTTCAGAGTGTGGTGCTGGGGAACTACTACTCTGTCCCTTGGGCTCTGGCCTCCAGGGTTCCTCAAGGCTTCATCTTCTCCCTCATGCTTTTCAGCATATCTGTAAAGCTGCTGGGAGGGGTCATCAGAAGATTTGGGCTGAGTTGCCACAAATATGAAGATGACTCTCAGTTCCATCTCACACTATCAGCAGATCCCAAGGAGGCTCTGTAAACTGTGAACAAGTGCCTGGAGGTAGTTTTGGAATGGATGTGGGCTAACAAGGTGAAACTGAATCCCAACAAGACAAAGGTGCTACTGGTATCAGTAGCAAAGGGGAAGGCCTGATCCAGGAAACAGCTTATTCCCTGTTCTGGATGGGATTACACTGTCAGGATCTGTCGACCCCTACAATAACAATACTCAAGAGTTCAGAAATCAGTTTGTTGACAGGACAATTTCATCAAATAACCATCCCTCCAAAAAGAAGAAACCATCTCTCCATCTCTCTTATCAAGAACAAACCATCTCTCCAAAAAGACTCCCCATAGGAATTTTGAATGTCTACTAAAACTTTGTTAAAAAATGTATTGATGAGTCAATCATTCTTATACCAAAAGTGGCACAGATCAAAGAAAGATTTTACAAAGGAGCAGTGAATAAAAATAAAAGGTAACATTTAGATAGCACTGAAACAGCAAGAAATTTATTTTACAAAATTTGTAACCCATTTTTCTGTCCTCACAGGGGCACCAAGGCAGCTAACAAATTAAAATATACATAATAAGAAACATTTTAAAAACATTTAAATCAACAAGCAACACATCATTTTACAAAATTTGAACCCAGAATTTAAATACATAGGAAAGCATAAAAACAATTAAAGCACTGAACAGGAAGGAGGGATTACTGAGAAAACATCAAACCAAACTGACACAATTAGCTAGAAGCAGTAGCCAAGTAATTATCCTACTTTTATCCGCTTGGCTCCTCAATTAGTATGAAAGCATGGTTCACACTTTTCCTCCCCCTTCCCTGATCTAGGAAAATGAGACCAATCATGTATTCAGTGTTACAGCTTCGCCAGCCTCACACAACTTTGCAGAAGAATATTTATTTATTTATTTATTTATTTATTTATTTATTTATTTATTTATTCGATTTGGTAAACCGCCCTACCCCCAAAGGGCTCAGGGCAGTGTACAAACATGACAACCAATACAATGTAATTAAAAAGATACAAATCGAATAATCCCAATTAAAACAATAAATACAATACAATAAAAACAGTAGCAGTAATAACCCATCCATAATTAACTAAATAGATGACGTCTGACATTATATCCCGGGAGGGGACTGGCTGATGTTCAAGTAAGCAGATATAGCAACAGAGAGGGAATAGGATGTATTTGGTCATTGACTATAAATAAAGACTAATACTTCAGAAGAATGGGATTCAGATGGAATAAACCAGATTCTGTTGTCACTTCAATCCATTTTTTTCCACTCATCTAGCACCCTAATCAGTGGAGGCAGAGCACATGACTAAGGAATTAACTCTTAAAAATAAAGTGATTTTATCTGGGTTACAAGATGGCAATCCTACTTTACTGTTAAATGTGGGTAGCACTTGTGAATTGTTCAAGAAAATCAAGGGCCTGAGTAACAGAATACATTATGAAAATCCTGGGACTTTTATTAAGAATATAGTAACTTCAAAGAGCAAGTCACACAAGGTAGTTGTATTGCTATAATCAATAAGTACATTCAGATGTCAAACGTAACTGTGATTAAGGAAACTAGAGCACAAAAAATGCCTGGAGCAAGACTCACATGTGTGGCTTATTCCAGTCACCTTACACTGAGAGTTATGGTTATGCACTAACTGTGTGAATGCAGATGCATAGGTAAAACAGTTTAGCATCTTCCTCTGCAAATTCTAGATATGTATTCTGTCTGAGTTAAACCTCATTTGGATTCCAGTTACCTAATGCCAGTTGACCTGTGTATTTGTATTTTTTACAACTCAGATAACTGGGTATGTGTTTAACCAGAATGCTGGGCATAAGAAGGGAGGGCAAAAGAAAGGCATGAAATGTATTATCTATTTGAAGCACTTAAAGGCTTGCTTCATTATCTTGAAAGTAAAAAACAGTTAGAGGTGTCTGTTGGCAACATATCTAAGACTGAAAGAGGTCAGAGAGAAAAACCAGGCAGAAGATGTGATGTAAAACAACAGAGCAGTTCTTGCAAAGTCATATAATATGTTAAATTTGGGTTCAGTTCTGGAAAAACTGGTCCTTTCCAGCTCCTGAATTTTCTACAACAAAATTGTCAAAAAAAACCCTTCCAAATCCCTTAGTCTCATTCCTTTTGCTAAAAGAATTTCCACTGTCCCAGCAGATCAGATTTCATATCAATATTTTGGTAGGCTTTCAGCCAAGGCCTTATCAAGAACAAAACATAATTACAGGCTAGACTGTAACATGCTAAATTCTCTCACTCAGTCACACACCCCTTTCTGTCTCAGTAACTAATACAATAAAGTATACTGCGGTAATTTATCTATACTTAATTTTTTTCCATATCGTGTGGGTTACTTTAACTGAAGGCCAGTCTAGGTAGTATTACCATGACCTGTTTGAGGAAGAGGTCTCCAGTTAACCTGCCATCATAACCTTCTGATTACCATGAAGTATGAATACACTGGCCTATATGCATGGTGGTAGAGAAGGATCCTATCCCCATGCTAGCTTCCATAGACTTTATTCAGGAAGGGAATGGTAATTTACACTTATACTGTACCATCTAGAACTTATTCTAGGCAACTATATTTTTATATCTGAGTTGTCACACCCAAGCATAAAAAGTGAAGTCAGAAGGAGCCCTGCTTCTCAAACAGCTTTTCAACAGAACCCATTTCAAGGCACATATTGGTTAAAAAATTATGCATGCAGGAAAATGTAAACTTGGCAGCTCAATTAATTCCTCGCCCTGCTGTCATTTGATGAAATTAATTCTTCACAGCCCTTAAGTGTGGAACTAACCATGTTGTTCCATGGATTCTTTTGGGGAAATGTTTTCAAGTGGCTAGGCCTTAAAGGGAAAGCCTCGTGTAGCAGGGGTGGGGGGGAAAAGGACTTCCTAAATATTTCCCATCTTCATTGTGGAAAACTACTGATAACTATTTTCATCAAGAAAAAAGGGTTAATTTCATGAACAGTTCAACCACTGTAGATCTCCTTTTATATTTATACCTTAACATTCAGGACAGGGTAGTGATTTTGTGAACAGTTCTGACACCAACTGGAATAGCATAGTATTTCAATGAAAGCCCAAATCTATCCCTTTGCAACAGTCACATCCACAAGAAACAGTCAATTTAAAACATGTATTCATGCATTCAGCAGTCAATAAAAAAAAGTTGCATCAAAATTATTTGGCATCTTCTGCTCTTTTTTTGTTTTGGTGTACCTACTTCCAGAACAGGTGTGACCTAGTGGATAAAATACCAGACTTTTGACTAGGGAACCTGGGTTCCAATGAAGCTTCTGGAGCAAATTTGTGCTACTCTCTCAGGCTCATTCCGCACATGCAGAATAATGCACTTTCAAACTGCTTTCAGTGCTCTTTGAAGCTGTGCGGAATAGCAAAACCCACTGGCAAACAGTTGTGAAAGTGGTTTGAAAACTCATTATTTTGCTTGTGCGGAAGGGGCCTCAGACTAAAAGACCTCAGAGGAATTACAGAGTAATAAAGTGGGATCACTCTAGTATAACACCCTGAGATCTCTGGAAGAAAAGTAATGTTACAAATATGTGAGAGCATCTGTGGCATTCAGGTATTTATGCTGGTATAACATGACACCACTGTGCCTGATAAAGGCTGTAGACTTTGCCTTTTCTCATAGTAGATACAGGATACAGACCTTAGGTTGGCCTAATGAAAAGAAGTGAAGGTCTTATTAGTTGCATAGGCAAACAATATAGATGCACCACACACTTTTGCTTGCAAGAGATCTTTAAAGGTAGCTTTTAGTAGCATAGATTCCAGAAAGCAGCTTTTTTCCTCTTGATTACATAGTTTCTCCCATCAATGAACATACTCAACTCTCATTAACGGTAATGTGAGTTACATGCATTCATGCAGTAGGAATGATGAGCCTCCTGTGGTATCAGTTGCAACTTCAACTCTTTCTTTCTACTTTCCTTTCGTCTGAGGTATAGAAGCTAGTCATGTGATTCTGCTTGGCACTTGCTGTACTGTATAATCTGTAAAAACCCTTTTATCTATTGCATCATCTGTTTATTTTAAAAATGAAGTAGATCTCGCTGTTTTGTGGTTTCACAGGTACAGCTGATGCTGGAGCCATGCCTACTTAAAAAGGAATTATAAGAGATTGTCTTCAAAGTTTTGTTTGTGAAAGTGTGATGCCCTGATACAGTTAGAATAATTACATTGCCAGATGAGCACTTTTGTTTACCTCACATATAATAGTTTTGTTTAAACAGAGGGAAATAAATTATGTGTTTTAAGCATATATTCGTGCCATATATATATTCAGACTATATTTATATAGCCATGAGTTATGAAGCTATAATTCTAACTCACAAATGTGAAAAGCTCAAGTCATTCCATACTCTCACCACAGAATTCTAGAAGGATTTTTATCAGATCACATATGGCTGGTGTCTTTCCAAATCTACCATGCACACAACCAAAATGCCATATCCACAATGTCCCCAAACATATCTGCTTATTCCCCTTGTTTGATTATTGAAAGTAAACATATGTGATACCTCAAAATAGAATGTCAAAGACTTACCCAAGTTCAAGTATATTCTGGGAGTAAACGAAGCTTGCATTCTTCAGTCATTTTTAAAAAAACAGCTCAAGTTAAGTGAGCATGGGTTTGTCTTAATTCACTTATGTATATTGTATTGTACATTTTAATAAGAATTTCATCATTAATTAGTACACTCACTATGATGGAAGATATCTCCTAAAGCACTCCTTGTTATTCTGGCATGGAGAAACAATTAGGTTGAAAAATTAAAGACATAATGTTGCACAGTAAGGAAGATATACAATGGAAGGATGAAATCCCTCTGCTCCAGTTTTTTCTTGAGTACTGGGCTATCATTCAGTATATAGGGGACTAACAAGCATTGAAGTTCTATCATATGTTTTTGGGTAGAAAACTACAAGGAGTTGTCTCTTACTTAATAAAAGTTTCCCCATCAGGTACCAGGACAACTTAGATGAAAAACTGAGAGGCAGATCTTAACAGAGAACTTTCCAGAAAAATCTGGACAAATGAGTGGGTACCTAACAGCCCATTTTTAAAATCCTGCAACACTGGTGTCCCAGCATAGAATACCAACTGTGCTCTCCCAGCAGAGACACAAGTGGGAAAAGCTTACCGTAATACCATAAGGAACTGAGTTGATAGCAACAGCACTGGAGTTTGTGTTGACACTGCTGTCATCCACTGATCACAGCATAATAAAGACACCATATTAGTTGCATACAGAAAGAGTCAATCTACTCTCATTGATGATGACACCCTTCTCTTATGTCAGGAGAGAAGTGGGAAGAGCGAGGCCGGGCCTGGCCTTAAACTGGCTGCCCAGCGTGCTCTTCCCATGACGTCAGGGTGACCTCCCTGATGTCATTGTCCTGCGGCAGGCCGGCCAAGCCTAGCGAGCCTGGAGAGGTCTCGTGAGGCAAGGGGAGGGCGGCAGCCTGTGGTCTGGGCTGTCCCTTCCCCAGCAGCAATGGCAGCCATGGTAAGTCATGGCTGCTCTTATACCAGTGGTGTAGCACCACTGGGTCGGGGGCGTGATGCCCCAGGCGTGCGGTGCATCAGGGGTGTGGCTGGGGCATGGAGGGGGCATTCCGGGATGTTCCAGGGGCGTTGCGGGGTGGGCGGCACCGGAACTGGGGCGCAGGGCATACACGGGACCTTGCTGAAAAGACAATTTGTACTTTGTACAAATTATTTAACACCTTAGCTAGCTTAATAATTGCTTGAAGGGAATGCTTGTAACACTTGTTTTTTTCAAAACACTTACCAGGATGCTATGTAAAAACTCCAGATACAACTCAAATCTCTCCCCCACCTTTCCAGTTGAAGATGCAAGGAAATATGTTCAACACACAAAAGCATGGGAAGAAGATTTTGTGCCTCAAAGAATGAGTTTTACAAATGTCTGCTATGAATTTCTTTCCCCCTGTAATTCATATAAACTTTTACTGATTAAATAGCCATTCCAGTCTACTGCCAACAACACAGCTATTAGCAGAACAGATTTAGTCTTGGATTCTGATATGTAAGGAAGGCTCCCATAAGGCATGAATGGAGGAGTCACTTTTCTGCATGAGAACTTTAGCTTCCATTATTGCTATTGCAAGTCAGTAGTCATTACCCCAGTCATGGTTTGCAGTATCAAAGCCAACCAACACAAAGCCTACCAGGTGGTGAGAGAGACAGAGAAAGAAAAAAGCTGAAGCAGTATTTGTAAAACTGCAGGTAGAAATCCTGGGACCTGACTACAGTAGTAGGGGACAGCACTGGTGTAGCAATGGGGCACGACAGGGCTAGAGTCCCAGGCATCACTACCTGGGGAATTCACTGACACCCCCCCCCCCCACACACACACAGCTATGCCCCAGCCCATTAGGGCCTAGGGTGCAGTTAAATGCCATGGGGGTGGCCCCATACGAGAACTCCACGTGGAGTTCAGGTACAGGGCCAGCGACCCCCCCCCCCCAATCTCTATGTGGCATTCAGAGAAGAGTGCTTGTTTGCTGCTAGCCTCATCTGGCCCAAGCCTCACTGGGGCCAACAGCAAACTAAGATACTAATTTTATACTTTTGGCTCCACCCCCAAGCACCACTTGATCAGAGGTGTTATACAGCATAAAACTAACAGTACAAAACTACAGCCAGTCAGTCTTCAAGGCTCAGTTTGCTGCTAGCCTCAGTGAGGCTTGGGGCCAGCTTTAAAAAACAGACTGGAAGCCTGCGGTTTAAAGCTGGAGATGGCCAGCTGAGGCAAGCAGCAAATGAGCCTCCAAACTCCATATGGAGATTGGGGTGGGCAACTGGAGATTCAGGATGGCCCCATGGGGTGCAGCTGGGAGAGTGCAGCATCTGGGGTGAGCCACACGTGCTGGTTTAATGACCTACGCCCTGGTGGAGGAGTGTGGGGAGAGAGCTTTTAAGCCTGATAGTGTTGATCTGGTGCTAGAGTAGCAGAGAGGGTCAATCCTGGGTTATTTGGGAGAGCTGAATAGCCTGGGAGCAGATAAAGTTGAACATGATTTGGCTTTATTGGCTTTTGGACAGCAGAGCCAGAGAGAGAGTGGGAGGACCGATGTTTGGATACATGTTTCATAGCCCTGGTGTAGATTCTATTCACATTGTTGATTCAATATTCAGTCTTTTGACTGCTAGCCACTTTTTGGCAAGCATCTGGTTTTTGGGCAGAGATGTTTCACCTGCATCTGTGGCTGGCATCTTCAATAGATGTAGGCAAAATGTCAGGAGAAAATGCTCCTAGAACATAGCCATACAACCTGGAAACCACATAACACCCCAGTGATTCCGGCCGGGAAAGCCTTCGACAATACATATGCTACCTTTGCTTTTTCTTCAATCTAGTTGTTGTCATCTGGTCCACTGATAATTCCCACACAATGATTAGGTTGTTGATGATAGATTTAAAGGTACTACTCTGTCCTTGTCCTTGATTTCTCTGTTACCTTTGGTAAAGTTAAAATGTTCCTCCTTTTGCCTTTCCATTCCTTTAGGTTTCCACAATTTTGATCTTAGCTGGGGATAAAGTATCTGCTAACTACTCAACAGTCTCACTGGTGAAGGTCCTCCCTCCCCTTCTACTTCTGTGTTGGGGTGCTTCACAGTTCTGTTCTTGGGTTATCTCCCTACATTTTGTCTGGGTGACTTTCCAAAATTCCATGCCACCAATACTAATCCCATTCAATTGCACCTCTCTAACCCAGAGCTCTCCTTTGTCCAATTTAATATCTCTGTCCTGCTTGTCTGATACATCTAGTTTGCTGTATCATCACCATCACAAATGCAGCACGTCCGTGACCTAACGTCCTTCCATGCCTTCCCCCTTCTTGATTGCTTTCCATATCTATCAACAACTTCCATCACCATTAACCTTATTGACTAGGCACATACCCTTTTCTTTATGATTCCTACTAATTAGTTTGCCTCCTACACATTCAATCATTTGCCAGCTCATATTACCTTTCCTTGTATAACACTGCAAAAAATCTCCCATTCCTCTTCATCTTTTAAGGTCAAGATCAACTTCTGTTCCCCTCCATACCTTGACACTAAGATAAACATACAACAAAAACAACACAAAGAAAAGGGACATACTGGAGATAATGCACAAGGTATAGGAAGTAGCTAGAGAGAACTGTTCATATTTTATCACAGTAGAACTGGAAGCTTCCTTTTATGACTGGTACCTTACAACTCTGTTCAACTAAGTCTGATGCCTCCTTCTGACACTAGGAACTATTCTTCCAGAGAAAGAGGGTCCCCTTGAATGAAGACTTCTTGAGCCTGAAAAAGGTTCCAAACTTGGCTGTGTAGTACTGCAAATGTTTTTTTTTTATTATTATTATTATTATTATTATTATTATTATTATTATTATTATTATTATTATTATTATTATTATTAATTCAATTTAATAGACCGCCCTACCCCCGAAGGGCTCAGGGTGGTTTACAAGGCAGTCAAACACAATACATCATATAATTTCAGTTAAAACAATAAATAAATTAAAACAATAAAACATTAGCAGCAGTAATCTTCTATAATTGAAATAAGTAGATGATGTCTGGCATTAATCCTTGGGAGGGGACTGGCCAATATTCAATCAGCCTTAAAGGTCAAGTCCAACACCTTGAAGACAATCCAGAACTCTACTGGGAGCCAATGCAAGCGGCACAACACAGGGGTAATATGGTCTCTGGCTGAACCACCCGTGAGAAGGCGGGCCGCAGCTTTCTGGACCAGCTTCAATTTCCGGATCAGCCGCAAGGGAAGGCCCGCGTTGAGAGAGTTACAATAGTCCAACCTGGAGGTGACCGTTGCATGGATCACAGTGGCCAGGTCAGCCTGGGAAAGGTAGGGGGCCAGCCGCTGGGCCTGGCGAAGATGGAAAAAGTCAACCTGAGTGACATATGCCACCTGGGTCTCCATTGAAAGAGATGAATCCAGGTGGACACCCAGGTTGCGAGCCGAAGGGGTCAGTGCCAAAGAGACCCCTTCTAACACCGGTGGCTGTAAATCCCTAATCCCACCCCCGTGACCCAGCCAGAGGACCTCCGTCTTCATTGGATTAAGTTTTAACCTGCTCTGCTTCAACCAACCAGCAACCGCCTCCAAACAGTGCTGTAGAGTCGCAGGAGCAGTGGCTCCCCCCCCCCCATCAACAGAATGAGCTGAGTGTCATCAGCATATTGATGGCAAATCAGCCCAAAACTCCACACCAGCTGAGCAAGGGGCCACATATAGATGTTAAATAACAACGGGGACAACAGTGCTCCCTGAGGCACCCCACAAGAGAGTGGGCACCGTTGAGAGGCCTGGTCCCCACACCACACTTGCTGACTCAGTCCCCGGAGGAACGAGGCAATCCACTGAAGGACAGTACCCTGCACCCCGGCAACGGCCAGGCGGTGGGTCAAAAGATCGTGGTCAACCAGATCAAATGCTGCAGTAAGATCTAGCAATACCAGCGGCGCTGATCCGCCACGGTCAAGCTGCATGCAGAGTGTATCTGTGATGGTGACGAGGACGGTTTCCGTCCCATGCCCAGCATGGAAGCCGGACTGGAAGGGATCGAGTGCCGATGTGTCCTCCAGAAAGCCCTGAAGCTGCTCCAATACCACTCTCTCAATTACCTTCCCCAGAAACGAAAGATTCGAGGCGGGGCGGTAATTGGCCAGATCACGAGGATATAAAGATGGTCTTTTCAGGAGTGGGCGGACCACTGCCCTCTTCAACCCACCAAGAACCACTCCTCACTCAATAGAGCAGTTGATGATATTCAACAGGTGGGGTCGCAGCTCCTCATGGCAAGCTTTAATCAGCCAAGAGGGGCACGGATCCAGAGGCCAGGACCCTGTCAACATCAGCCTCAGCGAGCAGGGAAAACTGGTTCAAATAAGGACCAGAAGACGGCCACGGAGCCTCCAGTTCACTAATTGTATCAAGGGAGGCAGGGAGGTTGTGGCGGAGCGACAAGACTTTACCCGCAGAAAAGCTTAGAAACGCTTCACAGCCAAGAGCCAATTGAGGATTTTTAGAGCCCTCATTTAATGGTGACAAAGACCGAATAATGCAAAACAATTGGGCTGGGCAAGAGCTTGCGGATGCGAGAGAAGATGAGAAATAGTCTCTCTTCGTCCTCTTCGTCGCCATCTCATAGGCCTTCATAAACGTTCTATAAGATGTTCACACAGCTTCATCATGAGACTTCCGCCACACTCGCTCTAGCCGTCTGAGCTGCCGCTTCATATGGCATAGCCCCTCAGTATACCATGGGGCTAGCCAGGTGCAGCATCGCAGAGGGCGCCTGGGACCAATCACCTCAATGGCATCGGAGAGCCTGGAGTTCCAGTCCTCCACCTGCTCATCGAGGGTGCCGGCAGGTTCAGGCTCCTGCAGAGCATTCAGGAATCCTAAAGGATCCATAAGTCTCTGTGGGCGGGCATAAATCAGCCCGTCGCCTAGACAGGGTTGGCGTGGAAAGTCCACCCGTACCTTCAGGGCATAGTGGTCGGACCATGGCACTCTATCAATAGAGGATACAACCACATCAACTCCCGAACCAAAGACCAAATCCAGAGTTTGCCCAGCCTCATGAGTGGGGCCAGAATTGATCAAGGAGAGACCCAGCATAGCCATGGATGACACCAGGTTCACTGCCTCTGAACATGAGGCGGTATCGACATGGACGTTGAAGTCCCTCAAGACAATAAGTCCAGGGAACTGCAGCGTCCAGTCAGCCACCACCTCCAGCAGCTGTGGCAGGCCATCCCCTGGTGCGCTAGGCAACCAGTACACCAGGAAGACAGCCAACCTCTCTGTGGCCATCCACTCCAGGCCAACACACTCTATACCGGTGATCCTTGGGACGGGGACAGCCCTGAAGAGGATCGAATTTCGGATTAACATAGCCACGCCGCCTCCCCGGCCCTGAGTTCAACCCTGGTGGAGACACGTGAAACCTGGGGGCAAGGCTTCACCCAGAGCTACTGTGTCAGCACCCAGGTTTTGGTGATACAAGCCAGGTCCATTTGCTGGGCTCCGAGATAGTTCCGGAGTGTTATGGTCTTATTATTTATGGACCTGGCATTAATCAACACCATGGACGAAGCAGGGAGTGCCTGAACCTCGCAGCCCCCATTCCTTGAGATAGGCCGGAGGTCAGAAGGCGGGCAAGCAAAACTGCTTCTCACCTGCCGTCTCTCATATGGCCCCCTCTACCGTACTTACCCCGTCCCATAAGGACTGGGATCCCCTGCCCCAAAATTTCCGCTCTCACAGTCCCCTCCCATTTCAACCTAGGCAAGCTAACTTATAGTTAGTAGCACCTAACCCACTCCAAACAACTAATATTAAGAGCTAACCCATAGCTAATATAACTACCCTGTCTAGCCACTAACAGATATAAACCTAAAGCTAGCCAATTTCCAGTGCTATCTAACTCTAGCTACCCCTCCACTAACTAATACAAAAACTAATCAGATCCTCGTCTACCCACCTAACTATACTAACTCTAACCAACTCCGAAACAGAGAAGTCAGTGGCAGTTGCCTTATTAATATATCTAAAATGCTTCTATACTTCTCCCTCTGAATAAAAAATAGGCATTATATGTAGGAACATGCATGAGAATAAGGTTCTGGTTGGCAAAGAAGCTATGATTTCTTCTATTCATGAAGAGAAGGTAGAAAAGACAAAAATGCATGGATGGAAAATTCTATAAATAAAACAACGTTGCCATACTTTATATTACAGCTCCTTACTATAGCTCTGACAGAGATTTAATATGACAGCTACTGGACATTTAATGCCAACTGAATATTAAAGAGGTATTTAATAAAGGTGCAAGGGCATATTTCTGACCCAATCTTGGCAGAGTAGAGTAGCATTAAAGGAATAGGCAAAGAGCATTCCGATATACAGACGGTAAAGTTCTAAGAAAAGTTACACCTTTCTAACTTCTCTTGACTTAGCAGCATATAACTCTATTTAGGACTGCATTGTCAGACTTGCTGATGAAAAAATATTATAAGAGGGCAAGAATCCTGTTTCCAGTTGGGGATGGGGGTGATAAGCAATCTTTGATGTTGCATAGTCTGAAAGGTACTCCAGTGTAATTCTCAAGGGTGTATAAAGTAAAAAAGGAGGAGGAAAAGACTGAGTTTGAGTGGAGTCAGCCAGCTAGCTCTTGGGGCTGAAAGAGATAGGAAATTAAACCAAGGAAGAGTTTAAGAATAAAGGGGACTTGGTTTCTTCCAAAGAAAATGATTTGAATTAGTGGGTGCCAGGTCTACTTTTTCTCAGAAAGCTGTTTTGTCTACCTCTATATATTTAGTATTGCCAAGCTCTGTAGTTTGAATTCATGAGTCATCCCTACACTCGCCACCTTCTTCAGATTCAGGCACAAAGAAATGCATTTAAGCGTTGTTAAGGGGGGGGGGGGTGCCTATCCAGTTCATGAGCTTTTAATTGTTCAAAATTCTCATCATTTCCACAATTGAATTAAGAATTTTCTCACATGGCTGCATGACTTCAGCAACAGAAGTCATTAATTAAAACATCATTTGTTACACAATTAGAAAGGAGCTGGAATTCTTACATGCTCCCTGCATTAGGGTGTGTGTTTGAATAACTCTCACTTCCTTAGAGAATCGTGCTACAAAATTTAGAGTCTTATGAAATATGACATTTCTATGAGAATTTTGATGCCATAGATAAGGGCCAGTATTGGGGGGGGGGGGGGTCCTCTGTAAATGACATTCCATGAGGCTTGCAGAATAAGAACTACCAATGAAACTGCTTTTGCTCTTCATTACCATGAAGACATACTTTTTAAAAAATCACAAACCCCTTATAAATAAAAATAAACAATGTAACATGTTGTTACCAGCAATGCCATGTGAATTTTACTTTGTGGAAATAAACCAATACACATAATAAGAATTTAGAATTGATTAGGCAATTTAAAAATCTCTCAAGATTTGACATTATTTTTGACAAATAATGTGTCATCACAAATTACTGTTCAACTCAATTTTGGTGCTTTGTGATTAGCACAAATTATCCACTTTATATTAAAGGAATTACTAATGTGTTCTGTTTTAAAGAGCAGCAGTTTAAAATTTGAAAATTGTAGGATTAAATATACGAACATGAGCGTATCATCAAAAAATGTATGAGACAAAAAAGATACTGAGTGTAGTGCCTACTCTGAAGAAGACAGGTGTCAGGATGGGCCCCTTGGCTCATCCCCCCTCCCCCTTCCAGCCTTCCAGGAAAATCGCATCCCAGGCTTCAGCCTATAAAGGGCTGCGCCGGCATGCAACAAAAGCTAAAATGCAGCCACGGCTCTCCCAGGTGTGCCCAAGTCCTGTCTTCTGTAATGTTAACTTTGTATCTGAATGTTGGCATTCTTTCCTTTGTTATTTTACTGTAACTGCGGCTCTTGGGCCCAGCTAGAGGTGGGCCAAGGGCAGCTGGGATTTAAGGTGTTGTGCTTTCTATATTCCTCAGAATTCGTCTATCTCTCGCATGCTTCAGTTCTCAATAAAGTCTTATGTTTTTTAAAGAAAAACTACAGGTCGCTTTATTTTGGGACTGTGGTCTCACAAAAGGAACTGGCAGTGGACAAATTCAGTGGAATAAACCTAGGCCATTTCTGCATGGCAGCACAAACGGCTCTCCACCGGCATAACTAATGCCGGTGGAGGCTCGGGACCACTCGCACAATATCGTGCGGAGGTTGTTAGGAATGAAATTGGGCTCATCTCAATCTCTCAGTGTAACCTATCTCACAAAGTTGTTGTCATGAGGGCAGAGTGGAGGATGGAAAAATTATGTGATAAGCTGTTTTGGATCCTGATAATGGAGAAAAGTGGGATAGAAATAAAAAAGCATTAAAATAATATAAAAAAGCAACATTATACATCTCACCACATGGAGAGAAATATGGAGAGACATAAGTATCCAGGAATGGACTACATTTCTCCTTGCAAAAAGTGAAAGCTGTATTTTAGACACAGAGGAATACAGAACATTTGTTTCTCTGAATATGGAGGACAGAAGCATGAGCTTCCTGTTTTCCAGCATCTCTGCCATATCTAAGTCACTGTCTCAGAGACAGTGTGTGTATGTGTATAGAATAAAGCTAAAATATAGGATATAGATGCAAAAAAAAGGAAATGGGTTCTCAGTGAAACCTCCCACTTTGGGTTTGTGGTAGCAATTCAGTTTATTTCAAGTTCTGCAGAAGGTTTTGGGTTTGAATCTGGCCCAAACTAAACTTCCAGAGGTTTCACCATGCTCTTATTCATGGAAATGGTATTTTTATGACTAACCACCCTTCAATAACAAATTTCTTGTAAATCGAAGTGACATAGATTTGTGAACATCCAATTAGTGACTACAAATGCTGTTTAATCTTTGAAAGCAGTAAAAAGAATAAATATTTTGAAAAAATATGTTACTTAAAAAAAACACTTGTATGAAACCATTCCATTCCAGTCATGTTCAGGGCAGTTCAATTATTTCATTCAAGAGGAAATCTTGTCTTTAACTGAATAAATGACCAATGTTCTGACAATGGAGATCATTGCTTCTGATATTAAAACTCAAATAAAGGATAATTATTTGTTATGTATTGACTGCTATTTCCTCTGAAATTAAACACCTCCTTTTGGAGCTTGGGTTATTAGGTTAAAAGTTGAAAATGAGTTCGTTTCCTCCTGAATACTTTTCTACAGTATCCTTCCAAAGGCAAAAATGAAGAGTTCTCTTTAAATTAGCAAGCTGGATAACCCCCAAACTTTTCCCTAGTCATCTCAAATTCCAACCCCAAAGGATCCTTGGAATGCTTCAGCATTAAAAGAATTCAATTTGCACAAATCCAAACTCTTTTAACATTTGTGCTGGGGTGGGGGGAAATCTGTAAAAAAATAAATCAGTCTAATTCAATTGTTGTTTTTAAAAAGTCTTTTTTTCAAATCTAAAATGTTTGGAGTATGTTGCTAGTCCTGCTTGCTGAGAATTAGTTACAAACAGACTAGCCATAGGGGGATTACTCTGCTCTTTGAGGGGGGGGTGGGAGGTTTTGCTTATTTGCCAAGCCGCACTGTTGGAATAACAAATTCCCATTCGGACACAAGGAAATGAATGGAGGCATTGTTAGCTCGCAAAAGACAAGAACACTTCCTAAATATATCAGAGAGGCTGCCTATCATTTTCTTCCCTTCTTTATCCTTTAAGTGTTTTGATATGACTAATATTTTTACTAAAATACACAAGAGGAGGCTTCTTAAATCTCATCCAGACTTAATCCCTCCAGGCTTCCCCTGGTTTGTCAGTAGCCTAAAATGACCAGTTAACAAATACTGCTAGGGAGTAATGACAGCAGTGTAACAGTAGAATGGGAAGAATAAAATAAGAAGAAAGAGGATAATTAATCTCTTTACCTTATTTTTAAATACCCCATCATGTAAAATTTTGTACTTCTCAGCTCAATTCAAAAAGGTGGATTCAGAGTTTAGTTTTAGCCATGGGGGGTCTTAAACCCAAGACTGTTTCCATGTACTTTGTCACTCATATAAACAACCACCACACATATCTTGTACTAGCAGGGCACCCATGCTTTGCTACGCATACTTCATCACAGGCTCTCTATGAATTTCAGCGTGACATTCAGCATACTTTTTTACAGCCTGTTTGTAAACTTTTGAGTGACATGCAGCATATTTCCTCACAGCCTGTCTGTGGCCTGAAGGGTTTCGCATATTTTGCAGCAGCTTCCTGTAGTTGTCTTTTTATAATGCAATGTGTTATTACTCTCTTTCACCTGGTGGGCTCCAAAAGACGTCATGTGGAAGCAGCCATTGTATTTTCGTGATCCAGAAAGGAAGTGTTCTGCAATTGGATGCTGATGAGTGAGAAGGCTGTGAAGAGGTTCAGGGTAGGGTTGAAGGGCAGGGAGTTGGACTGTACCTCTACTGCAGTACATTCCTGGGGACACATCCCGCCACTTCAGAGCACGACACCAAGCACAGGGTGATCGGAGGCCGAGAGCAATAAATTTGTCTCCACAGTAATAAATCTGATGTCCATATGCAAAACCCAACAAATGTTTAGTAGTCCAAGGTGATAGTGTGGTTTGTAATCTGTTTTGATAGTATTTGGTTGTAGCGGTGTTGTTAACATGAGGGTGGGTGGAGGAGTACTTTTTCACAGCCTGTCTGTTAACTTTGGGGTGACATTCAGCATACTTTTTTGCAGCCTGTTTGTGAACTTTGGGGTGACATGCAGCATATTTCCTCACAGCCTGTCTGTGGACTGATGGGTTTGTTTTTGCATATTTTGCAGCAGCTTCCTGTAGTTGTCTTTTTATAATGAACTGTAAAGCGCTTTCTGTGTTTAATTCCTCTTCTCCCTGTAGCGGTTTCAGCAGAAGGGATAGGTTTGCATGCGTTGTGGAGGGCAGTGTTAGAGTGCATTTGGCATACCTTAGTGAAATACATGAAGCTGGTAGTGCTTAACTGTCACCCTTAGAATGTTCATGTCGCATGTCTGTGGACTAAGCAGTTGATTTAGCCTTAGAATGTTCGTGCAGATGGCCAGAGATGAGCAGTGAAAACAGTAAATGTGTAATAACTCAAGTAAAACTGAATATTTTGAAAAATATTTTCTTAGTGAGCACCTGGAGTACGTAAGGAACAGGTGTGCCAAATTTCATGTGTGTGGCTTCAGTGGTTTTTGAGTTCTGTGCATGAGTCAGTCAGTGAGTGATATTTCGTGTTTATAGATATAGATTAGGAAGCATGACTTTGACTCCAAAGAGTGAAGATTAACCATTAGCATGTCTTTTTAAGTGAACTACTGAGTGGAGGATTTTTTTAAAAAAATATACTGACTGACATTAATTTATGGGTGACAAATCCATGTAACATTTTAACAGCCTCAAGATTTATTCTGTTGTTTCTTTTTAGAAACCTGAATGTCTAGTAGACTTTTTTTTTAAGTACAAGACAACATAACAATATTCAGGTAAAATAAGTTAATCCACTTGTGGCTAGCTAAACAAAACAAATATATAATGTACTCAGAAAAATCAGAAATAGCACTGATTCATGTTTGAGGAGTGAGGCTTTCAGTCTCTCAAAAATGGTGATCAGTGCCAGGGGCGTATCTTGGAGGGGAGAGGCCATGCGACCCAGGCACACCTTGCCTCAGTCACATGGGGGGTGCATTTGCCCACCCACCTACACCCTATCCCCAGCCAGGAAGAGGAAGTGGGGCTGATAGTCAGTGAGAGAGTGCAGAAGGTCATCAGCAAGCAAGTGAGAAATGTGGGCAGGTTCCTTCTTCCCCTCCAGGCCAGGAAACTGAGGAAGGGGAAGCAGGGTCCTGTGGGAGTCTGAGACTGCATGTGCCTGCAGGCCAGCAGTGGCAAGCAAGTGAGAAAGGCAGCAGACAAGTGTGGGGAAAAGAGCAGGATGCAATCTCTCCCCTCCCCCAATTTTTGGCTAATCCCCTCCAATTTTTGGATAAGCCTAAATTTGAGGGCTGGAAGACCTTTAGGAGCCTGGAAGACCTTTAGGAGCCTAGAAACCTTTAGGAGCCCAGTCACACAGATCTCTAGGGGCTAGTGGAGCAACAACCCCCCCCCCCACACACACACACAATTTGATTTCCACCCAGGATGTTTTGAGGTGAATACACATCACGACTACAATTCAAACCCCAGGCAAAATGTGGCCCTACTTTCAAGAGGATGCATATCTGGATGAAAACTGAGATCTGGACTGGGGTTGTCCTAGAGTCTCTAGTGGTGGATGCCCGCAGAGGGGGAGGGCACAAAATCAATTCTTGCCCCAGGCTCCATTTTCTGTAGATACGCCACTGATCAATACTTCCAAATGGGCAAGCTAAAATAATTTAGCAGACTGTGAGAATATATTCTACACTAAATAACACCAGAACTCAAAGTTTGTTGTGGGTCAAAAGCATGCAGTCCCCTGAAGGTCAAAAGCATGCAGTCCCCTGGTAACAATTCCCACAACAAACTTGGGGAAAGGTAGGTTGGACAAGAAGGTAGACCTAAGTAGATGTTTAGAAGCATGTACACCGTATACATGTAGAGGACAGCCGGACTGTGTCAACTCTTCCTGTGCCTTATATCTATGTTTTCATACAAATGTCTGCAGAAAGTTTTGCATTGCAAAGTATCAGGAATGCTTCATAACAACACTGCAGATCATGTGAAAGAACCATGCGCATACATTTGTACATGATATGGGTAAAGCCCATTGCTGCTGTTCAGATGAACATGCAAAAAGCCGAGGCAGGAAATAGTGTGTGTGATCTTGACCCTATCTACAAATATGCACTTTCAAACATGTTCAGATGGCTTCTTTGTTTCCCAGAAAATGCATAAGACTCTCTGTGTACAGGGAAAGTGACTTGCTGAATAAAGAGAGATAAAGATATTTCTCCTTCATTAATTCAACTTCAGCGAAAAACTTCCATTGATTTTTTTTTCAAAAAAGGTAGAAATTTCATCATCATTTCACTTTTAATTTAAGACCTTTTTTCTCCCTAGTTTCCACAATAACTTTTAAAGCAAAGACTTCATGATATTGCATTATAGCTTGTAACACAAGAGTCTGATTTCTCACTCTGAGAACCAGTTCTCATTACCAGTGTTTCATAATTTTGGCTTTCTAAAAGTGGTTTGTTGTAAGATATAAGGCTTTTGTTTTTCATTTCCCAAACTTGAGTTTCAAACCTTTGAAAACATTCCCACATATGTGAGCCAAAATCGTACAACATCTCTCTATCATGCTATCCAACAATATATCACTGTTTTTATTATACCTAATAATTTGGAGGATGTTAAAGCTCTAAATTTAAATATGTTCTTTGCTGAGTAGTGCTGCACTGCAGCCAGCTGAGAAGACTGCTGATCTATCATTTGGTTATGGGGGGGAAAAAACTTATTTTCCCACATTCTCAGAACTTTTAACTCTAGGATTCAGTCTTCTCATGCATTTCACCTACCTAATAAGTTCAAAGGGGGGAGTACAGTGGCAGCCGGGGATAGCACCGTGGCACCCCCTCCAAACAGGGAATTGTTTGGTGGCATGGGCATGAGAAGAAAAGGAGAAAACAGTCACCTCTTCCCAGTCTCCAAAATATGCATGCTTTTTGATTGCATGCTTTTTGATTGCACTGCTGGGAGGGGGAATTCCCCGCCTCCAGGAACACGCACAGAATGCCATTGCAGGCATTTTCAGTGGTGGTCAGCCACCATAGGACCCAGATTCCAGATCTGGGTGGTGCAGTGGATGGCTGCCAGGGTAAGTCCCTCAGCACCAGAATCTGTGCCACCCTCCGCGATGCTGGTGGCAAGGATGCTGGCGCAACCCTTCCGATGTAGCTACAGACACCCCTCATTTTGATTGCACAGTTAGTGTAGTTGAAGTGGTTTTAACTTTTTTATCTACAGTGTTTGTTATAACATGAAGAATATCAGTGACCAAGAGATTAATATGAAATGTACCACTAAAATGCTTTTACATGCCATGCCAGTTAGCACAAAATTACAGTCAGCATCATCTGAGTGAGGAATGTTACAGTGCACAGATTCTCTAGACTCTTTTACAGTCAGTGTGCCTAGAGTGGAGTAGATCTGCACAGGACTTCACTCAGCAGAGTTACATCTAAGCCATATTGACTTCGATGAACTTAAAAGGATTGCTTAGGATTGTATTAGGTACCTACACCCTTTTAAAAACTCGGACTGTCGACAATAGTACCTTTTGGGATGCTGTTCTTGTAAATGGGAGCTGGACTGCAACCAAGAATGTAACTATCTGAAGCTATTTTCTTAAAGTATGAAAAGCAGACTCTGGCAATCTCATTGAGCAATAATGTGAGACTAGACACAACTAAATCAAAATATGTTCTAAATACAGTCTCCTGCCAAAACTGGATAATTTTGTCATCAAATGCATGACTCTGCACCAAAAATTATTCTTTTTTCGTGTCCAGTGACAAAATAAGTTTATATGGAGCTGCTTTACTTTTATTTAACAAAAATGATTATTTGGAAAATATATTTCTGTGTCCATTACACACACACACACACACACACACACACACACACACACACACACACACACACACACACACACACACACACACACACACTCTTACTTCATATGGTCTCATAGAGGTAGCTGTGTGAATTACAGTTTAGCAGAATAATTCCTCATGCCTCAAACAGAATACTTACTCAATTAACATTTATTTGCTACTGTCCCTAAAAAACAAGTCATGAAAATAAGGAGCTGGATTTTCTGGCATGATGGGCTTCATCTTCTAAATCAGTGCTGATGGACACACAATAGCATAGTGCTGATGGACACACACAGTGGGTCCATAATAGCATAGGAGAATGCAGCTATGATGGCTTGTAAGTGGACCATCTTAAATCAATCTCTGCTTCTGGGCAGTTGCCAACAGTGTAATGCCACACCATAATTGACTTTAATTGACAAATTTATTGGCAAGCTGTCCAAAATCAAGGATTAAACAGGCAAAAAGAATGTGCTACTTTCTCTATATTTAGGTCTGTTCCTTACCTTTCTTGTGAAAAAACAGATGACCTCAGTTTTCAAGAATGCCAGTTTGACACCTTTAGGGGCAAGAATAAAAAACACCTGTCTAATTATTTATCTGATGGATTGACGTCTAGACATCTTGAGTAGGAGTAGTGAGACAAAAAGGGAGAATCAGAATGTGTTTCAAGTAAGGCTGAGAAAGGAAAATTGGATTTGCTTTCAACTGACATCCTGGTAGTCAGGAATGAGTTAATGCCATATAACTACATGTAAAGAAAAGGGTTTAATATCTGACGTCAGTTAGTGAAGAGTGGATTATAGAGGAGTGGACTGAGAATTTTTTCACACTCATGAAGCAGACATCTATCTATCTGGTATTTGAGCTGACATGTGCTGTGCTTATCTCTATTGCACTGGTTTATTAACTAAATCAGGCATTGCACTTTGTTTGACCAACTGAAGTTTCTTAGCAGATAATTCTGACAAAATTTAAATTCAGTATGAAATTAGACCATCTTGTGGTTTTCTCTCAGGCATACTATGATATCAGGAGATCTTTCAATTTACCTTGAGCTTTGCATTAAGATTAGAAAGTCAGCCAGGGGAATGCCTCATTCATTGGTCAGACCCAAAAAAGAGTAAGGATTTGCTGATTTCCCAAGGGACTCTTCTATCCTCTAGAAATATTTCTATAAAACATTATGATCAAGGAATTGAATTGCTTTTGATAAGCTGTTTGATCAATGGACTTCACTTGATTGGCATAAGTGAAGTTGTTCAGTGATGAACTAATTGATGAGGTTAATTGATGAACTAATTGATGAACTAATTGGTGAGGTTAAGAGAGGGTATCCTGCAAACTATAAACAAAAACTACTCCTACTAAATCTTTAAAATGGTACTTTTTGGATTAGCTGTTGTTTCACCCTATTGTAAAGAAATGTTCACATCTTTATGCTTTGAAATGGTTCAAAAGGGTGCATTATGTGCAAGCTGGTTTAAACTTGCATTGTTTTACAGATACAATATTTTGGGAGAATGGAGAATGTGAAACAGAAGAAAGGGGACATGCGAATACCCCACACTAAGAAGCACTACTTATAAGGAAATAACAACTAGTCTGCTTTATGTGAAAGTTGCATATGATAAATAGTATTAAAAGATTTTGAAGCTTTAGACAACTTTACACAACTTTAAACAGTGAGGCAGTGCTTGTAATACCAAGCAAAATTAATTAATTAAAAATACCCATATCTTATATCATCCTGTATTATTTATGTCTTAATTATCATCATTATCAAGAATTATATAAAGCATTGATATAACTTAAATATTCAGCTTACGGACATTGTTCTCATTTCAAATTGTACCAAGGATGTGTTTGCCTGTGCTAAAAGGCATCTTGCCTGTGCTAAAAGGCATCAACATCTGCAGTGAATGCATTGGTTTTGGTTGGTTAAATTCTGACTCCCAATTTTATTTAAACATGGTGTTTCACATTTAATAAGAAACATTTTTTTCCTTGGGACACAAGGAGGAAAAAATTAAATAGGGCAGCAGAATCTCTTTATTTTACCTACACGCAGCTTACTAAATATACAGAACCGAAAATAGCCAGGAGATTGGGGGGGGGGGGCGCAAGGAGAGAGAGAAAAAGAGAGAGAACAGACCTGAAGAGTGTTTTAACAGTGAAGTAAAACCACAACTAATGACTTCAGGAGACAGGAGTGAGGTGGACAAGCACAGCATTACGGTTTTAAATATAAAATATTTGGCTTCACCTCCCAAGTAAGTGGGCTGGCACAAATTCAAATGGGCTAGTCTGGCATGCTAGTGCCTCTAAAAGGGACCACACTGCCTGATGGAAACAACCACAAAAGCCACAGAGATAGCACAGACTTCCAAAGGCAACATGAAGGCAACCAAATGGGCAGCTCAACTATGCCAGAGCTATTGCCTTGGCAGAGGGCAGCTAGGCCTAATGAAACAACCTATCCTTCCATAAGAAGGAAAACCAAACTGAGAGAGCAGAATGGGACTAAATTGGCTGGTGTCAGGCAAATTTACCAAAGACCAAAACTAAATTGTACAGATATAAAGTTTTTGGGAAAGGGGGGAAGACATGTATTGCATAAATTAAAGCAATCTTCTGTGTAGCTACAATTTTCTTAATTTCTTTATCGAAAAAGTAAGTAGCTTTAGTTATGATACTTTAGGGGAAAAATGTGAGACTAGAGCTCTGGAAACCACTACAAAGGTTGATTCCCCACTGGAAAAATGAATGTAGATACTAATCGATTGGGGAAAAACCGGAACCTTTTGAGCACAGCTTCAGTGTCCCCACTGCAGCTTCTGCCCCACAAACGATCCTTGTTCCCAGAAATGCAGCAGCAATGAAAGATTCCCCACTGAGGCGGATTGAACACGTGATCTGCTCAGGGGCTATCCTGATTGGCTGCTGCGTTGTGTTGGGGCGGGATTTTTTTATTTTTAACCTTGCAGATCCACTCTATGCAGAGACAAAGAAACGGGCGATTAAAGCAAACCCCTGTTTCTGTGCACCTCCATGTAGTCGGAACCAAGTGGATACGATGTGTAGCACTGCTTTGTATTGCCTTCTACTCAGTCAATCAGTCAAAAACGGCCCCATGTTGCTTCGAATCCACATGGATCTCCGGTCCGCGAAGTAAAAAATGGCTGTGCGCACATTGCGCACAGTCCACTACGTTCTCATTGGATTGGAGGCTCCACGTCACTACCAGCAGCGGGAAAAATGAATCTGGATTTCCCTCCCCCAACGTCTCCACCGCTCCAGATTGCCCACGCGGTTTTTGAAAAGGTCTACTTTCTTCCAGGTTCTAAAATAACACGTGCTGGGGTGGGAGGGAGCACCAGAAATGGGATGAAAGCGTGTTTGGCGCTGGTGCAGTGGGGAGTTCTGCTGGAAACCTGGATATTTTGTGTGACGATCGCGCATTTAATCCTCAATGGGGATTCGACCAAATATTCATGCAAGTGCTTGGAGTGTTTTCTCACATTTTTAGAATGCATTCAGGGAAGTTGCTCGATATGGTTGAACAGCAGGGCATGAGCCAGCCCTGTCCAAATTGCCAAACGATTGAAAGAGTCTTTCAGGTTTCCACCTATCTATTCAAATATTTTTCCAAAACATTCAAGACTGAAAATCAGTGTAAGAAGTGACACTGAAATGATTTAGGCTCTTATGAGATCACAACACAAGACTGCTTCTTGAATAAGTCTCAAAAAGAAGACATTGTGTTCTCACGTGCTCTATGAATGATGATCCCATAAACTGAAACTTAAGGAAATCTGTTTTTAATTAACCTGACAGTCATAGAGAAGCACGTATGACAAACTTGGATAAGTTATGCATCTATTTTACTGTAAGAAAGTTGCAAGAAACACTGACAGGATAAGTCCATTTGTGCAACTAATCAGCATCATATGTCACACAGCAAACACAAGTCCCATTCACGATTTACAATACACTTGATTTTTCTTTACACATGTATTAGATAACTCTTATACTGCATTCAATGTTTGTAGAGTTGATTTAAATCCCATATTTATCCAGGTACTCGTCCCAAGTTTCCTTGGAACAAAGAATGAACGCTGGCTTTTCAGACAAATGGATTTATACCCTACTCTTCTCAACTGTAAGGAGTCTCAAAGTGGCTTAAACTCCATCCTTTCCTCTCCCCAAACAGACACCTTAGGTAGGTGGGACTAACAGAATTCTGACAGAACTATGATTAGCCCAGGTCACCCAGCAGGCTTCATATGTAGGAGAAGGGAAACAAATCCAGTTCCCCAGATAAGAGTCTGCCGTTCATGTGGAGGAATGAGGAATCAAACTCAGTTCTCTAGAATAGAACCTACCTGCTCCTAACCAGTACACCATGCTAGCTGGGTGGGTGGAACCACATCAAGTTCTGGTAGCTAATACTGTGCATGCATGTGCATGTATGTATATATATGTATGTGTGTATGGGGGTATATATATCTCGACTACAAAACAAACACCTAAAATGTGTGTATAAAAATAAATACAACACAGAAAACAGCAGGAACTATACCATAACTGAACTTGAGATAACCCCCACATCCTCCTATGTCCATGGTGGCGAACCTATGGCACTCCAGATGTTCACAGAATACAATTCGATCAGCCATGCTGGCAGGGGCTGATGGGAATTGTAGTCTGTGAACATCTGGAGTCCCATAGGTTCGCCACCACTGTCTATGTTAACCCATGTGTCTATATACACATGACAATATTTCTAGTTTAACGTTTTCATCTGGGTTTACTTTGTTCCAACAAACAATAAAAGGCCTGCATCTCTGAATAAACATTGTTTTGAATAAATGTTTTTTCCCATTTTGTTCATCAAAATGATGAGCTAGCGCAGTGGTGGCGAACCTTTGGCACTCCAGATGTTGTGGACTACAATTCCCATCAGCCCCTGCCAGTATGGCCAATTGGGCATGCTGGCAGGGACTGATGGGAATTGTAGTCCATAACATCTGGAGTGCCAAAGGTTCGCCACCACGGAGCTAGCATTTCCTAGGCCAAATTTCCACGGCATATCCTATCTTCTGTATCTAATTTTTTTGCCAGTAGTATTCTAGTTGCTACGACTCCTTAACACGTAACCATATTTCTTATCCAGTTTTTTTCACATCTGACTAAGATGATTAACACTATATTAAACATTACCTTGCACATCAAAATTGCAAATAATTCTGCATATATCTAAAAGTATACAACTGACCTTGCTGGGCCAAAGTGCACCATAAATGAAATTCTTTTGTTCCCAAGCATACACATCCATATAAGGGAAGATTCTTCTCACCCTTTAAAAAAATGTTGCTTCTCTTGTCCAATGGAAACTGAATATGTTTTTTTTTACTCATCATTTTTCATTTTCTTTATCTTTAAAAAATTCCAACTGTTAAAACACACACACAGTATTATGAGCTTCTTTTTTTTAATTGTGAATTTGCTGGCAACCCAAACTTTTGTGAGAGGCAACTATACATATTTATACAAAAGAAGATGGCCTGTGTCAGATATGTCAAGCTATGAATCTGGCACATATGATATATCCACAGAGGTCAGGTTTTCCATTTTAAATAAACTATTTCTAGGCCTCGTGGTTTCAAAAACAATATTTTAGATTTCATCTAATGAAGCATTTCTAGAAAGTTTAAATCAACTATTTTGAAGAGTGATGGGGAATGTTCTTACTCTCCCTCTCACACACATACAATGTCAGTAATAATTGCACAAAATCTTTGAAACGCACTATGCATGTTTCCAAAATAAAATTATCAAAGTATTTCAGCATGAAACTGCATGTCTTATTCACACACATAATTCCTTTGATGTCAATGCAAATAACACAAACCCAAATGCTGATTTTAAAAAAAGACATTTCTGGCAATATTCTGGATCACTCTTTCCTACTTATGCTAAACAATCTGACTAAAAACCAGTATTGTTTTGCTATTGCTATGTATGCTTATCAAGGATAGTATGCAGTTTTCCTAGCACTGCAGCTCTATTCTACAGAGGCTATAATTAAAAATGCAATCTGGACACCTAATAAAAGTTTTGACAGCTACGCCCAGAGTGTTTAAATTATACTTACAAAATGCCAGTACCCAAGTACAATGGGCTAATTTTATTGTTAAACATTCCAAAAATAATAATAATAATTTGCCATGAAAAGGGAGTCTGTAAAGGGAATGGTGGTATAAAAGCTGAATAAAATAAACAAAAATTTAATGTGTTGTGGGTCGTAATGAAGGGAGAGGACACAAGTTCGCACAGTTCCCAGTACTAAAGCAGGTTTGTCCCGCAATTTTTTCCTCATCCCGGGATTTTCAAAAATTATTTTTAAAAATTCCGCATTGCACCCACTACCATGCAAACTCCACAGGTAGAAACAGTTCATTTTTCCCACCCAGCCGCCTGATCTCCCCATCCCACTGCCTGGTCCACTGATCTCCCCACCTGAAATCATGTCAGTTTTCAACTCTGTTGAGCCGCTGACCATTGCAGCCTGCCCTTCCTGAAACGTTCCCCCAAGCATGTTTTCTGCTCATGGTAACGACCAAATGCCATTTTGCCTGGGTTAATCAGGAAAAGAGTCCCCAAATGTCCTTGTTTTCTTTTCTGTACATGCACTGGTTTCTCAAAGTGCATAGCTGGGGAGGTGTGTACTTTGGGCCAAATCTTAGTGGGCATATCACCGGGGGGGGGGGGGGGGGGGTCTTTCATTTTCCATAAAAATATGAGAACATGAGTGGGAATGTGATGTGAAAAGCAGGTGCAAAGGCGAATGCCAGCAATTTAAAAGGCAGGGAGGAGTTGTTCATTCAAGCTGCCGCCCAAAAACAACAACCAAACAGAATGTGAGACACTGGGGATGTTTGAACATGTGTGTTTGTGTCAGCTTGCAGTGTAAATACAAAAGACCCAGGCTCATGCGAAATAAACTGGAGTATTTCCTCCTGGTCTTCACTCGATTCCTTCACACAAACAGGCAGCCATGCACAGGGAGAAACCAAGATAAAATAGACCCAGATTATAAAATACCGATTGTAACCCGGTATAATTGTGCCATGCAAAAATGGTCCTTAAGTGTTATCTGCCTACAGACAGAGTTTTCCCTAGTAGAGAATACAGATTTGCCACTACCTCTGTGGCAGTAATGGAGATACAGAGCAGATCAGACACGGAATGATTCAGTAGTGCCATTGAAGACTCTGATGTGGCAGGATACTGCCTCCCTCAACTTTACTCCATTCACTCAAGTAATTGAGACAGATACATCTAGACGGTCAGATCTGAATCTACAAGAACTACATCCTGCAAGATTATGTTGGAAACCTGCTTTGTTTCCATTTTGTAATGTTCCAAATAAAAGGTTATTTCAGTAAGAACCCTGAATTATAGCTACCATAAAAGCCAACGTGGTGTAGTGGTTAAGAGCAGTGGACTTTAATCTGAAGAACTGGGTTTGATTCCCCACTCCTCCACATGAGCAGTAGACTCTTATCTGGTGAACTGGATTTGATTCTCCATTCCTAGGGTATAAATCCTAAATTCTTCGCCCTTATCATCCAGTTCCAATTAATTCTAGGCCCAGTTCAGGCATTTTCTGAACTAGTGGCAGAATAGTAGACACCATCTCCCAATCACTGTATGTGGGTGCCCAACAATTCAAGCCAAAAAGAATTGTGTGACTCAAGAATCCATGTAGAAAACAGGTTTCACATATGGTACTTCTGTCTGGATGAAATCTGTCTCAAACACGCGAACTGTCTTTTAGAGGTCAGGCTGTCCCTGAGTCTAGAACTATTAAGGCTCCAACAACAAGAGATTAAAGAGTTACATACAACAAGGACTCTTGCAGTGGGTACAATACATGGATTTGCCATTAGAAATGCCACAACACCACAATTCAACCTTCTTGGGGATTGAGGGAGAGACTACAGTCAGTTCTGGTAATTAATACATACTTGGTTTAAGATCATAAATATTATACACACACACACACACACACACACACACACATTTCATACGCATGGAAGTACTTCTATGTACTATACAACTTTTGCTATCAAATGCAATCAATTATTATGTATTATCTGTATATTAAGTGGCTATACAGATAGTATGAAGCATTTTTAAGCACATGTTTATTTTTCAGGATACTGGTTAGCTCCAATAGAATGGATCATGTATCCACAGTTAATCACATGCTCAGCTCCACTTTGTCAGCTTGCTTAGAATAATCTGTGTCATGCAGATAGCAGATAGGATCAAATATTCAACTTGTTTAGTTACAACTTATTGTCTCAATGTTCCAATTATTCATGCTACTCTACCATAGCTATTCTCAGAAGACACTGTAATAACTTTAATTATTAGCAGGTTTGTGTCAGCTAACAGAATTCTACAGCAAATCTCATTTAACGGTTTTCCTAAAACACCAGCTGTTGAAATTGCAAGTATTCTGGCTTTTACTACATTTCTAGCCAGTCCATTCGGTTTCCAGTGTTGAAAGAACTACCGCAGCATACCCTACAGGCACAGAAAAACACAATAATAAATTTTAAAATGAACATTTACTTAACTGAACAACGAGGTCTAGGCCTTGTGCTTTTTTCTCCCCTAACATTTGTTGCTTTCAAAGGCTTATCTGTAAATCAATGTTATGTAAATCAGTGTTATGTTTTGATTTCAGTAGTTTGGAGAGGGAAAAATCCTTCCTATTAGCAGCTAAAGGTCTTTCAGAAAACAAGATACTATTTATGTAAATTACACGATGGCTATAAGTTAAAATTTACTGACCAAAGTCACATAAGTAATTCAGAAGCATCAAACTTAATGTGAAAGACGAAGAAACAACCTACATACTCAGCAGAATCTTACTGTGCAGTTTTTGGCTGGACCTCATTATTTCTGGCTTCAGGCAGCATTATGAATACTCTCAGATTTAAAAGTTTCCTAACCATAGCAAACTACTATGATAGGCAGAGGGGTTCTAGTTTAGGGCTTCCCTGTCATACAAACCCTCACTATTGGAAAATTTTCAAATGTAAGAATCTTCCCTGATCTAAGTAAGTAAAACATTAGAGTGAGGTCCAAATGCCATTGGGATCAATGAATTCTCTCGTGGCAATGAAGTTTTTTCCTTGCTCCCAGAAGCAAATAGAAAATTTCTGCTGTCTGAATCAACACACAGGTAGGAACACTAAAGCCTCTGGATCACATAGTTGCTCTCAAGCTCTCAGGCTGTAAGTGTTCTATATTTCACCTTCTCCTTAGTCTACTACTGATACAGGTAGCTGAATCCAATGGGGGCGGTAGAGTGGGGGCCAGGGATGGTGCTGCAGGGCCACCTTCAAAGAGGCATTTGGAAATGTGGGCACTGGAGGAGAATGAGGAAAACTTCTTATCACCAAAAGCTTCTGAGATCAACCGCCACATAGTTGCACAGCATAACAGCCCCTCCACTGGTATATTTGTTTCTTAGGCTAGTGGAGTGGGCACCCATGTCAGCGCAATCCTGCACTACTTCCAATGATCCCTGCATCCCCACCCCCACCCCCTTTGGACTGCACTCTTAGTTCTGCTTCATCCTTTAGAAGGTAAACAGACACTGGCCCTTTCCACACAAATAAAATAAAACATTTTGAAGCAGAAAATAAAAAAGTTTCCTCTGTGGAATTCTGCATGGTTTTTAGTCCAGAACAGTTTTTTCCTGCCTCAAAAACATTTTATTTGCATGATGTTCCCAAGCGATTCTTTTTTGAAAATCGTTTTCTAGAAATGTTTATTACTTGAAACAGTTTTCACTTGCTATGCGGATCCCTTTGAAACATTTCCCAAGCCACTCTGCAGCACCTGAACTTCCTCACTGGCACCATTTTGTAAGCTCATGCTAGCAGTCTTGCACTGCATTTCCATCATTTAAACAAACATTCAGGAGGGGGATGTCACGTCTACATAGAAAATCACAGGATGAGGCTCTGAAGCCTCATAGCATCAGATCTACAGATCTGTTTAAAATATCTAGAATAACTACAAAATAGCAGCCTGGAAGTGTTTTCGAGGGGATGAGTGCAGACAAATGTTGAGTTTTTAAAATGTTTTGAAAACATTTGCAAAACATTTTCAGGGGCTTGTGTAGAAAGGGCCACAGTCAAAAGCTATAAAGACGTACAGTATGAATTAAATTCAACAAAGAATGGCAAAGATAAAGTAAAGTGGAACGTCAAGTTAGGATGTGGATTATGGAGGACAGCAGAACAGAGAAAGATGGAATGGAACAAATGGTATTATGAGGAATACAGTGAACGGGAAAGCACAACACTCAAGGAGAGAAGTGTTGCTGAAGTAAAAAGGTTTGAGGGATGGTATGACAAGAGTTAAATTCTTGGTGGGGAAAGAATAAATTACCCTCTTCCTTCATTCCAGATACCATTTTTAAATTGCAAACCTCCTCCAGCTGCAGTCTGTAAAAGAAACAGGAAAAAAACACATGGAACATATAGATCTTTCCTTTATTAATCTCCATGATTTCTTCTGGATACGTGAAGAAATCAAGGAGCCAATGTTAGATAGCTCAGTATAAAGTAACCAAGGATGTCTGCACAGGTAAACCTGTTCAATCATATCTCTTGTGTATCATGTACATTTTAGCAGTGGAATTAAATGCACCAATGCAATCTACAGGTTTGCACAGATCTAACAACGTGAACTGGTTATAATTTTTAATTAATTAATCTAGCATAAATCAATGGGATTTTATGCATTTTCACTTAAACAGTGCATTAAGCATTCATTAAAAATCAGGATTAACTTCATTTGCCATTCCTGTACTTATATTGCAAATAGTTTCTGTTTTAGAACAAGCATCTGCAAACAGGTTTTAGATACCTTATACAACCACTTTTTTTTGTACTTTTCAATAATCTTTATAGAGATTATGCAGTACCAGATGACAAGCAATAACATTAACTTTCTGACCAATAGGGATTTAGGGACTTAAACCTCCAGGACACATCATCTGTTTTTACACTTGGGTTGTACCTACTCAAATTGAATATAAACACACATATAAAATATAAAGTTGTTATTACTATTCTGTGTTATTACTGGTTAAATCCAACATGTTTTTGTTGTAAAAGGGAACTGAAAGAACAAACAGCATCCCCTAGTGTCCTTTCCATTTTTTGCTTCACAAGTTACAGCCATGAATAGAGGTATGAGGTTTCTCCACCGCCATTCTTTACAATTTGGAAAACATTTGCGAGATAAATTCAAATGGCATGGTGATGAAAGTTCTTTAGTTACACAAGTCTGGATTTTTTAAAAAAAGATGTAAAAGTTATACACAGCTCTTAACCAAATTATGATCAACTGTGATCCTTGAAACAACTAAACATGAGAATTAGTTCATAAGAAAAATGCACAAATAATATTAAGAATTTTTTTTAAAAAAAAATTAAAGTACAGCTTTCAAAACAAAACCATCCAGTTGGTTGTATGATTGCAGAATAGTCTGAAGGACTTTTTAAAAAATCTGAGAATTGTTATAATATACAAAATCTGTACTTAAGAACTGATGCATGTATGGAATATACCAGTCCTGTTTATAAGAAGTCTAACAAACAATAATGTCCAGTGGTGGGATTCAGCAGGTTCGCACCACTTCAGCAGAACCAGTTGTTAAAATGGTTCTTGTAAAAAAAAAACCCAGTTGTTAAATTATTTGAATCCCACCACTGATAATGTACCTAATACTTTTTAAAATTATTTTTATCTACATTGAGGAAATACAGAGAACTTCTACTGAGATTAAAAAAAACAAGGGAGATAGAAGAGAAATGTTTCTATGCGAAAGAAATTAGAGGCTTGTGGATGGTGTTCTGATATGTAAAACAAGCAAGCAAATGAAATCTAACAGCAGACAATAGAGGACCACACACGTGGTGCCACAAGGCATGAAAAGGTAAGTAGAGCGGCTAGGAATGGTTACTCGGCAAAAGATGAACCAAACAACATGAGCAATTTGAAACATAATATGGTCTCTTGGGGAGGAGGATTGTTCAGTAGGGGAAAATACAGTTTAGATGTATTGAATATTAAGTTGCAAAAATGCAGTATACTTTAAGATAATTTGATGTGGTTACTGTTATACATCATCATAATTATGACAATATAATCAGCACAAGTCAAACAACCACCGTTCTAAAAAGCAGAACTTGAAGTCTTTGGTATGCATAGCTAGGGCATAGGCCCATTTTGTTCTTCTTTTATTATGACACACTGAATTATTTTCTGCTTCTGTTAGTCCATGCTCAGTTGTTTGACCTAAGTCAGATACTTTTTTGTACTATTTCTAATTATGTAATCTTCGTCCTGTTGTATTACTTATGCTACTTGGTTGCACTATTTTACACTGTGCAAGCTGCCTTGAGTCTCAGAGAGAAAGGCAGACTTTAAATAGATAAATAGAATAGAATTCTTCTCATAAAAACCTTGGATTATAAAGACTTAATGGTATGGCAGATAATAGGGCTTTAGACACCTTCAAGGGACACCTTCAAGGAAGACGCTGTAGGAGAAGGCAATGGCACCTCTGTTTCTCACAAGCCTTGAAAGCCCCTTTCTGGGGATTCCATAAGTCAGCTGTAACTAGAGGGTACTTTACACAAATTCACATAAAAGGCACTGTGGCTTGGTGGTAGAGTATATGCTTTGCATGCAAAAAGTCCCAGCCTTGGTCTATGGCATATTCATTTAAAAGAGCTTAGAGGATAGCAGCATGGACATCTCTCAGCATGATCAGCTGTTTAAAGCCACTGCTACTCAAAGTATATAATACTAAGACAGATGAATGAGTGGTCAGGTTCTGTATATATCTGTAAATATCACCATATTTCCAGGGACAGGATAACTGAAAAAGGAGACTACAGCAGCAAAATTGTAATACTAGAGGCCCAGGAGACAGGGGCTTGAGCGCAACAGGACTGAACCAGATAGCAGAGAAATGAAAGAGCCAAAAAAAATGGGAAGTGAGGGTGAAGTCTTGTTGCACAAGGGCAACAGAAATCATGCACTGCTAAAGGGAAGAGGAAGTCCTGCAAGTTAGGGTTGTTAACCTCCAGGTAGGGTCTGAGTTCTCCCTAGACCTAGAGAAAGTTGCACTTCAGAGGATGGATTTTATGGCACACATCTGCTGAGTTCCCTCCCCAAGTCCACCCCCAAATATCCAGGAATTTCTCAGCCCAGGGTTGTCAATCCTACTATGCTAGGAAACTTGCTAGGAGGCGGACTGCATTCTCCCCAACATTTCAGAACTGAAAACTGGGACACACTTTTGTATATACATTGATTCTCTCACACCAGGATCATGAAACTCCAGCTCACGCTCTCACAGCTTGCATACAATTTAAGGTATTTTCTGCTACATGATACTTATGAGTCTTCTCTTCAGTATCCTGGCTTGCACAAGCTATTCTGAATTAAGGGTCCATTAGTAAATTTACCTCATCTTTTTAAAAAAAGTTTAAAGATGTAGTTCATGTTAGATTTGTTTGTGTTTATGATAGAATAGCTATAATTCAGGTACATTTCTGAAACATTTCCTACTTTGACAAATTGTTACAGAAAAGTGAGGAATACTGCAGGAAGGGAACCAAGTATTCAAGTGTGAACAGAGGCATAGTTAGGGGAAATGGAGCCTGGGGCAAAATCTGAGTTTTCCACCCCCTCCCCCCATATGGGGCCACCCTCCCCCCATGACCAAACAACCTACTAGCAGCAAAGCCCATTGCTGGGAAGATGCAATGGGCCCTAGAAAAGGGTAGAAGAGGAAGGACCTCCCCAGCAATGGGCTTTAGTGAGGCTGTAGCACCCCTCAACCTACCCTTGATCAAGGTATGATACTTACTTGGGTGTGCATCTGTGGCTTGGGGTGGGACAGGTTGAAGAATGTGGCTTGAGGTAGGAAGGAAGGTAAGGATAGGTGCAGGATGGAGAAGAGTGGGGTGGAGGGAGGGTGAAAGGGCAGGCTTGGGATTGAGAGAGAGTGGAATGGGAGGCTTCTGGTGTGGGAGGTGAGAAAGGTGAGAGTTCTGGTGGGGCAGGGTGGCAAGGTGAGGCATGGGGGAGGGGAGGGTTGAAAGGTAAGGTTTAAGGTGGTGGGAGTGGGAGTGGGAGTGGAAGGTGTGGCTAGGGTGGAGGATGGTTGTAGGAGAGTATGAGTTGGGTCGGGTTTACAGGTTAGTGTTGGGGTGGGGCAGGGTTGGAAGTTGTGGATAGGGGAAGGGTTGGTAGGTAAGTATGAAGGTGGAGAGGGTTGGCAGGTTAGTATTGGGGTGGGGAGAGTGGCAAGGTGAGGGCTGGGGATGGGAGGTTGGCAAGGTGAGGCTTGGGACTGGGCAGGGCACAACACAGGGCTCTCCAGGTGGCAGTGGCAGGCGGAGAGCAGGGTCTGGCAGGGGGCAGGACAAGCTGATCCTTACCTCTTTCCTCGCTCGCTCACCGCCTACCACCGAGCCAGTCTATGCCAAGCCCCCCAAGCTGAGGAGGGCCGCCGGGGAGAAGGAGGAGGGGGGTTGATTTTCCGCCCCCCATGTGACTGTACAGCAGCCACCAGGGGCATTTGTCCCCAGATGTCCCCATGGAAGCTCTGCCTCTGAGTGTGAATACATGACAATTTTCACAATGCCTTCTCCAACAATTTCCTTGAAGAGATTAAAGAAAGACAAAACACAAAGTGACTTAATATGGACAAATAACAGAGAAGGACTACCTTTGGCAAATAAGGACAGCTGGAACATATCAGACTATGGATTTGATAACAATGGAGGGCACTCGATAACCACCACTGACTTGAACTCCCCATCCAAGATATTTTTACTATCATTATTTCTATGGGAGTAAAAAATGCCAACAAATAAGCAATATGAATGGTTGCACATGCTCACAAGCTCTTCAAAGTGTGGACCAGAAATTTGAATGCAAAAGCAAGCATATACTTCCCCAATAATATATTATATGTTGGGTTAGCTGTGTTGTGGGACCCTCTAATGGAGAATAATCAGAGGTGCAATGCTACACAGCATGAAAGAGCTAAAGACACAGAGCTAGAGCAAGTCCCACTTTAGAATGCCTTAAACACCCTGTGATTACTTTAACAACAAGTTGGGACTTTCCTGAGTTGCCCCACATATTTTCACCCTTATATGTATACACAAATAGACACCATTAAATCACTCACCCATGCTCTTTACAGGTATAAGACATATGACTCCACTCAGATACTCAACTCACTGGTATGTTCGCAACATCCAAACCCTTCTGCCAACTTCACCCTGCTCACAACAAAATACTGATTTCACACACAGTGATACACTACACTATGAGTAGTAACTACCCTTTGTTTTCAGAGTACAATTTCTTTCTCAGTGAACCCACTCCTCCATGTTAAAATACAGCAACCTCAGCAAACACCTGTGTGAACTTTCCAATTATCTATGGATAATAGGATCCTGAAATTATGTTCCCTCACCACCTAATTTCACAGTCTCCACAGTCTCTGTGTAGTCTGATGTGCACTAAGTGAGGTTAATCATTGGAAGTCCATAGATCCATTTTCAATCTGATGAGCAGTCTCTGTATGGGATAAAGATAAGCTTTTATTTTAAAACATTTTGGGATCTCCCTCTTTAAGACTATGTGAAACCTACATAAAATTCATATAAAATTTCAAAAACCTTAGGTTAAAAAAAATTGGATTGTTTGCAAAGCTTATTTGAAACTGTAGGAGTTCAACTCAGGCCCAGATTACCGGTACATGATCAATAAGTGGCCAATCTATCACAAGCTGAACAGGAGTTTAAAGCATGCCTGATCAGGAGACTGGTCTAACTATATCATGCCGTGGCTACATTCTTATGGATGCTTCCTGCACTGTTCTACAGCTTGCTTCCAAAATCCAGAAGCTAAAGAAAAACCACATTCATATATGGGGTGAGCTCCATATGTATTATAGCACATAATATGAGACAGTGGCACTGTTGCTTCAGACTTGGGTACCGAAAAGGTGCATGATGTATGAGGGGAAACAAATACTTCAAAAGCTAGCGCATCATGCACATTTCTGCTAAGCCACACTGGACACAGCTTGTGACTTGTCACTATAACCACCCTAAAAACGACATTCACAGTATTACTAGTTCTGCAAATGCTAAATAGGTAGAAAAGGGAAGAGTTTGCATTTATACCCCACCTTTTTCCCCTGTAAGAAGTCTCAAAGCAGCTTACAAACTCCTTCTCTTCCTCTCCCCACAACAGATACCTTGTGAGGTAGGTGGAGTTGAGAGAGTTCTCAGAGAACTGTGACATCCAGCTGAGGAAAGTACAAAACAAAACAACAGTAGGTTGCAACACCACAATATGAATTTCACATTTGTGACAACCAAGAGCAATTCTAAGAAGATTTACTCAAAAGTAAGTCCTATTTTATTCAACAGTGTTTACTCCCAGGAAAATGTTCTTAGGTTAATACCACTGTCCTAAGTAGCCACAAATCAAAACAAACTGTTGATAAATATTTCCAATGCACATATATACACCCTCAAGAAAGAGAAAGAAATCTGCCACTTATTAAAGAATGAGATATTAGAAGCTTATTCCAAATGATGACATGGAAAAGATATCAATTATAGGAAAAAGATATTGCATGGTTTTAAAATTTAGCCTGAGATGCATAATTATTGTGTTAAATTGAAACCAGCATGTTGATACATGCGCCGCATGCCTGGATAAATTATACAATATTTGAATTCTGCATGTCAGGAGTTGCAAATTTTTCAGTAATACTGGCTTATCTGCCAGAATAATCTGCTTCTTCGTTAACTCTCAAAAACCTGAGTTGCAAGATGCAAGCTATTGTAAATTGTAATGCCTATCTATGCTTTAATCTCTGAAAAATACAGTGTTATTTTTGCATTTAAAGTCAAATGCTACTAACTCCAGTGTAGTTGATCTGCATAAATTCCAGTGTCCAATCATCTGTCAGTCTGAAGACATAAAAAGTCTTAGTTCTCAGAACCATAGATGCAATGATAAATTTCTGATTTGTATACTAAAAACTGTTGGTGGTGGAATGTTTTCCCTTTTAGAAATACCACTACCACCCACACAGAAAACTAGAATGTCAGGCAGAATGCTATTCTAAAAGTCTCTGAACACACTTAGAAGTTAGTCAGTAATAATCCATATAACTGAAGTCACTTAAGTATATGCAAATTTAAAACTGCCTTGTTGATTTTAGGGTGAGAACAGAAAGCCAGCCAACTAGAAAATTCAAACTGTGCAAGTCAAACAACAACATTATCCAGCTTGTTATAATGCAGGAAGCAAGGGTAGCTCTGAGTCCACAGTGAGCCCTTCTGGATTTATACTACTCAACACCTTTGTCCAGATTGGCAAATAGCATCTATTTGTCTTCTGTCAACACAAAAGTAAAATTTCAGTTTTATACTGGCTATCCAAACTGCTGAACAATTTACATACCACAATTCCCCAGCTACCCAACTAAATCAGCCTTGTTAGGAAAACACACAGAACAAGGATGATGATTACAGAGGACATATTTGTACATGCTGTGTTGCATTACAGAATGTATTCTCCCTTGATTACCCAAGATATCAATCTGAACATGGACACACGCCAGTTATTTGTATGCACACTCTGAGACAGGAACAGCAATGTCTATTTATGCAATTGTAACTACACTAAGGACTCCAGGATGAAATATGTGGGTGTAGGTGACGCTTGGTCACTTTCAGCCATAGCTTTTAAACATCTCAAAGTGAAGTAGAGCAATCTTTGCTAGATTTTGTGATTAAAATTACACACAGCTGCATCATGATTTGTGGAATAGGAAATTCATATGGGAGGGGTTGGGTAAGAAAGCATGTATGATTCTGCAGTTTGTTGTATTGGCCATGATTAATGGTAGGCAAACATAATTTCTGTACCAGAGGGTACAATGATGGATAAAATTATTTCAAGTGGCTGTCAATATCAAATGTACTCATCATATCAATGATTAATTAATAAATGATATTGAGAATTGTTCCCACTACACTGAAATTGCCTTTAACAGCCAATATATTAAGGCTGTCCTATACTCTTAAGAAAACAAGTGAACACTGTAATGTCACCAATATGTGTATACCTAACTCTACCTTTCTGTTCTACCTAACTCCAGGGAAGTTGTTGATGTTCTAAACTGGTGCTTGAAGCCAGTAATGGCAGGATGAGGTTGAACAAGCAGAAACATAATCCTGACAAAACAGAGATTCTCTGGGTTAGAAAAAAAACTGATTAGAGACTTCAGATCTCTCCTGACTTCCTAACAGGGGTGATGTAAAAATGCTAGGAGAGCCCAATTCTGATCAGGGCCCTGTACCACCACCCCTGAGTCTATTTCAGTGGTTGAAAGAGTGTGGAGGTCCATGTTAGGAACTAAAGAGACAGTAGTGAAGTCCTTGGGGCGAAACCAGGAACATCATCATGTATAATTGTGCCCAGAGTGGAGGTTTGGACATGGGTTTCTCAGATCCTAGTTCAGCTCTCTAACCACTACACTCCACATGAGGAGTAGCAGTGGCGTAGTGATTAAGAGCAGGTGTACTCTAATCTGGAGGAACCAGGTTTGATTCCCTGGTCTGCCGTCTGAGTTGTGGAGGCTTATCTGGGGAATTCAGATTAGCCTGTCCACTCCAACATATGCCAGCTGGGTGACCTTGGGCTAGTCACAGTTCTTCTGAGCTCTCTCAGCCCCACCCACCTCACAGGGTGTTTGTTGTGAGGGGGGAAGGGCAAGGAGATTGTCAGCCTCTTTGAGTCTCCTCACAGGAGAGAAAGGGAGGATATAATCCACATTTACCTAGTGTTTAATAACTATATTGAGCTGACACAATCAAAGAGAACTTCATTACAATAAATTTTAAGTACAATTTGTTGTACATAAAGAGTCCATGTGCCACAATGGATATAAACATTAACAGAAAATAAACTATAATTGTACTATTAATTGCAGATGTCTGCATCTCTCTCCATCAGTGCTAGATAGCTGATAGAGTGGAAATAAATTGTCTGACTAAATATACAGCAGTTGTCTTGAGCTGTGACTTTCAATAGTGATATCTTTAATATTAGCATGAAATTTCTGATTGTTACTTCCAACTGCACACATACATGCATGCGAGGCTCCCCCTTGGCAGGCTGGTGATCCTACCACTCAATCTTCTCTTCCCAGACCCATGAGGTCACCCCAAGTTGGGTTGGTGAGCTCCTGTTGGCTGCATGGGACAGGCAGCTTCTTCCCTGCCAGCCAGGAAGGTCTGCTGGCTTCTATCTCACTGGTCCATCTCCTTGGCTCTTTCCTCCACTCCTTGTCCTTATGCCACTCTTTCAATACTCCACCTCTCTCTTTCGCTTTCCCTATCTACCACCACCCTGTGCTCTTCTCAATCTCCCTCTTTTATGCCTCTCTCAATCTCCCCCCCCCACTATGGCCTGCCAGCTGATCCATCTCAGTTGCACAGAGCCTTTGCCATACCCCCCCCCCAATTGGGCAGTGGGCTATCTGATGGTTTCCCCTTACAACCACATAGAAAGGAAAAGGAGCCCCTATAAGAGTTTACTAACTGAACTATCTTTGGCATGCTACTACTAAATACTCTTCAGACAGGAAAAGGCTTTTAGCTTTGGGATGGGGGATTCTTACTATAGTGAGGGATGTAGAAAACAAACTGTACCGTTTCACCACCAAACCTGGTGATATTTAGTATAGATTTGGTAATCACATAGGCAATTTGTTCTTTTATTTGATTGGTGGACAGACATTAGAACAGCTACAAGTATACAGGGGTGTTATCTAGGACTTGTAGCAACTTTAAGTATTAAGTTTTATGTGATCTCATTATCTGAAATATATTTTTAAAATTTTATTTTTAAACTCAAAATGATGTTGAATTACAAAGACACTATATAATTAATGGTTCTGTATCTTAACTGTCAAATAAACATACAAATTGGACATTAAAATTCATTCTAGCTTCACTTTATACAGGAATCTTAGACCAAAATAATCTTTTAGTAAGGACATCAAATAAAAGAAATCATAGTGGAAAGGTAGTCTGAAAATCCACAGAACAATTAACCTTTCTACCATTGCACAATATATTAAGTGTCATAGTTTCATAAGTAAAAAGTGTTTCATATTTTATAATCTCTTTGGAGTCCATTTTGCAGTACTATGTTTATACTCATAATTGTGACTCATTAATCAGAAGAGACTTTTAAAAATCAGAATTTCAAAGTAATTTTGAAAATAAGCAGAGCATACTTTTTTTTCCACCAGTCCTATTTGAAGTAAGCATCTCCTCTACACTGTGTCAATCATTATATAACATTAATTCACACCTTCATGGCAACTTTCCACACATCCTCTCCAATATGCAGGGCCAGTTACGTGACCAGCCTGTAATGATGAGAAAATTTTCCACATAAGAGGGAGCAGACCCAGAGTGACTGACACTACATTCTACAGAAGGAGAGTAGAATGTCACTGAAGAGAAACATATGGAGGACATATGTAACATGTAGGTTTGATTTAATCAAATGTATACACATGCAATCCTAATCAAAGTTACACCCTTTTATGTCCATATATTTAGAAGGGTATAACTCTGTTCCAGATTGCACCACCCTGGCCATCTACTGGCCATCAAATATGCAGCATTATAATTGATTGGTCCCCAAGCCATTAATAAAAAATAAGCACATAAAACAGCACTCTAGACAAGGCAGTTTTATTTATGTAGACTTATTTATGATTTATGCATATGATATACAGATCTCAGGAATACATTGTGTCAAATAGCCAGCAGCCAATCCCTTACTATTGGGTTTGATTCCTATTTTTTGGGCTTTCTTGATCCCCAAGATTTGTATAATTCCTCTTGAAGGCTTCCTGACCCCCTTAAAGAATCACTGATGCTATTTTATACTTTTATTCTCTTCTTCATTGGAAGGACTCAAGGCTATCTCTGCACCTCTTTTTCATCCTCACCCCAATCCTCTGAGGTAAAGATTAGGCTGAGAGAATGACCAGTCAAAGCCATTCAGTCACCTTCATGACCAAGTGGAACCCAGTTCTCTTCTCACCTTTAAATAGTATATCAGTGGTACACTAACAGCAGAAGCTTATCTATTAAAAAGTAAAGTCAAAGGATTAGGTTTTGGACATCTAGAAAGAAACCAAATTCTCAAACCATCCCCCCCCCATAACCTTCTGTTCATTGTGCTTTTGCACAATCCCACCAAATATGAGAGAAACCTGCGTCAGCATCCTGTTGTTCCCAACATTCAAAAGAATTGCATGATGTATACTACTATGGTTTTTTTCTGGGTTCAAATATCACCTATATAGGATCACATCTTTGAAAGACGCTGTATAAATGGAGTAACTGCTAATTTTGAAGTCCTTTGAATCATCTGCAAGCTAGACCTGCTGCAGCCCTCAACCATTTGGAAAAAAATGTGCTGTTTTGAAGAGAGAGGAGTATGCACTCCACAGCTGTTTCTGGGCTACTTATACTCCTACTCATTCTGTAGCTACTTTAGAAAGTTTTTGTATACAGACCCTTAAGTTTTGTATACAGACTCCAAGCATTGGCGACTTCAAGACACAAGTTATGCTGATGAAAATGGAAGTTAAACAAATTATAGGTAGAGAGAATTATCTAACTGTTCACTCAACTAACAACCATTTAATTGGTTTTGGCTTTAATTAAGACCTGCTGTGAAATATGAAGATGATACAACCCACTATGTGGTTGCTGCAAAAAAACAATTTCCCTCAGGTGCTGAAGAAACTTGGCTGTGAGCCTCACTTAAGGAACAGATGGAAGCAGTTATCAGGCAATCAAAAATACACTCTCCATCAACAAGATGTTCCCTTTGTTCATATTCTGTTTACAGATAAGGCAGATAGAATTTCTTGGGCTTAACAAGAGGCAGGGGGGTGAAAACACATGTGATTAAAAACTACATATAGGTTATTTTATCAAACCAAGATGTAGGCATGCTAACACTATATAGGTTATTACTACAAAATCTGCTGCAGCACAGTTTCAATTTCATTCCCAGTAGCATTACCAGTCATAATAACCATATATAAAATGGAACATGTGGATCTCTCAATATATTAGAGTTCATGAAAATCATTTTGGTGTCCATCAGACTTAGGCCTGTAGCAGCTTTCCTTATAGTTATTGTTCCTTTATCAAAGCCATTATTACTGTTTTGACCTCTTGTTATGTTAAGCTGTATCAGCATGACAAAATCTGAACCATCACTATAAACCAAAGGTGAAACCTCTGTGTTATCATTGGTGACTTTTTCAGAGATCACATTTGGGGAAACCCTAGTCCACATACTGCATATACCAGAAGCATGCGCTACCCATGATACTCCCAACATACTTGGCCACCACTTTGTCTGAATTGTGAAATTTGCACATTTTTGACATCACTACATGCAAACCCATACCTTGAAGTTGTAGTGTACCATTTGTTATTAGGGGGGAACATAGTGCACAGAAACATCCATACAGCCAATATGTTGCCTTTTTTTTAAATAAAGGAGAGGTGTGGACAAGAGCAACAGCCAAGACCAAGGGGATGAAAAGAAACCTGTATATAGTGTAGCAGGCAGTTAGGCCATGACAACACAAATATTTTTTACCTATAAGTCCAGATGGAACTCAGGGGATACTTTGCACACTCAAGAGTCTCCATCTTTATCATTCTGTGACAACTTGGGCACCAGCAAGAGCAAATGGTTAGACTCCTAAGTGTTCACAATGCCACCAAACAATTGCTGGTGTGATATTCAATGCAGTCCCACAGCATGAATTAGAGGTAGGAAATAAATAAGAAAGTACACTGCAATAATAAGCTGCAGGCATAGCTTATCAAGCCAAATGAGCACTGGGGGGCTGTAGCAGGAAAGGAGCGAGGAAACAAGGCATAATGATATTCAGTCTGAGGTATGTGAAAAGACTAAAAGTTATACAGTGTAACTGGACTGTGGATCATGCCTCCATTGATGCATCCTCTCTAAGTGGTAAGAGAGGTCCCTTCCAGCACTCTCTGCTAGGTGGACTATAACAACTGCTTGAATGTAATGCCTTAACACACATTAAGCCCATGATGTTTGAAAGGGCTACAGCTTCAACCATAGTCTCCACAATTCTGAGGTCTATGGCTGGATTCAGAATTTTAACCCATGGTGGCTGTAAATGTCTTATGATGCAGTGTGGTCAGTAGGATGCTCACATAACTGCTCAATAGCATGAAATCTGCAGATTTCAGTCCTACCATGCCCCTAATCTTAAACTAGTGTTAACTATGGGCCAGACGCGTACCTGCCAGAGGGACATGCGTGGTCACATGTCTCCAGGCGCAGGCCTTCCAGTCATGTGGCAGGGAAGAATCACCGCAGCCTGAGGCCCAACGCCCAGTGGCTCCCTCTGTGTCAGGGCTGCGCTCGCCGGCTTTGGGCCCGCCACGGGCCTGCCAGTGGCCACGGTTGATGCTGCCTTCACAGAAAGAGCCGCCGGGCGCCAGCAGGGTCCTTGTGCCTGGCAGCTCCCTCTGTGCTGGGGCCATGCTCGCTGGCAGAAGCAACTGTGGCTGATGGCCAGCCCAGAGTGAGCCTGAAGCTGGTGAGCATGACCCCGGCATAGAAGGAGCCGGCAGGTGTAAGGACCCAGCCAGCGCCTGGTGGTTCTCTCCGTAAAAGCAGCAGTGACTGTGGCTGAAATGCTCTCTGCCCAGACTTTTCCCCTCTCTGGGCTGCTCCCGCCCAGCTGGAGTAAAACCTCCCTGGGCAGGGGGGCCGGGGGGGGGGATAGGAGAAGAAAAATCAGGTCTTGCCCCCAGGTGCCATTTTCTGCTGGTATGCCTCTGCCATGGGTGTAGTTACAGAAAATGGTGCCTGGTGTAAGCTTGAAATGGCATCCTAATCTGAATGTTTTTGGAAAACTATACAATTGACAAAGAAGAAGAAGAAGAGTTTGGATTTATATCCCCCCTTTCTCTCCTGCAGACTCAAGGGGGCTTACAATCTCCTTGCCCTTCCCTCCTCACAACAAACACCCTGTGAGGTAGGTGGGGCTGAAAGAGCTCCGAGAAGCTGTGACTAGCCCAAGGTCACCCAGCTGGCATGTGTGGGAGTGCACAGGCTAATCTGAATTCCCCAGATAAGCCTCCACAGCTCAGGCGGCAGAGCTGGGAATCAAACCCGGTTCCTCCAGATTAGATATGCGAGCTCTTAACCTCCTACGCCACTGCTGCTCCTGGAAGCCACAGTGGGCAGCAGAGACTGCATGGGTGGGGCACCGAGCAACCCTAGTTGTTAACTAAAAGGAGCTGCCTTGGCTCCTGAGAAATCCTCAGGAGCCAAGCCAAGTCTTTTTAGTTAATAACTAGGGTTGCTCGGCAACCTTTTGGACTCCACCACCCCAGTGCAACCTCTGCAGCCTGTGAGGGAGGGCTGTGGAGGCTGTGCTGTGGTAGTGAGGTCCAGGGGGTACTGAGCAACCCTAGTTATTAGCCTAAAAGGGCTTGATTTGGCTCCTGAGGATTTCCCCATCTGGAATCTGGCATCCCTTGAACAGCCTCCAAAAGCCTTCCTCACTGAGAAAGGGTTGTGAAGGCCCCACTGGGGTGATGAATTTTGGCCTAAGGGAGAAGCACAAAGCAACCCTAGTTATTAAGTAAAAGGACTTGGCTTGAAGCCTGCGCAGCCCCCCCCCCCCAACTTAAGAAGAGACTAGGATTCAAGCCTCACCTTGTCCCCCTTGCCATGTCAATGGTGTTAACAGACCACCCACTCAACATGGCTATAGGACTGAACCAAACTATTGGTTCACCATTTAAAAGTACAATAATTAAGAAATTGCTTCAAATTATCTTCCCTACATACTTGGGACATCTTACTTTAAAAATTATAAAATATTTGACCTCCCAAAGCCAGCAACACGCTTAACACCCACAGCAACTTAACATGTAGAAACCAGCCCAATCAAGTTTGTAAAGACATTCATTTTGTTAAATGTGTACTCTTTTTACTTGATAGCCAGCTGCCTAAAAATATTCATGTGAAAAACCTTTGCGCTACCCCACCCCAAATTCCATCACTAAGAAGGGAGTACCATGCTATCTGGCTCTCCCCTTCACCCACTGGGACTAATCACGTCCCTTCTGAACACCTCACTAAGTCATGGGTTCAGGAGTTGTCTTTGATTGAATCTTCAGTTGACTAAAAATACCCATGTGAAAAACATTCAACCGCATTTCAGAGTTCTGCATCTAATGCACAGCTGACTATAGATATTAATTCCTTATGTACTTATCTGAGCTTCTGATCATATAGATTTTCAAGTTTTCTTTCTTCTTCATCTCTTGGGTGGGCATTATATCTCATACACCTAAGGCAAATATACTCTCCTGAAAGATCTGAAACATGATGATCGAAATCAGTGGAACAGAAATTTAAAAGAGAATGACACATTGAAACTAATTAGAGAATTAGACAACCTTAGAGGTAATTAGGAAGGAGTAGCCACGATAAATTGTGTAGTCTTGTCAGAGCAGTACACCTATAATTAAGTAAGCCCAGAAGTTCAAAAACTCCAAATCTATCCTATAATTTTCAGTACCAGAAACATGCTGTCAAGTTGTCTGTATTAAGAAAGTAAATGCTTGCCAAATAATTCTGGTGTGTGTGTGTGTGTGCATAGTGGTGGGAGGAATACAAAACATTTCAGTTTACTCAGATGTGCAGTTTAAAATGCAAGCATGATAAGCAGGGTATGTGTGTGCATCAATAATGTAATGGGAGAAGAAACACACAATTGTTACACGAGTCCACATATATTGCTTTCTATAAAATCTGGCATGAAAAAAATCTATCTAACAGTAGCCTAATATATAATCCAGGAATAAAGTCAGTTGAGTAGAATTTTAAAGGCATACCTATATAAAACAAATTATCATCACTGTTGCAGGATTACATAATAGGGTTCAAATAAACAGAACTGATGAGGCACATGCATTCTGCACCCCACCCCACCCCAATTAAAGTTGACAACATCTTTTCAGGAATCTGAAGATAGATAAAGCTGGCTCTATTAGTACAGGTTGAACAAAGAGCACTATTTCCCAGAAGTAAACTACCAGGTAGGCTGAGTCAGAATCCTTCAATGAAGTCTGGCAATTTGCCATTGCAACAGGACAAAAGAAAGATGTGTAAAATGTCAACATAACTGAAAACAGACCATCAGTCTTATCCATAAGATTGGAGATGGCTTCATCACACTTATAGGATCAGAGATGTACCAAATGTTCACAAGTGAAAATATTTTGCATGGAAAGGAGGACTTGTGTTTCTCCAACTTTCCCATCTACTTGCAATAACCTCAGTTGCACCTGTTTGCTGCTCTTCACTGCAGCTATTTCAGCACATGTTACTTTAAGGATTGTATTTTCTCTTGAAATACAGATTCCATCCAATCAGTGATCACATAGCCTGAACTGTATCATCACAATGCTAAATGCCAAGTCAGAATGAAAGCAAATGTGTATGGATGACTAATGTTATATCTGCTTTACTTAAAGAGGTGTGGAATCAAAAAATGAAGTAGTTGACTTAGAACAATCTATTTAAAATAGGCCTTGACCTAGATATCCGAGGTGTGCCTGATCTCATCAAATTTCAGAACAAAGGTAGACACTGGCTAAGTAGACCCTGGATGGAGACCTCCAAAGACAACTTTCCAAATGTCCCTTGCCTTGAAAACCCTGAGTCAGCTATGATGATGGCAAAAAAAGAAGAAGTTAAAATAGACTTTCATATGGATTTTCAACAGAATTCCATATTTGTGTAATCACAATTAAGTTCCATATGTATCTATGACGTTCATTTTCTGGGATGATTTTCAGAGCTGGAAGCTAGGTGGTTTTTTCAGATAGGGCTTCCGATACGTGAACATATGTAACATCAATATCAGATAAACAGGTACAGAAAAAGGAATCTTATAGATGGGATTCAGAACTGAAATACCCCATTTACACCTTCCCTAACTAGTACAGTATGCTTTTCATGTAATAGAATCTAGAGACAAAAATTCTTAACTAGCTAACATGTAGTAGCTTGTAACAGGAATTTTCCCCATATTTTACTACAAGGTTTATTCATTAATTGACTACTTTGCAGAGCAATAAAAAACAGAACTCCTCTTACCAGTAGATTAGTCTCTGGATAACAATTCAAATTGACATACTAAAAAAACCCTATCACTTCTGTCATTCTCAATTACTTTTAAACATTACATCATGCATAAGTTTGGAAATAAACTGGAAGGAGCAAAATGGGATCTCATTAGGAGACCACTCTCATTTAAACATACAATTTTAAAATTTCCAACAAACATGACATTTTCATCTGCAAGAAACATGAATTTAATCAAAGATATTTTTTATCAGATTAGTCATTTTAACACTCCCTGTCAGTAAAAGAAACCTATATGCTAAAAATCTGGAAATTAGTGTATTCAGTTCCCATGGTGAAATGGATAGTAGTAGTATATAGGGTAAAATTAAATTAAAATATTTCTTTTAAAAATCCAGAATGATAATTACAATTCAATTTGTTGCACTAAAACATCTGTCTTCGAAAATTCTACTCCTGACTGACATGTCACATGAGAAACTTTTACAGAAACAGCGGCCATTGCATACAATTATTTTAGTTTCAACATATGTGGACATATAGGGCACAGTATCCTAGGTCCTATGTTAGTGAAATGAATGATCAGGGGCAGGACTTTTATATAACATTCTATGGAACCACGCCCTAGGTCTCCATACATTCCACTATACCAAGCACTCCATTATTCATTCCAATGGTCCTTGCACAGAAGAATTGACTGGGTAACAATCTTTTAACAATTTTAACAATCTTTCCCTTTCTGTTTACCCATAAATGTAACTCAATACACAGGCATAAAAAGAAACACCAAAACCCTATCAAAACGAGTAATATTAGAAGAGTCAAACAAATGAACACCTCAAGGCAGATATCTGAAAGTATTTAAAAAAAAGTTCTTGGCTAGATGATAATGAAAAAGAAGCTCTCCTTTTCAACAGCAAGCAACGAAATCAGCTGGTATCTGTAGGGAATGACGAGGCAGACTTGTCTCATAACTTTACATTAGATTTGACATGAATGCATGTTTAAATATCTCCACAAGCTCCTCTAATTAAATACAGTGGGCTATCTCTTCCAGTGGTGAGTGCTCTCTGCAAATGAGAAAAAGCTCCCACAACATCCCAACCCAAGCCCGGGCAACTGATTTTTCTGTTAAAATCCCATATGTGACCAATTATTAAAAAAAACACACATTTAAAAAATCATGAACACATTGAACACACATTTAAAAAATCATGATTCTGGTCCAGGTTTATTTTTTAATGTACTCTTTTCAAGGACCCACCAACTTACATTATCGGGTATTTTTTCAACATTCAAAAATAAAAGGAACATTTCAGTGCTAAATCAGAGCTATAAACCATGACTGGGGAATATAGCCATCAGGGTAGACAGTGTGGTGTAGTGGTTAAGAGCAGGCACACTCTAATCTGGAGAACCGGGTTTGATTCCCCGCTCTGCCACTTGATCTGTGGAGGCTCATCTGGTGAACCAGATTAGCTTGTGCACTCCAACACATGCCAGCTGGGTGACCTTGGGCTAGTCACAGTTCTTCAGAGCTCTCTCAGCCCCACCCACCTCATAGGGTGCTTGTTATGGGGGAGGGGAGGGAAAGGAGATTGTAGGCCCCTTTGAGTCTCCATACAGGAGAGAAAGGGGGGCAAACTCTTCTTCATCATCATCATCAAAAGATGTCACTGGGTGCAGTTAAAATACACCCTACTCCATTCCTTTGGCCAAATAATAAAATTCTTAACAACATATTTGAATTCCTAGCAAGAGGTAGAAGAAAGTTAACTAGGAACTGAAAGAAAAGCGGAAGATAAATGGGTAGAAAATATAGCAGTTACATCCTGTTCCAAACTGCTTAAAGGCATTGTCTCCGGGCTGATAATTTCATGTAACATGAGTAACCACAACACAGGATGCTAGATGAGCCCCAGAAAAATCCAGAGCTAATGCATGCATGGAATCCTTAAAGATTTTTGGTTCTTTGGCTCCATCATCAACCGAAAGGGTTATTGCAACCAAGAGGTCAGGAGGCTGAGTATGGGAAGGGCAGCCATGAAAAGATGCTTTACAACATGTTAATGGCTGTGAGCCCCCTCTGCCAGCCATTCTTACAGGGTAGGCCATATTTGCCTCTCAGGAACTCAGCTATCCTTCTGACACAAACTCAGGCTTCTATTCATAAGCCTGCAAACTTGCACCACACTAACCTCTTCCTTCTTGGTCTGCCTCCCTTTTATCTTTCTCAGGAGGTTCCTGCCCTCCTGGGAGCTTTCTGCTTTAGCCTTCTGGTGGCTGACGAACAGTCTGGCTTGCCCTGCTGGCCTCAGACTCAGGCAGCCCTTACCACTTTCCTAAGGAAATTGGATGCTGGAGCACCACTCCCACAGACTCAGGTGTCAAGACAGCCAAGCAGCTATTTTACATCTTGTGGCAGGACAAGCTCCCTTCCATCACATGACCCCCTTTTTAAAACTCACTGAAACCAGTGAGACTTTTTCTGAGTCTCTGCCTGGCCCCTGAGGAACACTCCCCTCCTTTGATTCTGGTGGGTTTTCCGGGCTGTGTGGCCGTGGTCTGGTGGATTTTGTTCCTAATGTTTCGCCTGCATCTGTGGCTGGCATCTTCAGAGGTGTATCACAAAGAAAAGTCTGTTTCACACTGTGTCTAAGTGAGAAGGGAAAGTTTAGTGTGGTATATCATCCATGTGGGGAACAAAATCCACCAGACCACAGCCACACAGCCCGGAAAACCCACCAGAACCAGTTGAACCCAGCCGTGAAAGCCTTCGACAATACACTCCCCTCCTTGTTTTTGACAATACAGAGATATTAACGAGCCAATTAAACATTAGTTTACAGAAACTGAGAAAAAGAAAATAATTCATGATACATCAGCATATTTCATATTTACACATTATTATTATTATTATTATTATTATTATTATTATTATTATTATTATTATTATTATTATTATTATTATTATTATTAGATTTCACAGCTGCCAGTTCTTTAGCTGGTTGTTGGCCTTTCATTACAATTTGAGCCTCATCCATGGGCCTAGGAAGTTGTAATGTATCGGCGTAGTATTCGCGCAGATCCTAGCAAGGCTGCCTTCCAAATCTGACAGATGTTAATTTTGTCGATTTGAAGATGTTTCAAGTGCTGCCCTAGTGTTTTCAGGATGGTGATTTGAAAATCGAGCTTCAGCATCTATGACACAAACGAGCTGAGGTCGTCCCAGTGCTAATCAGTGCACCGTTCTGAAAATACTAAGCAGCATTTGAAACATCTTCAAATCAACAAAATTAACATCTGTCAGATTCAAGAGGCAGCCCTGCTGGGATCTGAATGAATACTACACCGATACATTACAACTTCCTAGGCCTCTGGGTGAAGCTCGAATTGTAATGAAAGGCCAACAACCAGCTAAAGAACTGGCAACTGTGAAATCAACCATGACAAACAACAATAAGCTGTGATTGGAGCCCATGGAAACAATGCAGTTTGCTTTCAAGCCTTCGCGCAGAGGCATATCTATTTTTTAATTTACTTCCCACCCAAATGCCCAAATGAACCCCCACAGTCATGCTAACATCTCACAATACAACCATCTGCACCTGAGTGGTTACGCAGATGTAAGCCACAATTTTTTTTAAAAAAAAGGAAAACGGAGGCAAATAAAGCGCCTCCTGCTCAGCTGCTTGCTTGTAAGTGGCTGAAACCCAGGATTTTTGAAGACTTGTGAATAGTGCAATTCTTTTTTAAAAAAATGGTTTGGGGAAAATAACACTACGCAGATTCACTTTAGGGGCAGGATCCATGCGAAGTGCCTCCCCAAAACAGGTTTTTTACAATTCTAAACCTGTGTTGGTTGGCCAGTGTGGAGTGGGCCATTTTGAATCAGCAAAATAAATACTTTTTTATAGCAAGATTGTTTAAATTCAAAGGACACAGGAGGAGTTATGCTGTTTTTGTCTTTTTTTACACAGTTTTCCCACAAAATGCTCTAGACAGTTTTTGTAAATAAACAATCCTCAAATAAGCAGAGCAGTGCCTTATTTCTGTTGTGCTAGTCTCATACCACAATAGTTCCTTCCAACAAATTTTTAGCTTTATTACCCTCCATAACTGGGATGTTTTCAGAGAAAACAAGGACAGAATACATGCCCTGTTAAGGAGCTATAACAATGGTGATGTAACTGTGACCTGACACAATCCTGTCCATGGACATATGTCATGATATTCCTTGACTTCCTGAAAAGCTATTTACTACTTCACAAATGTGCATTCCAGAATTCCATTCCATGTTTCAATGTGTATGGAGAATTTAAAAAGAAGCATTTCCTATCTATCTTAGTAAATAAGGGCTTCTTGTATTAAGAATGGCATTGATAAAGTTTCAGATTTTCCTTTATAAATCAAAAGGAAGCAAATATAATTCAACTACTTTGAAAAATGCAAAGTGCTCAAGTTCTACATAGTAACTACAATATGATTCCAACTCATAAATTCACTTGAATATGACCAGGACCAATCATACAGATTTTTAATTGAGATAATGCTGCCAATGGATCATTCACTACACAATACACATTCTGCAACTCAATCACAATCTCTTTTGGGAACAGTATAAACTGGGCCTTGGTTTTTCAGCTGCAAAATGGATATAGAATAGAATGTCTTCCAGAACAAGTGCAAGTAAAATAAGAAAAATATTATGTGGTCTCAGTCTTTAGGGTCAGAGTAGGCTATAAGTCTGACCTTGGGCACCCCACACTCTCAACTTAAAATGCTACTTCACCATGTTGTTGCAGGGATTAAAAAAAAAAGAACACCAGCAAGAGAGTGAGATGGAACTATAAAACAATCCAGGAGTTAATAATTAAAAAATAGAAAATATGAGTCTAAAGAAATCTCACTATTTTAACAACATTCCTAGAAAGTTTTTCCCATTGAAATTATCATGGATACTACACTGCGTTTCTAATTTGGCAGATGTTTCAACCCAAAATAGGCCTCTGGAAGATAATTTTACTAAATAAAAACAGGATATCATTTCATCTGTTCTTTTTAAAAAAATTGCTATCAGTATTATAGAAGTTATTTCAATTAATTATTTCCCTAGGGTTGATTGTTTTAGACCATAGGAATGAATTTTCCAGGACAACACAAAATAACATGCATGAAATAATGCAGTCAACATTCTGCTGCAGATGTTTCCTATGAACATGAACACATACATAACTTCTGACACACATTGAAAGGAACTGAGGGGCAAGAGAGACCAACATAAACTGCTACATAAAACAGATTTTTCTGAAGAACTCTATTCAGTCATTTTTTTATTTTATTATATTTACATATGGCCATTCTTTTTACGACATTTGTAGCTCATCCTTCCTCCAAGCTGTTCATCATGGCAAACAGTTTCTCTTCATAACCTGTAAGGTGAATCCAGATGAGGGATAAAGAGTAACATGTCCAAAGACACCAGATTTGCTTCATAGTTAAGCAGAAATTTGAGGGTGGGACTTCCCAGTCAAAGCCCAACATACAAAGTGCTACAGATACTGGCTCAGGATCAGCTTAGCATGATAATACTCATATGTACAATATTAAGTTCCTATTTTGTGGACAGAAATGTCTCTTGTGGTGGGAAGAGTTGGTGAAGTTCATTGCATAGAGAAATCCTATAAAATGATTGATGTGAATCCAAGCTGAAGACACAAAAATCCAAAGTCTCCAAGTTTATTATCTCAATACAAGTGGCTATATTAAGCTGACATTTATAGCTAAGCAAACTTATGATTGATTTCCTGAAAAGTTTGCTTGCAAGCTATGTTGAGAACATATTAATATATTTTCCAATTGTGTTCTCTTTTTTTAACCAAAAAGTTGTTAAAGTTTTGGCTCACATTCTGACAGATATCAAAAGGGTTGATAGAATGTAAGCCATTTTGAATAAGACCCAACCCATTGATCTATAAGTAATACTTGTAATATGGCATGCCATAGCAAAAACAAAATACAGAAACACCTCCTGAAATGTACAAAGCCAGAACTACACTAACTATTATGCTAACACTCAAGAACTCTTCACATATTCATCTCGGCACTCATTGACTGAAAGCATCATGTTGGTAATCTGCATGTGTGAATCAGCTTTTTTTTTAAAAAAAAAAACCCCTATTATTCTGTGGTTTCCACATCACAATTAGCCTTTGTGGACAGGATTCTGAATAGAAGTAATATTTATCAGTTCCCTGCAGATAATAGCATATGGGGATAAGACTTAGCTCTGCCTCTAAATAGAAGTGCAGGATTTCAGTCCAAAGTTTTCAACAAGTACAGATGCAGCTGTGGCAGCAGACCTTGTTCCTAGGCTGGGGTGCCAGGGAAACATACCACCTGGTTGCCTACCCTAAAGCAGTATGCTCACACAAAAGATTAATGCCACTTCAGCATGCAGATTAATTCCTCCTTGGACTGTGAAGTTTTGTGATCTGCCTCCTTTGTTTCTCAGGTTCCTTCTCTGAGGCTGATTTTGCACGGAGAATGCCCCGATGAAATTGGGAGTTTTGCACTGCCCCCAGTGCTACAGCGTGGCTGCCATGTTTCTGCCAGGGAGCCGCCCCATGGCATTGGCTTTGCTCTGCGAATTTCCTGAACTGCAAAGGTTGAGGTTCTTTTGAAATGCCCCTTTGTTACTCCAGAGGCTTCCACCACCATGCAAAACTCTTCTGTAGCAGAAATGGGGACAGGTTTCCCGCCTCGCCGCTCTGCCCCCCCCCCCATGGACAGGTGCTGAGAAGCTGCGCCCTCCCTTCCTTGCAGTGAAAAAAAATGGAGGAAGAAACCTTGGTATTGAGAAAGGAGGGAGAAACCTTGGACAGAAAAGCGGGTGTTCAGGCGCTGCGAAGAGAGGGCGGCGATTCTCTTGCACACGCAAGGATTTCAGATTTAGATTTTAGATGGAGGGGGTGGAGGATGGTGATCCCTTTGCACATGCAAGGATTTTAGATGGGGTGGGGAGTTTTGTGTTCCGAGTCATTTAAAACTAAAATAGTGAAAGTGAGTGGGGGGAACGGGGGAGATTTAGCCAATCAGAACGTGGGAAATGGAGGCTGCCTGCACATGCGTGAAAGAGACTGAGGAAGAGCTCATGGTGCTTAAGCAGTGCTTATGGGAAAGCTCCTAGCTTCTGGGGAATCATTCAGGGCTCCCCTCACCGACCCTGATTTCAGCAAAGGAAAGAGCTGGGCAGTAGTGGGGAACTACAAGCAGGGTGAGAAGCCCCACAGCAGGTACACTCCCCAGATAAGCAACGGAGCAATTTTGACGTGCAAAACCGGCCTGAGGCCACTAAATTTGCTCCCTCGTATCTTTCTGAGAAATAAGAATGTTTTCTTTAGTTTCCATTTTATTGTGTCCATATACCAACCAGACCCAAGGTTTCTATCAAATAAAAAAACTTTTTAGCAATTTACCTTGTGTATTTTTAATATTATTTTCAGAACACCTATTCACTTGTGGAAAAATTACTCTATTCCAATCTCCCAGCAGGCACCAACTTTCATAGGAAAAGTGTATAAGCTTACCAATAAGATGTTTATAAAATACTCCTTTGTCTTCATTGGGAATATAGATTCCTATTATCGTAGTTTTAACTTAAAGTAAGTTCATTTTCACCCCCACATATTTACCATGTTAATCAGTCAACACCATGATCTAAATGTGATTTGATATACAACATAACCCCCCCCCTTTTTTTAATACTTGCTGAAATAAAGTCTTCCCCTAATGATTTTTAGGACAAATATTTTGTATTTTTTTCTGATGTGAGTTTATAAGAAACAAATTATATATTGGGCTGCTGTGTGGTTTCCGGGCTGTATGGCCGTGTTTTAGCAGAATTCTCTACTGACGTTTCGCCTGCATCTGTGGCTGGCATCTTCAGAGGAACTGATAGTAGGAAAGGAAAGCAAGTGGAGTATATATACCTGTGAGTAAAGGTCAATAGGTGAGGGCATCTGAATAGGAGTGGCCTGGCAAGTGAGTAACAATGAAGTGTAGCATGTGAGTAACAATGGAGATAGCAAGGTCAATAGGTGAGGGCAATTGAATAGAAGTAGTCTGGCCTTTGTTCCCTTTGATTTTTTATTGTCTATAGTCATCCTGTGTTTGTGTGGAGCTGATTAGTCACTGTCTTGACTCTAGTGTTTTCAAAACTGGCAGCCAAGTTCTGTTCATTTTCATGGTTTCTTCCTTTCTGTTGAAATTGTCCATGTGCTTGTGGATTTCAATGGCTTCTCTGTGTAGTCTGATGTAGTGGTTGTCAGAGTGGTCCAGAATTTCTGTGTTTTCAAATAATATTCTGTGTCCAGGTTGGTTTATCATGTGTTCTGCTATTGCTGATTTTTTTGGCTGAAATAGTCTGCAGTGCCTTTTTTCAGCCAGAAAAATCAGCATGGCCATGGGGAAGTCACAGGAAGAAAATGAAGGTGAGGGCCCATTCCTCTTGCCTGTTTGCCACTATCTAGTCCACAGACATCTACCACCTCTGAACATGGAAGTTCTCATAATCTAATAGCCATTGACACACTTCCGGACAGACACAAACATACAGCATCATCACTTCACTGAAATGATCACCAACCTTCTGGTCTCACTCCCTCTTCATAGTGATTTTTGGGTGAGAAGAACTAGTATTTGAGCATAAACCTATACTTGTTGTGTGATTTATGTACTGTCAAGCCACTTCCAACTTATGCTAATCTTATGAATTAAAGACCTCCAATATACCCAAGTGATTGGGGAGAGAGGGAGACAGACAGACAGACAGAATGTCACCCACATTACTCAGTAAATAAGATGATTATAAAATTGAGAGGTATAAATCTTCAGATTAATGTTCTGGCTTCCACCTTTCATCAAGCATTTATAAATCAGTTTATGACATGTAGAGAAACATAGACGGATAGATGTATAAAAATAATCACTAAACCTAAGGCAAGCATACCAAATGGACAGATAGCATATTTCCCGACTAGAAATCATAAAAAAAGTAATTTACTTCATTTTCACATTAAGCATTTTCGCATTAAGCATTTTAGCATTAAACATTTAAAGCTTATCAATAGTATCTAAACAATAACACTAATTGTTTATTTTATATAATATATATATTTATTTTATATATATTACAACTATTTTACTTGCTAGGAGAATAACTACTGGTATATCTTCATTGCTATTTAACAGTTTAATATGCAAACATAAACTTAGACTGATTATAAAAGCATATATGGTGTTCCCAAAATACAGGTTTTGTTTTTAAATCTAGCGACAGAGGACTTCTTTTGATTTGGTGTGAATTAAATCCTTTACTTTACATTTCATCCTAGCTTTCAAAAATTATTTTAAAATTCTATATTTCTATTGAATACTCAGAATTGAGGGTCTGGGAGGGCAAGCAAGCATACCCTGGAGGAAACATGGTATCCATTCCTGGGGCTGCATTCCTTAGTACAATTTTAGTTATTAGTTTAGCACAAGATAGAATATGATGGGGCGGGGGAGATTCTCCCCTGGCCAGCAGAGACTAGTTGAAGTCTCACATTTCTGAGTTAAAGCTAAGAGCACCATGCTTCACATTCTTGGGTTTTGGTGCTTGTAGAATCTGGGGCCTAAAGGAGCTAAAGGACTTCATGTCTTAGTTTGTACATGCCAGGGAATGAGGAAGTAAAGACCTGAACTGGTAAAAAATGTAATGTACTACTTTAGACTGCAGGTGGAGATACACACTGTTTTAAACACCTTGCAAATATATACCGATATGGGAAGAAGCATTTTCCCTGCTGTGCTAGTTTTCTATTTGCATGGAAGGTTTTTTTAAAAAAAATGTGAATGAACAGTCAAAGCTGGAATTCACTACCTGCGTCCTGTAGTAGATACAATTCACTCTACCACATCATCTGTGGATCTGGCCTTGGTTACATCTATTTATTTACAGTCTGACTTTCTCATTGCAAATTACACAGTGTAGGTGAATGCAATCAATCTGATGTGACATCTAATAACAAGTGCACCTAGAGAAGGATTACAGAAATTTGAAACACAACAAAAAGTATTAGATAAGATGCTCTTATTTTGATGAAGGAAAAATAGACACTTGATCTTTAGAATACCCTGTTCTCTTTGACTACACCTTAGCAAGGAAATGACTCATAACTATGAGTGGAAGGAAAAAAACAAGTTGTAGTAGGGTTGCCAGCCTCCTGTTATGGTGGGAAGCCTCCCCCTGCCCCCCAGCTGATTGATTGTGGCCCTTTGCTGCTCTGAGCAGTAGTTGGAAAAAATCAAGAAAAAAAATTATTGGCAGTGTCTCTCTCTCTCATTGCACTGCCCTGGTATGTCAATTCTGAGTACTCTTTAGAAATGACAATGGGTTGCTCTAGGAATTGCTGGAAACTTGATGGTAGGAAAAAAGTATACAAGATAACCACTATTAACTGATAATAACAATATAATTGGCAATAACACCATGTCCCTATATATGTTCAACAATTTCATATTTGTGTAACATATTCAGGACTTAGTTAACACAATATGTTTTGCCTTAATTAAGACGATTTATTTATTTATTTATTTGATTTGTATGCCATCCTCCCCCAACCAAGGTCAAGCTCAGGGTGGCTAACTATTGATAAATTCTAATTCAGCAATTTCACAATGAAATCTTTCTTTAAAGATATTTTGTTGAAAAATGCTAACTTATGTCAGATATGGGAGAATTACAACGTTTTCTTTTTTTAACTGCCATTCCCCTTTTCCTGTGGACACTAAGTTTTTTTCTATTTAGACAGAAAACAGGTGTTCAGTGTCATTCAATGGTTGCATGCACCCTTATGAATTATGAGCAGGTAAATGAACCTCTGGTAGTAAATACAGGGACAGTGTTAGCATCTGAAGGTTTCACCATACAATATGTAAAATGTGAGTTGGGTTTACCCCTAATCTAACTCACATTTCCCATAGCATAGAAAATCTGAGTTGTTATAGTCTGTCTCTGGAATAAAGTAGCTACTAGGAGATCCATTATTGCTAAACTGTTTTAGATCAGTGTGTTATCAGGAAGCACAAAAAGTTGAACGTGAGAGAAGCATTGTGGAGGAATTGTCCTTAGCTCAGCTAAAGTTATGAGGGTTGTGAGTTCTGGTGCTGCAGTTCTCGCAATAATTGTCTGTCTTTACTTTCACCCAATGTTTTTTACTTAGCATTAAGCAACAGTTAATTGAAGACCATGGACCAGCTGCATGGAGTTTCTCTAACAAAAGATATGTTTGGCACTCAATAGGAATGATGAGTCATACAATCTGTTTTAGCTTAATCAGCTCAAATTCCTGATTGGGTGATGTAGATCACTTGAGAGGTAATTTTTACTTAACTGCCTTTCAAGAGGAATTCATCTATCTTTCCTTTACTTTTGCTTACAGCTGCTTATCTTGCAACTATGTTTTGGTGCTTGCTTAAGGACTTAACATTTGTATGTTCAAGGATGTATTTTATGCTTTGGTTTTAAGTTGCTGGCTCTTGATGAACTGATTGCCTGCCAGTATTTTGTGGTTTAGTAAATGGACTATGATGCCAATAAAAACCTCCAAAAATATTTTAAAAGGATTTTCTGCCTCCGAGTTGTGAGTATTATCAAAGTCCTGACCCACGCAGAGAGGAGAGAAGTTATCTCTTTCTCCACAAGTATCATAGTCTAGGATGGGCTATATATCATTGGAGGAATGGTTTTATGTGGTAACCAAACTTGACAAATAGTATTATGTTCCTTTTTCTTTGGAGCTTGCACTGTAGCAGAGTGCTATGAGTACCAGTCTGGCCTTGTCACTCTATTCCTTTTCTCCACTGGGTAAGTGGGGTGTGTTTTAAGAATGATTAAGTAGAGTCCTTGCACAAGGAATTGGAATAAATGTGGTTGTATCCAGTGGTAGGATTCAGCAGGTTTGCACCACTTTGACAGAACCGGTTGTTAAAATGATGCTTGTTTACAACCAGTTGTTAAATTATTTGAATCCTACCACCGGAACCAGTTGATAAATTATTTGAATCCCAACACTGGTTGTATCCCAGAGCTTGGTAGCAGACAGTGAAATATGTGATGTAGCTTGGTTGGCAGCTGGAACCATGAAAATATGTACAGTCAAAACTATTACTTTGTATTGGAAACGTATTATGTCCATAATGTAGCAGCACCAGGATCTTCAGAAAGTGATTCTTCTGCGAAAACTGATCTAGGCTCAGACTAAAAGAAGAGTGGAAGCTAATGAAGTCCTGATGAATTATATCAAGGTCTTAACTTCCATGACTCCAGAAAATAAATATGCTGCCAGCTTGTCTCAAGCAGAAAAGAGCTAAGTGGGAACCCAAGCCCTATTGGAATTTGTGACAACCCTAGGAAATTTTACCTGATTGAGGTCATATGTATGACCATAATTGTCTTCATTTGAAATGTAGGCAGCTTCCGCACGGCCATGCTGGGGTTGGGTCGGCGTACATGACGCCGACCCAACCCCCCCCCGGGCCGTTCACACAAACGGTCCCGGTAATGACAGGGAAGACAGCGCCGCGCTGTGCCGTCGCCCAATCGACTTACCTTCCCTGTGACCTTCTGGCGCGTCGCTGAGGCCAGGGGACACGCCCCCCTGCCCTGTGCGACCGCTCCAGAGTCGCAGGGCGGGGGGGGCGTGTCCCCAGGCCTCAGCGACCCACCGGAACGTCACAGGGAAGGTAAGTTGATCAGGAAAGGGGGGATGGTGCCTCCCAGCTGCTGCTATTCCAGCGGCAGTGGCTGGAAGCCGCCATTTTCCAAAAACCTCGCTCGGGGAGCGAGGTGGGAAAATGGCGGCTTCACGCCGCTGGGGGGAGCGAGGGCGGTGTGGTTGTGAAGCAGCTGCACCCCCCATTCGAACAGCTCCCTAGGGACAGCATTTTTGCCATCCCTAGGGCGCTGTAAATGGCCCATGCGGAAAGGGCCATTGTCTAAAAAGCAATTTTAGATAAATTTCAGGGATCTGAGGAACATCAATCTTACACAATATTTGTAAACAGATTTGTAAACAGCTACTCATTTGATTGCCTGGGTAATCCATCAAGAATATTTTTCAAAATTGAGCAAAAGAAATTAGTCTCACTTCCGACTGGTAGTCTGAATCTTATGTATTATGTGTGTTTGGGCAGATAAGCTAATAAAACTTAAATAGCAACTGAATAGCAACTGTTGTGGACCTAACTGCAAAGCTAATATAGAAATTAATTTGTATTTAAATTCTTACTATGGCTTAGAAACATAATATTAAAAGGCAATCATAATAATTGAAAATTCAAAACATATTGATATAAATTGATTTCTTTCTAAAATGTGTCTAGTGCTACATAGTGTCTGAGTATGAACTTGTTGCTAAAAAAAAATTAGTTGAAAATCTTCTACACAATACTATCCATCATTGTAAGTGTATTTGTATATGGTCAATCTATCATAAAACCAATATATTTCAAAGCAACAAGAGGCCAGGCCAACAAAACAAAAACAAAACTAACAAAAAGGTTGCCTACTTGTCTAGGCAACATGGTATCCAATACACAGTGATTCAAGCCACACATCATTAATCACGGTGATGGTTAATGGTATCATCTTTATAAAGAATCTTTATTATCTTGGCATTATCACTGCTTGATCGACTACAATACTCACCAATGAATTTATACACATCGTTAAAACAAAGTGTTGATTTTGCCCTATGTGCGAACTCTTTGGGTGGGATTGTGAGAATCCTAAAGAAGGCTTGCTGGAAAACAGATGGATTACTGCAAACACAAGGGTTTGTTTAATGCTTCCATTCCCTTTTTGTTAACTCGTTCTTTGACCTAAGTGAGATTTATTCACATGATCCACCTCATCTTAATGTTCCAGCCAACCATGTTCTCACCAATGATAACCATCAAGTCTTAGTGAAGCAGAAGGTAATTATCTTGACATTAGATTAATTTCAAGAGCAGGACAGTAAAACTCAGAAAACACAAAAATAATGTTAAATGTAAATTTAGTTCATAGGCACAAACCAGATAAACTTATACTAATTAAACTCCCATTAGAATTACCACTCATGCCAGTAAACTAAATGCACCACATAATACAACACCTGCAGATAACAAAGAGACATTCCAGATGTTGACAGAGGACAGAAATATTCACAGGTGCTGAAATATCCTATAATTAGCTTGATACAAGTTACTGCAGTGCTATGATATGCTTGAGCCATTTTAGTACAGTTGACTTACATATGCAACTCTGGTCACATGTACAAACAGCAGACAATCTATTTCAGTTACACTGTATAAATTATATATATATATCAGTAACGCCCATCCCATGGTGAGGTATACTGGTGACATAGATGTAACCACATAATATAAGTTGATCATAAAAACAGATTGAAGTAGCTCAGAAACCTATCATGCAGAAGTATACCAGCCATACCACTAAAGCAATAAGAAACGGACTATCCCAAAAGCCCTAATCTTTCTTACTTGGTAGAAAGCATTTTTGGCTTATCATATAAACAGGTATCAATGAGCCACTGTTCACTCCAAAGTAAAGCAATTTGAGGAAGCACTGACCTCATTTTCAGTTAACAAATAAAAATTAAATCATCATTACGCACAGCAATCACATCACAAGTTAAAAAGTGTTTCCTTTTAAAAATGAATTTGAAAGGATTTTTTTAACTGTATTAATTTTTTTCCTAACAGATCCACTGTCATTTAAAATACATAAGGAAAAGCAATTACAAATGCCATGGTAGTTTTCCACATACACAAAATAGTTGAAAGATAGATAGGAAGGTCCTACCGGATCATCAAGTTTATGATTTTGATTCAGCAAATCTGAAAGGAAATCTTCATTGAGGCTTTCTCTCCGAATCAATGTAAACTCACGTAGAAAAACAGCTCCCTGATTTTCATCTCCACCAACCTGTAAATACAGAGTAACATAAATGTTACAAAAGATACTTTAATTTTCATAAAAGGCATAAAGTATAACAAATAACCACCATGTTTGCTAATATAATAGTCTACAGGCAATTTATGTCAATTCACCATGCTTCAGTGAATGGAATAACCTTAAATAAGCGCAAAGACAACTTTTTCCTAATACTTTACAACTGTATATGAACCTTCCTTATATTCTTCATGTGTCACTTCTGCAACTTTTATGTTTTAAAAAGTATATACACTTGTGTTCTGCCAGGCAGCCAGCTTACTTTTCCTTCACCATAGACTTTCCTTTATGCATTTTTTTTTGCCCTTTCAAAAACCTCTGTGGGGCAGAGCAGAGAAGTTGTGCAGTTTCCAAATGCTGGCAAAACACAAGCTTCCCTGTTGCTTTGCTATTCCCCATGCAAAACAGAAAAACAAAAGCAGGAAGCCTAATTCATTATCCGGATTTTGTTGCTCCTTCCTACCTTCCCCATCTCACCTATCAGCGGTTTTTCTGGCTGTTCTGGCCACCATTTCCAAAGGATCAGTAGGAGTTGTTTTTTGTGCCCTTTGTTAATGCTGCAAGACTAACATTTGTACTGATCTATTGAACTATCTGACACCAGAAAGCAAAAAAGAGGGGAGGTAGCCTTCCTAAATGGGCTTTTCTGGCCATCATTTCAGAAGGATCAGATGGGCTTTGTTTGTGTATGTGTGTTTTTTAAAGGCTGCAGCTCTAACATTGGAGCAAAGGACTGATCTATTGAGTTATCAGACACCAGGGGAAAAAAGGATACAGGAATTTGCAGGAAAGAAACAAGGCGTGCAGGATTTAAACTTTTGTCCCTGTTGAACTGGCAGGAGTACTTTAGATCAGTGGTTCTCAATCTTCCTAATGCCGCGACCCTTTAATATAGTTCCTCATGTTGTGGTGACCCCCAACCCTAACATTTATCCATTTTACAGATGGGGAACACTGATGCAGAGAGTCTTAGGTAACCCCTGTGAAAGGGTCATTCAACCCCCAAAGGGGTCGTGACCCCCAGGTTGAGAACCACTGCTTTAGATAAAAAGAAAAGGACTTAGATAAAAGATGCAGTAGTGCAGGGGGGAAACCCTCTGTTCCTCCCATCTTATCAGTGTGATTTAGTTTGGCCCTACTGGGTGGAGCTCTTGGTTTCACTTTCTAGTTCTCTGTTGGCTATTGCTGATGGTTGTAAGATGTGCCTTCCTTGCAGATAACAGCCATTGTTTTTTAATGTTTTTTCTTTACGGAATTTTTTTGACATAATATTGTAATCATTCATGTGTAAACACAGTAAGACAAATATACGAGATATAAATTAATATTTCTTGAATATATTTCAATAAAAGCCATTGTTATGGACCAATTTATCTATGCTGAATGGATCTGACAACTGAGAACTGAGTGTATACTCCAGTCCAATCTCTTATGTAAATAGAAAACCATGAAAAAACCCCACTATGAAGCAAACAGCCTCAAGGCAAGTAGTAAGTGCACAAAAACCCTTGGTCAAAGCAGCCCATATGAGGCAAAGTAGCATTCTTTATACAACTTTTGAGAATACCAGACCTATTAGTCATACTTTTTTAAAAAGAAAGCTTTAAATATGTCCTTAAACACAAGGAAATGGGACAGTATTGTATAGTATGAGAAGTGATGCAAAGCAGGGAACAATTAACTATAAAGCTTAACAGAAAGAAAAATACATACAGATGGTAATTTCCCTTTTAACGTAATTCTTATATCTAATACCACCTTATATCAAGTTGCTTGGGGGGTGCGAGGACGGCGGCGATGTTAAGTTTGATAGGACACTGAGTGGAAAGTTATAATTTGAGCCTGACAATAGTCAGGAAAGGTGGGACTGTACAAGTACCACTAAAACTAGCTTTGCACATATCATAGTTTTCAGAGGATTGACTAGCCCAGGGGTCTGCAACCTGCGGCTCTCCAGACGTTCATAGACTACAATTCCCATCAGCCCCTGCCAGCATGACCAATTGGCCATGCTGGCTTGGGGCCTGACGTGGATCATAATTTATGAACATCTGGAGAAACGCGGTGGGCTAGCCTGACTTTTATACTGTTTGCAGTAAACTGGGGAGAATTCCTTTAGAACATACTAGCGGGGCCCAGCCGCGTTATATGTTAGTGTCGCTTCTCATCTGATCCGTAACCACACGAATGTCCATGCAAGGTCCAATGATCCCCAGCATAGCCTTTTGAGATTTGGTCAAAAAATGGAATCCCTCTTTATTTTTCAATTCCACATTGTTATATGGTGATGTCTTGTTTTTTAGTATAAGGTAACCTTTCCTTTCCACAATGGAACTGTCCAGAGTGCAAATCCAGCTGTCCATGAGGCTGGTTGTACATACAGTCTAGCTTGAGGAAGAGAACTGGGAGGCAGGAAGTATCCCAGTCAGGCAGCAGAGGCAGGAGTAATTGGCTCAGATGCAAAAAAAAGCCGAGGCCAGTAGTGTTAGTTCACCCCCCACCCCGCCGGATTTTCTTAGAAGAAAAAGAGGCAAACTCCAGCTCACTTTTAGTAAAGAGAGGCTGTGGTGAATATGGGTGAGGAAGTGGGTAAGTGGTGTTTGGATGTGAGGAGGGCAGAGTGAGGTGTGTGAGGTGAGCTGGATGTGTATTGTGTGTGGTAGCAGTGGAGTGAGCACAGAGAGTGAAAGTTACCTGTGAGGGGGGTTACCTGGCGTCTCACACAGCAAGGTATTGTATGTTGTTTCACTTCACTTGTATTACCTAACAGTATTGCTAATTACTGTTTTCACTGCATCTCTGCCCATCTCGCAAGACATTCTAAGCAGGGTCCCCAAACTACAGCCTGGGGGCCAAATGTGGCCCCATGAAGGCATTTATCCGGCCCGCCAGGCATGAAGGCATTTATCCGGCCCGCCGGCGATGGCTCCATTCATGTGCAGTGGGGCTTTCGGAGAGGAACTGGCCCTACTTGACTGTTGATTGCAGTTATGATGGCACCCCAAATCGCCATGAATTTTTTTCTGACCCAGAGTTGGAAACCTTACGTAGTAGCCAGCGCCTGCTCCGCCCGCTTCCCTCTCAGCTACTCCCGTATTGTTGCTCTCAGGCTTTTCTGTTCCGCCTCACTCCCGTGGCATCAACCAGGCTGGCCGAATAAGCTCACTGGCTGCTAGGAGGAAAAAAGAGCAGGAAGATACGATCCTGGGTTAGATAGATGTTTTTCATTGGGAAAGTTCTGCTTTTTTTTTTTTTACAGGGAAGGTATTCACAGCCTGCTGTATTTGGAGCCCACCCTGTACTTGACATACTTTGGTGCACAATTTCTAAAAAATAGACCATGACAGAAGGCTGAAAGGTGAAATCAAACATTTACAATCATTTGTGCGCCAGGAATTTGTTCATAGTTTTTTTAGTCCGGCCCTCAACAGTCTGAGGACAGTGAACAGCCCCTGTTTAAAAAAGTTTGGGGACCCCTGTTCTAAGCCCTCATCCCAACCCCTCAGGCCACAGACAGACAGGCTGCACGAACATTCTAAGGGTGACAGTTAAACACAGCCAGCTTCCGCGGCCTTACAATTAGCCAGGAAAAAACGTTTACCTGGCTCCGGTATGAACTCAGTGATTTGAAGGTCGATTACACCACCACTTAACAGGGAGGGACTTCATGTAGTATTGAAAATTTGGGGGGCAATCCGTCCAGCTGTTCCGGTAGTTAGGGTATTTGTAAGATATGTTGCCTTTTTTATATATATATAGATCTATGAGAAAAATGGGAGTGGGGACTGAAAAGCTTTGGACCCTTCTTCTGTAAAATTAGATGTTAAAACCATGTTCTTATTGTAAGACAAATAGGAGGAGGATTTTTAAAAAACAGTTGAATGGACTTTGTACTATAGTGTTAACATAGAGAAACACACTCTGTTGTAGTACATAAGAATCATTGTGCCATAGCAACAATGAGTACAATATGCATCAGGTGGGAATTAAAACAGTGTGTCAAAAGAAATGAGAGAGTGCCACAGAAAGTTTCCAGCTGGAAAAAGTGGCAATTGTGGCCAGTGATAAAAAGTACAGGACTAACCCCAGTGGAATTTCCAAATATTGAAAGAAAGCAAAAAATATACTTGTAAAATCAGATGTAATCATATAAAACCACTCTGCAATAATAAGGGCTGGTTATCGCTTAAGGAGTAAGTTGCGCAACTACTTTCTGTGAAGATGCACACGTCTTTTTCTTTTCCAGATTTCTTTATATTTAAGTAAAGAATTGCTTCTGCAGTGGTGTAGTGGTTAATAACAGTGGGTTCTAATCTGGAGAACCAGGTTTGATTCCCCACCCCTCCATGAGCGGCAGACTCTAATCTGGTCAATCAAGCTTCTTTCTCTACTCCTACATATGAAGCCTGCTGGGTGACTTTGGGCTAGTTAGAGCTGTCTCAGAACTCTCTCAGGCAGATTCTGCCTGGGCCAAAAACAGTGGTGTGAAAACTGTGTGAAAACGGTGTAAACCCTAAACCAATTTACACCATTTTCACACCACTGTTTTTGGCCCATGCAGAATCTGCCTCAGTCCCACCTATCTCACAAAGTGTCTATTGTGGGGACAAGAATGGAAGGAGTTGTAAGCCGCTTTAACACTCCTTACAGTTGAGAAAAGTGGGGTATAAATCTAAACTCTTCTCTCCTTGTAAAATCATTGTTGTACATACTAGGTTCTACAATTAAATTCCTAAGTGCATTTTCTTCATACAAATTCTCCATACAGATTTTCTCTTATGATTTGACATTGTGAGACAATTTCTTTAGTTCAATATTCCTTTAGTCCAGAAACGTCTGAGTTTCTTATTATGAAGCCAGCACTTGCATTGTTAATGAACTTGTCAGCATGGATTGATTAGTGGTAAGATGTGCATTGTCTTTTGCCTGTTTGATTATAATGGCCTACAAGAAGAAAGGAATAGTTTTTAAAAGAAGCTGACAAATTATTCAGTAGCAGTAGCCGCTTTCAGTATGAAAATCTGTATGAAGAAAATGTTCTTCAGAAGGTATATCACACCTAAGCAAAAGCTAATGAAGGTTATAATGGAAAATGCTGGAAATATCAGAACACAGATACATTTTATCCTATGTGCTGGACAAATATGATGGAATGCGAAAGATATTAACACTTAAGTTTGAGATTAATCTGGAAAATATGCCAATAAATATCTTACCAAATAATATTCTAAAAATACATGGCAAATTATTCAAGTAAATAGTGATGGTGGCAACAATAACACATGCAAAAAAATGAAAGGCAGAGAAATACCCAGATGTGAATGAATAGATGAGTAAATTAACTGAATGTGAAGTTATGACAAAATTAACTCCTTTATACATAATAGACCAATTTCAGAATTTCAAGAAAAATGAAATGTTTTGTTTAATTATATAATTGGAAATTAAGAATAAAGCTAAATCAAAACAGAAGAAGTTAGATTTAGGTAATATACTTCACAGTAAATATGTTGTTAGATATGAAGATGTTGAATAAACAGAGTAATGTTATTCAAAAATGTAAATTTAAATAGCAAGCTCCATACAAATTGTATTAATATAAATGTTCATTTTTATGCTTATGTTTTATGCTTATTGGGAAACCCAAATGCTAATATGTGATAGGGCCACCCCAGCTAGTGATTATTACAAAGTGAACCGTTTACCTCATAAACATGTAACACTTTGCTGGTACTGATATCTGCTCTGTATAAAACCATTAAGACCTGAATTCTCCTGAGCTAGCGTGCCTTTTTCTCCTCAAGGATGAGCACACATGAAAAGTGTAGAGTGGGCAATCCTAAGCAGGTCTACTCAGAATGAAAACCCATTTCACTTAATGGGGCTTACTCCTAGGAAAGTAGGATTGTAGCCATATTCCACTGGGATGTTATTCCTGTAACATTTCCATGATGTATGAAGGCTCTTTGATTCCTGTTGGTTGCTGTCTATAGAACCATTCCTGGGATCTAAACCATCCTTGGATCTAAATTCACCATCTATGCACATTTTTTTTTGCCTTTTCATAAACACAGAAGCTCTGAAACAGTGACAAGAATTCCTGGCAGCTATATGTTCCATTTCTGATCTCTTTTGGAGAGTGAGCATTCCTCGCTTATTGAATGCAGGGAGAAGCAGGAGGCACAATGTTTATAATTAAGCGCAAGGAATCTGTGTTTATGATTAACTGGCACAACAGTTAATCATAGTCCCAGCAGGAAAGACATTTTTAAACATTTAAAACACGAAAATGCCACTCAGTGAGCAGGTACTAATTTTTTATTATAAGGACCTGACTTGTCACCAACTGCATGAAATCAAATTTAAACTTTATGCATAAACCTGTTTTCATATGCGAACTCTGCACCTTAGAAGTTTGGACAGGAATGACTTCCTGTCAGTGCTGCAGATGTGTCCGTATTGCTGGCTGCTGCCAAAAACACTTGCTGATTAACAGTGCTGTGTTGCTTCAAGCAAGGGTGGGTTTATTTTCATAAAAGGGGGTGGGGAAGCGGGAGGAAAAGCATAAAGGAGTGCTGAAAAGAGATAAACTTGATTACAGTCACATTTGAGCTACATTTGAATGTCCAGTAAGTGACCATTATGAGGAGGGTGTGATTGAAGTATATCAAATTAGTGTGCAATGGAAAGAGCTTACCTTTTCACACAATAGTAAGGTAAAAGGCACCTCATGAAAATTAACCAGACCAGCATGTCAAAAAGAAAAGGAAACATGGCTTTCACACAGCTTGCTGTACCGAAATGATAAATAACGTATTAGGCATGTTACCCTCAATGCTGGGCCTGGAGAGCTCTGGGGATTACAACTGACATCCACATGACAGAGATAATTTCTCCTGGAGAACAATGCCAGTTGCAGAGTGTGGACTCTGTGGCATCACAACCATACTGAAGTCGGTTGGGTGCTGTGTGGTTTCTGGGCTGTATGGCCGTGTTCTAGCAGCATTCTCTCCTGACGTTTCGCCTGCATCTGTGGCTGGCATCTTCAGAGGATCCTCTGCCCATACTGGAAGCGTCAGGGAAAATAAACCATCAACATAGCTCTGATCCGGCCGTGAAAGCCTTCGACAATACATACTGAAGTCCTTCCCTTCCCCAAATTCTGCCTCAAATCTCCAGGAATCTTCCAGCGCAGGAGGTACGGCAGCATCTGTGCCATGGTGGCAAAAAACGTGAGGTAAATATACATATGGCCATATACTCTGAACAGTCTAAAACTAAGTGTAAGTACTGAAGAACAAACCAATATTAGCACCAGAAGAACCCAATGGAATTGTTCACATCTGCTACACTCCCAGAATTGGTCTGCTTCATATATTATTGCAGAAAATATAGCAGCAGGGTTTCCACCTATGACATGGCAATCCTTATCACCTGTTATAACAGCCATATGACTCTTCAGTCTTCCAGACCCAATTTTTGGTAGTGGCCTCCCAGGTTTTCTAAGACCATAAAAAACCAAACTACTACAGCAGATTGATCTCACTCACTCTTTCTAGGCTTTATAGGTTGGGTACTTCATGGACACTGATTAAATAAAGCTAAGAAAACAAACCACACCTACTTGGGGTTTAATCTATGTTATTTAGGGTTTAATCTATGAACTGAGTTAGCCATCTGAATGCATTTGGCTGACACAAGGCAGCATGAGAAGAGATCTCTAAGGAAGTGCTTTTGGAGAATGCATCCTGCTTTACCAACTAATACTGTCCATCGGGGGGGGGGGGCATTTGAAAGAAACATAATGCAATATTGCAAGATTCCAGCACTTTCCTTTCAATGGAAAGGCTTCCCTCTGAAATTTTCTCCTTCCAAGCAGAGGAATGCAAAATATAGGAAGCCACCACCAAAGGCAGCCAAGACCCAGCACATTTTAATCCTTTGGGATCTAAGAGTTTTCATTCAATGGATATATTTAATAGACCATTAATTAAAAACATTAGCATGAAGTTACTGCATCCATTACTGGATCACATTGCAACACTGAAGCCCCTTTCTAATTAGTAATTTATATTGAACTCCATGAGACTGGCTTCTCCATGAGTTAGCCTACACAGGACTAGGCTGCCCACTAACTTTAAGAATCCTAAGAAACATGGCATAAAAACTGTCCCAGACACCTGTACAATCAATGATCATCCCTGAATAGAAATCTTTATAATATTCTCATCTTATGGCGGCCCCTCATCCCACGAGGCTCTTTCTGTGTAATTGTCTATGAAACTACATGAGGTATTAGTCAACACATCTTTTACTTCCCATGATATCGCTAAACTGACTCATATAGAATTTGCCAAGCCACAGCTGGCAACCCCAGGAGGAAATGAGGGCAGGGCCTGAAGTGCTGGCGTTGCGCCAGCATGTCTGCATCTATTTTTTACCAGAAGTTGCATGGCAAATGTGGTAACTTTTTTGCAAAAAACTCTACAGAAGGTGTTTTTTTTTAATTTTGTGAACTACTAAAGCATCCTCCATGTCACTTCCAGTTTTTAGCAGAAATGACCTAGGTACAACAGCACTGTGCTGAAATACCAAGCCCTTCCCCCATACCCGCCCCCCTTCCACATACACACAGGTGGGCTATTGGGAGACCTCTCACTGTAGATGCATAAGTGATAGTTTGGAATGTTTTTTTAAGTTTTATGCTCTAAAAAACAAAATGTCTTTACTCATGTTCCCCAAAGACTGCCATGCTCTATAAAGATGCATCAGAATCAAAGGAAAGAAGGAAATAGTCTCAACATATGCTATGAGTCTCACAAATGTGTAACCCAAACAGCAATAACTCACAAGGGAAGATTTTATTCTGCTACAAAACGTTCCCATCAGAAATTTCTATTTGCCAATGAAACATGTTTAATCTCTCTCGCTCCTCCTAACCTTTCTTTCTACTGAAGCTGAATTCAAAGTTCCTCTATACAACAAGCCCCTGACTCCTTCTTAGTGTCCAGTGAAGAAAATGTGGCTTTGTGCTAATTATTTTCAGCCCTTAAACAGCTACAATAGAGGAGTCTGGTTAATGTATTCATTGAAATAAATTATTTAAGCTCCATTTCAGCTTCTCTTTTCTCAAGGAACAAAAGCAACAAAAAGTGATTTGCACTCAAGAATTACAGCATGAAGTGCCCTCTCAGACAAAGCCACCAGCAACTTAACATCTGAGACAGACATTACCGATGATGGGGATGTTATTTCTAAAGCATGCACACGCCTACACTTGACCCACAGTTTTCCAACAACAGAGAAAGCCAATATGGCCCCAACAAATGGAGTGGCAAAAAAAACCCTGCAGATATACAAAACACGCCAATGCTTCTGCTGCCAAGCAACGTTGGCAGAAATACTATGGGCAGCAGACTGTGGGAAAAGAAAGATGAACTCATATAAAAGCAAACAAATCAATGCTTTACATCTACTTTAAACCCCTGCTGATTCGAACAATCTTGCTGGTGACCTATCAATGGTCAGCAAACACAAAAGGAGCAAGGACACCCTCAGAAGTCTGTGCAAGCCTGTAGTTAAAAACTAAGTCTCGTTTTTAGTTAAAAGTTGCCAGCACATTTCACTGCAAAGAATCATTTTGAAGTGAGGGTTGAAATTCCTGCTTCAAAAAATATTTCAAAAGTTCTGAGAAAAACTAGTCATTACTATGACATCTGCTTGAAAACATGCTTATGAAAACGATCTGTGGGGGAAAGAGATATACACGTTTAAATACAAAAATACACATGAAGTTTCCCAAAGAATTCAATTTTTACATACCCCGTAAGTCTTTTATGATGAATTTAAAGCGTATTTTTTAGAAATAGGCACTTCTTTTAGCGTGCTTTTGCCGGCCAAGGATCCAGGCAGTCTGATAGACGTTATGCGGCAAACCATATAATACACACAATTGCTTTATATCTATGTTCAGTTTGCCCAAACTTGTTGAATGAATCTCTATATCTATGCTTCTGGCCTTTGTTGTTGTCATCATCAACATCATCATCAATGTATTGCATATGGTCCAATTCATTCACAATGCAAATACCAAAAATAAATTGTTTAACACATAAAATAAAGTAGGACACATCACACCTTTAATACATTAGATCAGCAAGACAAGTTGATGGCTTTTTAAAGGAGCTCTTTGCCTCAAATTTTCCTAGCTGCCAGAGTAAAGAGTGCCATCCTATAAGATGCACCCCCGAACTCCCACCCAGGCCAAGAGAAACTCAGGGAAATTGATTCATGTGACCATCAGAGGTATGACAGGTGGCAGGTGATGGTGGCAGCCACTGGCAGAGGCCTGAAATGGCCTGGAAGAGAAGGCTCCATCAAGAACAAGTGGTCACAGGTGCCACAGTGGTGGAACAGCCCAGGGAGGTGGTCTGGGCCTGGCAGGCACTCCTTGGGCCTGCAGCAGTTAGCACCTGGCACCAAAGCAGCAGGTTACAAGCTCCAGGTGGCCTTGGAATATGGGCCAAGCCATACCCAGGCTAACTTGACACAGCTCCAATGATCTGGCATCACAAAGAGGCTTGGGCCATCACAAAGAGCCCAGATGCCCTGCAGACGAATCCACCCAGCTGGAGCAATAAACCAGTGGAGGGGACCCAACGCAGCCAGGAAGACTGTGGCGGCGGGGCTGGTAGAGACATTTGGGCTGGGAGAAGGCTCTTAAAGGTTCTGAGAGAATAATCAGGGGAAGGTTCATGTGCAGAGTCTGAATTGGGGTGAAGGTACAAAAAGGGTGAGGGCCTGAGCAGCCAGGCAGGATGCACCCACATAGCTAAAGCCAAATATGGGATCTATTAGCCATGGAAAAGGTTGTCTGTGAAGCTCAATAGCATCCAGGAGCCCTGCCCAAGGCCAGAGGAGGGGCTGCTCAGACCCCAAGGATGGTTGCTGGGCAGAGGTGGGATCCAACCAGTTCTCACCAGTTCTCTAGAAGTGGTTACTAATTTTTTCTGAGTGCCGAGAAGGGGTTACTAAAGCAACCTCCCTGCCTAATAGGGACTGGAGGTGCGTGTGTGTGGCGGCCCCACTGTTTGAATCCCACCACCATCGGAACCTGTTATTAAAATTTTTGGAACCCGCCACTGGTGCTGGGGTTCAGGGGCTCAACATAAGAGTCAGTATCAGATAACAAGAAAGCTAGTTTGTCAGAATCAGAAAGAGAATATTAACTAGGAATTAACTTGCAAGAAATTTGTCCCTATGGTCTGAATACAAGGAACAGACCAGGACATAATGAAGAAGGTCCTCTGAAATTAAATTCCGCTCATATGCAAAGCACTGAGCCAACAGTGTTTGAGCGCATGTTTATTAACATCTCCTGGGAAATAAAATCTGGTTGGGACTTTGACATTCTGAATGGCTTCTTCTCTTACTGAAAACTGGAGAATAAATTATTGAAAGTTCCTTGACTATGCTTACTATAGAAAAGTTTATTAGAGGGCCAGGGTCTGATTATTTATCAGCATTTTCTGTTCCAAACCAAGAATCAGAATCTTTATTATGGTCATAGGCCAGTATAAACCAGTATAAAATTAATATAGTACACACAATTTAAAGAAAACAAAAGGCTTAAAGCTAAAAAAGAACAGGCACAGGAGAACAATGAAATTGACAGATAAAGTATTGTAAACATAACTATCAAATCTAAGCCTATTTTATGACACAAACCATCCTACTGTGTATTTCAGGTGCTGCTGCAGAGAACCTAGCAACATTGAGGCCCTTTCTTTACAAGTCACCAAAAACATTTGCAAAACATTTTCAATCTCCCTGAGCTCAGAAAATGGTGCCAAGGAGGAAGTCCGGGGATTGCAGAGAGGCATGGAAAACATTTTAAAGAGATAAGCACAGCAAGTCAAAACGTTTGAAAATGTTTCAGCAAAAGAATCATTAGAAAAGAGGATGCATTTAAAATGTTTTCAGGCTGAAAATAAAATGTTTTGGGGTGAAAACTACGTGGAACTCCTTGGAGGAATCATTTTATTTCCTGCCTCAAAACGTTTTAAAGGGTCTGTGCTGAAAGGACCTGTATGTTGTATCAGAATTGGTATATGTGAGCAACATAGAAGTATAAAATTGTCCTGTATGACCTGGTACTTTACATAGCAGTGGCAAAATAAAGCTAGTATATATGTTTTTACAATACTGACATTGGAGAAGAACATGCTCCATTGTTTCTATGTATCCACATTTACAAGGGCATTGTGTCTCATGATAGGGAATCTTACATTTTCTTCTACCACAGATACAAAGAAATGGAAGTTACTCAGTACTGTGTATGCTTTACTCACCTACAAAGATTTGGCAGGCTTTAAAAAAAACAATCCTACCTCTAGTTCTAAGTTTCAAAAGTAGGAGGGGAAAAAATAGGGAACCCTGAGTTCTTTTTTTGGAAATCTAAAATCAAAAAACCTCTAGGCCACTTTTCAATAGGCTTAAGTTGCCCCCCCCCCCCTCGCCTTATTTGTGACTCAATTAAAATTAGTGCTTCTTTCTCCAATACTAATAAACAATACTTCAACACTAATAACCTTTCACAATGTCCTTATCAGCAATTATTCGCCAGGGCCATACCTAGAAAAAGTGTGTCTTTTTTCTCATTAATGTTATCTTTCTATCAGATAAGACCTTGTTACCTAGAATTTTTTTAACTTTCTCTTTCCAGAAGATGTGTTAGATGAGATTGATTTTAAATGTTTCCTTCAGATGCTAAAACTGATTTTAATAACCACTGCATCCTTCTTTTTAAAATTCTACACTGTAATAATGGATGTAGGAGTTACAACACTAGAGATTTTATTTTTATCTTGCCAGTCTTGGTATGCTATAATCTTCATCACATGTGCTATTAATGAAACAAGTTTGGTTACATTCTTCTGATCAGAAACTTTTAACTGTTCTCAAAACTTGCATAGCAAATTCAAAATTTATTTTCTCTCTGAAAAACAAACCACTGTGGGTCAAGCATTTCCCAAATGTGAAATTAACTTTCCAGTCTGAGCAAATTGAATCTGTTGAAGATTTCATTCTAGAGCAGTTTCATATGCATAACACATCAACAGTGAAAAGCAATTCTTTCACTCTACCAATTTTCCAGCATGCACCACCCATCAGAGTCAATCATAATTACTATATGATGCCACTTCTTTGCTGCTGAGACATCTCAAATCAACTGGGAGCCGTGTGTGTGCGTGTGTGTCTGTGTGTGATATTTCTGATACTATGCTCATTTCTACATGCTGCATCCAAATCATGCTCAGCCTCAAAGTCATTTCACATTGGTGGCAGTCAAGTCAGTGGGAATGGATCATGGGATCTCCTCCTAAGGAGCTGTGTGTCCCAGGGGTGTGGGGGGGGGGGCATAAGATAAGCAGCAATGCAGCACTTTGAGTTATGGTAGAATTCCAGCTTAAAGTCTGTACTTTCACTAATATCTTTTTACAGGATTGGCCCCTACTTTGAATTCTACTGGGATGTTCTCCCCCCCCCCTTCTGATAGCATCATGGTGCTTCTACGCAATCCCTAGGTTTCCTGCAGCTTTTCTGTGATGTCTCCCAAACCTACTTTGCTGCAATGCAATGGGAGGATCACAGCAAAGCTTTAATAGCATTATGTATATAGAAATGTCCAGATATTCCCAGTCCTGTCTATACAATTTTCCATATCCCAGCTCCCACAGCAGCCTTTTACCACCACCATAACTGACATATTATTATAGCATAATAACAGTTCGGTTATCAGATTCTGTGAATCCGCAACTTTCATTTTTGTAAAAAACAAACAAACAAACCTGAGTCTCCAGTCTCCTGCCACAAAGAAGAAGCAGAGTTGGTTTTTACACCCCGCTTTCCTCTACCTGTAAGGAGTCTCAAAATGGCTCACATTCTCCTTCCCTTCCCCTCCCAACAAGCACCTTGGGAGGTAGGCGGGACTGCGAGAATTCTGAGGGAACTGTGAGTGGCCCAAGGTCACCCAGCGGGTTTCATAAGGAAGAGCAGGGGAAACAAGCCCAGTTCACCAATACAAGCAGGGGAAATAAGCCCAGCTCTTACCCACCACACCATGCTTTTTTCCAACTGAAAAGTGGGATTTCAGAGAACTTGATGTTAAACGTTAGAACTGCATGCCATTTTTTGATTTTTAAAAAATGAATGTTCCTGGGGGAGAACAGTATCTGCAAGAAAGCAGGGCAGGGAAAACAGCTTTGTGAAAACTCCATTGCCAGTGTGACATATAGTCAACCACAGCAACAGTAAGTGAGGAAACCACAAAAGTCTGTTCCAATGCAGAAAACACCATTACATTATTCATTCCCAAAAATGTTTTAACATTTAATAAAAGATACTGTGTGAAGAAGTATATAATGCATGTATGGAATACAAGGAGTTTCACAGAACATGTCAAAAATATTTTCAAAGTTTCCAAGGAGAAAAAGGGCTTCAATTTGCTCTTCAGAAAAGGTGCATGAAAAGACTTTGTCAGAAGTTATTTTGTTCTTTTTCACTGCAAGTTATTTAGATACATTTGGTGCAAAACATCCTTTCCTTATTAATTTCCCGCCCTGCTTCAGGCAATCTTCCACCTCTGTATTCCATCAACAGAAAGGGGGGGGGGATGGCGAGGTGTGCGTGTACAGCATAGACGCCATGACTTAATTTCTGCGTAATCACCTAGAAATGACATCAGTATTGGTATACGCCCCCTACCCAATCTTTGCCTCCCAAGCATTCCCCTAATGACTGCTGTAAAGAAACAGGGACACATTTCTCATTTGTTTTTTCTATTAGACATGAAGGCATAGTTGACAACTGTAGATTTGTGACAAAGTCCAAATGCAAATAAACCATTTTTTCTATCTTCTAGAATGCCAAATGCAATTATTTTCTAAGATTAAAACTGCAACAATTTCCATTCATTTTTTTCCATTGCTTTTTTGCAACTAGAATTATCTTTTTGTCAGCTTGTTTAATAAAGTTATGTCTTTGCTGATACATGCGCTAGTGTCATAGTAGATGATCTGTAGGCAGACACGTTGATGAACATGTTCGAATAAAAATAGCCACTAATTTTATGGATGAGAGGTTTGCTGCTGAGCAAAGCTGTGTATTTAAATGAGCTGGGAGTTCAACTTTAGATTACAAACCAGGAACAGATCCTAATTTGGATTTGTTTACGTACCTCAGATGATCTGAAAATTGAGTGTGCTAAAATGAATGCCAGCATTTGAGGACATTCAGGAGGTTCAACTCCCATTACCCTAGGTCCGTGTAAACATCACTGAGGTCAATACCTCAGCTGCGCAGAGTTGGGTGTAGTGTGGAATTCGCAGCAAGCAAGCTATGAGTAGAAAGCGTTTCTGAGATAGCAGAAAAATGAACATGGTGAGCAGCATCCTGTTTTACCAGCTGGGGTTGTTTATTTGCAAATAGCTGCCTTTGCCCCTGAAACAGTCTGAAACTGTCCCAATGTCTTCAACCCATGTAAACAAGTACTTTGTTAATTATTTACAGCTACAACAATCATTTTGTGGCAGTGCAAACTTGTCAGAGAGCAAAAATATTAATTTCACATAACTTTGTAAAATTAACTTTTAGGACACAGTGGCCTAAACCAGAACGTGCAGATGCAAGCAACATATTTAGGAAGATGGCACAATCCTCAGATACAGATTATATATCTACATGTAGTTAATCAAGAAGTACTTTTAAAAGTTCTCAGATTTTAAAGTTTGGCCATGAGACCATTAAACACCATCTGCTCTGGTAAATGTTCTCTGTCCTCTTAAAAAATATAATATTGCAAGTTTTCAGAAGGAGAAACCCAAACCCAAAGCTTATGTTTCTTATATCTGAGGGTCAAAATTACCCAAGAGATCCATTATCAGAAAGGATTAATCCTTCCTCCCAGCACTGAATTCCCAACCTAAAAGGTAAAAAAAAACTGCTATAAGCTTTGCAGTTAGAAAAAGACAGACAGCTATTGTTTTAGAGTAGTAGGCCCAAAAGCTGCTTTAGGGAACCATTTAAATTGGAGAAAGGGTAGAGAGAGAGAGAAAGAGTTAAACCTTCTTCTCTAGTTCCATGTCTTCACATTTGGTTCTCACTATAGTCTCTTTAAAATAAAAACCAAAAAGCGCTGCCAGTTAGGACACCATGCCTAGTTTAGACCCCAGAGTGATAGAAATGCAGAGCAATAAAATAGGGAGAAATGAGTGCTCCAGCATTGGAATGAGTGGGGGAAAGAAGAAGGGGCTAAACAGCGCTCAAGAACTGAAGTATTTTAAGCACAGATGTATGGGGCCATGAGAAGACTTAAATCCTGAAAGGCCAACTAAACCAGGAATGTGAACAGTTTGGTGCCTTCTTTGTCCTGATGTAGCTTTAAAGATTTAGAGTTGCATCTCTTTTTGAAACCAGAGGTGAATTTGTTGGAACAGTATGGTATATGGCTAAATCCCTGAGCTTTATTGTATCTGTATAAGCCGTGCAAGAATTATAAAACAAGCCATCTTGAGCTATAATTCAAAAAGGTGTTTTTCTTTACCCTTTTAAGCACTGTGCATTTTAGTCTAGGCACTCAAATTAAATTTCCACAACCAATACAGAAAACAGCTGATGGAATACACATTTCTGCTGCTCCATACCACATGGAGGAGACTAGCAATATTTTCTTTGCTCATGAACAGTGACAAAAAATGACAGCTTTAGCAACCCTTACTACTGGACTTTTCCTATGACCATGTTTGCAGCACATACAGCAGAACAAAAAGGGAGCTTGACTCTCAAAAGGTTATATCCCCAAAATCTTTTTGGTCTCTAATGTACTATTGGACTTGAATTATACATTTCATTTATACAAATAACTATATATAGTACATAGGCTTTTGTACAAAAGTCTGAATCTAGATATAGCAGAATAGGTGCTATTGGATATCTAATGACTCATTAAAAATCAGCATATCAGAGAGAAAGGTTCCACCTTGGTTTAATCTCTGTTTTAATAAGTTTCTACTTACAGGGAGGAAATTGCTGTTTTCTGTTTGTTTTAGATGTATGGCAGGTTCCAAAAACTACAGTTTCCCTTTTGGGTTGTACTGCAGCAGTTCTGTAACTTACCACCTCATGTTCTGTAAGATCAGTCCAGTTGCAATGGTGTTTGTTTCTGTGTGAATGGGTATGTGTATGTTTTAATGAGTTGTGCCCTACCTTGAAACATGAGACCGGAAAGGGAGACTGGGCAATATAAGTTTTCAATCCCTTCCTCCATACTAGCCAAACATCAGAACCACTCAACTGAGCAAATTTTAATTATTTATTTACTAAAATAATTACATCCCACTTTTGCTTTTGGCTCAGATGTGAAAACTTACTCCAATCTAAGAAGCCTTTCTACATGGGAGGAAGAGCCACAAACATTGGATGAAGGCTCCTTGGAAAATGGTTGGATTTACCCCATATGAAAAAGCTGCGTAATTTCATGCCCATAAAATATTTAATATATGTCAACAATCACAATGCAGCTGAGTATCCCTGTTGCAACAGATTTTAATTTAGATGATCACCACATTTAGATGGAGGCATATTTCCAATGGGGAAAAAATTAAGTTTGGATACTGAAAGAAAACATGAACATCCCTAATTCTGACAAGCATTCTTAATGAGCTGAAAACTCTCGATTGTTTCAACCCCCTTCCTTTATGATAGATTCACCTACCTGAGAGGTTATTTCAATCTCCACATTCTTAGAACTACATATTGCTTCAGAATTCAGTGCTCTTTTAAAATCCATCAATGCTACTAAGAAGCCGAAACATTCAACCTCATAATTTTAAGCCTCTCCAGTTTTGTCAGTCACCTGTACTATTTGTGTAACCAGTAATATTACAATTGGTAAGGCATACATGGTAAAACCCATCCACCTTGAGTTTGATATTGAACTCAACTGAACTAACCTCTATGGCACACTTTAAAAGTCTACATTTTAATCAGTTTTGTAAGATATAAAACCGTTTATCTTGATGGAAGGCTTTAATAAAGCAGTTAAAAATACTGATACAAGTACTAAAATATACTCCATAATTTCTAACATAGACCCCTTCTTTAAAATAATGTCCCTGCATTTTCCACATTTTTACCCTACACTTCCTCCAAGAACTTTGACGCAGTATGCATAGTTAACCTCTTCATGTTATTCTTAGAACCTTGTAAACTATGCTAATGTGAGAGAAATTATACTTGGTACAAGGTTACCCAGTAAGTTTTGTACTAAACCAGCATTTGAACACATGTGTTTATCCTATAACACTACATCACACTGGCTCTTTCAGACCTTTGTATTATATCCAACTATTGGCATATATTGCAAGAGATCCATATAGTAATTCTTGTGTGGAGAGAAGTCCAAAGCAGACAGCACAATCAAGCTGCTTATGAATCTTCTGTGTTCTACTGCCTGACTCATATTATAACCTAATTTTCATGTTACTATGTATATATTTTCTTAGCTATTACAATATTCTAAAACATCTGTGTAGGCCTTTTCTTCCAGATTTAATGGAATAATGTTCCATTCCTATAATTTCACAAAATTGATATCGGATCACTTTAAGTACATTCATATTTTAATAACGCAAGAACCAGGTGTGCATGAACAAGATGCAATTCCCACTGGTGCAGCTCAGCTAAATATTATTTTTATTATTTCTCCCTTTTCTGAGAACGTTCTCAATATAGAATACTTGACTGGATTTTAATTTCAAATATGGTAGTGAAAGGAAAGGGAAAAACATGACAATTGGCTGCCGAAACTCACAACTCTTACAATTGCTTTTACATTATGGAATATACTTCAAATTGCTTTTCCAAAGCTGCAACTATTAGTAATTCATGAAATAATATCTTGAGTGAAAGCTCTAGCTTGTATCATGCACTAGTTCTTCCAAAGGTACCTTCACAAATTTTTACAACTGCACAGTCAAAACTCAAAGTAATCATCATTAATATTTTAAATTAATGTTTTCCTATTAATTTCTATTTATTCACAAAGCCAAAGAACAAATTTTTGACAATGAAAAAAGGGAGTTCGAAAGCAGTTTCAGTTCTTCTAATGGTAAATTATGGGCTGCTTTGGATTAGATTCATAACATCTTGAAAAGGACCGAGAGACAACTCAAGTCCACTAAAGCGACCCATTATCTCATAATCTATACAAGCAGAGGTGTATCTAGGGAAAATGTAGCCCAGTGCAAAATCTGAGTTTTCTGTGCTCCCCCTCCCTCCCCCATATGGGCTGCTGCCCTCCCCCATCATGACCAAAATCTTGAAGTCAGTATATGGACCTGGGGGGGATTGCTATTTTACAATTGTAAACTGTTGTTTATCTTGCTTGTAAGATAATATAGAGCTCCTTTGTTTTGGGGTAGTCTTATTCATTGACCCTAGATAGGCCTAAGCCAAACTAGGAAGCAGGGTTCCCTCTCCACAATGCATGATTCACTGCAGTGGGCAGATCCAGATGACTTAGAAGAGTTTGTGACCCCAAGGTGATCACAGCTGAAGTGATGTGCTTTATTTTAAAACTTCCCAGAGAGAATCAAGGAAAATGTGGTCTTTTGCCCTGCTCCCAGTTGCAAAGCTTGGGAGAGGACAAGAGGAGGGGACAAGGTGAGTTTAAACCCGTGGTGGTGAACCTTTGGCACTCCAGATGTTAAGGACTACAATTCCCATCAGCCCCTGCCAGCATGGCCAATTGGTCTTGCTGGCAGGGGATGATGGGAATTGTAGTCCTTAACATCTGGAGTGCCAAAAGTTCACCACCATGGGTTTAAACCCTTTACCTTTCAAGACTGACATAAACTCTTCTAGCTCTCATAATCCCCCAGTCCAGGGGTTAGGTCCACTTATCAGCTCTTTCTACCAGCATGGCCAATTGGCCATGCTGACAGAGGCTGATGGGAATTGTAGTTCCTGAACATCTGGAGAGCCGCAGGTTCCCTACCCCTGCTCCAGTCCAATAAATTATTTTAAGAATAAAAGGACAAGGTACAGGGGCTATGGTTGGCTAGTAGCAAAGGGAGTTTTATATGCTAATCATATTATTATTGGTTATGTGTTACCAAATACAGCAAATATTTTTGATTGAATAACATTTTAAATTTAATATTGGGGTGCTGGTTGAAGCAAAAAAAGTGTGTGTTGTCAGGATCTGTAAAGAGAAAAAGACCTCCAAAAATTAAAATGTGTATTAAAGTTATGAAAATAGAACAAGATAATTTAACCAACTTTTTTTTTCAAAAGAAATGAGTCCTTTTATTGATTTTTGGTGATGTTTCATTGCCGTGGATCCTGTGACAATGCCGGTCAGTGCTGTAACATTTGTTTAGTTTCCACTGTTGTTTCTTTCTACTTTGCTGCTGGTAGTGAAAGAGATCTTGTCTCTTTCAGTGAAATGGGACCACGGGACGATGCAGTATAAACTAGTTGGCATTTTACCAACTGCCTGTGCAATGAGACAAATACAGATCAAATGAGCACGTGAAGCTGCCTTATACTGCATCAGACCACTGGTCCACCAAAACAGTGGCTCTCAAGGGTCTCAGGCAGAGGTCTTTCCCATCACCTAAAACCTGGTATTTCCAACTGGAGATGATGGGTATGGAACATGGGACCTTCTGCATGCCAAGCAGATGTCTACCACTGAACCATGTCCCCTCATAACAAGCAGATGTCTACCACTGAACCATGTCCCCCAATAAAGTTGACTAAGGATTCCATAAAGATTAAATATTTGGGATGTGATCCTGTGCAATGAAAACATTTTTAAACCCCACTGATGTCCGTAAGATAAACGCAATTCTACATCATGCACACTGAAATGGAACTTTATCAAGTGCTTAACTTCAGTTGAATTGTTTCCAGGGAGTTGAGTTCAGAACTGTTGTACAGCTTAATACAAACCACCTTTTTCTTTTCTTGATGCTTTTTATTTTCCATTTGTTCTCTGAATGTATTTTCTGTTAGCACATCAACTAAATGGAGTTGTAGGTTTAGTGACCAGTTATGCATTTTAAAAACTGAAATATAATTAATATCCAATAAACCTTTCTCCTGGCAATTCCCATCTGTGAAACCATTTTCCACTCATTCATTGACAACAGTTCATGTATTTTCCTTGGAACAATTTAATTTTTAATGTATATTTTATAGCTTGCAAATGTTGAAGGAATGTTGAAGCCACAAAGCGTGGTGGTCAATGTTAAAGTTATTTTTTATTTGAAAATATTAAGTCAGTAAATTTGTTTATATTTGTTTACATGGTGGGATTCTTCAATGTTTTCTCCAATATTGAAGTTCTAGGGTTACAAATAGAAAGCAACAAACAGATGTTGAATATTTGTATTCTTGGCATCTAAATTATGTTACAAATGAGGAAGAAAGACAATGGTTTGGATTCATATCCCACCTTTGTCTCCTGTAGCAGTGGGGAAAGAAATCTGGTTCACCAGATAAGAGTCCATCACTCATGTGAAGGAGTGAGGAATCAAACCCAGTTTTCCAGATAAGAGTCCACCTGGTCTTAACTACTGCACCACACTAGCTCTAGTGGTGTAATGATTAAGACCAGGTGGACTCTGCCAGGGAGTAGGTAAGAGGGGTTAACCCCCATTACATGTCCAGCAGGGGGGCTGGGCGCTCCTGTACCCCAGCTGCGCACCTCTCCCGCCCCAGCTGTGCCTCCCACCAGGCCCGGGCAATTGAACAGCGGTGGAGCTGCAAAGATGTTAGTCCCTCCCACTGCCAATAAGAAGCCAGTGTGCAGGGGGGCGTGCATGAGTGCGCACGTGCACAGCAGAACTAAGGGAAGCCACCTGCACCGGCAGCCGATATCGCATGCTTGCAAGCTACAAGCCAGCCAGCTGGGGAAAGAAAGTCTCGCCTCTCGCAAGAGCTCCCAGGCTCAAAACCTGCTTCCTGAGAAGTGAGACTTTCTTTCTCCGGCTGGCTGGCTTGCATCTTGCAAGCGTGCGATTCTGGCTGCCTGTGCAGGTGACTTCCTTTAGTTCCTACAGCTGCTAAGGCCATTACTAACACTCCTTCTCCCAGGGCGTGGCCCCGCCTCCCCCGGTGCCCCTCACGAACCCACCCCATAAAAAGGCTATACCTACGTCACTGGACTCTACTTTGAAGAACTTGTCTTGATTCCCCACTCCTCTACATGAGCGGCAGATTCCAACCTGGTGAACTGAATTTGTTTTGTTGTTTCTATGCACGAAGCCTGCTTGGGCTAGTCACAGTTCTCTTAGAACTCTCTCAGTGCCACCTACCTCACAAGGTGTCTGTTGTGGGGAGAGGAAGGGGCGGAGTTTGAAAGCCACTTTGAAACTCATTAAGGAAAGAAAGACAGTATAAATCCAAACTCCTCCTCTTTCTCCTCATCCTTTTTCTATCAAGTGTATAATCATATTGGATTAAACCATAACTAGATCACTATTCACTAGCAGGGAAAAACTTGCTTACATTTTGCATCTCTTCCTCACAGCTAGATTAGTTTGAGAATCTCTAAGGCCTCAAACATAAAAAGAGCTTCCTGTGCTGACACTTCAGTTGCATAACAAGAAAGATATGTGGAATTGCCATATTACAGAAGTTTGTTTACATAGAACCAGCCACAGTGTGATATGAAAGAGAACAACAGAGAATCATAACCCATGGACATATTTTGTTGAAATCATAACCCATGGACATGTTTTGTTGAAATGAGTATAATCATTCAAAACTGATGAAGCAGGATGCTTGTCCTACCTCTACAAGGCCCAACCTGAGCCCTTTGGGGGAGGGTGGTATAAAAGTGGAATAAATAAAAATAAAATAAACCTGCATAAACCTGATGACAGTCATCAAAACGGGGGAATGAAAACACGTGATTGGGATAAGTGATCTCCAGCAGGCATACTAACAGCAGTATGTCACATCCTTTTGCTTGGCACATGGAACACTGGAAAGTGGAGTGCAGAATAAAGAGGCATGGTTTATGCCCACCACTGCCTACCAGACCTATGCAGATGCCAACCAAGTCTAAGGGGAGCACTTGAAGTGCAGACAATGCTGGTGCAGTTTGGTTTATTTCCACCACTTCTGACCAAGCACCACCCTTGACTCTCCCCAGTTGTGTATGATAAGAGTTAAAGTCACTGCATTTTTTTCAGCACTCAGACCAAAAAGGTTGCCTTCCCTTGCTCTACCTAGATGTGTCAGTTCAATAAAGAATTCAACCTGTGGAGGTCAGGGAAGTTCTCCCACTCCACTTACCACACCATTTTGAGCAAAATAAAAGACTATAAAAACTTATTTTAATGGTATCAGAAAGCACCAGGCAGTAATTACAAGGAATGAGAACAGCACCTTTCCTATCTGAATCTTCCATATACACAGTGAAATGTATGTATCATAGTGCTACCAAGAAAGTTCAGTCTGAACCTTTAAATAGCATTATGAAGCACTGAAATCCTAAATGGATGCCTTAGTTTTAAAACACTTTCAGATGTTAGAGCAGTTCATTCTACTTATCACAGTATAGTCCCATTAAAGCCTATGATTCCAACAGATTATAGCGGCAATCCTAAGAATGTTTTCCTTGGATTTACTTCCAAGCATACTTGCATAGGATAGCTCCTGATGCCACATATTATATCACAAGAATACTGGAATAAACAGACTACAGATTGCCTTGTTGGGAGATACCAAGTTGCCTTTATAAAACAGGGCACTTTTTTGCCTCTTTGAACAGATGCTGAAGAGTTCTTTGTAATTCTAAAATATTTTCTGGAAAAGAGGAAAAAATACTGCCAACCTTAAATCTCACTGGTTTATTCACATTTTGATCAGTTAAATTGTCTTACTGATTCAATTATAGTACACTGAAGAATTACGAAAGCTGGACAGCTTTCAACATTGTATTTACCAGGATCCAAACTGCATACGTAGTCCATCAGCCATCTGCCAATACTGACCCCTATGTTTTCCCGATCAACAATCTTAAATATAATCTCTCTCCAACTCCAATTTCTCTAGCCAACAATACTTACACACAAAAATCTTGCAGGGCTCTATTTGTACTGTAGGGCATGAAATACCATCTACCCTCCTAGGGTAGAAGGATGTAAGGGTACTGTTTACAGTATCTGCAACATGGTGTTGTTCTAACATAGCTTCACAGATGCTTGTAATTTATGTAAGGGTAGCAAGAGTAGGAAAAATGTAAGATTCCTCCTTGCCATTTCCTGCTAATAATCCAGAGGCTGCCAAAGTAATTTGAACCTCTCCCCTCTACACACCCAATCCCTAGGTCACCAACCTTCCCAACAGCACTGACAGCAATGATTCCCTGAAAAAGAATGACAAACTATAAAAGAAAGAACAACTTGCTAGGGATATGAATTGTGACCAGACCATTGTTCTTCTAACAGGGTGGTGGCATACTTGAATTCTTCAACTTTAAAAATATTTTTTTAAAGAACAGTTCAACTTTTCTTCAACTTACCTCAGTTCTCCTCATTTCTGCACATACCCACCCACACACTTCACATCTTCATTACATCAGAGAACACTGTTCAGTGATGTAGTAGAACACAGTACATCTGGTTAGTCAATAAATCTCAAGGCTGGGGGTGTTGTTGTTTTTAAAAAATTGTTTTATCATCTGTGTCTTCCCTACTAGAAAACTTAGTAACCTCCCATGGCTCATTTTAGTTAAGGAGAGCTCTTTCATTAGCATACCAAGTTTGGCTAAAAAACTTGGTGCAATCACATCTGTGCAATATATTGTACAGTGTTAACTACCAGTCCCCAAATGCATTATGAAATTTTCATTCAACACTTTCCTTTGAGTTTCTGCTTGCTACATTCTGATCAGTGCAACAGATCAGCCCTGCCCTCTCATCTGGCAACAGAGATCATAAACTTTTTTTAAAAATTGTACCAGTAACCTTCTGGTTTGGGAAACTCCCATTGCCTTCTCAAACAGCAAAAATGTAAAAACTAATTCAGTTCCATGTATTTCTCCAAAGTCTTTGTTACATTTTTCAGCACACTCAGAAATTTCCTTCTGTTTGCTGTTCCTGTCAAGCTACCATGATTATTTAGAACATGGACACAAACTGAAGGGAACACTCAAATCCAACAGCTAGCAATGTCAGCTGACAGCTGTGGAATCAGGATATCTGCCACTTGCTAGAAAGATGTGTTTATACTCTAGTGCATTATTAATGCATTCCACAAGAGGAGTTTTGTGGAGCAGTTGTTTTGTAAAAAATGACAAACAAGACATTTTAATTAAAATACCACTGGTGGGATTCAGATCAGCTAGCAAACCATGGAATGGGTTCCCCAAGGAGGTATGTGAGTGGGGGTGCTGTCCTTGGAAATTTTTCGGGAAGCACTGTAAGGCTACTTTATTTACCAAAGCATTTAACTGGGTGTACATTGCAGGCATTTTATTAAGTTAGGCTGTTTTTGCACTTTCTAATGCCAGGGAGCGTACCTGCTGCAGGACTTCTCATCCTACTTGTAGTTCCCCACTGCTGCCCGGCTATGATTTCCGAATGGTTTCCCACAAGCCTGGGGCTTTCTCATAAGCACCACGAGGTCTTCTGTAGTCTCTTTCATGCATGCGCAGACAGCCTCCACTTCCTGCTTTTGAATTGACTGAATCTGACCCCCTTCTCCCCACTCACTTTCACTATTTTAGTTGTACATGAGAAATCAGGCGCTGAGAATCAGCACCCCCGCAATCTAAAATCTTTGTGTGTGATGGGATCACCATCTTCCACCCCCCTTCATCTAAAATGAAAGTCTAAAATCCTTGCGTGTGCGAGTGAATCGCCATCCTCCTGTTCGCAGTGCCTGCACATGCCGCTTTTCTGTCCAAGGTTTCTCCCTCCTTTCTAAAAAGTAAGGTTTCTCCCTCCATTTTTTTACTGCAATGGGGGAAGAGCGCCACTTCTTAGCGCCTGCCCATTGGTGGGGTGAGCCAGAGCGATGAGGCAGGAAAACTGGCCCCATTTATGCTACATTGCATGCCAGTGGAAGCCTCCAGAGCACAAAGGGGCATTTCAAAAGGATCTCAACCTTCGCAGTTCAGGAATTTGTGGAGCAAAGCCATTGTTGCAGGGTGGCTCCGGGGAAGAAACATGGCCGCCACACTGAAGCACTGAGGGCTGTGCGAAACTCCCAATTGCATCAGGGTATTCCCTGTGCAAACAGAGGGGCAATTTCGGCATGCAAAAACAGCCTCAGAGAAAGAACTGGTGTTTTATTATTATTTGATGTTTTTAACTAAGAATTTTAAGCTTGCTTGAACCACAGGGAAAGGCAGAATATAAATGTTTTAGTAAGTAAATCAATAAAAAACTTGAATGCTATACTAGAAGATTACTGAGGCCCTGACTGAAATACAGAAATTATCAATTTTATCTTATTTCTATTTCTGCCCATTTGCATCCCTACAAATTACACAAGAAGCTTCCTTTCTGAGTCTGACCACTGATTGCTCCATCAAGGTCAGTGTTGTCCAGTAAGTCTGGCAGCAGCTTTCCAGGACTCAGGTAGAGGTCTTTCACATTAGTCCCTGGCCAATTCAGCTGAAGATTCCATGGGCTACACCTGGGGCCTTCTGCAGTCAAAGCAGATGCTCTACCATTCAACCCCAGCCACTACCCTAAATCTTAACGATTGAATGACTGAGTAGACACACTATTGACACCTTCATAAACCCTTCTAATCTCAGAGACTTCAGTGGACCTAGCAGGGTATAACTGTTACGGACACTTTACCATCCACAGCTGCACAATTTTTTGGATATGTTACACTTGATGTCTGAACAGTTTTCACATGAATTTAAATAATATAAGGAAAGTGCATACTATACTGTCTCTAGGGATTTTTTTTAAAAAAACTTGTACAATGTAATGAAATATTGCTATTTAGATGTAAAATTTAATACTTTCAAAATCTGTTTCCTAAATAAAAGTAAAAATTAACATCAGCTCACATTCAAGTTTTTTGCTGTCCACCTTTCCTATTCTAACTTTTCTAGAAAACCCACATCTAAATAGAAGCTAAGAAACTAAGCAGTTAGGTCCTCTGCAGTGGGTTGGGCCACCTAAAACTCTACTCCTTGTTTCTTCCTCTCTTTGTCAGCCTCTGCCATTTTCTTTATCTGTCCAAATGTAAGGTCCTTGATACAGGCCTTTGTTTTATCCATATCTGACCTGGATAGGCCAATCTCATAAGATCTCAGAAGCTAAGCGAGCCCTGGTTAGTATTTGGATGGAAGACCACCAAGGAAATCCAGTGTTGTGATGCAGAGGCAGGCAATGGCAAACCATCTCTGAACATCTCTTGTCTTGAAAATCCTTTAGGTCAGCATAACTCGATTGAGACATGGTAGCAAAACTCGATTGAGACACAAACCAATACATCCAGCAAAAAGAAAGTAAACTTAATGCAAATATCAGGAAACTGCACAAATACATCCAGCAAAAAATATAGAACTCTTCTTCTGGTTTTCTTAATTATCTTTCTGTCAGTTTTCATAGCCTTTCTTGCAAGGCATGGTCTTCTTTTATCTTAAGGTACTTTGGCTGCTAATAGATCAGTACTTCTGCAGTGAAATCTATTTGAGCAATACAGAAAGGGGTCCATAACACTAAATCCACAGTGGTGTTTCTCAAGGCCACCTTTTCTATTCATAATCTAAATTTGTGGGTGAATATACTCTGAGCATATGTTCATGGCAGCTTTCAGATAAGCCGGTTCTATATTAGTCTTTGTTTCAAATTATTCTGTGGTTCCATTGTATCCCCACCCTGCCCCCATTAAAGGCAAGCACAACCTAGAAGTTAACTTTTCCACCTACTCACACATACCAATCGGATAATGAGTAACAAGGGGCATTTCATTTGGTAAAGGAGTGGGTGATCCAATATCAGGAGCTATGCTAACTGCCATGTATTTCCGTTACTGAAGGTAGGCTAACATTAGACAAGTGTCCTTGGGAAGTTATTAGAAGCACAAGAGTCTGTTTATTTTTGAAACATTCTTACGCTAAAATAGAAACACATTAAGTATCCCATCATAGATTTCTAGAGAATCTCTGTGCAGAAACTATTTCTCAGTTCCTTTTTAATTATAGTCATGGGATAATTTAATAATTTCAGCTATTGCTTAACACAGCCATTATACTTCAACTCATTCAGCAAGCCAAACTTCACATACTACACATCTGTCTCTGAATCTCCCCAATACGAGTACTGGAAACTTCCACAAACCTAATGATATACTTGGGTCATGACAGACAGGAATTGGAGGAAGCAAAAGCAAATCTAATAAACAAAAGCCATCTAATCTCTTTTGTTGCCAATTAAATCACAACAAAACAGTTTTCCGCTAACCAGCAGCCTTATTTGATTTGTGAATATATGAATCCAATCATTAAACTGACTTTTTCACCTGGAAAAAGACAAGCCGAGAAGAAACTGTGGCTCATTCCGCACATGCAGAATAATGCACTTTCAAACTGCTTTCAGTGCTCTTTGAAGCTGTGCGGAATAGCAAAATCCACTTGCAAACAGTTGTGAAAGTGGTTTGAAAACACATTATTTTGCGTGTGCGGAAGGGGCCTGTGTTTCCCCACCATTACTATATGATAATAGTTAATCCAGCTACCAATGGCTCTTACTTAAAGCATCACATACAATTAACTTCCAGTATTATCATCACTACAACACTTGTATAATTATATAGCTGACAGACAGCAGGGTGTAGTGGTTAAAGTTTTGGAATAGGATCTGGAAAACTAAAGTTCAAATCCCCACTCTACCATGGATCTGTCCCCTGGTGCTTTTCAAGCCCTGTGGGCCTTAGAAAGCATTGATGGGAGATAGGTTAGACAGATTCTGCATGTGGCGCTCAGCTGTCCCCTGCTAATGCTTTCCTAGTTTTCCAAGGTTTGGAAAATGCTGGTGGGGGCAACTGTCCCCCCGCCCCAACCATTTCCCAACTCCTTGAGGTCTTGGGAAACGGTGGAGGGACTGAAAAATTTCAATTTCAGTTTTTAAAAAATATTATCAGTAATAGCCAAATAAAGCTAATAGATATTTTTAATCAGTGCTCCTGCCTACTAAGCACATGCTTAGTAGGAGACAATGGAGACAATGAACTACTTGGAGACAATGAACTACTACAGAACAAATGAACTAAGCAACTTTTATAACCTTAGATAAATGTGCTCTCAGGCATGTAGTCAATGGTGTCTATGCTGGCCAATGACTAATCAATAGGTCAAGCTCATGAGAATATGGCCTCAACATCTTTATTGCATACAAACAGATGGTTAACACTGTCATGACTGGTTGTGACATGTAATTCACTGCACTAACCTTCTTCACATGGTGGAGAGGATAGAATAGAGAAGAGGAGAATGTAGAGAAGCCCATTGTAGAGAATGGTGGGATATGAATAACATAAATAAACATTTTCAATTGGATGATTTCAGTTTTATTTCTGTTTTTCAGAAGATCAAAGGTAAATATGTGAAGCTGCATTATTCTGAGTCAGTGGAGGACTAAGTGGTATGGAGACCAACTACTAGCATTTAAACTAGTAAAGAATTCATCAAAAGTAAAAATCCCACACACAGCAACAGAATGGGGAAGGAATACAAAGGGAATGTATAAACTTGTGATCTTCTGTAGCTCAGCTCTGCCCATAAGCTAGTTTTGTTCTAAGGCATGATCTTTAACTTAGAAGTTATGGTTTACTAAAAGCTGCCCTTTACACTGGAGTCTTCATCTAGGCAGTCCTTCATTTGTTCCATATGGAAATAACAGCAATCAAGATCGAGCATCTTCCTCCTGATGGTATCAGCCAAAATTGTTCCCTTCCCTCTGTGCCAAGGGAGTTTATTATCTTTGTTTCCCACCCTTTGTGGGTCATAGAATCCTTTCCTGAAGTCTTCTGAAAGATACAGTGAAGCCTCTCACACCCCCAAACCTCTGTATTAACTTCTAGGTGTCAGATTCCAACTAAGGTCTAAGGTGGATATTTCATTGTCTCTGGCCAAGATGGTCATTATTACCATTTCCAAAACTCTGACAGTTGGTACTTGGGAGCAACTGACTTCCTTCCTCTACCTGCCATCTTCTAGGAAAAACTTAAAATTAATTGTGGGAGTTTTATCAATCCCAAACTGTGAATTTAAAAGGTACTTCACCTCTTTTGAGAAGAGGTTATATCTCATGACATCTTAGACACAATAACTTGCCAGTCTAAAGCCCCAAAACAGCAGGAGCCTGTGGCGACCAGACTCATGAAAAAAGTGTTGTATGAATTGTCATGTAACTTCTGGCAAACCACCTCATGATGCATCTGTAATCACCCAAATCTCTGTGGTAAAGACTACAGAAATTAAGGAATGGCTGTGACACCCAGGTTTTCGCCACAAGTGATGTTGTTGAGCACTCAGTGTGATTATCCCCTCTTCTTCTTCCTACTGCCCCAAGGAAAGCAATAGGACAGCAGCAACAAAAGTTGGAAAATACCCACCAGGTAAGAAGCAACCCTAACTGTAATAGTAGCAGCTTGACATTCTACCATTTTGAAAAAAACTCTAACATTCAGTTATTCAAGTCACTCACAACACAAAACATGTCACAGAAAAAGAGATGTATATTGTATCTGTTAGATTTTCCCCCCAGAAAAATGTATAACTGTATAGATGAATATAATTGGATAGCCATTATAGTACAGCCTACTAATCTGCATGCCAGTGCCCAGTTGGTAGTTTTTAAAATGACTGAGAAACAAAGTTTATTTTACCTAAATCTCAGCCCTAATTTTGTTTGTCAGCAATTTTATGCAGTTTTCCAGACATAATAGGTTACTGCCAAGTTCACTGAATGGAAACAACCCTTATGAAAAAGTACCATATGAATATGTCAACAAGCAATGAAATATTTTCATTGCAGGTCTTGAAGAAAAACAATGGTTATGGAATATTTTAAGGCAATTTCACTAGTTTTATGGAAAACATTTACTTTGGCAACTTCATTTTTTCAGAGACTGCCCAACATCTCCTGACTTTGGTAGAGCTTCGATGGAAGACAGTCAGGTCATCTTTGCAGTGGAAACTGTAACAAAGTGAGTATTCCCAACAAGCAACCTGTAGATTAGGTTCCATGACCAATCACAAGAACATTTTCATATCAGTTAAATACTGAGAACTAAGGACACTTGACAGACATTTTAGTAAAAGGGGAAAATCTACTTAATGGGAATTGGAATTACCCATATATACTTGAGTATAAGCCAACCCGAATAAAAGTCGAGGCACCTAATTTTTCCACAAAAAACTGGGAAAACTTATTGACTCGAGTATAAGCCTAGGGTGGGAAATGCATCTATATCATTGGTAACAGCCCTGGAGAAGAGTGGGAGAAGAAGAGAGGCCGCATCTGACATTCATCTGACAAGGATGCGGTGTGCCCCAGGTAATAGCACACAGAAGCAGGCAGGTTCTTGCCCAATATGGCACGGACAACACAGAGGTATCCGGGGTGCAGGAGAAAAGAAGAGCGATGATATCAGCAGTCATCGGATCACCCACAGAGGCTGAAGGTGCCCGCAGATAAGCAGGAGAGACCGGAGAACACTGCACCGGAGAACAGGTAAGTGGGACCCTCACTCAAGCAAAAGCTGAGGGGGGCTTTTTCAGCATTAAAAATGTGCTGAAAAAGTCGGCTTATACACAAGTATACACAATATTTACTTATTGATGGATTCCACGCAACATAAATATAATGTTTTTAGGACTTTATAAAAAGAGTTTTGGGGAAGAAATTTGCACAGCTCTCTTTCCCAAAATGAGTTCAGCCTGTTTATATCTCTCAACCCAACTGCTAAACTAGCAATCTTTCCCCCCACCCCAACCCAGGTGGAAGACAGGAAACACAAGCAGGCAGGAAACGCTTCAAACCTCTTCCTTTCATTTCCAACATTCATGCCGGCCATTTTGTGTGCTGCAGCAGATTCTCTATGAGGATTCCCTATGGAGGTTTCCACTGCTTGCAGCTTGTCTGTGCATGATTTTGCTGTAAAAAGTAGAAGAATAAAGTTTGTTTAGCACAACAATCCAATGCATGTCTTTTTCCTTTTTTTGGTTTTGAGGGAGATGTCTGTGAAGCTATGGCAACACTATTAGAGAAGCTTCAATATACACATATTTGCATCACCGTAGCTTCTCAGACATCCCCTGTAAACAAACAAACAAAGGAAAAACAACATGTGTGTGGGATTGCTACGCTAAACAAACTTTATTCAGATGAGCTGCAAACAGAGGAAACCTCCGTAGGGAGGGAACAAAAAATGCCAAAGCAGATCTTTTCCTAACATTCTAAAGATGTTATGTTTATGCTGCATGGAATCCACTATTTACAGACCATCTGATAGTGTACTGAGGAGCCTGGTAGACAATGTTGGAAGGGATCGAACCAGATCTCAGTGAATATACACCATATCAGTCCTTTCACTTAGGATCAACTTCTGGATGTTCTACCTTCAACTTACCTGGCACTCAAAAACAATACTTTTAAACAAGACAATAGGCTGGCATGCTGGTTGACAAAAGGTCTGGAACCAACCCTCCTTCTCTCATCCAGACATCACCGTCAAAAACCATATACCTCCCTTCAGTAGTGGCACCACTCCTCCTACATTCTTACAGTCCAAACACAGGCCATTTCCACACAGATCCCCCCAAATATGTTTTCTAACAAAATGTTTTCTAACCGCCCCCGGCAATTTGTCCACACTCACCCCCTCAAAATAATTATTGAGAAGGGTCATTCCATTTTTCTTACAGATCTTTAGATCCAATGCTATGGAGCTTCAAAGCCTCATGCTGCCAATCTCTATGGTTGTGTCATCAAAGCTACGAAGACACGTCCTCCCCCCTTGCAAAAAAACCAATGTAAATGAAGTACTAGACAGCTGGCACAAGCTCAGGAAATGGCACCAATGAGGAAGTCAGGGGACTGCAGAGTGGCATGGAAAACCTTTTGAAGAGATCCACGCAGCAAGTGAAAACATTTCCACAAAAGAATCACTAAAGTGAATCCATTCCCAGAAAAGAACTGCTAAAGAAGAGAAATAATTTACAATGTTTTCATGCTGAAAATAAAACATTTTTGGGAAAAAACCATGTGGAACTCCATCGAGGAAGCAATTTATTTCCTGCCTCAAAATGGGGTTTTTTGTTGTGCAGAAAGTGATACACACACACACAAACGAGAGAGTAATCATACTAATCACAATACTAAATATCTCAACTTACCTACACGTCCAGCCATCTCAGCCACATAAATCTATCCTCATGACTCCATAAAGGAAAAAAAAATATCTCTGATGGCAACTATTGGGATGATCTACCAATGGTAAAATAAGCAGTGTTGGAGGTAGAGAGGCAGGTTTCCTAACAGTAACAATTTCTGACTGCCTAAAGCCATCTGTTGTATTATTTTATGGTCCACTACTGTTTAGGCTATTGTCTTTTAATGCTATTTTTAACTATTAGACAGCTTAGGAGGAGTGGCTTATAATGTCATTTTGCCCAGCATTCAGGTGACCTGGTTATCATGGGAGATGCTGTATTGCATGGTGTTCTCCTATATGTGATCAGAAGCAAACTCCTCGAATCAATTCTTGTAGAGATTGGTGGACAGAGACGTATCTAGGCAAACTGGAGCCTGGGGACAAAACCTGAGTCCCCCCCATATAGGTGGCCACCCTCCCCCACCATGGACAAATAATGATTTTTGCACGATCTCACAAAACACCTCCCACCCCCCAGCAAAACATACATGGCTCTCTCCCCACCAATTCTCTTTCCTAATTTTGTCCTCACACCAACTCTATGAGGTAGGTTATTAGCCTGAGAAACAGCTGAAAGCTAGTGCAAGTGGGTATTAAGCATGTCAATCTCTCACAAATCACCCCCAACAAAACATTTACCAAACAAATGTCAGCATCATCTCTCACAAAACACCTCCAGTGGAATCCACCCCCCAAAAGCATCACTTTCAATGTTTAAACTGGGGACTTCACATTCTCCCTTTAAGTCCATGCCAAAGGGGGTGGATTTAAAAGGAGAATCTGGTGAAGCAGTGGAGCAGGAAACAGTCAAAATCTCTCTGGTAGAAACAATCACATATACAACATCTAGACTTCTCTCTTTTTTTGTAAGCTCCAGCAACCATGAACTTTTGATGAGTGCTGATTGTTTTATTATCATTATCAACGTTTGAGAATTTCCACAGATTTGTCTAAGCTTCTGTTAATGTAAAATGTAACATGTAGTCTAGCTCTGACAGAACTACAATTGTATTCAACCTTGGCTGGAAGTCATACTTGAGCGTTTAGAAAGAGTAATTTGCGAAGAAAAAACACAGGCCTTACTTACCATTTTCCATTCCTTGAGAATATTCTACCTGATTTCAGCATGACTGAAAATAGGATGCCCATCTACTAGAATAGTTGATTATTATGTAAATATTTTCCAAGCCTAACATCTAATTTAGGAAAAAATGTAATAGAATTTACCACAAATTGCCCCTTTAGAAATACAAAAATTTAAAGCAAAGTATTTTGCATATAAAACCTATAAATACAAATATACAAACTCTGATGTATGAGTATGTAGTCTAGATAATACCTTTCTCTCTGCTCAGCTATCTGATTATACTAATTAATGAGTGCATGAGTGCAAAAGGCAATGTGACAGAACAGGCAATGCTGATGCTGTCAGATTTTCAGACAAGGTGGTATCTGATTGCAGTGGCATACCGCTAATGGGGACATGGGGTAGCCATGGGGTAGCCTATGTGCATCCTGATCCGTCATGTGGGGGCGTGCTGGGCATCAGCTAGGTCCTGGCGTGCAGCCTCTCCCACGGTACAGCAACCTGGCCAGTGCCCAGCAGTTCCCCCTGTGCCGGGGCGCTACTCGCAATCAGAGCTGCTCGCTGCAGCCACTGGCAGGCTCCCCCCAGCCTCCCTGAAGGCCACTTCTGCTGTCCCCAGGGCCTGGGGAGGAAAAAATCCAGCCTGCAAGGAAGTTGGGGTGTGGGGTTCAGTGGCAGCTGGGGTGTGGGGTTTAGTGGCAGACAGCCCTGGGCAGGCTCCTGGCCCACCCACTACTGAGGCCTGCCCCCCTTGGCTTTCCTGGAGGCCAACTTTTGCCCTCCCCAGGCCCTGGGGATAGCAGGAACTGGCCTGCAGGGAGGCCAGGGGGCAGGGCCCGGGGGCAGGCAGCCCTGGCAGGCTTCCGAGTCTTCTGCTGCTGAGCCCCACCCCCCAGCCTCCCTGCAAGCCATCTTTTGCCATCCCCAGGCCCTGGGGGCCGCAGGAGCCAGCCTGTGGTGAGTGGGGCTTGGCAGCAGGCAGCCCACTGCAGCGCCCATCCAACCCCCCCCCCCCGAACCCTGCCCACCCTGCTGGCTCCCTGGCTCCCATAAATGGGGCATGGGGAGCCGTGCGGGGGTGGGGTGCGGAGAGGCAATCATGCCCATGGGTGCAATTTACCTGCATTATGCCATGTATGATTGTCTGCCCCTTTGACATCTGTGCTTTGACTCCCCTAATCCTTGCACCAGTGTAGTGCTAGACCTTCTCTCTGCACACCACATCATATGAAAGTGAACAACCTCTCCTCCAATTCCTTTTTTTTTTTTTTGGTAACCAGAGAGGCAGAGAACTTGAGGCCCACTTTTAAGGTTTAGTGGAGGCTATGGGCTTAAGTAGTCCTTACCCCTGCATACTTGGGAAGGGAGCAGCACAGCCCAAGTGCAAGGCTTCAAAGACCCAAGGAAAAAAGGAACATACTCTTACAGAATCTCCTGCACCCATACACCTGAATCTGCCAATGTGTTGGTGCCAAAAATTGTGCACAAGCAAATTAGTTAAACAAAGTTGTCCTGCATTCATCTCCAGCTATGTGGATATTGATTCCTTGCAGCATGATGTCCACTCAGTCCCCAGGAGCATCACTCCATGCATGCAATTATATCTATGGGGAGAAAACAATAATCAACATAGATCTAGGCAACACAGTAATTGCAGAGTTTGGTCTGCAGTAAATGATATTTTTTGAAAGCCAAACAAAGATGAATGCATTTGCTGTGTATTAGACTTCACAGCATACAAACAAGCAAGCAGCTTATTTTACTGCCCTTTTTACACAAATCCGATTTCTAAAACATTTTCAATTCCTCCCTTTATAATGATGCATTTCTGCCCTAATCCCCGCAAAATGATTCCTGACCACCACGAAGTGATTCTACCTCTTTTTTTAGTTCTGTGTTCTCATATACTTGATGCTTCAAAGATTCCACCCCCCCCCCCCCGGCAAATAAAAGAACAAATAGAAATGCTGTAAATAAACAGGCAAGGGGGGGATGGAGTGAGCTCCGAAGATGGTGCCAAGAAGGAAGTTCAGGGAAGCAGAGAAGTATGGGAAATGTCGCAAATAAATTGCACAGCAACTAAAGATGTTTTCAAAATGTTTCAGCCAGAGAATCATTTTAAAAAGGGGATTCATTTAAAACATTTTGTGGCTGAAAAAAACATTTGGGGAGGTGCGCTGGGGAGGCGCTGTTGCACACAAGCGAGTGTAATCCTTTATCGCTGCAGGGGTTATCACACTCAAACAAGTGGACTTGGCCATGCGAATGGGGCCTTGCTGGCAACCTTGGTCACTGTAGGCCAGATCAGGCCAAGTACTGTAAAACTGGGGCATAACTGCTCATGAGGCATGCTGGGCAGTGTTGAAAATGTGTGGGGTAGCCCCAGGCCACACTGGCGTCTTTGGGAGCACTGGTGGGGTGGGTGCCTAGAACCGGAGCTGTGGCCTTGGCCAGGTGAGGGACCTGCAGGGCTGTTTCTCGCATTGTACATGGCCAGGGAGGTGCACACATCCAACATCACAACAGTTCCTTCAAGACAGTTCCTTGTTGTTTTTTGCACTTACCATCTATGCACTTTACCATCTTTATTATCCTCTTAGAGAGGAGCCTGGCACCTCTCCCTTTCTTTTGTTGGGGTGATCTTAATGAATTAGATGTTAGGATACTTGTTATTGTTATATTGACCGCTGTTTTAAATGGATTTTAAAGGATTTAGTATTATATTGTCTGTACTGACTTTTAATTGACTGTGTATCTGTGGATGCTGTACACCGCCCAGAGCCCCTAGGGGATGGGGCGGTTTATAAATCGAAAGAATAAATAAAATAAATAAAAGATCCAAGCACTGTGGCAAGTCCATATGGTTCAAAGGTCAGTCTTGGGGGTTGGACAGTTTTAGATGTCATTTTTGGAATTGTGTGATTGGCTTAGGATGTTAGGAGCATTTGGCGAGAGAGGGGGTGATCTCCCCGCACTTTTGGCGGGTTGCACATGGGAATTGATCTGATGGTGAGGGAAGCTAGGGTGCTAGCTCTCTTTGGTGGTACCTCATTAAGCACGGTTTCAGCGTCCCCACTGCATCTTCTGCCCCACAAACGATCCTTGTTCCCAGAAACGCAGCAGCAACAAAGGATTCCCCACTGAGGTGGATTGAACATACGATCCGCTCAGGGGCTATCCTGATTAGCTGCTGTGTTGCGTTGGGGCAGGAATTTTTTTTAACCTTGCAGATCCACATCTGCGTGAGCATGCGCAGAACGACTCTACACGGAGACGAAGAAACGGGCGATGAAAAGCAAAGCCCTGTTTCCACACACCTCCAAGTAGCCGGATCCATGTGGACATGTAGCACTGCTTTGTATTGCCTTCTACTCAGTCAATCAGTCAAAACCGGCCCCATGTTGCTTCGTATCCATTTGGATCTCCAGTCCGCGAAATTAAAAAAAGGCTGCGCGCATCACATCGCACACAGCCCACTACGTTTTCATTGGATGGGAGACTCCATGTCACTAACAGCGGCGGGAAAAATGAATCCGGATTCACCCCCACAACTTCTCCACCGCTCCAGATTGCCCACATGTTTTTTGAAAAGGTCTACTTTCTTCCAGGTTCTAAAATAACATGTGCTGGGGGGGGGGCACCAAAAATGGAATGAAAGCGTGTTTGGTGCTGGTGAAGTGGGGAGTTCTGCTGGAAACCTGGATATTTTCTGTGACGAGCACGCATCTAATCCTCAGTGAGGAATTGACCTTAGAAAGGTATCACTCTGTTCAGGATGGCAATGTAGTGAACTGGACAGATACGACAGTCCCTCTGTCCTTTATCTTCACAACACTTTTGAGCAGGCTTAAAGGAAGAGTTCACACAATGAAATGCATCTTGCAAACACTGGGTTGAATCATACAACTCTGCTCAGTTGTCAGAGTATTTCACTGTAGCAAGGTGCATTTCACTGACATAGAATTTTCTTGCTTCTACAGAGTCTGTTAGCTTAGAGAACACTGTTAGTTAGAACACTGTTAGTTAGAGAACAGTGGTTGTTCTAGGATGTAGTGGGTCTCCCGGGTTGTATGGCCGTCTTCCAGGTTATATGGCCGTGTATTTTCTCCTGATGTTTCATCTGCATCTGTGGCTGGCATCTTCAGAGGATCTGCAGGTGTGTTTAAGGTTCATTTATGTAAGCTACTTAGGGTCCCCACAGAGAAGAAAAGCAGGGGGGAAATATACTAAATAAATATGGAAAAATCCAGATAAAGTGCATTCTTATAAATTAACCAGGGGATATTGCATATGTTTAAGAGATGTGTAATCTGGAAGATAAGGAACACGGAACTGGTACAATTTTTATCCCCCATTCCATTTATTGGGCTACAACTGTGGGTACAATCTATTTCTTCATCCACCCTATTTCATAGATTTTTCACTACAACACACAAGAGAAAAAAAATCCTTTCAAATGTCTAATTAGATCATAAGTCTACAAAATTTGGCAAGAAGAATAAGGAACAGCTGTGCACTCTGGAACTACACTGCACTCTTTGTTTCCCAATCTGGCTAGAATTCAATTTGAATCCACTCTGTCTGAGATGACAAAAAGGACTAGTTCTTTGAACAGCTATGTACAAGGAATCTGCTTACTTGATGCCCCAATTAAATGAGCCTGATTAATAGAAATCACAGATCTTGGAAAATACCTAGATATACAAAATTCAGCAGCAACTGGCATTGAGTAGCAAAACCAGATAAATTATTGGTCTCAATTTCTTAAAGCCATACTTCCAACATTTTAGATCAATGCACAACTTAATAGATCTAGATATATCATGGCCTGTTTATTAAACATTGCTCTAATGTACAACTTTAAAATTAAAGCCAGTTTTTATTGTAAATATATTATTTGAAGTATAGGGAACTCTGTTTTTGAGTGCATACAAAATTTTGTGGCGGAAAATCTGAACATAAAAATGTGTTCTTAACACCAGTATGTTAATGTACTAAAAAAGTAATTAATCAGTTAATTGTGTATGGGCCTGAAAAGAACTATATAATGGTACAGCCAAGTACAGGTTACCCGTTGTTCACCAATGGTTGAATTTTGCACTGCTTTCTTTTTTGCCATTTAAATTTGTCTAGATTATACTCCAGTGTGAAATTCAACTGACGACTTTTTTGTTGTTTGGATAAGAGGATAGAAGGATAAAGTTGCAACAATCAAATGCATACTCGATGAATTGCATAATTTTTTTTGTACATTCTTATGGGACCAAGTTTGGAAAACTAAAAGACTGGAACTGATTTCATCAGATTTCAGCAAACAATAGTAACTGTAGAGTAGAGAAAGGAAGACAGGGGTTTAGGTCAGACAGAAAGTATGAAAGGTTACCCATAGGAAAATCGCATAGTTAGTTAATGGGAATATATTTCTGGTAACGTCTTACACTGGGTTGGAAATATTTCTTGGTCTAAGAGAACTAAGTGGTATTGTCAAAGGGTTTCATGGCTAGAATCAACTGACTATTGTGAATTTCCGGTCTGTGTGGCCATGGTCTGGTAGTTTTTGATCCTAACATTTCACCTGCATCTATGGCTGGAATCTTCAGAGGCATGTCACAGGAAGATGTGTTTCTCTGTAGAGTGATTATTTGGTGGGGTATATATTCTTTGGTGGGGTATATGTACCCCACCTCATAGGTGGGGTAGGGGGGTGAGGCACTAAGTGGCTGATCTACTTGATAGTGTTCTGCAAGCAAAAGAAAGGGGGAGAATTTTGTCAGCCCCAGAAATGGTTCCGGGGGGGGGGGGGGCAGTAGCAATGGCTTCTGCTCTCAGAGATGCTGTTGTTGCATCTATGTGCAGCTGGGAACCTCCTGCACTCACCTTATAGTCTAAGTACACTGGGCAGCAGTGTTATACCTGTGTGCTGCAGCACCAACAACTGGGGCAGGGCTGTTGGCACTTATTAGTACTGAGATCACAAGGTGCCCACTGTGCCAATCTAAATAGTCTGGTTTGCCATATTTGATACATGTGTCAAAGATTAACTACCCATATTGTACCTAGCCCTTTGGGGGTGAGGCGGCCTATAAATCTAATAAATAATAATAATAATAATAATAATAATAATAATAATAATAATAATAATAATAATAATAATAATAATAATACCTATCCTAATATTATACTCATTAATGTTGCCTTAAGTCAAGGTGCTGGAGGAGGCTTTTAAAATTCTGTGGCATCTGAGTTCCACATATACCAAGAAATATCACCTTCTGTAAATCCTCCATGTTGGACATTAAGATATTTTCCTATAGATTTTGTTAAGTCTCCATCATCAGGCAAGAAGAAAGGAAAAAACAAGATTTATTTACATGGACAGCTTCCACAGTGATACATTAGGCTGAGTAGCAGAGCTATGCATGTACTCCCTTAAATATAACACTCTCAGCTGACATCACTCTCACAACTATGAAAACCTCAGTAGTTCAATACACAACAGATTTAGTTTTTCCTCAGACAAAAACAGGGGGGTTTTTTGTGGCAACTTTACAATGGAGCACTATTTTTCTGGGAGGATCTGTGGCTCAGTGGCAGAGTTCAATCACCAGCATCTCCAGTTGGAAGGACCAGGGTGTTAATGATCTAAAGACACCTCCGCCAAAGGCCTTCGAGAGCAGCTGTCAGTCTTAAGTAGAAAATACTGACTTTGATGAACGGATGATTTGATTCAGAGTTAAGACAGCTTCATGTGTTCTTAATGCCTAAAAAAATTACTTTATAAAGCCAGCTATAGCAGTTGTTTTTCATTTATTGTGTATATGTGCATGGCTGTGTATTTGTGGCAAAAGAAATATGATTCAATTAACAGACATGCTTTCTCAAGCAAAATAAACCCATTAAATGTGGCCCCTAACCTCTCAGTTATGAGAAAACTGGAGTATGTATGTGTTATTTCAGTAAACCCTACTGCACAGAATACAAAGCAGACGGGATGGAAAAATGGCCCTATAGCTTCAATTAAATGTCAGGGGTTTATTTGAAGATTTCTGCAAGGAAGAGCATAGGGACAAGACAGGTAACATTTATTGAAGAACTGTCATGCAGAGTCCAGAACACAAAAGGAGGAGGAACTAATGGATCTTTAATTAATTTTAATAGGAAACATTGTTTTATTCCAAAATCTCTTATAAGCCATTTGTGAATTTAGCTATAAATATATTACATATCTTCTAGCCTTTCATGCTTTTGATTCATGTTTTATACCTGCATTATGTAGAAGTTACATATTTACAGAGATGGGAATGGAGTGGAGAAAGAAGTTTCCCTTACAGTTAACATAAGGCAGCATGGATCAGACATCTGCAAACTTTTAAATAGTCAATCTCAGCAGTAGCTTTGCAAATGTTTTTCAAGAAGCCCAGCTGATATTCATGTGGTTTTACTACAGGCTTGGTTTCCTCCATTATACACTCAACAAAGCCATGAAGTTGGTATACGGTAGCACTAACTTCAAATGTCTTGTCCCCCTACTATTAACTATCTCATACTCAGGATCTTCTACATGCCTGCATACACTTTTACAAAAATTTCACATTGCCACCTGAGGAGGGGAGGAAGTGGTCCAAGGCTGCAGAAGGAGACACAAAAAAAACCCCATTGTGTAGGTGAAAGTTGGCCCAAAGCCATTTTATTGATGTGCTGACAAAAGAAAGCAGAGGTGTAGCATAGGAGACATATCTGGCACTGGACAGAACATCTGCTGTCCCCCAGTGACCACTGGGCAGCATGTCTGCTGTCCCCCAGTAATAACTTTCCCCCAGCCCATGCATGGGAGAAAACACCAACACCCGGAGCAGCAAGATAGTGGGAGCCACCTGGGCGCTGGTCTCTGGATAAACTCCCCTTGCTGCCAAGGGGCATGAACCACCAGCAGCCACCACCTGGGCATGTGGTTCACAGGCTCGCTCAGCTCCACAGACCTGTTATGGAGGCCCCCACCAAATGAGGAGGGATGGCACACTGGTTCCTCATCCCCTGAATGCACAACCAACCAAAGAGCGAGGCCACCTTGCTCCTGCCAAAGCTTCCTAAGCCAACAACCAATCACACAAAGTAGATCTGAGGCTGTGCAGCCAAAGGTCCATACCCCATTCTGACAGATGCCACCATTCTGATACAGCGCCAGAAAGTAAACAAAATGTCTAGGTGGGAGATGCACCTCCCCCCCCCCCAGATATTGCACAAGGCGTGCCACTATCTTATTAGTCCTGCATCTGGCCAGGTCTGCTTCCTCTGGGGGCAATGCCTGATGCCATATGTGATGTTCTAATAGGTGTGACTAGAAAATAGTAGTCCCTGAAAATCAGTGCATCATGTAGTCCAACACCATGGAGCGAGCCAGCAACATGCTCTTTTTTGTTGGCCAAATCATTCTTTCCCAGCTGGATGATTAAGGCGTGAGGTGGTCTGTCCCTTGCAACTTCCTACGCTTTCAGCCAATCACACAATGCCGCTCGAAGGGTATGCAACCATAAGTCCATGCCCTGGTGAAACAAATGAACCTCATCCAGTCTATACAGAGACTCAACCTTAAAAGAAATGTCCCGATGTGGAACCCTCTAACCCCCAAAACCCTGAACAAAGCATGTCATTGCCCAGCAAGTCCTCACTCTGGCTCCACTCACCCACCGTGGGTCCAATGCTCCCCTCCATACACATCTCTCCAACAGGTGGGACCAAAAGATCATCATAGCAGGCAGCAAATGGACCCCAAGTCCATCAACATTGTTTGTAGCAGCTGCACGCTCCTCACTGCAGGGATGTCATTCGCCCCCAACTGAATCACCGATGCGTGGGGGTTTTTTTTTAAGGTTTCCAGCTTGTCCCGTAAGATGGGTAGAAGGTCATGCCATTGCATGCCTCTTTTCCCAAACCAATGAGGCCTTGACTGTGTGCAAATGAACCCCCTGGGCATTGCTAACACCACTGACTAGCAAACTACCTCAGCCAGCTGCACGGAACGGAAATGGAAGTCCATAAACAAAATGAGATTAAATCAGTACATGACCCTTAACTGTTGCCACCACAAAGCCAAGCAACCTCCTGCTCTTTCCCGCCCCCCCCCCCCCCGTTAATGTCAGGTTAAAATCAGGCCTCCCTAGGCCCCTGCTGATGCTCAGACTCTGCTCCGCTCTTTAGAGGAGAACAGAGATGGCTTGCCATTGCCAACCTCTATGCATGAACCCTAGTGGTACACTTCCCAAACCCAACTAGGACCAACCCTTTCCGCCATGTTAGATGTGGAGGCGAATAAGCCCAGTTCACCCTGGTCAGAAACTGCTGTAATGGGAGGGGAGCATGTTCGGGCAGAGCCACCCATGAGCTGGACCCCTGCCCGAGATGCCCTTGTAATGGGGGGGGTAGCTCTGCGCCCTATCCTGAAGGGGCGAACGACTGAGCCCCAATCCAAAGAAGTGGCAGGCCTGAGGCTGCTGCCTGGGCACTGGGTGTTCTCCCTGCCAGGGGGGAGACAACCAAACAGCCCCCCCTTTTGTTTGTTGGTTGTACCCTTTGCTGTCCCACGTTGCCTCGGGGAGGAACTACGGCTGCAATTGCCACCCGTCCAGCTCCGTTTTCCCCTCCCCACACCCTACCAGCCTCCATGAAGGTCCTCTTGCAATCCTCTTCTGGCCGTACAAAACCCCTCGACATCCGGAAGCAGATTGGGCCCTGAGTCACGAGGCAGGACCTTATATAGGCTCTGCCCCAGGCCCACTCTGATGACGTGCTCTCATGCCTCGCAAGAGCACGTCGTACAATTGCAGCCCAGCCTTTGCACATGCGCAAACCAGGCACGCATGCGCAAACTGGGTCCTGATGCCAGCCAGCCACCCACCCATGACTGGGCCCCTCCCCCTCCCGCCGGCCACCCATGACTGGACCCCTCCCCCTCCCGCCGGCCACCCTTGCTGGACCCCTCTCCCTCCCGCAATGGCGGCCGCGTCCCAGGCATGGCCACGCTTTCCAGCATTCTTCAACATTATAGCGGCCTCTTCCACTCCCTCAAAATATCATTTATGGGGTCTTAGGCACCGTACAAAGGAACAACCATGTGAGCCAGTGGGTTGCAGTAAGGAGCACTAGAAGATGTTATCAATCTCTTGATTCAGGGGATTTGCACCTACAAAAAGAGGATAATTTTACCCCATTCAGCCAAAACTTCACCCTCCAACCTATACAGCTAATCTTCTACAGGGGCCCTGCACTCCAGAGATGAATGCAGAAAAATGCTGTGTTCCATACCGAGAATGAATGGTAGGCTACATGCCACTCCCCCTCCCTTTGCTAATGCATTTATATACACAGAAGAACAGCAGAGGGCCTAAAATTCTGAATTGCACAAGCACCATACCTGTGAGGAACGCCACAATATGAATGAGATTAAAACAGGTCAAATAACAGCTTCTGTTAATGAACCTGCTTCTGGAAGTCAGACTCAAGCATTCTGCCAGTGAGCTTTACTTGCAACGTTAGACTCCATCATTTCTCTTTGTCCAAGCTCACTTGACACTACTTCCCTTACTTTCAGCTTGTTCTTTCAGTCTATACTTCTTTGTATACTAATCCCTGTTGAGCCATCACAAGCATTGGCAATTGATGCTGTGACAGATTTTGTCTATTCATCCTCAGTTAACAAGTGTGAGGTGACCCAGTAGGGCTTCTACCTACTGCATACTCAGCACCTAGGTTTGAAAGCACTTAGATCCAGTTTATCCATTCAAATTACCACAAATACAGCAGCTCAGTGACCAACTATATACAACAGCTTTTGAGCATTTTACATTTTTATTCTACCCTTCTTCCAAGGAACTCGGGGGGGGGGGGGGGTTGAGGGTCTCTTCCCTTACCATATAACTCTCTACGGAGGTAAAAGCTGAGAATATGAGATATGGTACTTTATCTAGTTCAGGGGTAGGGAACCTGCGGCTCTCCAGATGTTCAGGAACTACAATTCCCATCAGCCCCTACCAGCATGGCCAATTGGCCATGCTGATAGAGGCTGATGGGAATTGTAGTTCCTGAACATCTGGAGAGCCGCAGGTTCCCTACCCCTGATCTAGTTAGTATGCCCAGGCAATTGATCATATCTGTAAAGTTCCTTTTTTAATTGTACACCCCCCCTCCCCCAGTAGTTAAGGCCAGTGGGTTGACCATACATTATGTCCTCTGCATGGTACATTAAGGAACTCATTTAGGTCCCGCAGGGCCCTGACGAACTATACTTCCCAGGAGACCTTGTGAACCTCAAGGTCTCCTGGGAACTATAGTTTCTCAGGCAGTTTTTAGCCTGAATTGTAAATAGGCTGCTTTTTTCAGCCTCAAAAAGTACTAAAAAAGAAAAGGAACGTAGGTAAGTGTGGGAAGGGAGGCAGTGTGTGTGTGTGCCGCAGGGGGCGCTGGGGGGGCTGTGGGGGCATGGAAAAAGGGGAGGTGCCGGGGGCGATTTTCCACCCCCCAGGCATGCGCCCAGTGCATGACGCAACCCCGCTCCCATCCCCTTGGTGCTCCGCCACTGCTGTGAGGTAGGTGGGTCTGAGAGAGCTCAGAAGAACTGTGACTAGTCCAAGGTCACCCAGCTGGCGTGTGTTGGAGTGCACAGGCTAATCTGAATTCCTCAGATAAGCCTCCACAGCTCAAGCGGCAGAGAGAGGAATCAAACCCAGTTCCTCCAGTTTAGAGTACACCTGCTCTTAACCACTATGCCACTTCTGCTCCACTGCTTTGGGAGGGAACATCAATGTTACAGAATTCAAATGAACATAATATTCAAATATTTATCATGACTTTAAAGTTCTGATAAAATTAAGCAATTTGCTGCAAATTAGTTTGCAGTTTGAGAATCTTAAAGGCAGATCATTTTAAGTAAACTGCACATTTAGATCCAGATGGAGTGTCTTTTTTGAATTTCTGGTGCTTGATCAAGAAGCTTGAATTGGCTTCTCTCCAGAGTCAATAAAGAATTGTCAATCAAACAGAGCTCCTCTGTAGAAAACAGAGCTATCTTTGCAAGCAAAAGTTTGTTAAATGCTGAAAACTGGGCATCATATTTGTCTTAGCAGCTTCTCACATTTAAAAGTGCAAAGCTTATACAAATTTATCAGGAATGAAAATTATCCTAAAAATAAACTAACATATAGTTTCTTGGCATGAAGTTATAATGAAAGAGGTTTTATGATATTTACAGGGATCAGCATTTTTCTATACTTCCTAATTTGATTATGAGCAAGCTGAATTGTAAATTTAACCAAAATCTCTAGGGTTAAGTTGACCGAGTTTACGTTTTGCAAGTTTAGCATATAGCACATGGCTTTAATGAAGCTTTCACATTCAGCATTATGATGCTGCGTTTGACAAGAGTGAACAGAAGACCACTAACCTACAACAAATTAATCTCTGCAAAGCCACTGCTACTCCTGGATGAAAATTAAAGGTACTGCAGAAGACAAATAGATACGTTGGAGGTTCCAGTGATAAATACAGGGAAAGGAGGGAAGAATTACAGTGGTGGCAGCCTTTGGCTTTGGCTTTTCTCTGCCCATTTTTAAAAAGGATTTTAAAGCATTACTGATTATTTAAGCTTGAAGTTTCTGTACCATCTTTTCGAAGACCACTTCCAGACTGTATTTACAAAAACCCATTTCAAAAAAAGTATTGTTTGGTTTAGATGATCCTCCAGAATACCAGAGAGGGCCATGGACTTGCACACTATACTTCCTCTCCTCCTCCAGTCAATAAGCAGATTTCCCTTCAGTGCTTTGCAGAGCTGTCATGACATGTAAATCACTGGAAAGATGATTCACAAAGGAGCAGGAATCAACAGAAGAAACAGTGCTTCCATTAATAAAAGAAAACATCGATAGATAATACCAATGCATCTATGCAAGCTTCATTTTTTACCAAAACTTTAACAGAAACTCTGAAGATAAGGATACAAAACATGAGTTTCCAAAGTTGTCAATAGTATTTGCTTTATTTTTAAGACCATTCGAAACAAATATGCTTCTTAGAAGTGGGAAGAATATAAATATGATTATATGAATTAATTAATGAATCAATCAGGTTTATACAATTCCCCAAGACCTTGTATAAGACATATTGAAATGAAAGAAGTCATAAGTAATTCACATAGTCCACTAAATTCACAAATATTGGTAAAGTTTAGAATGTGATGAGCTAATAATGATTTACAATAATAATGATTTACAATGAGCTAATAATGATTTACAATAAGAATTCCAAAGATATATAGTTTTAACACTCTGACCCTGATGGTCCAGGCTAACCCAATCTTGTCAGATCTCAGAAGCTAAGCAGGAACGGCCCTGGTTAGTACTTAGGTGGTAGATGACCAAGGACAACCAAGGTCATTATACAGAAGAAGGAAATGGCAAACCATTCTGCTAGTCTCCTGCCTAGAAAACCGGTTGCCATAAGTCAGCTGCAATTTAATAGAACTTTTCATACACATAGTTTTAACCCCTCTTCATTCATCTCCCTTTGCTTATTTCATTGTTTCAGGACTCATATATAGTTGTATATGCTTTGCAGCAACTGCATGAATAGGGTTAACGCATAAGTAGTCTGCTCATTGTAGGTTCTTTACTAATAGTTTTCCACATGGTGTCAAAGAAGGCAGCATTTGTGTATAACACAAATCTTTTTATTTCTCAAAGTAATTAAAAATACCACACCAAATACTGTCATTGAAGAAAGGCAAACATGAATAGCTGTTCTCATTTGTGTGTGGATGGAAAATAGAATGGAGTCTGGCTCCAAGGCATAACTAACTCAACAGTAGTTTACAGTGTCCAAAGAATGAATCTAAGAATGGGAGGCATGTTGTAAATGAAGAGGTTGTGTTATGACAGCAAACTCCTTTGCAGAATGGATTTTAAACAATGATGCATCCTAAGAGGTTTCTAAATAAAATCTTTTCCTATGCACCAAAATTGGGTACTACAAATCAGATCATTTTAGGTGCAATGGTTTTAATTTCTTATTTGTAAATTATCAGAAGTAGCTCAACAACTTTATTTAAGAGGAAATTACTTCTGAGACAAGAAGCAAGATCAAAGTGGGTTTGGTGCCCAATTGTAGAAAAACAAAAATAACTATGGAGGGAGAGACCATGGTTCTGTGGTGAAATATGTGTTTCACATGCAGAAGGTCCAGTCTCTCATATCTGTAGTGGAAAGAATCAGGCCAGAGATTGTATCAAAGGCTTCTACATGAGAATCTGAAGAGCTTCTACTAGTCAGAGTAAACAATTCTTTCTAACTCAAACCTTTCAAATAAAAACACAAATAAAAACTAGTGAAGTCTGAAGTCTCTTGTTGGGGGGCAGAGGCGTTCCTCCCATTGGGCAAAGTGGGCAGCTGCCCAGGGTGCCACCTTGTGGTGGGCGACAAAATTGCAGATTTGTTTGTGGGGGATTTTGTATTTTCAGTGTTTTTTCCGTTTTTGGCCTGCAGGGGGCGCAGATTTTAGACTAGCAGCCCCAAAATTTCAGGGATTTTTGGGAGACTCCCCAATGATATGGCCCAGGTTTGGAGAGGTTTGGTTTAGGAAGTCCAAAATTATGGATTCCCAAAGAGAGTGCCCCCATCCCCCATTGTTTCCAATGGGAGCTAATAAGAGATGGGGGCGACACCTTTGAGGGACCATAACTTTGGACCCCCTGAACCAAACTTCACCAAAACTGGGTGGTATCATCATTAGGGTCTCACAAAAATACTCTGAAATTTTGGTGCTGCTATCTTAATAATTGCACCCCTGACAACAGGCACCCCCTAAATTTCCCCAGATTCTCTTTTTAAATCCACTCCCTTCCTGCCAATGCTTGTTTTCTCTCTTTCTTTTATTCTCTCAATGCCTAATAAAGGTCACTGTTGTTGTTGTTCTTGCTGCTGCTGCTGCTGCTGTTGTTGCTGTTGTTGTTGTTGTTAAATCCACCCCCTTCGGCATGGATTTAAAGGGAGAATCTGAGGTCCCCAGTTTTAACATTGAAAGGGATGCTGTTTCAGGGTGGGGGAGAATCCACCCCAAAATAGCATCACTTTCAATATTTTTTTAAACTGGGGACCCCAGATTCTCCCTTTAAGATGGATTTAAAGGAGAATCTGGGCTCCCTAGTTTAAACATCATTGAAAATTATGCTGTTTTGGGGGTGGATTCCAGCATCACTTGTTTAAACTAAGGAGCCCAGATTCGCCTTTTAAATCCACCTCAAAAGGAGAATCTGGGGTCCCCAGTTTAAATAACATTGAAAGTGATGCTGTTTCCCCCAATTTGGGGGACTGGATACAACACCATAAAATGTTTTCATAGCATTAATAAAACATTTTGAAAGCATTTTGAAAATGTTTTTTAAAAAATTATTTCTGTTGTGTGGCATGGCCCATTGCTGTGTTCAGATCTGTGAGTTGGGGAATGTTCTATAATGTGATGGTGACTTTGAAAAGACCTGGTGGGGAAAAAAATCATTGTTTGGTCACGGTGGGGGAGGGTGGCCGCCCATGGGGGGGCATCAAACTCTGGTTTTGCCCAGGGCTCCAGTTTGCCTAGGTATGCCTCTGTTGGGGGGGGGCGAAGGAAGCTGTCCCTGGAATTCACACAAGGATTATAATTTTTCTAATTCTATATGCTGCCACTCCACAGACTTGCTCGAGGTAGCTCACAAGTAAAACAAAATAAAATCAGTATAATAAAATATAGCACAAAAGCCATAAAAACATAAAGTAGCTTAAATTACTCATCATTAAAAAGAGTCCTCAAGCTAGAAGACCATTAAACAGCCTTTTTAAAAAAAACACATAACCTCTCAGGTAAAAAGAATGGGTAGAAAGAAGTATTTTGGCTTGGCACCTAAAGATGGTTTATGTTGGTGTCAGGCAAGCATCAAGAGGGAAGTACTTTTAAATGCTAAGGTCCTACTACTTTAAAAAGGACCTGTCTCTGGCTGCCACTAGTCTCAGGTGATGTCACAGAGAGCAATAACTTTAGAAGAAAAACTTCACTGCTGGGCTAAACAGTGCAGAAAAATTCATCCTTCAAATCATACCAGTCAAGAAATTCCACTACAGTCCAAAACCCAGACAGGTCAAGATGGAACCGGATGTTCATTCCAAAGAAACAGCTCCTAAAACAGTCCTTTCCATATTGATTAAGTTTCAGATACTCCCTAGGGCACTTCTGTCAAGAAAGTGCTTCTAACAATGGTCATGCAATCCATGCTGTAAAAGCTATGAGCCAGGGGCGTACCTAGGCAAACTGGCGCCCGGGGACAAAACCTGAGTTTGGCGCCCCCCTCCCCGCCCGGCGTATGGGCTGCCACCCTCCCCCACCATGACCAAACAATGATTTTTTGTACCAGCTCACAAAACACCTCCCCCCTCCCGTCAAAACATACATGGCTCTCTCCCCACCAACTCTTTTCCTAATTTCCTAATCACAACAACCCTATGAGGTAGGTTGTTAACCTGAGAAACAACTCCAAGCCAGTGCAAGTGGGTATTAAGCATGTAAATCTCTCTTCTACAAATCACTCCCCAGCAAAACATTTACCAAAACAAAATGTCAGCATCATCTCTCACAAAAAACACCTCCAGTTGAATTCACCCACAAACAGCATCACTTTCAATGGAAAGTTTGGAACTAGGAGCTCAGATTCTTCTTTTCAACCTACCTTAAAGGGAGAATCAGGGGTCCCCAGTTAAAACAAATTGAAAGTGATGCTGTTTGGGGTTGGATTCTCCCCACCCTGGTAGAAACAGCATCACTTTTGAGAGTTGATGATTCAGATGAAAATAAACAGCAGATTCAGCTGGAATCTGGGCAATTTAGCACTTCGACAAAAAATTGTCCGATTATGTCCTGGCCCAAATATGAACAAATGCTAATGCAAGGTATTTGGGTTGGGGGGGTATTTTTGGTGTTTTTTTGGCCTGCAGGGAGCACATTTGTCAAAGCTAACGGCACCATGATTTCAGGGCATCATCCAGAGATTGCTCTGATGATACCACCTGAGTTTGATGCGATGTTTGCTCTAGGCAGCAAAGTTATGGACACCCAAATGGAATGCCTCTATCCAAGCATTAGTTTTCAAATGGGAGCTAACCTGAGATTGGGGCTACCCATTTGAGGGACCATAACTTTGGTCCCCCCTGAACATGTGACTCTCATCAAATCTTGGGTAGCATCATAAGAATAGTTAATAGATGATACACTGAAATTTTTGGTGTCACTAGCTTTAAAAAAAATGAGCACCTCCTTCCAGGCACCCCAAGAAATTTGCCCAAGATTCTTTTGTTTTGGTAAGTGACTTTGCTCCATTGTGAAGCTAATGAGGAATTTCTGGAGGCAGGCTGCACATTTTTGAAGATAGAGGCGACAGACTTTCAAAGTGGCTCCAGTGGAGTGGTCTCCTGGTAATAGCATCCAAGCTTGGTGAGCTTTGCTTCTGGAGTGGGGGGTGGGGGGCGAGTTGAGATAGTTCTGAGGAGAACTCAGGCCACAGGCTTCACGCGGCAGGAGCCGGGAAACAAAATAAGCCTTTTGGGGGCCCATAAAATTGAACTCCCCAGAAGCAAAACTCTCCAAACCTTGATGCTGGCACCAGGAGGCCCTCCTGAGTTTCTCATCCTCCCAAAGTCTGGTGCCTCTATCTTCAAAAAAATGTGCAGCCTGCTCTACACACTCCCCAGAAATTCCCCCCCATTGGCTACAATGGAGCAAAGTCACTCCTGCAAAACAAAGAATCTTGTAAGCACATTTCTTGGGGTGCCTGGAAGAAGTGTATCTTTAAAGCTAGTGACACCAAAATTTCAGGGTATCATCTGTTAACTATTCTTATGATGCCACCCAAGTTTGGTGAAGTTATGTTCAGGGGGACCAATGTTATGAGCCCCCAAATGGGTAGCCCCCATCTCAGGTTAGCTCCCATTGAAAACAATGGGGTTGAGGTCACCCCCTTTGGGGGTCCATAACTTTGCTGCCCCTAAACCAAACATCACCAAATTCGGATAGTATCATCAGGACAGTCTCTGGATGGTACCCTGAAATTTTGGTGTTGCTAGTCCTAGAAATGCGCCCCCTGCAGGCCGGAACATGAAAAAACACTTTAAAAACTTAAAAAACCCACAAACGACCCTGAAATGCTGCCGCCCCCCCATGTGACCAAATGAGGGGCGCCCGGGGACAGAGGGTACCCCCTGTCCCTAGGCAGGAACGCCACTGCTATGAGCTCAATATGTCTTTGCTAGGCTAACTGCCTTAATGGCCATCTGATGTATCATCAATGACAACTAATGTTTAGGACACAGTTTCCCAAGAGGTGAGAATCTAAGAAGATAATGATACACCAGTTCCCCTCAATGCAAAAGAGAGAGGGATCAGATGTACATGAGGATTTTTTTCAAATGGCAGTTAATGGTTGAAGGAGAGCGACAGGGTTTGGAGGGGTAAGAATTTTACCTTCCAAAACCTGTGAGATACAAGCTGCACTCAAGGGATAATATTCAAAATCATTTGGGCTGAACTTATTTTGTTATTCTGTGAGAAGATTCTAATAAAGTATACTTCAAGATAAAAAAGGCCAAGGAAGAACTTGCAAGAAATCACAACCTAACCCTCCTCCCCCATTTCTAGACCATCCTGTGAACTAAGTTGTCCCATACCAGTTTACAACTTAAGAAACTGCCAGTAAAATGCCATGGAATTCAGTTAAAATACCATAAAAATAAAAATAATTTGTAAAATTGCATTGTTAAGTGTTTGAGAGAGAGGTAGTGATACAAATCTGAAGTTACAGGGTATGTGTCTTTTATGTGGTGTCCTAGACGCTTCAACTTACACAGAAGCTTCGTTGTGGTCCCAGTACATTCTAAACAAAGAACAAAGAGCGTGCATTCTTAAAATGGCAAGGCAGGTAAAAAGAAGCAGAGAAAGAAAAAGGTAAAATGACTTGTTAAGATTAGCAAAATCCAGCGCCTGCAGGAGGATTATTCACCGAGACACTTGTCTGCTAGACTACAGTATGATGCCAAAGTCATAGCACAAACTGAATTAATATATTGTATTATTTACATGGTGTCCAGAGATTAATTTCTTGGGTCCATGTGCACAGCACAACAGGACTGTGCAAGTAGTCCTATCTGTTAAAAGCAGTATAGCTATGATCAGTCTGTACTATTCAAGTATTAAATTACTCCGCTTCTAGCAAGCATTGGCATGACATGGACCATTATTTATTTGAATATCTCACATTATTCTATTTGAAGCAAACATCCATTTAAATCTCCTTTTAGTCATCAGATCATAAATATTCTCTCCTTGCTGCCTGTTTGACAGCCAATATTTCAAGAGGAAAACACACACTAAGCTTAGTGCAAAGTACTTAAGTAAACGCAAAGGCAGTCCCCTGTGCAAGCACCAGGTCGCTACTGATCCATGGGGTGACATCACATCACAGCGTTTACTAGACAGACTACATTTATAGGCTAGTTTGCCACTGCCTTTCCCAATCATGTGTACTTTACTTCCAGCAAGCTGGGTATTCATTTTACTGACCTTGGAAGGATGGAAAGCTGAGTCAACATTGAGCTGGTTACCTGAAACTGACTTCCATTGGGATTGAACTCGGGTTCTGGGTAGTTTTCACTGCAGTACTGTAGCTTATCACTCTGTGCCATGGGGCTCTTTACAAATACTTACAAAATGCTTAATGTCAGAAACTAAGTAGTGTTACTGAACATTTCAATTAGAACAATTGCAAAATGATATGCAGAGCAGTTAAGTAAAAGATTCTGGGGAAAGGTTAAGGTCTTTGCAGACAGTGACTATTTTGTTCATGTTTATTTTATTTACAACATGTATGTCCTGCTTTTCTGCCCAATCAGGGTCACCAGGGCAACTAATAAACCAACATAATGAAATTCATTATAAAACAAACTAAAAACAGGACTAAAATACATATATAACAGGACAGCAAATTAAGATACAAGGCAGAAATGAGGGATAACTGACAGTACCTCAGATGAACAAAAAAGTCTGCACCCGCTGACAGAATACAGTGATAGAGTTTATAATGCATTTACGCAGTGGTGTATTTACCTAGGGAACATGGGGTACCCTATGTCCCCGGGTGACCCCTACAGGGGGGAGGGCGCAAAAATTTCAGGTTCATTTGTATGTTTTTGTATTTTTTTAGTGTTTTTTCTGTTTTCAGCCTGCAGGGGGCGCAGTTCTTAGGCTAGCAACACCAAAATTTCAGGAATTGTTCATAAGACCCTCCTGATGATACGAACCAAGTTAGGTGAGGTTTGGTTCAGGGGATCCAAAATGTTGCCTTCACCTGACAACTTCTAAAACACAATGGTAAATAGGGTTGCCAGGCCAAACCTGATAACCAGCAGAAAAGTTGCCAGACACGTACATGGAGGGGAGAGGAGCTGTGACACCAACTACATCATCATGTTACTTCCAGGCAGTGGCGTATCGGTAATGGCGACATGGAGCCATCCATATTGCTGGGCGCAAATTCTTTGGTCACCTAGGGGGTGCCAAATTGGCCTCGCCCCCACCCACCCACCCCCAGCTAGCCCCCACCACCCCCAGCCAGCCCTCATCAAAGCTAAGTTCTGTGTGCTGCTGGCTGCCGGCTCATCAGTGCCGTCGCGCCTGCAGCCAACCGCCTCCCTGCTGCCTCCCCGACCTGCTGCCTTGTTGCCTCTCTTCGGCTTCCGTCCCTTGGCCCCGCTCCTTCCTACATCATCAGAGGGAGGCTGAAGAGAGGAAGCTGAACAGGAAGACATGCGCAGGGCCAAGGGAATGGCATTCTTCCAAGGAATGGAAGAGAGATCAGGAGGCAACAGCTAAGCTGGGCAGGTAGGAGAAACTCTTTGCGGCTGGGAAAAAGGAGTCCAGGAAGTTGCCAGACTGCTTGGGCAGCCCCTCTTCCCTGCCTAGAAGCCGGGCGCGAGTTGGAGCCCAACTCACGAGTAAGCATGGCTTACTCATGAGTAAGCGGGGCTTACGAGTAAGCCATGCTTACTCACGAGTAAGCGGGACTCCACATTGGTGGGGCGCCCGGAGGGGTTTTTTGCCTCCGGGTGCCATTTAGCCACGGTACGCCACTGCACCCAGGTACAATCCAGAAGTGATAATGAGTAGTTCTAGGAATTGCCAGAAACTCTATCGTTTTACACGATGTTTTACCATAGAGATTCTGGCAATTCATAGAGCTACCCACTGCCACTTTGGGGTTGACCCTGGAAGTGATATACCAGTACAGAGGCTGGCAACATTTTCATTTTCTCCTGCAGGTGGGAGGCAAATTGGCAATTGGGAGGCATGTTAACCCTAATAGTAAAACAAGCAAAATGAGTTCTATATAAGCACTTGCATCAATTTTTAGTCCTAGTCACAAACATTAGCTGCATCCACCAGACTTAAGCAAATACCCCAAAAGTAATTTACGGCTGTATCGAAAAGTGGGCAACCTGGTATCCTCAGTACCTGCAAGGGCAAAAGGAACTGCAATCCCTGAGCTCGCCTGTCCAAACTCCATAATGGGTCTCAATCACCGAAGCCAGCAGTTGATATTAAAGGGTTTCCAATTTTCTCTGCAATCACTCATAGCCTTTAGCTTGCAGCATACCAGAGCTTTAGAGTAACATACATTTATAATGAAAACACATTTCATACTGAAGCACTAGTAAAAAAGAAAAGTTGCTCCATAACTGAAACTACATGATTTCATCAAGAACAGCCCAACATAAAAGAATACACAATGCATGAACAACAGTAGTCAGACATATATCTGATCCAAAAGAAATCTTTATTTGGTGAAACACACACCCACACAGACTCAGTAATAATTTTTGAAAGCTAGGAAACTTTACTGTAAAAACAAAACAAAAACTACTAGTAGGTGGAAAACAATTGCATCCTTTTATTGTTTTTGGAAGCCTTCCACAAGCAGCGTGAGAGATCAAGTTCAGATCCTAACAGCAAGACTAATATGGCCAAAATGCATGTTATGCAAGCGATAGAGAAATTTTTCCTGCATGAGGCCAATGGCAATTTCAGGAAGTGATTTCTATCACAAAAAAAGCAAAGGGACAGCAGGATTTCTCAAAGTCCACCCCTCCTTCCCTGATTCAGAGCCTTCCAAGTGACTGAAAGTTATAATAAAAGTGTCAGGAGAGCCAACCACGGATCTCCCATAGTAGTGTTTTGTTTGGCCTGAAGAATAATGCTTGCCCAAGACTCATCTCAAGCTGCTCAACTAGTATCTAACAAAACTGATGACATTTGTTCAAACATATTTTCTTCCCAATGTTTAAAATATGTCATACATATTTATGTTTTCTTCCTAATGTTTTCTTCCTACTGTTTTCTTCCTAATGTTTAAAATATGTCATACATATTTCTGAACAGGTTTAAAAACAACAAGAAGTACAGACGACAGCTCAGCATTAGCTAGAGTCATTTCAAAGTGAATTCTATTAATTTCGAGTTGTGAGCTTGAACCCTCCTAATTTAATTGAATGCACTATTTTTTTACCAAACATTGTACCGACCAGTCAATAGATACTATGTTTGCATATTCATTATATTTTCCTTCTGAATTTCAGTAGCTGGTATCTTTTTGAAAAAACCTATAGCTGAATTTGAAGTTCTCTGTAGAACTCCACCAGACTGTAACTAGAATAAAAAAGGGACACAAACTATCTCACTGAGCCACATTCCTTCTCACCTTTATCATTGATACGTTCTGTTCACACAGCTTCAACAACATTATCTGCTCCTCCTTCTCAACCTGGCATTGGTTACAAGAGCACCTTCATACTGTGTTACCTTCAGTCACCACAACATAGCCAAATCTTGTTAACTACAACTCACTATCAGGAAGCCACATAAGACTATGAACTACTTCCTACTTCACATTGTCAGTAAGGAGGACAAGGGGTAAGCGGAGCAAGAAAAATTAGGAGTGGGAGCAGCAAGGATTGTTAGAGGTGGGGGCATCATCTTGTTCATGACAGCCAAAGATCTTCCCACCAACTGTGTAACCTGAAAAAAGAATGGCAGATGGGGAGGAGCTTCTTTTGGGTTTTGCATTAGATGCTGGGGTGAGGCTTAATTATTTTAATGGAATACAGTCAGTCAGTCAGTCAAGTATTTATTGTTTGAGCCATTGGCTATAACAATACAAAAAAACATGCAGGTAATGGAATACATGCTGATTCATCAAAGCTCTGTTCCTTAGGAAACCAAAAGCCACCAAGTTTCAGCCTTGATTCTACCAACTGCTGTCCTAGTATTTCTTTTAATCACAAGCGGCCAAACCTTTGAACATGCAAGTCTATATTCAGATGTTTATGACAAAAAAGCCATGACCACCACTGTCATCAATTTTTCTTCCCCCTGGTTCCTGGGCCACACCGCTGCCATCATCAATGGACCCAAAGTGGCTCCCAGGCTCAGCTGCTCCTGCGGTTGGATCCATCTCCACCTCAATGGTAAGTATATTGTCAGTGCATGTACACACTATGCTTTGTATAATTTGGGAAAATTTAAACCCCCAACACTACCCCATGATTAAAAAATTTATTTCAGATTTTTCTTTTTCTTGGGTTTCCCAAGTCTGTAGAAGACTTTGTTAAGGATAACTCTGGCCCCAATCCATTGATTTAAGTATCTGCAGATTGGAGCCACATTTTGGAATTAGGTATATAGATTGATTCACTTGGCATGAATTGGCACATTAATAGCATAGCTACTGTTACGCTATGGAGTAGGCAGACCTTCAGGTATGTTGGTCCCAAATCCGGTAGGGCTTTGAAAGTCAAAACTGATACCTTGAATTGCCCTGAGAGCAAACTAGGAGCCAAGACTGGAGTAATGTGATCACTACAGCACACTCCAGTCAACAACCGTGACAAAAAAAATCCAGTTTTTGAACACTTCACAATGACAGCTGCACACAGAATGCATTGAAGTAATCTAAACATAAGAACATAAGAACATAAGAACTAGCCTGCTGGATCAGACCAGAGTCCATCTAGTCCAGCTCTCTGCTACTCGCAGTGGCCCACCAGGTGCCTTTGGGAGCTCACATGCAGGATGTGAAAGCAATGGCCTTCTGCTGCTCCTGAGCACCTGGTCTGCTAAGGCATTTGCAATCTGAGATCAAGGAGGATCAAGATTGGTAGCCATAGATTGACTTCTCCATAAATCTGTCCAAGCCCTTTTTAAAGCTATCCAGGTTAGTGGCCATCACCACCTCCTGTGGCAGCATATTCCAAACACCAATCACACGTTGCGTGAAGAAGTGTTTCCTTTTATTAGTCCTAATTCTTCCCCCCAGCATTTTCAATGAATGCCCCCTGGTTCTAGTATTGTGAGAAACAGAGAAAAATTTCTCTCTGTCAACAAATGCAACCAATGCATGTACCATAGTGGCCAGATCTCTCCAGCCCTGTAAAGGCCACAATTGTCTAACCAACTGAAGTTTGTAAAAAGTACTCTTTATTACACCAGCCACATGCCTATTCTGCCGTAGAACCAGTTAACATTACAGAAAAAAATTAAGCTTTTTACAGAGAAACAAAGAATGTGGTATGGTGCTGAAGTCTTTACTCACATGAATGCTATTAATTAGAAAATGTTCTGCCTTCAGAATCTCTTGTATAAGAGGAAGCATCAAAATGTGGAGAACAAAAACATTTACATGTATTGCAAATGACCACAGACTTCAATCTCTACATGATGGTTCTAGCAAAGAATACATAACACTTTCTCAGCAGACTATTCCATTCACAATCATTCAGTCTTATGTTGATTATAGTCAGTATACGGTCTTCATCCACCCTTCTGTCTACTATATGACTAATTAATGTTCCTTTCATTTAATTGAATCTTAAAAACAGCCATGCTTAAGCAGTTCATTTTTTGCCCTTTCCCTAAATATCCTTATTCTTTTAAATCAAATACACCTACATTTCTCAAAATAAATGCTTTTGGCTGTCCTGTAAATGTACAAAAGCAACCCCCCCCCCCCCCATGTACACATGGTCCCCATAAAAAGTCAAGGGGAGAGTTTTATTATGAATCATATCATATTTCTTGTTATGTCTCTAGTTTTGTCAAACTATTAGCTAGTCAAGACAAGAAGGAAAGAAACGCAATACCATACAGCACCTCTTTTCTGTGTGCGCCATCCGGTGACTGACAAGTCAAATTATGGGGTCATATGTGGAAAACTACTAGAATTCTTTTTAGCTACTTTCTTGAAAAATGCAATTATTTCAGCAGTGGGATTAGATGTCTTGTTATTCTATAGCAGATTTTTGAGGTTTCAACATAGTTTCAGATAGCATATTTGAAAAATCCTTTTGGGTTTCATTTCCACACATTTTGTTTGTTTCAGCAAATCTACAATTTGACTCCATTTTCTCTGACATAACTACTTTCCCTTGATAAATTTGTTAGCTTCAGTCTTCATTTAATACAAGAGATAAACAATTACGTGGCTCTTGTTGTCTTATGGATTCCAACATCTACAAAACACCTTTTCACTCTCAACCGATCTACTGTGAGTATGAGCAAAAGTCAATGTAGAAAAACGTACTTCAGTCCAAATTTAAATATTAATTCTCAAAAGGAAAAAATCTCCTTATTTAAGGGGCTTCCACCTTGTTACCCAGCTTTCACAGGTTGTGAACTTATTTCTAAGGAATCTCCACCAGCTGCTAAGAGTGTAACAGCACACAAATATCTTAAAGTAGAAATGGGGAAAATAACTCGGCTTGGCAATGCTAGAGGCAGGCTGGGTAGGGGTCTTTTTAGACTATGTATACCAGAAACAGCTTAAAACGTATCCACAGAGAATTCACAAGAGACCAAATTGCAGTTTAAATATTTTTATTTTTATATAAGTTTTGGTTGCAAACAATCACACAGTGAGACGTTAAGGCACATACACACAGTTCCTAAGTATATAGATAGGGAGGAAAAGATAGGTGGGAAGATAGAATGGGATTTGGGGAAGCAGGGGGTCATACGTTACCTAAATTCAGCTGAAGAAGATCTTGGAGAAGTCAAGGATTCAAATGACCAGCATCTGAATCCAGGCAAAGAACCAATTTGTGTCTCACACCAAGACCAAGGGAGGTTCAGTTTAGCAATGAGCAATGAGCTTAAGGTGTGCAGGACTTTTATAGGGTGGATCGCTAGTTTGGCGGGAAAAGAGACCCTTTGCATTAGGTTTCGTTTCTTGTCTCTATGCTGGTTACGGGGCTGAGCTAATTAGCAGCTCTATCTATTGATCTGCTTCCCGGGACAATAGGGTCAATTGGTCCCAGATTACATCAGTAGCTCTGAAAGGCTCTATGCAGAGGTACTTCTCTGCCTTAAGTATTTAAATTTAGCTGAGGCTTGAGTGATTTAGGATGGGATCTTGTTGTTAGGGAGATTGTATCTGAAAGGTGGGGGAAATGCAAGGAAGCAACAATTGTTTGAGAAATGTTTTCTCAAAGGCACAGTATCAGGGACTTCCAAAGAAACAGCTTAGCGTGGTGTGGTGCTCAGGAGTTCTACAGACTCCATTATGCTAATGGTCCCCCCCTGTGTTATACACAAAATTTATGCATTACTGGGGTGGTTCTACCCAGATCCAACTTGTACCTGAATTTAAGATGATCCCCTCTTTTTGATGGTATAGCTCCCCAAAAAATAAAACCTTAGTCTTCCATTTAAATACATCTCTCAAAAGGCAAGAATCTCCTCACTTAAAGGGTTTACATATTTTGGCAAACAGGTATGTTTGTAACTCCTCTAAAAGGTACTTCACGCATGTGACAATAAAGAAGCACAATTAATTGATCATTTTTTAAATAATCTTGAATGTTATTCAAAAGATCACTAATCTAAAACAGTGGTGGGGAACCTATGGCACGGGTGCCAGAGGTGGCACTCAGAGCCCTCTCTGTGGGCACGCACAGAGTCCCCCCCACACACACATCTAGGCTGGTGTGGGCTGCTGGGCTCAATTATTAGCATTAAACTTAAGACCTAGTTTTGGGGAAGCAGTGTAGGAAACCCTGTTAAGTGCTGTTAAACCCAACTGATTGTCATGCGAAGAACTAAAGCGTGATCCTTTAACTGGGAGTAAGCTCAGTTGCTGGCAATGGGGCTTGTTTCTGAGTAAACCCTCCGACCTAGGGTCATGATTCACCCGTTGGAAGAGTTGCACAGTTGCTTCAAAGCAAAGCCACCAACTACGACCAAACTTACTCCCGAGTAACGCACGCTTCGGAGCCAACCGTTTTTTCTAAACTAAAACCTCAGTATTCAGATTAAATTGCCCTGTTGGCACTTTACGATAAATAAGTGGGTTCTGGGTTGCAATTTGGGCACTCGGTCTCAAAAAGGTTCGCAATCACTGATCTAAAAGATCAAACACACTCACACTGACATATAAGAAAAATAGGGATAATACCTTATCTAATTTATGCCACAAATAGAATTATATAAAGCACTTATAACTTACATTTTAAGACCAGAAGACAGAAAACATTAAATTATTTTTCACGTGCTTCACAAAGCAAAGAATGAACAAAGACCTTAATAATGAGGAACACTTTACAAATTAGAATCTTACATTGCACAACATGGTACTTTAAATCACTGGCTGAAAAAAACTATGGATCAATAATGTCTTAACATAATTTCAGGAGGGTAGGCATGTTGGTTTACAGTAGAGGAGTTAGACTCAAGACTAGTAGCACCTTGGAGACCAGAAATATTTTTGGAGTATAAGCTGTTCCTAGTAAAACACCCTAGAACATCCACTCTACTAAAGCCAATTCTTTTCTTTTCTTTTTGTTTTGTGGATTTCAGCAAAGCAAGAATCCTGTGTTCAAGGACAGATAAACACACAACTAAATAAACACACAACACTCATAGAAGCAATTTGTAGCCATTCTCCAATAAACTGTTTTCCCTGTCAGGCTTAACCACCTATTACCCTATGTCCTCTTAAATGTATTACTCCTTTCAGCATAGATCAGAGTTCACTGACAGTCAGATGATGTGTTAAGCCACAGTAAAAATGCTGCTGATTATTAACATTTGCCAGTCTTCTCTATTTAGGTCATTAATTTCCTTTTTAATAAATCTATACGTGTAAAAGTAATCAAAGGTGGGGAAATAATCCTCTTCTCTTTCCTGGGACCACTTCAGGAAAGCCATCTAATGACACTTCTGGGTATCTAAAAGCAACCCTGATGTACTCCAAGGTGCTTAGCATGCAGAATTAAATGCTTAAATTGGCAGCAACTTCTAAGTGCAACTCAAGCACACTGTTTTATTACAGTTACCACATGGCTGCCCTTCCGAGTTGAACAATCTTGCCCATTAAAGCAAAAGATTGCTCCCTTTTGTGTCCAGCAAGTCACCTCCCTAATCAACATGGAGAATTACTTTCCATCAGATTATTCTAGCTTCTGATTTCTAGAGATGATCATTCATTACTACACAAATGAAGGACAAACCATGTTCATTTATTTTGCTTAAGTAACAAAAATGAAAAGATTCTGTAGATGAAAAAAAGGCCTTCAGTCTGAACCTTCCCTTACCTCCTCCACCTGCCACACATTTTGTGTTTGTAGCATTCAGGTTTGGGGCTAGCTGGATAGAAGATCTCTGTTCCTCCCATCCTCCTGCACCCTGGAAGCAAATATGAACATTCCTTGGTTCACTGTGGAGAACGCAATTCTCAGGATTCCAAGTAATGTCAAGCCAGCACCTTGATCAACCCATTTTCTAGAGTGCACTAGGTGCAGTCCAGCATCTGAAATGCCAGAAAAAAGCTTCTCCCCCTTCCCTGTCCATTGTGTGACTGGACATCCCTAATGCAGGAAGGATGAAAATGAAGAGAACTTAGTCAGCTTCTGTTCCATAAAAGTAAAAGTTAGAGTGTCTTAGCTAGTAACAAAAGTTACTCATTTTCCTTGTGTCTGATTTCACCAAGGTCCTTTGCAACTAGAAACACAGTACTATAATGTGCCAAAGAGAGATGGACAGAAGGAAGTAATTTAGCAGAAAAAAAAGCTGAAGTTTTACTACATTCCTTTTCTTCCTTTGCAGGGTGTACCTACTTTTCATGCTGCAGTTTCACTCTGCAGATGGTCTGAACTGTTATGCAGTGGGAAGCAAATGGTTTATGTGTCAACTGGATTGTAAGCAAGTGGAATAAGTGTTTCTTTTTTTCAAAAACTAATATGAAATGCTTCAAAATCTACTAGTTAATCTTTCCATTTGAATTGGAGAGCAACTTAACCTTATGAGGATTATTATGTTTTTCTAGAATGTCCCTCCAACCCTGTGAGGTAGCTTAGGCTGAGAGTCTTTGAGTAGTCCGAAGACATCAAGTCAGTTTCCATGCCAAAATCGGTGTTTGAACCTAGGTGTCTCAGATTCTAGCCCAGCACTCGTCACTACATTGCGCTGCAGTATAAAAATGGATTCTTAAGTTCAGAGGTCCATTTTGTTTAAACAAATGAAGGGTTGTATTGTTATTTCAGGGATGACATAACCATTAAAAATTAAAGCTTTCTAATAAGTTGCCTTTACATATACACTTTTCTAAAGTAAGTTTCATGTACCACCCTGTCAAGAGCTCTCACCCCCTATTTATTTCTGGTATTCACACTCATACTGCAGCTGTGTGAGGTCACCATAGGCAAATGGCTCCCATAAAGCACAGAGGGAAAGAGTCTTTATTTATTTTTCTCACTCAAGTAATTTGCTTCCTGCAGTCAGTTCAAAGGATGCAAGACATTACCGCCTTTTTAAAAATATTATGTTTTGAAACATTTTTATAATCCTTTTCACTTACAAATCAACTGTGCCTGTTTTGCAGGTAACTAAACACAGCAGTTTTCACACACCTATGATAACAGGAACAATGTCCCAACAGCAGTGAGAGTCAATTGGAACCATTCAGTGCCAGTCAACATCTGTTCCTAATAAACTTACTTGAACAGGTTGCCAGCCAACAGGTGTTCTTAATCTCATGTTATAAAACCACAATGACAGCTGTCAATAATGATGTTTTCTTCTGTCTCTTCTTCCAAAAATGAGACGTTAAAACATGAGGAAGATTTGTTTTTATTAAGCCATGCCAATTTAAATGTGGTCAAAGCAAAACGGGTATTTAAAGATTTCATTGGCTGAAATGTGCAAGTATATCGTAATAGCGTATCATCCACGATTATTTACTATGGAATCATCCTAGCATGAAGAGCTTGAGTAAATAGGTAGCTAATGCTTAAACAATGACAGCTTAATTCTTTTCATCTGTCAAGTACTACTCATAATTGCTATTTTTAGAATCAACTAGTATTGAAACTGGGAATTAGCTGACAACATCTTAAACACAGCACTGCTGAATAATCAGTTTTTAAAAGGCAGTCGTTGGGGCGACTTCTTATGTCTGAATTTCACTATTTAATCATGTGTATACAATGACATGAATGCATCAAGTGAAAGAGTTCTTTCAGTTCAACTTAGACTGCACACTTGGAAGAAATAAAACCCTATCTTGTTTTATTTCTGCATTCAGATACACACAAATATATATAATATATTCTCACACACACAAATAAACTTTTACAATACATATACTGACCATTAAGCAGCTTCTTCAGTGCAATATTTTTGTTGCTGGATGTATGATGACCGAGGGAACTACTAAAGCTATCCACAGAAAGAACTAAGAGGCGGGAAAGACAATGAATCCTAAACAAAAGGGGCATTTTAAGGGAAAACTTTAAAAGAAGCCTTGCTGGGGCTAAGACTAAGCTGCAATGCTAACATGAGAGGGTAACACTAGACACACTCTGAGGATAGTTAAATGCTTTGATCGAAGTTCTCAAGTGAATTTAAGGACCTCTCTATCAGGTTCACCGATATGCATCACATGTTAAGATAATCTTAACAACTAACACAACATATTGTCGAAGGCTTTCATGGCCGGATTCAACTGGTTGTGGTGGGTTTTCAGGGCTGTGTGGCCATTGTCTGGTAGATCTTGTTCCTAACGTTTTGCTCAGAGTCTAGGCTGGCATTCTTCGGAGGTGGGGACACAGAGAAAAGTCTGTTTCTCACTAGACACAGTGTGAAACAGACTTTTCTTTGTGATACACTTCTGAAGATGCCAGCCATAGATGAAGGTGAAACGTTAGGAACAAGATCTACCAGACCACGGCCACACAGCCCAGAAAACCCACCATAACCAACTAACAGAATCTTTATACTGTCCCAAGGCATAGTTGTACAGCAATACCATACTTTCATTACAATGTTTTCTCCCAAGTAAAACATTTGCCTCACACATCAAGTTAAACAGTATTCTTCAATGGCAGATATTCATTTCTCCATAGTTATTTCATAGTTCTTGGAGACTCTGTAGCGTCAAGATTCATTGCCAGTACAGCCACAATATTTGAAACCAGAGAAGCATAATAGAGAGACAGTGTGGTGTAGGAGTTAGTGTTGGAGAAGTATCAAGGAGATCCAGGAATGAATTGTCACTTAGCCACAGAAGTTTACTGTGTGACTTCAGAATAACCTTCCTCACAGGAATTTTGTTAGGATAAAATGGAGAAGAGGGCAGGAGCACAAAATTAAGTCACTTTAGGTTCCCATTAAGGAGAAAGATAGAGTACAAATAAAGTAAACAAAAACATAAATTTCACCTACACACAAGCAAATGGATAATTCCAAAGAACTAGGTCAGAGAAGCTTCTACTGTCCTCACTTTCAGACAAGGCTGTAAGGCAAGGTTGTTCTGGAAAGTTATTGGGAGAGGCCAAGCCTGGGCAAAGGAGGAAATTGCCTCCTAGAGGGCAAAGGGGAAAATATCCTTCTAGTGAGGCGCAGGTTTTTCTGGAATGGTTTTTATTTTTTTTATGTATTGTACGTTAGTTTAAATATATATTTTATCTAATTGTCTTATGTTATTTTCCCCTGCTTTTTGTCCTGAGGTGCTAGAAAAAAGGCAAGTGAGTGTATTCACATTTAAAATAAATAAATAAGTCTGCAATTCAACCACATAGAATCATAGAGTTGGAGGAGATCACAAGGACCATCAAATCCAATCCCCTGCCATGCAGGAATACACAGTCAAAGCACTTCTGACAGGTGGCCATCCAGTCTCTGTTTAAACACTTCCAAAGAAGGACACTCCACTACAATCCACAGCAGTTTATTCCACTGTTCAATAGCCCTTCATGACATGCTAAGATGTCACACTGAAACTGACATTTTGTCATCAGAATGACTGTTCGTTGTTGATTCTAGTATTTTATTATTATTAATTATGATCATAATTATTTTACTTTCTGGATCACATTCAGCAGGTGTCTGGGAGGCAGCATATTTATTTAGAGAATGTGTTAGACACTGTCCTGCCAAAATGCACTTTCTACTTTGAAACTGTGACGATATTAAAAAGTGAAGATTTTGAAGTCTGAAACACATGCCCCCCGCCAGTTCTCTTTTGCCTACTTCTACAAATGCAGACACACCAGCACTGAAGTGTTGCTACTAAACTGCCACTGAGTGCCTGCCTTTAATTCCCTCTCCCCACTGCAGTTCTGTATCTGGCACTGACAGTCACTGATATCATTTATAAGGTTTAGAGTTCCACATGGATGACCCCCTTAGCCAAACGGAACTTTGCTATCTATTTTTTTTTATTCCCTTGCAAAGCTAGATCATACAGAAAGCTCTCTCTCTCTCTCTCTCTCTCTGCCTTGTAATCTTATCACGAAGAACAAGATTAACTTGAAACATTCTGAGTGCCATCGCCAAAGTACATCTGTCACCCTCACCGCTTACATCAAAGAAAGGTCATGATGTTATATAGTATTTCAAAATTGAGCGCACCATCAGATCCGCTATCAGAGTGCACAGTCTTGTCAAGTTTTTTGTGAGCTGCACATTCATCCCAATTCCATTTCCAGTGACACTAAAGTGTTGAATTTATAATACAGCAATAACAGATGTGCTTGAAAGGGCGAAGGTAGACAAACCAAGTGCACACAAATGTAAAACAACTTTCAAACAAGATACTGAATTTTAGCTTGTTCATGCACTGAAGGACAGATTGGAACACTGATATTCCTTTTACATCTGTTATAATATTATGATCCCCTTTACAGCTCTGCAATCATTCAAAAGGTAGCCCAAAATGTAAAGTTTCCCTTATTTCAAATCTCCCCCCATTTAATCTTTTCACTGGTATTGGGGAATTATAGTGCAGTGTTTTACAGGAGGACAGATTTCCATTTCCATACAGTTGGTCTACATCCTACAATACCTAGTCCACATTACTCACAAGATTAAGGTAGTCCATAGCTACTGACTTGACTACTAATTACTGGGCTAAATGTACTGACTAATGTGATTTAACTATATCTCTGACTTTCACATTTCCTGCAAATAACCAAGAATCATGAATAAGATTATATATATGACAAAAAATTCTTTAGGTTGGGGGATTCCAAAAATGCAAGAATATTATGAAGCATTCCAGATTAAGAGTCTGATGAGTATAAACGAGGATAATGTCAAAAAATGGGTTAAGTTTGAAAATGAAATAAAGAGTTGAAGAAAGGAAATCAAAAAGCAATAGGACCAAAAAAGGTCTTGCTAGATATATGGGGAAAATGGAGAGGTAAATGGATGCCTGGCACTCTGGATGAGGCACCTTTGGGATGTGTGGCTGGAAAAGAAGGGGGAAAAGTGATAAAAATATTGAAAAGAAAAGGAATTCAAACTGTGGCAAATTTGATTAGGGAAGGAGGAGAAATTATGATATTACAAAATTTTACAGAGATAGGAGGAAATGAGAACTGGTTGGTTTTGAGAGGCATTTGGGAAAGGATAAAGGTTTCACAGATAAAAGGAGAATGTATAATGTTGAAATGTCTGGAACTATATGGAAAATGCAATGGGAAAATTCTAGGGCATATATACAAATATATGGTAGATGATAAGGAATTCACGATAAGAACATTGAAACAAAAATGGGAGAAGGAAGGATTTCTAGACATTGGTAATACTGAAAAATTAATAGACAGTTGGAAAAATATAAAGATTGAGAAATATATGGAGTTAGAAAGAAAAGTGATATTAAAATGGTACAGAACACCAAAACAACTAGCATATATGATAAAAGGACTTAGTTCTAAATGCTGGCACTGTGGAGACCAAGAGGCATATTATAGCCATATGTGGATAGAATGTGCAGAAGTAAACAAATTTTGGACAATTGTATTGTTATATATCGAGAAACTGGTGCAGATAAATATTGATTTAAATAATGACTTAATGTTCATGGGTGTAATGGAAGACAGAAGGGTGGATAAACAATATAGTTATATGTATAAAATAATGATTAAAGCAGCCCATGCAACAATAGCCTTGGGCTGGAAAGAAAAGAAAAAATGGACACTTCAGAAATGGTTAGAATATATCTGGGAACAAGTGACACTTGATATTTTCGATATATTAACCAAAAATAAGACGTGGCAAGATAAACAGAATGAAATTTTGAAGATGTGGATAATATACGTGGACTGGATGAAAGAAGTTCGAGTCAATGAAGAAATATGGGAGAAGAGGCAACAGAGAATGAACTTACTGCTGTTTGTGTGACAAAACTATGAAGAAGAAGAAATGGGGGGAGGGAGAAAAGGGGGAAAAGTATTGTTTGAAAATGTATGAAGAAGGAAATTACTATAAACTGTAAAATTCAAATGATACAATAAAAATAAATAAATAAACATTTCCTGCAAATGTTTCGTTAAGATGTAAGAAGTTGTCATTTTCTACAAATGCTGCTATACTATAGGATTCAGTGAACTGAACTCTTAATTTAACCATAACAGTCATTAGTATTTTCCCATTGTCTGCTTTACAATTGAATGACGGTGTTATGTTACATTTTGAGGCTTAAGTGGTATTTGGTTTTAATTCTGATCAAACTTGAAATGCTGAAATTGAAAAAAGTACAAATAAAGCTGTACATTTTCATTCTGTTTGGAGAGAGAGAGAGGGTGTCAAGGCCAACTGCGAAACTCTGCAAATGTCCTAAAAGCGTGAATGTAAGCAGAGCATAGAAAAAAATTCTTATCTAACCATCCTAACCTTCATCTTTAAGTGAAAACTCAGCATATGTCGCTTTAAAATTATTTATTTTATTATATTTGTACCCCATCCATTCCTGGCCAAGGCTGGGCTCAGGGCAGCTTACAATAAGGTTAAAACACAGGACCAAAAATAGAAATAAATGTAACACTACAGAACATTTATGATGGCGTACTGTTAGTATATGAACCTAGCCTAAATACTAACCTGGCTCCCCATCCTAACATGAATCATTCTCTATTTATGAGTGTGGGGGGAGGAGTGCACGGGTTGGAAATAACTCACAGCAACACCTGCATAAAATAATATATACACAAGCCACATTTTATATACATTCAGCCAACATCGTGGAACTGACATAATGCAAACAGAGTGGTTCAGTGGTTAAAAGTAGAAGATTCTAATCAGGAAAACGGGCTTCGTTTCCCCACTCCTCCACATGAAATCTGCCGAATGACCTTGGGCTAGTCTAGTCACAGTTCTCTCAGAATTCCCTCAGCCCCACCTACCTCACAAGGTATCTGTTGTGTGGAGGGGAAGGGGAAGTGATTATAAGTTGCTTTGAGACTCCTTAAAGGCAGAGAAAGGCAGGATACAAAACCAACTTCATCTTCTTGATCATTTCCCCTGAAAGGCCTCAAGGGCTGATTGCTGTGGCTTCATAAGCATAGAACAAGAAGAAAAAAGACTGTACTCCAAATCCATCAGCCTAAATATCAAATGGTGATAACAATATACAGAAAAGCTTTGTTGTGCAGCCAAATCTTAAGCTTTCAGTGAAGGCTGGTCATCCCTTGGTGAGGCTTCTAAAATGTCTGGAGTCTGGCCATCCCTTGGTGAGCCTTCTAAAACATCTGCATACATCAAACAATTTAGACTTTAACATATGGTAACTGTAATGCAACCATTTTGCATGCATTTACACTAAACACCAATATCACTAGCATTAGCAATCAAAACCCTATTTCCTAAAGATATTTTATTTAGCCATGTTCACAACTACATTTATACAATGAAGGCTGCCTTAAATTTCACAGACATTATATACAGATGTATTCACATTATAAAATGCATTCCTGGACAATTCTATTTTGCATATTCTTTGGAAAGACAGGCGAGTAGAAGCTTTCTTGACCTTACTGAGTCTTATCAATGCCTTCGGTGAACCAAGAGAATGCATTGCATAGCACAGGCAAATGTCTGCATATTGCAGAGAAAAATTAAGTTGGCAGCAGTGTGATCAGGCTAACATTCAATGAATTCTGCCAGTATTGGAGGAACTAGCTCTCAGCTTCCAAAAATGATCGAAGTTCGTAGACAATAGTTAAAGAAATAACTAAGCCAGTCAAAGGAGAATAAATAATTTTTCAAGGCACAGGGTATGTGGTATGTTGATGCTTCTAGTAGACACTGAAGTCAACATCTTTCAAGTCCTGTTGGTAACAACACAATGTTCAGAGGAGAAGGGGGGAACATTTTAGAGTTGTCATAGAAAGAGCACCATGTGAAGTATCTTAGTGCAGCCGGAGCTGTGTCCTGCCTCACCTTCCTTAGAGCATCAACTCTTATATAAAGTACACAGGACAAAAACCAATGGTCTATACTACACAGCTATTAAAACACAGTAATCAGCATAGACTGTTTGCTGTGCTGGAGAATTCCCGGGCTTAGTCCCTATTGCTATGACTTCTACATTATGTGCCTGCTAGGATGCTACACAAAAGTCATACAATTTGGCTGCAAAATTTCAAAGATCTCTATTCTTGTCTATTTGTATTCTTTCTCCCATAGATTAAAAAATATGATTGAAAAGATTTACTTGAAAATGGTTGTAGGCAGTTCTAAATGACTTCTCAGAAATTGGCCGGGGGGCGGGGGGGTTGATCAGGTAACATTTCGATGACCAGGCTGTAGCTTCCCTGGTCTGTACCCTTTCTTGACTAACAGAAGCTGAATAAATTATACCAGTATAAATTCCAGCAGTTACCCTTTGGGGGTCGAACGACCCTTTCACAGGGGTCGCCTAAGACTCTCTGCATCAGTGTTCTCCATCTGTAAAATGGATACATGTTAGGGTTGGGGGTCACCACTACATGAGGAATTGTATTAAAGGGTCGTGGCATTAGGAAGATTGAGTTACACAATATAAGTGTTCATGCAGATTTGCTTATTTTACATAGCATACATATCTGGAAATATGCAGTTCTTAATGGAAATATAATTTATATTAATTTAACATAGAGTTCTTTCTCTCACCTCTGACACTCAACTACTCCTACTGCTAATTTAACCCTAGAAAGGTTTGTACTTTTCTTAGTTCAAGCTGTTACACTTCTGCATTTGAAAATATTTCCTGATGTTTGACTTTTAAAGGCCTTTTCCCTATCGGGTTGCCATTCTCTGACAGCTTCACCAAATTACTCTCTCTGCTCACTCTGGGAAAGGAATCAGCATCACTGGAACAGGAATACAAAAAAACTCTTATTTGGTCTAGTCACTGGCTATTTTTCTTTAATTGCCCTTGCTGAAATCAGAGCCTGTAAAACATGTCAGATTGCCAAATTGTAATCTGGATGATACTTTATCCGCTGGATACAAAGACTGCTTGCGCCTTTGAGATCAACTCAAGGGCAATATGCACAATTGTGTGCTTATCTTCTGAAAATCTAAAAACTGACAAGGGCATTTAAGAATTCCTAAAAAGCCAGTCCAATAACAGTAAACTAGCATTTCAAACTCATATAAATGTACTGGAAGAATATTTTACATGATTTCCTGAAAAATGAAATTGGTTCAAGGAGCACCAATTCAAAGATACAAAGTTTACCCATATTTTATACAAATTGTGTAATGAGCAAATTTTAAAAAGATTAGAGGCAGGCAGAGGACTTGGGGTATGTTTCTAATGTGGTCCATGGTGCTGAATATATTGTCCTTACAAAGCATTAGAAGTAAAATCAGTTTTGAATGGTTATAAGAAACCAGAGCCAAAGAAAGTTGTCTTCATTTTTGTAAGCAATAATTGTGTTTTGAGCCAGACAGATCATAATTCTGATTCTGTTACACCTATGTACATGCCATAATGGAAATTAAAGCACAGCCATATAATATAGCAATAACCAGATTACATATGACAAGAAGGTCAACCTTATATCAGAAAACATAAGCAGCTTAGAAAAACTAATTAGAATCTGGTTTTTGGCAGGCTAGTAGCTTTTTTAAAAAAAATCCTATTTAGACTGCTGCATGAGTTTCAGCTCAGTCAACTCTAAACTGATTGGTACAGGTCCAGCCCTACATATTACCCTTCAAAACAAGGATGCTACTAAATACTAATGGTACTCATGGAATGCAGCAATGCCCCAGAAACTCTATTATCAAAAGGCTATGTTTGATGTGAACTGCTGGTATGAATGAAGCCTCTCTGTCCCTTTTTTTTTTTTGAGAAGGCAATGGAGGTGCATTAAGCACACTTATCTCTAGCTTAATGGAATTACTTGAACACAGCTGGTAAAAAGTAAAGCATTCACTACCTTTCAAGATTACATTACAAACAGCAATGGGGGGGGGGGGGGAATAAGGTTTTACTACCAAACTGCAGAGTATCTAATTGGCTCTTAAGAGAAAGGTGGACTGTGGGGGATATGAACAACAATTGATTGTGCAGAAGAGCTGGGGAAATGAAAGACAGTGAAGATGACCTAGGACATGAGACCAAGAACCATCCTCTTAAGTGGAACAACTTCTGAAAAGATGAAGAGTTTCAGTCAGCTCTTTCCTGTGTGCTGGAGTCATGCAAGCATGCAAAGACCTATTTGGTAACTGCTTCATACAGCCTCCCTCCCTTGGGATCCATGTCTTTTTCTATCTCAGATTCCTTTTTCTACCTCAGAAGCACAAAATAAATCCATCCAGTTGATATTAAGGCAGATGATTAAATTATTAGCCCAGGAAAGTCCATAAGTTCATCTCTTCACCTTCATTGGCAGGTCATGCCTGCCTCCCAATTATCTGCAACCAGACCCATCTCCTGTTGTCACAAGATCATTTTGATGCTTACTCTGGACATCACCTTCACTATATAAAACATGAAGTGTTCAATTACAGACAAGATCCTGGCTCTCCCCCCTACATCCTAAAGTGTATATCTGGATCCTGCACTTTTGGTCCAATGCCATTGGGCATCCTATTTCTTCAACCAACTTTGTCCAATAGCAGAGCTCCCTTAATGGCATCCAGATACATCCAGATGCAAAAGACAGATATCTTAAGTTCTTCATTTTGTAGCTGGCTCCTATCCAGGATCTTCTTTTAGAAACAAAGCATGAAATCACTGGAACAGTCCCATTCACGTTGGGGAAATTCTTTCTTCACGATTTCTTCTTTCCATCCTGAATTTATGTCCATGTCTTTGAACCTACTCCCTGTTATTTAGGTTCTTTGTCTCCCTTTTTGCCCAATCTTTCAATGCTGCACTCCCCGCCCCCCTGCCATCTGATTAGGAATTCTTTCCTGCATATTCAAATCCCCTTCCCCATTTACTTAATCACACATTTTTTGAAGAGATGATCTATAATGGCAGCAGGTCATAAAAGAGACCCAGTTTGGGAACAAAGTTCCTCCACCTTTGGGTAAGGCAGGCAAATCCAAACACTGCAACAAAGAAATACATGGTCTGGTGGCCCAAATGAATCTGGAGATAATTATGAAATTACTGTAAGGTGAACAAACAAGCCACATAGGACACTTATGGAAATATTAACTGACTGTGTCTGTAAAATTAAGGCTTAACCTAGACAAGCTTCTGAAAGGCAAACAAAGGACAACTGTTAGACACCTATTGCAAGAGACCTAGAGTTTGGTTTAAAATAGAGTGTCTATTGCTTGGACTTCTCAGAATGACTACAACTGCTAGCACTGCTAATTCAGTTACCATGTGGAACATGCATATACGAAACGCAAGTCTCCTGATACAGAAGATGACCACTATCAAACAGCCTCCTACATTGATGAGTACCACAAATAACTATACCCCATAGGAATGTTTTGAAGTATTTCTGATACTTTACTTATTTAAAATAGTCTGAGGTAGAAAATCTCTGTTCTCTTTCACATAGAAACATTTGTCTAGCAGTGTGGTAGACTTTAAAAAAAATCTCTTCCTGCCTTTTGCTGCACCATTGTCTAACACCATGTGAGCATCTGCTGCAGCAGCCTTACTCTGGGTTTCCTCCAAGGCATGTTTATATAGTCCGATATTTTTTTCAAAAGGCATCAATAAGAAACATTAACTCTGCTCCCATTTACCCTTACCTAGGAAGAATTGGGACACATCGCTTACATTTATCAGTTTCTGATGGGGGAAAAGGCTGGTGCAAGTCTCAGTGCTTCATTATCTGGAAGAGACAAAATCACAGCTGGCTTCTAATGATGGAGTACAAAACTACAAAGAACAGGTTCCGGTTTTGATATATCAATCAGCAGGGATTTTTTTTTTTTGGGGGGGGGGTTAGAATGTGTACAGTATAACTAAACTTGAGCAAAACCAAGATTTTACATATATACACACACGTGTGCGTGTAAAATCTTGGTTGTTTTGGCTTTAAAATTATCAATAAGGCTGCAAAATATGAATACTTTTTTCAAAAAACCCAAAAATATTTGGTTTTCCTGGGGGAAAAAAGCCTCAAAATTGGATCCATTTGAGGCTATGAGCAATTGGGAGGGCGGGAATTGCAGTTTTCCATTGTTAAGGGACACATTTCTCAAGGTAGAAGTACCAAACTTGCTGACTGGCCACAAGACCACTCAAATTTGGTTCAGTGGTCCAATGCTACAGGTCCCCAAAGGGGTAGCCTCCATGTCCCATTATATGCCATTGGAAACACAGCCACCATTTGCTAGTAGAGAATCTCCAGCAAGCTCACCCATTTGCCTGTGAGAATGCCTCTCTGTTGCCTGGAAATCACAAAATTCATGAAGAGGCAGGAGACACTCCAGCTAGGCCCTTCAGCAATACTGGAGGGGGGTGTTAACCAGCCCTCCAAGAGCCCACCAGAGAGATCCAGCCAAGGTAAGCTGGGTGGAATAAAAACACTTTTCAAGGTTCTTTAAAGGGTATACCAGCAACTACAGATTGTGGAACAAGCCCTTTAAAGTTTAAATGGCCAAAATGGCCTGATTTGGGTTGTCAAGTTTTTTTAGTATTCGGCTTGGGTTTTTTTAATGTATGTTATATTTTGGCCGAACCCACCCCCTCTAATAGAGTTTTTTTCAGGCTTTTTGCTGTTTGTGGATGTGGATGCATTTAGGCATGATCTACTGTTACACAGTAATCATTTTGTAATTAACAACTATGCTCCAAAAGGCTATGTTGATCATCTTCCAGGAAACATCATGTTGTCAATATGACAAGCTTCCCCAAACTAATGGGTTTTACCATTCGGCAAAATGATAGATAAATATCTGCTGGACAGACAGATTCCTAACCCTTTGAAACATTAAGAGTCTCTTCTGCTTTCAGAGGCTGTACCTCTTGATGAAGGATCAAGAATGAGAAATAGTCCTGAGATGTCAAGAGAGCTTAGGAAGTCAATCACTTTTGCCTGCCAAAAAAGTTCACTTCTCTTATGAAGTCTTTTCCATCATTATGAAATCAGTGTTGCTGCCAAGGGGCAGCATGCTTTTAAAGAGCACAATTATACTTCAGGAAACTATCCTTTAGCCATTATCTAACAGAGAAGTTATCTGTAATTTGAAAGTTTTTGGATGCACAGCTGGTACAATAGAGAAACTAAATCTGGACCCACACCTCACTAGATACTGCAGGATTGTTACAATCATGATTGTAACAGGTTCTGGTGGGTTTTCTGGGCTGTGTGGCCATGGTCTGGTGGATCTTGTTCCTAATTTTTTCGCCTGCATCTGTGGCTGGCATCTTCAGAGGTGTATCACAGAGGGAAGTCTGTTAACAGTTTTAATCTTTGACATGTCTTCATGTTTGCACCTTGGGGATCCTTCGTTAGACTGAAAGGTGGCACATAAAAGTTAAAAATAAATAAAATAAAAATATGCTGTCTGGGTTAAGCAGCTGCTAAAGCAACAGATTCAGAACAAGACAGGTTGTACTTTTTTTCAGCACTGAAATTTTTAAAGACACCTTATGCTATGTTCCTTAGTAGGTTCTAGCAATTTAGTAATTTCTGACTAAACCATCTAATTAAGTATTAGAACACTACTATTCTTATTCTTAGCTTTCACCTTTCAATTCATAACAAATTATACTATTACCAGCAGCACATGGTTTTTGGTACAAGGAATTGATACATGCCAAAATGGAGGAATATAATTATTAACATTGGGCTTCAGGCAGCCCAATCAAGCTGAGGGGCCCAAATGGCCTTAGGAAGTTGAGATGGCCATGCTGACACATTTTCCCCCCTCCACCAGCATAAGGAGCACCCTTTTCTGGCAGAGCAAACCACCGCATCAGCATCCTGGTGCCCCTCAGCTTCGTGGCCGGCAAACCTGAAAATGGGAGTCGCCACAGAGCTACACTGCAGAGGATGCCACCATTGGTGACAGTGGGCTGGGGCACTCCCAGGGGTATATAAACACCTTTGCTGTAAAAAGGCCACATTCTGACCAAGCTGAAGCTTCTGATTAGTCTTCCAGGGTTCTCCCCTTTACATCATATTACAGTAATCAAGCCTATCAGTTACAATTATAAGGATCAGCATGGTTAGCCCTGTCCAGAAAGAGAGCTTTCTTGCAACCTACAAATGATAAAAATACATTTCTGCTATCAACATCTTGCTTCTTAAGGAGTAAGACAGAGTATGATAGTACTTGGGCTCTTAAACAGGGAAACAGTAATCCTAATAATAACAGGTATCTTAAACCCTCTAGACCCCAACTGTCTACCCTGTCAAGGCTCAACTTTAATCTACTCTTCTTCATCTTCATCTAAGCAACCATTACTTCTAATTACAGAATCAGGACACAGACAGCAACTCCTGAGTAAAGAGTAAAGATGGATGTAATCAGCACATATAAGGCAGCAAAGTTCTAAATAACTTAGGAACATTTGAAACATCACTGCTACCATGACCTGGTCACTGTGTCACTTCCAAGTGGAAGGACTGGGATTCAATATAAATCCAAATCCAAATCCAAAACCTTTATTAGGCATAAAACCGGTGTGTGTCCTGAATTCCAAATACAGTAAAAAGATCATTATTACACAACTTGCAGTACACAGAGTAAAATTGTAGCAACAGCTTCAGAGATTTCAGCATTAGAGTTAGATGCTTAGCCATTTTTACCTTATCAGAAAGAAGCATAAATCCTGTTGGTAGTACAGTTCTCAAATCAGTTCTGATGTTGTTATATTTTGAACAGTGAAGCAGAATATGAGAAAGTGAATCAGTTGTATCAGGACAGAATCGACAGCAACGCTCATTTTGTGGGATATTAGAGAAGCGACCTTGGAGATGTACTGACGGAAAAAGTCAAAAGGTCTCTAATTGCTCTGATCACTGCACATGGAAGCACCTAGAGCAGGGGTGTTACAAGAGTCGGGGAGGATGGCTACCTTGGCTGGTGAGACCACAGTAGGTTCACCAGTCCAAGTCAACACTGGGGGAGGTGGTTGACATGGCCTGTATGTTTGCACCCCTGGCCTAGAGAGTACTCACTTTGTTCCTGTTTACTCACACTTCTCTTGAAGTCCAATATAATTCCAGGGGACAATGCACTAGGATTACATTAAAGCCTACCAGTAGTAATTCTTTATCCATGCAATTACATGTTCTTATCATCACCATTCATTTCCAGAAAAAGGGAGAATTAAACCAATGCTTTTAAAATAATTCCATTGGTTTTTTCCTTCAGAAGAATCCCCTCAGGCTATTTTAACTTCTCTTCCCAGTTTGACATTTTAGTAACACTTAGAATTTATATAGCATATTCCAGGAACAAAATGGTACAACCATATGCAGAGTTATTCAACCAAAGTCAATGGATTTAGGCTGGACTTACCCTACACAGGACTGCGCTATAAGGTGCTTTGCGCACATTACCTCTGTAATCTTTACCATATCCTTAGTAACATATCCAGTTTTATTATTATTTTCACATTGCAGATGGACTGACTGAAGTTAAAAGAAAAAGGCTTGCTCAAGGCCGTATAAGAAGAAAATATTAGATTTTAACTGGCTCACACAGACACTTCAGCAGACCAGCCACACTCTTTTTAGTAAGTTTACATTTTAGTTTGTGGTCTCCTCAACCATGATGATGTCACATCCTGTCTCTGAAACTGGGCGGTCTTTCCTGGATAAATTTGTCAAACAGACAAGTTAAATAGGACAACTTTTCTCACCTGGCACTTGACATTGTAAGCCACTGTTCTAGATTTTTATAATTTTTACTTTTTGCAAGGCATTGCAGCCTAAATGTATTGGAATAGGGAAGGGAGGGAAACAGCAGACACATACATGGAAGTTATTCCATTTGTCTCTGTCAAGGATCCAACATCTGCTCCAAGTTTAAAATGTTAAAATAGCAAATTACCCATCATTCTATGATTGGCTGATGGCTTTTCTCATCAGGCAGCACCATGGTTCAATTCCATTCCACCCTCAACAAATAGTAGAAGGAATGTACATCAATATTCATTTACAGGTCTATTGACAATAGTCTATCACTCCCTCCCCAACCCTTCATACATATTTCCTTGGGGAAATGTCTAGATAGTCTCCATCTGTGACTTGCTCGCCATTACTTCAGCCTCCAATATCCCAATACAAGCTCCATATGTTCCTTTTAGGCCATCAGTTTCTCTGTGATTCATCATATCTGTCATACTGAGCTCTGCTTCAGGTCTTTGAAGGATCAATTCAAAAGCCTTTCAACTGCCACATGTGTGATAGGCATTCCCAGAGCTGACTTCAGTGTTTGGAACTAAAAAACTGCACTATTTTATAGAAAGATGTTTAAAATCCAAGCTATTCCATCTGAGTGGTTCCCCTTTTCCATAACTCAGGGCTTGTTTAGTTTTTCCTGAGATGCTAGCTACTAACACTGCTTTCTCAAACAGCACCACATCCTGAGTTAATTATAGAGAGAGTAGCCTGCACAGGCCAGCAGCCTGTGGGGAAATTCTTATCAAGATCCAGTGGTCAACTATGGGAGTAAAAGAGAACATACAAGGGATTTCTGTCTGAAAGGTTCTAGCATATGAGTTTTCCTCTTCTGGATAGTACATAAAGACATGCCTGACCACACTTCCTAGGGACCGATAAAGTACCCCATGCCACAGTCAACATTTTCCTACCCAGGTATTCATGACATCTAATATAACCTTCTCCTCACTGAGAGAGATGAGAAATTGTACAATATGAGAATTATATGTGCAATCAAGCAACAGAATATTTCAACATTTACATAAATTTTAATGTTGTTCCACTAAACAGGAAACACGTAAGAGGCAAGATGGAAGGAGTTCTTTGTGCTACATATTTGACTGTTTTGACCTGTTGTGGGACTCTGAAGAGAGTTTGACATTCTGGCTAGTGTACCAAGTCACCAAGCGTACCAGCAAATTCCTTGCCAAGCCTGATACAGGTGGTGTTGGGCTGGGCCTTGGAGGTCCCCAGACCATTAGCCTTCAAGAATTTCAGTGTCCACGCTGATATAGTCACCTCTTCACAGACTGTGGACCTAGTGTCCTCCATGGCAGCACTGGAATTCTGTCAAGTTGTTTCAGGACCCATGCATCTAGCAGGCCACACACTACATTTGATCTTTGAATGGGAGTAGATGTGGGTCTGGTCTCTATTGACAGAGTGCCGTAGTCTGATCATTTCACTCTGAAGGCCTGTCTGGGTATTTCAGCCTCTCCCTGCATAAGCAGCAAGCTGATTTATATTCACCTGCAGAGATTAATGGATCTTGTTGATTTCCAGAATGTTCTGTGGGATCCAATGCCTTCCAGTGATTTGTTAGATGTGCTATTGGATAACTGACAGATTTTAAAAAGACACATTGACATGATTGCTCCCTGACATCCTCTTCACCCTCAATTCTCATTATCTCTGTGGTAAACTGTGGAGCTATGGAGGAGAAATGGGAGCTTAAATGAATAGGGTGAGTTTGGCGATGTACTCATGTTGAAGCACATTTATGAGATCCTACTGAGATGGCAGTGAAGGCTACTGGAAGAGAATATTATTCAGCCTCCATTGCATCTGCTAGCTCTCATCCAGCACAATTGTTTAGAATAATTCGGTCTTTAACTTCCCTCTCAGAGGAATCTCTAAATAAGGATGATTCAGCAATCAGCTATGAGGTTTTTGTGAGCTTTGTGCAGATAAAATCGTGTCACTCCACTGGGACCTTCTTGTGAACTGTTGATACAGTGAGTGAACTGGAGGCCCCTTGGCCATCTTCAAGTCACAAGCTGAACCAGTTAACTCTCCCAGACTGATGGTGACAGGATCTTGGTAGCTGTGAAGCCTACTACATGCCACTTGGGCCCATGATTATTACAATTACAGTGGAACCGCTCCAAGTTTTCTAGGAGAACACATTCACTCTGGAGCCATTTCAGTCCGGCTTTTGATATGACCATGGAACGAAGATGGCATTGGTGACTCTCAAGGATGATCTCCAAAGGATCAAAGTGAGTCAGCACTGTCATTATTACTCAATCTGACAACATCTTTTGACACAGTCTATCACAAACTACTGGCCAATCACCTTGCCAAAATTGATACACATGGGACTGACAATAGCTAATCTCATTTCTCTAAGGTCAGAGACAGAGGGTACCACAAGGGGAAAGGGTGGAATCATGGTCCTTTTAGTGTGCAGAGTTTCTAGAGGAGGGCAATCCTTTCCCAAAAGTTATTTGACATCTACATGACCCCCCTCATCCAACTAATCTGGAGATTCAGGCTGGACTGTCATTAGCACGGAGATGACACCCAGCTATATCTGCTGTTGGGCTGCCAGCTGAATGCTGCCACAGCTATACTGGCCAGATGTTTGGAGACTTTGGTGAAATGGTTGAGGCAGAGTAGACTGAAATAGAATCTTTCAAACACAGAAGTTCTCAGGTTGGGCCTGGAATTGGATTGCCAGCTCCCCACTCTAGATGGTGTACAACTGATACAAGTCTGTCCAGAGTTTGGGAGTAACTCTGCATGCAATCCTATCAATGGAGGTGCAAGTCATGAATGAAGCCAGAGTGACATTTTTCCATCTTCACCAAATCTGGAGCTGGTCCCCCAGCTATCTCACTCAGACATAGCCACTGTGATCCACCCAACAGTCACCTCCAGATTAAACTAATGAAAATTGCTCTTTGCAGGGCTACTCTGAAGACAATTTCAGAAACTTCAGTTGGTCCAGAATGTGGCAGTGCAGGTTGTTACAAGGACCCTGTGGTGGGCACCTAATTTAACCAGTGCTCAATCAGTTGTCCTGGCTCCAGGTGGAGTACTGAATCAGGTTCAAGGTTTTGGTGTTGACCTTCAAAGCCCTTAACAGTCTGGGATCTATCCCAATACATCCTACAAAGTGGACTTCACTCAGTAGGAAAAAACTTAGTGGAATTCCCTGTCCTCAACCAGAGCCAGAGCCTTTTTGGCTCTGACCCTGATCTGGTGAAACTCTCTATCAAGTGAGACCCAGGCCCCACGGAACGTGTTGCAATTCCATAGGACTGTAAAACTGAGATGTTCCATCAGGCCTATGGTTGAGGGCAGTGACAGTTTTAATCAACCTGGTCGCCCACCCCCTTTCTATTATTTAAGTACCTGTTCTTTATTCCCACTTGTTCTTATTTAGAGTTTTTAGCTGTTCCTTTTTGACTCCCCCAACTTGCTTCCCCATCAGGAAAAGGTGGGTTACAAATCAAATAAATGAATAAAATACTTAATTTGTCAGCCAACTACAACACATGCATACCATCATACAGCAGCGCAGTCTATTCCACATGATCCATCCATTTGTTTCTGATGGATTGATGCATTGCATGGATAGTGTGTATTCATCAAATAACAACATATTCTACAGGTGGAAAGGTTCTGCTCCTGTCTTTTCACACTTTTAACCTATCTGGGGTCCAAGGAACCTGGGGTGACTTGTATGTGTCAGAACATCCTTTGACCAGACAATTGAAACACTTGTGAATGAACAAAGATTTCTTTATTACAGGCAAGATAAGTCGTGTAGAGTTCAAAGAAGTCTCTGTCAGTCCAACAAAGACTTTGATACTATAAAGCAACCATGAAACCCTTCCCCCCACCCACCGTACAAATTCACAGCTGCACTACAGACTGAGGTATGTGGCCTTCACCAGCTAGCAGAGAAGATAAGGGATACTAAGGAAGAAGCAGGATAATACTTTCACATAGCAAATTCACACAGACCAGAGCTCCCTTCCCTCAACATCCAGGCCAACCTGATAATATGGTTCTTTCCTTCCCCATTATTCTCTGTAACTAATCTGTGAGATATGGCAGGCTAACAGAGCATTACTGACCCAAGGTAACCTGGGTAGTTTAATGGAATAGTGGGCGAGACACAGGGTTCAAGTTCCAGGTCCTATTCCAACATTTTAACCACTATACCAAATTGGCCAACTTCCTCATTCCCTAAGATTCTCTTCCATACCTACAGAACAACAGGTTAGGGCATTGTGTGATTCAGTTCATAGAGAAACAGAGGCTTCTATAAAAATACAGTACTAAAGACAGACCTGGCGCATCACCTGTACTTCAGTATGGTTTATTCACAGAATTATATAAAACTTGCTATCTCAGGAGAACAAAAGAAGTTTAAAAAACGTTCCAATATGAACTTAACAATTCTAGGAGGCATCTTCCCCTCACCCCCCCCCCCAAAAAAGAGGGGAAATAATTATAGTTACTTCAATATGCATGTAAGAAACAAAGGCTACAACTCCATCTTTGGTTCACTCTTCCATCCCATTCTAAAGAGTGAGCAATGAAGTGTCTATGAAACAAGTCACAAAACTATTTTGTCAAGCATCTTGGCACACTAGTGGGTTTTTGTATTGCTGCATGCCAAGTAAAATTGGATCCTTTTCTCTCCCAGGGTTTAACTGCATATCCTAAAAAAACACATTTCAACTTTTGATTTGTTTACAGAAATCACAGGGGAAAGAATCTTTTTGTAAAAGCTAGGGAGCCCAAGCTGCAGGCACCCCTTCTAACCAAGGAGTAAGAAGAACAATCACTTCTCTCAGCTACTATTAGACAGGGAAACCAAAGGAATAAAAGCAGCCACCAGGCGGCTTTACTAAGCCTACAACCATTTCCCACTGAGAGCTCCTACCAATTCATCAGCTTGATGGCTATATCTTGTAAGGTTTTAGAACAAATCATCAGTCAGTCCTTGAGCACATAGAAAAGATGGCTGTGGTTACTAAGAGCCAGTAAAAGTTCCTCAAGAACAAATAATGTCAGATGAATCTAATCTCCTTTTTTGAGAGAGCTACGACTTCGTATGATCAGGAGAACTCTATGAACATAGTAGATCTTGATTTCAGTAAGACTTTTGATAAAGGTTCACATGATATTCTTGTTGAAAAGTTGGTAAAATGTGGTTTGGATCCTACATTTGTAACTGGTTGACTGAACCAGCAGTTTGATGCAACAGTTAAAAAGGCAAATATGACTGTGGGATTCATCACCAGAAGTATGGTGTCTAGAGATCATGCCAAGTGGTAGCATAACGTTGCTCTTGTTAGACCTCACTTGTTCAGTTTTGGGAAGCATTTTTTAAGAAGGATGTTGATGAGGTAGAGCATGTCCAGAGGAGGGCAACAAAGCCTGTGTGGAAAGCTTGAAGAAACTGGGTGAGTTCATCCTGGAGAGGAGACAACTGGGAGGTGATACAATAGTCATCTTCAAGTATCTGAAGGACTACCATATAGAGAATTGAGTGGAGTCCCTTTTCTGCCCCAGAAGGTCAGACAAGAAGCAGTGGGTTGAAATTAAATCAAAGGAGTTTTCAGCAATATAATAAGAACTTCCTGAAAGAACTTCAGTACCTCAGTGGAACAGGCTTCCTCAAGAGGCAGTCAGCCTGGTCAACAACAACACAGATTTCTTTCCAAAGGCCAATTTGCTCATATGAGAATTTTGGATGGGGTGAAGTACAAACAAGTAGACTGATAATGGGTTTAAAAGATTGGAACCTTGCTTAGGATGACACAGTGGGTTATTTTTGCAAATCAACTCTGAATGATCTAACATGCACTAGAAGTGCACATTAATATGTCCCGAAAATATGTCTAAAGTCCCTTAAAAATCTAATTTTACGACAAAATTTGAATTGTGTATGCTGTAAATAACATTTCTCTCTATTTTGCCACGTTGCAGTACAAATTGGTATAAATGTAGTACACTTTAGTCCTAGAATCAAAAGTCTGCCTATGTCACACAGAAAGTCCATCCAGAGGCTGATGGGCATATGGATCAAAACATAAATATTCTTCATGATCAGGTAGCATGGCCCAGTTTGAGGCAGCAGTTAAAATGGCTTGCAGTTGAATGGGAAGTGCCAGGTTTTCTCCAGAAAAGGACTCTTTTGAGACCACATGTAAATTCATGCAGCAAAATATTCATCATCTACTCAGAAGAAGGCTACCAGTCCTTGCTCGGCAGAATGGCCACTTTTAATAGTCACACTTCTGTTTCATATTCCACGGATATACCAGAACCAAGCTAGTTTTGCTAAGTAAACCCTTCAAGTCTCACCAATTCAAGCAGGCCCATACAGAATAATTCCCCCCTCCCTGCACACACTGATTAACCAACAAGAGAGACTTGAAAATCCTATCTGTAAACATGCCTCACAAGCTATTAAATGAATTAGCAGTACTGTAATGCCTGGTTTTAATACTAAACATATTTTGATGATGTAGTTAGCAACCAGGCGGAGCAGGTCATGTTTTACTACCTTTACACAACTATTACTTAAGATGTGGCAGTTTGCCCACTCCCATGCGATCCAATATTATTCTTAAGAAGTGTAAATTTACCCTTACTTTTGAAACAACATAAAGATTGTCAAGCCTCAACTCTTCGATACAGTTTAAAAAGCTCTTCCAACCAGCTTCGAAATGGTGGTGGGGGTGAACAAACAAACAGTAACCAGGAGAGGCAGGTTCTCATACTAATTTTACACTCACTTTCAAGCATTAAAATAAATTAAATTCTTGTTTATCCCACAGCATCTGTAGGAATATAGTATGTTCCTTTCCGCCAAAGCTGAACTATGATACATTTCCCTAAAGCAACATCTGGGCAATGGAGATTCCATGACTAAGCAAAGGGAACTACCTTGGAGAGAATACTAAAATGACTTCAAGCAGGTGTAAATTATACTCATGGGAAGCATAAGGACGCAATCAGCTCACCATGCTTCTTTCAAGAAATGAAAAACTCATTTGAAAACAAGGCAGGAGACTACAAGACTACTTGATACCCTGGAAAATATTTCCTCCCACAAGAGTATAACCAAGCAGCCCAGTCCATAATATTTACTGCAGTTTGTACAATTCATAATTAATACCATTCAACCTTCCTTTCTTCTGGTTTGAAGAAATTCATTTGGATGTCCAGTGTGGCTTATTGGGAAGCTAAGTCATGCATTCCAATGGCCTCTACATAGAAGCCCCCCCCCCTTTACTGTTCTGAAATCCATGTTATCTAGAAGCAATGGAAAGTGAATGAGAACCAGGATTGACTAAGCCAGAATAGGCTGGACAGGATGTAACCTTGCAAGGCCATGTTAGCTGCCATGATATCCTATTAAGGACCAGTTCACTCCTCAGTCAGGGATCATGACATCTCAGGCCCAAACAATTGGGACAGACCAAAGATAAGGTGGTCCCATCCATCCTTCTGACCTCGTCCTATAGGGGAAACCAGAATCAGCAGAAGGTCACTTCCTACTCACTTACTGGACTATTGGAAGATTGAAGCTGCAATTCAAATTCTCCTTCTCTCTCATGCTACATCAAGGCCAATTTCATGCAAATCAACAACCACGAGAAAGAAGGAAAAAGACATCATCAGGAAATGAAGTAGCAGCTTATTCCCTGCACTAGACAAGGGTATTTACTTACAAAAAATTGTTCATGTCAGCTCTCTCTTCTCCTATAAGTGATGTTCTATTAGTGGCTCTTGTACCTTACCAAGGAAAACAAGGACCCAGCTGTTGCATCTAGCAGATAACTCAGACTCAAAAATACAGGAATACTAAAATGAATGGAAACTCAGCCAGCTGCTCACCCCTCAGCACTATCATTTACACACATGTGAGCAACATGAAGCACAATTTGCTCTACTGGGAAACTATACCATGCATGCCAACATCCTCTGAAAAAATCCCCTTTCCATTTGAAAATCATCTAGTCCCTTGATGTGTATACATGAGTGTTCACAATAATCTCACAAATTTGATGTTCTCAAGACAAGCACAAATTTGATATTTACTTTCATCATCTATTGTATTAGGTTGTTCCATTATAGGTAGGATGACAGAGCTGTGTTCCACATAACATCCAGAACACGAATGAAGCTGAATACATCTTTCTTCCAAACTATCACTAACACCTGTTCTTGGGACAATGGATTACCTGTTACATGGTATGTCTGTTGACTTCCAGGAACACTTCACAGCACCCATCGATTACCAGGTGCAATTCAAGGTACTGGCAATCACACACAAAGCCCTTCGTGGTCTTGATCTCTCATATATGCAGGACTGACCACCTCCCCATGCTCTGCAATGGCAGCTTTGCACAACTCAGCAGCCTTCTGCAGGTGCCACCCTGCAAGCAGGCAAAATTAACAACTGTTGGTACACACACATTTTCTATTGCAGCCCCCACCTTGTGGAATGGCCTGCTTAAGGAAGTCAGGAAGGCTTCCACCTTCCTGTCTTCCCACAAACTATGCAAAACTGATTTTTTTTTCAGAATTTTTACGGAGGTAACTAGGGTTGTGCTGTAACAAAATCTCAGAAAGATGCTTTGGTAAAGGGATGCGATTTGTAGACTGTACTATTATCAAAGGTGTAGCTATAAGGGGTAGGGGTGCACCGTGCACCGAGGGCATGCCAGTGGGGGCAGAAAATCGCCCCCGCTCCCTTCCCCCACCCGCCAGGCCCTCTCCACAAGCCTGGCCCATTTTCAGCCAGCAGAAAGCTGTTTCCAGTCAGCAAAAAAAAAGGTAAGTGGGGGGGGGCTGCAGGGGGCAGGGCTATGGGTGGGCAGCACCCAGGAGCCATTTTCCCCCTTTGCCCCTGACTATTATGTATAGCACATACTCTCTGTTGCTGTAACTATGATCCTGCTATGCAGTTTCTGCATCACTTAATGTGTCATGTTAATGTTTATTCTTTATTTCAGCTCTGTTTTCAGATTTCTGTTTGTTTTCCATCCAAACTTTATTGCTTTGTTTATTGAATGTCCCAGCCATTGATCCTATAAATTTATGTTGAGTAATCTGCCTTGAGTCTAAATTACAAAGGTGGGCTATAAGTAATATAAATAGAAAGCCCTAAATTAGAGAATCATAGTAACTAGAAAATCATAGAAACTCCACACAATTTTACCTGGTCCTTCACAGAGAAGCCGGTAATGCCAACAGCCCCTTGTGCATAACAATTCTGTTTGGGAAACGTATAAGATTCAGCAGTTTACACTCACAGCAGGAGGGTTTGATCTATCTTTAAAACAATGAACAAAAATAGAATCTGGCAGAATTCACACTTCGGATTTTATTTTGGCACTATGAAGCCCAGAATATGCCAAATTTATGATTCCAGTGGCATAGGCAGAAAAAGTAGACAATCTCCATTTACACAGTGGCATTTGCAGAGTATATTTTAAAACTGTAAGGATACTGACATAAACCATGATAGCATAATCCATGCAACAAATATAGATTCTGCTGACACCTTGATTTTTTTTTTAAAAAAATGGGAGAACGGGTGGAGGTTGAAATCTGAGGCCCCTTCCGCACACGCAAAATAATGCGTTTTCAAACCACTTTCACAACTGTTTGCAAGTGGATTTTGCCATTCTGCACAGCTTCAAAGAGCATTGAAAGCAGTTTGAAAGTGCATTATTCTGCATGTGCGGAATGAGCCTAAGTGATCACATGCAGGTTTTTTCTTTTTTTAATATAGTTTCTGTTGTTTTGAAGAAAACCATTCCACACAGCACCTGTGATTTCCAAGCCAGTTTTGACTTTTATTGCTAGTTGCACTTTTAGTATTGTTTTTTAAAATAATAACTACTTTAAGGAGTAATAGTTTGTTCTTCTGCCTCCTTTGCTATCCCAGTTCTCATAAGCAAAAAGATGATACATTACCTGTTTGACAGTTCTGGAAGCACTGCTGTGGTTAGTCTTTTGAAGCAAAATAGCAGCACGTTAAATACTAACACAATTTTATTTTAACACAAGTTTTAATGAGCCAGAGCCCACTTCTTTAGCAGCCCTTCATTATGCAGATCTTTCATATGGGAAGTACAAAAGAAAAAAGAAAACCCAGGGGGTTATGAACACAAATCTGATAATAATTATCATATTCATAAACAAGTGGAAGAGTATTTCAATCTTGCAAACATCCTGTTACTGAGCTAAAAGACTCTTCAACAAAACCCTTCACAGGGAGAATCCAGCATGAAAGTGCTGGATTCAAATTCAGCTATAGTTTTGACAAGCTTGGCACAGGACTCACCTGGAGCCACCATTGTTGTCCTGTGGGAGGCTGCGTCTCCACCCCCCTTTTTCTTCTGTGCCAGCTCTCAGGCCCCTCCTGGGCTGGGCTGCTCTTAGGCATGCTCCCTGGTGGGCGGGGGAAGTGGAGCCAGGAGGTGTATGCTCATATAAGGCAGTGCAAGGCGTCTCCTGCCTCTCTTCATCTTCTACCCCAAGACCTTTCCCCCTGTGCTTGCCCCATGTTTGCATGGTTTGTTGTTGCATTTAAATTATTACAGACTTCTTGTACCGTTTTAGTCATGTTTTTATGTCTTGTCACAGCCTGGTGGGTTGTGCATGGGGATGCATCCTTTTGGGGGAGGTCAAGCTTGCGTGTCTACCTCCCTGTTTGCAGGAGCTTCCTTGAGGAGTTTTTGGGGTGGAATGGGCCTTGGTGTTGAATGGCCAAGCAGTGGGCTGCCAACAGCCCTGCACCCCCAGGCAGCAAGGGGAGATCAATCTAGTGGCCAGCACCCAAATGGCTCCCATTAATTTGCTGCTCTGATTTCCCAGCACCAGACTTGTGGTATGTGTTGGGTTCATCAGGTATGCTGCCCACTGACAAGATTTGCCCCTATGATGAAGCTCTGCTTCCTATGCCTTTAATCAATAAAAACTGGACTGTGGCCAAATTTTATACCACAAAAATGTTATCTGGTATGTTTGTTCATGGGCAGGTAGCCCCTGTCCTCTCCTAGGCCTGCAAAGTGCTTCCCCCGTAGAACAAAATAAGAATTTGGGGTTTCTAGATCACCAATCCCCCTTTCCAGTTGTTTTTTATCTATCCCAGGGGTCTTCAAACTATGGCCCTCCAGATGTTCATGGACTACAATTCCCATCAGCCCCTGCCAGCATGGCCAAGTGGTAGGGCTCATGGGAATTGTAGTCTCTGAACATCTGGAGGGCTATAGTTTGAAGACCCCTGATCTATCCCATATAAAAGGCCTCCCTAGTCTGTATGAAGATGCAAGCACTAGTTTGTGACAGTATATGTTAAAATACAGTCTTCAAAATACTATTAGATTCCTGTTTGTGAAGGAGAAACAAAGTTTCCCTAAATAACAGTGGGTACATCTTCAGTACCAAATGCACTGACAGCCATTGGCAAACCATTCTGGATTTTGTCCCAGCTTTCACTTACTTGGGGAAATTCTGATACTGACTGAAGGCCATCTACCCATGTCCCGTATCTAAAAGTAGGAATACATCCCTTAAGTCAGATTTGCCCACAAACAGCAAAGTTCCAGGAATTGGGCAAATTCTTTCTCCAGTTTTATTGCATACACAGAAGACACTACACAGTAAAGAAAAAAATTAACCCCTTACTAACATATTCCTTGCCTTCAGGCTCTAGATGAAAACTTTCACAAGTCAGAAATCAGCACTTTTGAAGCTAATGAATTGTGCTCAGTTTATAGATTCCTGGGATTTCAATGTCAAAAGTAAAAGGTCAATTTTTAAAAAAGGATAATTTGGGGTAATCCCCAAAAGCAAAGGACACTTGTCAATCTGTTTTCAGAATCAGTCTGAACTGCAAAAAAAACGCCCTCACATTTTGAAGATATCAGACACCCCAAGGAGAAAACATATCCATCATCCCAAAAGTTTCAAGTTCATGTGATACTCTGTTGATGTCTCATTGTATATCACAGCTAACTGAGCTCTCTGTTTTTAGAAAGGACCACCTGAGCAGCATAGGGGTCTTTGACATTTTGAGCCACAGCCTCCCTGCAAGGAGATCTGGGAAGCACAAGTGGTTTTCACCTACCCCATGCCACCCTCACCACAATCATTGTAGGAAGTAGGTCACTTGAGAGCCTAGGATTCATTCCCTCTTTTCAGCTATGTGGGGATTAAATCAGACAAATACTCTAACCACTACCCCCTGCAGCAAAAGCAAGGACAACCAAGCAAAACCAAGCAGAACTATACACTAGCTGAGTAAAAGCATTTATTTTAAACACACACACACACCTCCTATTCTATATATGCGTGTACATATGTATATGCGTGCATATATGTAAAGCACATACACACTCCTTGAAAAAGGGGCGTCAGTCAAATGATACCGCAGTTTTTGCTGGCCTGAGGCAACGCCGCGATATGGGTCGGTGCTCCACCTGTCATTTGCCCGACAGGGGAAGTGACCAGTTTGGCAACCCACCTGCAAAGGGAAGGGGGGGGGGAGAGAGGCCGTGACGCGACTTCTCTTACCTGTGCAGCCGAATACAGGAACCACAAGGTGCATGAGAGGAGGGGGGCCACTGTCCGGCCGCCCTGTCGCACGGCCGCTGCCATAATACTATTCCGCCTCCCGCTCAGCCGTCCAAGGGCGGCGCGCGACTTCTCTCCCGGGCCCCTCCCGGACACCTCCTGCTTTAATTGCTCCCTCTTGGCGGGCTCTCCTCGCCCGGCCAACTCCAGACTTTGCAGCTGGACGGTCCCCTGGCGCTCCCTTATTGGCCAGGCTGGCTTTGCGAGGATGGGGGGCGCGCGCTTGGCTGAGTGGCACATGGAGAAGGGGGGGGGGGAGAGAGAAAACTTGCGAGCGGCTGAGCTCCGGAGGGCAGGATGGGCTGTTGCTGCCGCTCCTCCCCAGCCCCCCCCCCCTCCTTCTCGATGTCAGACTGGGTGGAAGGCGGAGAGCAACAAACACCCATTCGGTGGTGAGCGGGAGAGTATTTCTACTCCTGCCTCTCCTGCTGCGGTGTTAATTTCAGGAGCCGCTCAAGAGACATTGTTTCTAAATTTATAAGAAGTTTGCAGAGCAGGCGGCGGAGTGTAAGAAGGCCTCGCCCGGTTTTACTTGTCTTAAAGCGACAACGTTGCTTTCTTTCTCTCTCTCTTTTTCCACGCGTTTCATCTGACATGCGTTTAATTCCAACGCGCTGCAGGACCATTCTGGAACACGGGTTGCGCTGACATAAGCGCGCCCATGCAGATACACGAGCCGCTCACCCGTTTCAGCAGCACAGAGTCCCATCGTCAACTAAATGCATGCACCACGTTTACTTAACAGCCAAAAAAAGAAAAAAAAACCAGTTTACACAAGGAATGAAATTAGGCTGCGCCATGCAGTTACGCAGAGATGTAAATTGTGAATGTGCACAACGACGGTAACTTGGCCAAATTAAAAAAAAAAGTATCATACTCCTACGCCCCTGAAGGAGCCAGGATTTCTGGCTGCTACTTGCTGGCAAATTCTCAGGCGTGCATAATCAGGCCCCGATTTTGAAGTATGCCCTTGATTTTATTCTGAATGCCCCCTAATTCCACTTTGCCCCACCCAGCCTATAATTAGTTGCTACATTCCAAGTGAGATCAGCCCAACTTTATATGTGCATGCTCAAAAGTAACTCCTACTGACTGAATGTAGCTTACAGTAAGGGTGCCAGGAGCCAATCCCACTATTTTCAACTGGAGGTACTACTAGACTGATCCAGCACAATCTCACCTGTGTGCGTATCTGAAAAAGACACAACAGCAGGGCTGAGTGAGAAATTGTGGTAACCTTGTGAAGTGCATTGGTTCATGCACAGGCAAGCTTAGACCAAGAATTAAACTGTTGGTCTTGAAGGTGTCTCTGAGCTCAAACTTTTTTCCTAGTGCAGTACCTTTTTGTTACATATGGTGTGCTCTGAAATATTTTATACAATAACAAGGCAGAGAAGCAGTCTTTTCCTTCAGCACTACATTATGCTGTATCCCCCCCCCCTCCATACGCACTACCTATCAAACTAACAGAATAGTAATGCAAAGGGTAGCATTTCAACACAGAGTACTGTTTTAAGTTCTGCTAGCATCATTCACAAGTATGTTCAGCAAAAGGGCAACTTCATTTAGTCAATATTTCTACAGGGCCACTGCTACAGTTTCAGCAGATTTCAGAGCAGAATAAATTGTTTTTATGAAGGATTCAGGTAATTAGATATTAATCTTCATATTCCTGTGCCTTAAAAAGCAACCTGACAGCAATTAAGCAAGAGAAGCTTTTCCTGGCAAGGAGATCAAGCAGCAGGAAAAGTTTCATCTGCTTAATATCATCAGGCTGTTGTTAACAGAATAGGAACAAGCCAGTTTTTAAAAAAAAGAACACAAAGTTGGTATGATTACAAAGTGCATATAGGAACAAAAAAGGCTCTCAGAGTCGTAGGGATTGAAGATGCTCAAAGTTCTATGCAACCTTTATTTAGGCACCCAATAGATCTATTTAAAAACCTTTTCGATTCCCAGTTTGTAAAGTTTTGGCCTATGTACACAACCAGACATCTGTTAATGAGACGGGACACACTTCTAACAATCAACCTGGACACGTTTGTGTTGGCTGCCTGTAAAAGGTTCGACTTGGGTCCCCAAAGTCTCTTGCTAAACCACAAGAAAATGTACTATTATTACTATTACACACATTTCTCAGTCCCCATCATAAGTGTATGTGAACACTCCCTTAGCATATGGGTATATAGTATTTACATACTTGGATGATCCATGGAAAATACACACCTCACTGAAGAGCCAAATACACCATATGGGAATCTTAAATACAACTGTACGGTGATTAAGCAGCATGTATGCAGGCTGAGGACAACCACAGCTCTCTTCATCTTTTGTGCATTATGTCAGCTGTTTCTGAGACAATTCCCATCTCCTACAGAGAAGGTGAGATGATCTTTTATTGTTTACACTGCAACATGAATCTTTAGAAGCTATTCAAGCTAGAATTTATACACCATTTAATCAGATAAATCCTGCACTGTTGTTATGCATGCAATGTGCTTTTTTAAAGCAAGAGTTTAGTAAAATACACTACCACACCAGATATGTGGTCATTCCATAAATCGCTACATTAGAAAGCAAACAAACTGTGTCTAGCTGCAGATATTAATATTCTGCTTTAAACAGTCCCGTCTCCCCATCACATACAATTCTACACTTTAAAATGGCAGCAGCCATTGGAATGGTCATGCCTTTGAATGCCACAAAAACAGCAAGAGAAAAGAATGTCGCCCTGGTTGGTAGTGACTCATTTATCAAAAACAAGAAGTTTGCCTCAGTGGAGTGTGATCATCTACTATACAACTGTTCAAGACCCACTCAAGCTGGATATGTGCTACTTGATCCTGTAGCATAACATTCTCAGAAGTGAGTCCTAAAGCGTTCAATGAGCCATTATGCCCAACAAAGGGTACATAAGATTTTTTAATTGCTACTTTGCTTTCTCCTACTCCCAGTGTTGTAAACTAGACCAGCACTATGAAATGAGTCCAACTGAGTTCCATAGGGCTTTTTGCTAAGTAAGGTTGCATGTTGTCGTCCATTTGGAGGACTGGAATTCAAGTGTTTAGCTATATCAGCATCCTTCATGCTAATTCTACACTATTAATATAAAGAATGGAGCCTACAATTTACTTTGAACTTTGTTGATCAGGAATGGCGTTCCATAGGCTGATCCAGCATCGCATTGACCTGCAGAGCCCAGAGCAACAGTTGCATGTATAATTGTCATTCTTCACAATTTGCTGTAGAGCAGGTGTTAGTACCCAACTGGCCAATAGCACACTACACACTATCTAGATATGTTGTGCATCAAAGGATGTGCAAGTGAAGAAGGCCAATTTAAACATGAGGTGACCAGTGTCCCTGGGTGGCTCTGCACAAACACAGGATTCCACTTAAAATATGCTGCATCCTGTGAAAAGCAGCTTCATTTGCACTCAAGAAATCTATAGTCATTATACATATTTAGACTTTCACCTGAGCTTGAATGGTTGGGCCAGTGGTTGCAGTCACATCAACATCTCTGCACCAGTCAGTGTACTTTTATTTATGGTCAAGAAGATTAACAGATGTCAGTGGTGAAGCCATGCATAAATTATCAATAATCAAGTGCAAGATTTTGAAAGATGTAAGTATGGCCTCTTCTTAGGTTCACCAGGATTTCATTTAAACTATTTTGAGGAAATCTGAGATGGTCAGGATTATGAAATGTTTGGCCAGATTTTTTATACTCAATTAAAGAAGCTATACAAGATTAATGTGTTTTCCAGTCTTAAGATATGTTGCTCTTTCAGAAGTAAAAAGGTTTGCTCCAGGATCCGAAGCTCCAGTCACAGCTTCCAAGGGAGCCTCATGCCTCTCCAGATTAAGGGGAGAGCCATAGGAAGCCACATAGGTTCCTAAGACAGCCTCCTCTGGTTGGGATCACATGGGAAGGGAATGCTTACTGTAGTGATTCGCTGAGAAGTTGAGGCAGTGGCACTGCCACCATTGGCTACTGGTCCTCACCTTCCCAAAGGCGGATTCCATATGTGCCAAAAACATCAATGTGAAAATGGTGTGAAAAACCCTTTTGCACCATTTTAAACCCTTTTACACCGTTTTCACACTGCTTTCACACCACTGTTTTTGGCCCATGCGGAATCTGCCTAAGGAAGACTACTGCAGCAAGTGCTGAAGAATTTTATAAGAAAAACATTAAAGAATTTACTTAGAAACATCTAGTGCAACAGTTGAAATGTAGATAAAAGTCAGTAAATGGACTAGAATGCTAGATATCAATAACAGGATTGTCAGATAACAATCTTAAGAATGTACTTTGTGGGTTAGAAGGATAAGGAAGGATTGGAGAATTTTATGTAAATTGCCTTTAAATCTGAAAAATAAGTTAGAGACATAAGGTGACATTATGTCTGCACTCTATAGGAAATGGAATAATGAATTTTTTTTTCTGTTCTTTTAAAAATGCTGGTCTAGATATTAATGGAAATAATGCAATATCAGATAAATTTAGTAATGGGTTTTGGGCAGGAAATCAAGAAGTTGTATGTTATCTTTTGCTGTTTATGCAGTTTTTAATGTTAGGGTGACTGGTTCACTGTAGACTTTTGTAGTATATTATTTTAGTTGTGTATAGTTAAAAATGCAATAAAATAATTATTTTTAAAAAGAATGTTGACCACCTCTTCTGATTCCGTTGGTACGGAGAGATAGAGCTGAGTGTCATCAACATAATGAAGGCAAATCTCCTGATAACCTCTCCCAATGGCTTCATATAGATGTTTAAAAGCATGGGAGACAAAATTGGCCCCCAAGGGACCCCACAAGTGAGTACCCATGGTGTCCAGTGAGTCTTTTATTAATAATCTCTTGGAGGTAAGAATGGAACCATCACTGGGGCATTTTCACACATGCATAATAATGTACTTTCAATCCACTTTCACAATTGTTTGCAAGTGGATTTTGCTATTTCGCACAGTAAAATCCAGCTGCAAAGTGCATTGAAAGTGGATTGAAAGTACGTTATTCTGCATGTGCGCAAGTGTCCTATGTGATGCCCCCAGTTCCCCAGCTCCGTAGCCTTTTCAAGAGGATACTGTGGTCAATAGTATCAAAAGCTACCAAGAGATCCAGGACAACCAACAGGGTTGCATTGTCCCTGTCTCCCCAAAAATGTCATCATTCAAGGTGATGAAGGCGGTTTCAGTTCCATGACCAGCCTGAACCCAGATTGAAAAGGGGCTAGATAATCAGCTTCTTCCAAGCCTGCTTGCAGTTGAACAATCACAACCCTCTCTGACATCTTGGCTTTAAAAAGTATGTTAGCCACTGGGTGATAGTTGTTTAGATCTTCAGGGTCTAAAGAAGATCCCTTAAGAAGAGGGTGCACCAACTGCCTCCTCTGTTACCCAAAATGCTGGAGTCTGCCACTTTTAGAGTGGGGAATTGGCGAAGGGCAGACTGTGCTTTAATGAGAGATCAGGTAAGCTCGAGGTCTTTGATGCCAACATTGATTCCAACATTTGCAGAGATGGGTCTCTGCAAAAAATCCACAGGAGAACACAGTAAAAGTTTGTCATTTTTTATCAGAGAAGTTCAGGAAAATACTGAACTGAGTGCTGGTCAAGGGAACTAGTTATAGGAAGAAGCAGGCCCTCCGGTTATGCCAAGTGACTCTACTCGTCCAGGACAAAGAAAGCTCGTGCCTTCTGGAGGGAAGACAAGAGATTATGCTTAATTTAAGTGTGGGGCACTTAAGTGTTGGATAGTTAAAATTAATGGCTGGACACTTGACTTAATGTTCTAAACCTGGGAGTGCCTAGATATAGGAGGAAGCTGACTCAATCACAGCTTCTAGACAATGCCAAATCTAAATGAAGGTGGTTTTGGGAGAGGTTACCGGTAGTGAGAATTTAGAAGATGAGGTTAGTATTGCTAAAAGAATGACTGGCAGGAAGTCCTTGATGAAGTCATACTAGCATACTCTTCTAAAGTCATGTAGGCATGTAGACCAGGGCTGAAGAAGAAGAGTTTGGATTTATATCCCCCCTTTCTCTCCTGTAGGAGACTCAAAGGGGCTTACAATTTCCTTTCCCTTCCCCCTCACAACAAACACCCTGTGAGGTAGCTGGGGCTGAGAGAGCTCAGAAGAACTGTGACTAGCCCAAGGTCACCCAGCTGGCATGTGTTGGAGTGCACAGGCTAATCTGAATTCCCCAGATAAGCCTCCACAGCTCAAGCGGCAGAATCAAACCCGGTCCCTCTAGATTAGAATGCACCTGCTCTTAACCACTATGCTAGTGCTGGAAATGGGAATTAGCTTTCCTAAAATTGATTATTGTCTCTTCCTTAATCTCTTTAGGATGAGGGTGAGGCAGGTTATTTTGCAAAGCTGAAATTGATGAGGGCTAGTTTACATAGGTTTTCTTGTCCTTATGGCTGACACTGAGTCAATGCAGTGAAATGGCACCCCACCTTGGCACTGCACTACTAGGCCATCTGAAGGGTTGGCAGAATGAGGAGGGGCACTGTTGTCTTAAAATGGTTCAATAGGGTAACACCTTGAGATTCATTGAAACTACCACCTCTCTCAAGGAGGTTTTCACTATCTGCTGTATCTATTCCGTCCTACCTAGGCGGCTAACTTTTATAAGCCAAGAGTTGCAAGTCATGTGGTTGGCTGGACCTCAGGAAGCAACTTGTCCACATCATCAGACCTCATTAATTGAACCTAATTCAAAAGAACTGGACCAAATGGTTCTCTGGACACCTCCTCTAGACCATTCTCAATTGCGGCATTCAATTCCTTGTGGACCTGGGTGATTCTGCCCTCACAGTGTCTCGCAAAGTTGCCACAGCAAACTATCTGACCACTGCCCTTCTCTTCTCGGGCTTGATCTTACAAGGCCATTCACTATACAGAAATGTTCTGCTGAATGACTACTCGAGGGAGCAATGGTGGCAGAGAAAAAAATGCCCTTACCCCCTCCACTTCACAGGCACGATAATTCCTTCTAACTTATGTTCAGTTAGCCTTGCAGCTGGATTTAAGCCACCTGCCCTCTAGCTGTTGACCTTCCTGTTTCATAGTCCAGGGCTCTGTAGAATACCAAGAAGCTTTCTGGAGCTTTCTACAGGTAAGGTGAAGACACTTGGGAGCCGTCATGTCACACCAGAGTGATCAGCAGTTTTTAGAATCACAACTAATGTAGGAAACCAGCACAATGAGATGGTAATCAGGTATTCTGATTCACACATGGAAAATCAGGAAGACACACATCCTGATAGCCATTTCACCTGATCATCATATTGCTTCATATTTACCAGTAAAAATACTTTTTAAAATCTTTAACTAAAAAAACTTTTCAAAATATTACTGCTCAAACCAGTTCATACTATTTTTATACATGATATTGTTCAGTGTTTACATTTACATGGGTATGATGTTTAAACATTGGACATAACATTGGTTGGGCAGCACACTTTCTGGATTATTGATAAAGAGAAGAACAATAGGAATGTACATCACCAAGAGAAACAATGTATTGTTGAAGGCTTTTACAACTGGAATCAACTGGCTGTTGTGGATTTTCCAGGCTGTGTGGCAACAACCAGACCATGATCACACAGCCTGGAAAAACCACAACAGCCAAGAGAAACAATTTTTGTCAGAGCTTTATATTATGGCAAATGCAAAAACAAAGAAAGTGTAACACATCCTTGATGCAACATTTTATTTTTACAAAATGTACAATATATTGGCAATAATATAAGTGACAGTTGAATACAACACTGTTGTACATTTATTCCAATGACACACTATATAGTGAGCAGTATTGGAAGCTTTGGTTTATTACTTCCTGTTACAAGTCTTATAATAAAAATTCTTGAACATGTATGTTCTCAGATCTCACTGAAAGCTAACATTCTGGTAAGAACCTGTATAATAACACTATAAGAACAATATTCTAGTAGGAGATATGTGTAACGATCCTGAAATTGCTTTGCTGGCATCCACTATCCAATATATTGTGCAATGACAAAGGAATGTCAAGCCATTCTGATCCTAAATATGTTTATTTTGAAGCCAGGCTCACTTTAGTAGGTTTATTGTATGTTTATTCTTTGAAGTTCAATATGGTCCATTGACTTCCAGATTGAAATTCTTATCTACTTGAATGTGTTTGTGATTTAACTAGTCTATATTGACTCCCAAGGCACTGGTCTCATATCTCTGTCTTGTTTTTGAGTGGACACTTTGTGACAAATTGCTAAGACATGATGTAAACTGTATTGCTGATGAGGCAAAAAACTTCTCTCTGCAACTTTGTGCAGGTACAAGTGTCTTGGTTAAACTATGCTCCAACCCTTGCAAAGTATCTTAGTGGCTTAGCATGCCAAAACAATATCTACCGGTATATAAGTGGAGAGGAAATCAAAGGAGATTGAACAGAAAAGCTGGTAGGATCCAACCCAATGTGTTTAGTATTTGGCTCTTGATTGTGTGATGTGTGCTTTGCTGACCAATTTCCATATCTATTCCAAGGCTGTAGGAGTTACAACCTTTAAAACTGTGAGCCACAACATTTGAAGAAACAAAACAGGCTGTTTGCCTCTTCACCCAACCAGCTATTTATTGGCTGTGCTTTCATCTCTAGAGAATACATGAATATGCATGAGTTTTCAAATGTCTATTTACTATTTCCCCCCTCCCCTTAGGACCACCAAACACTGACTGAAATGAAATTGGAGTCTTTCCATTTGTTTTAGTGGGCGTTGGATCAGATCTCTTGTGAGTAATGAAATGTGCAGGATTGGATTTGTAGATGAAATGGCACAAAAGTAGCTGAAAATAGCAGCTGGAAATCAGTATTTGGATTAAAGTATATTTTTAAAGGAAAAAGAAAAATCAGTCAACTAGATATACCTTACATCTAAGGTGCTTGCAAACAGTAAGGAAGAAGGTTTTTGTGTTGCCCTCTTTAAAGTAAAAACTAGAGAAAATGTTGGGATGCATACTGGCATTCATAATAACAACACAAAATGTCAGAGCATATCTGGATCATACATCTCGAACTTTTAAATATCGCTTGTCAGAATCTCAAATTGAAAATGTGACAAACCATCTTTTTCGTATCTTGTGACTTAGTCTCTTCAAAGAGTTTAAACAATATAGCACAGCTTTGAGGACTTAAAATATGCCCATATTTGCTATTTCATAGGAGATCTAAGCAAGGAGGCTAAATCTAAAACACTTAACATTCCAAATGTACTGTAACAACTTCTATAAATTGCTTCTGAAGTGAGGCTTTCTGGGACAGATTCAAATACCCACACACAACTTTATAGAGTAAATGTCAAGTAGCTGAAGTTATCATCCACTCTCTGAGCATGTTTGTGTATCACAGTCTTAAAGCATGTGTGCATGTGGTGTATAAAGTATAAAGGTATGAAGATTATGCTGGAAAAGAGGCTCATCCATTTATATTATTGTCAGTAGACAATTGAGGAGACCATTCCTATTTTGTTCCTTACAGAGAGGCAGCATTGACAAGGAGAACTGCTGCTTGTCTCGTTCCATCTATCCTGACTTCCGATTTACTTCCAAGCTGGTATTGACCTTTGCAGCCATGTATGGCCTGGGAGTGGGACCAACATACCTTAAGGACTACCCCATGAACCTGCACACTTACTCCAGTCATCTCTGGAGGCCTTGCTTCATTTGACCCTACCATCTGAGTCTAGTTGGATGATGACCTGAGAAAGGACTTTCTCCATCATGGCACAAAAACCTTAGAACTTCCTCTCAGGGAGGTTCATCTGTCTGCTGTTGGTATGTTCTGTCAGCCAGTGAGGAATTTTTTTTTGTTTGGCATATCCCTAATAATGGTTAGTGGTCCTCCTCCCTGGTTCTAGTGTTATCTTGTGTGTGTGTGTTTTAATATATTTTATCATTTTAATGTTTTTCATTGTGTGTATGTTTGTGTACATTTGCATCCACCATCAAGTCACAGCAGACTTAGGCAACCCCATAGAGTTTTCAAGGCAGGAGACCGGCAACTGCTTCCTTCTGCATAAGCTTAGAAAATTCTGAGAGAACTGTGACTGGCCCAAGTCATCAGCAGGCTTCATGTGGAGGAGTGGGAAATCAAATCCAGTTCTCCAGGTTAGAGTCAACAGCTCTTAACTAGTACACAACACTGGCTTTCTATTTTTTTTATTTTTTTAATGTTTATGGGCATTGTTTTGAAAACCCAGATAGGGTAGAAAGACTACCCCAAAAAACTTTAATTAATTAATTAAAATATATAGACTACACATATCTCATTCTGATATAGATGGTTCTTGTTTTCTGTAGGTCTTAGTAGTTAAGAGATGGATTGATCATCTGTAAGAGAAAAATGAGACCATTAGCTTAATACTGATAAAATAACGCTATACTGTATTAGTTATTTACTTGTCAGTTTTTACTGCAATGAGATGCACCTGGTTTTAATTGCCACACTGTGTTCAAAAAAAGTCTCAATGCATATGTAGATATCACAGGAAGCTCACTATTCCTCCAGCCATGAGGGGAACATGAAGGATAAGACCTATTACACTGTAAGTTATGATTTTTTGATATTTATAACATGGTTGAAATTTACTCTAATGTAAAATGCATTATGTTATTTTCATATTTTTGTTCCTATGTTACCAGACCCCCTTTAAATAATTTCAGCTGATGTTTTATATTACTGAAGAAGAATTATCAAAAAAATTTGAATACCGCAGAGGATATTCTATATTGGCACATTGAACGAGAGTCCCAACTTGGGAGCCTATTGACTGAGAGCTTTTTTGTGTTCAACAATTGGATTATTTTTCTAAACAGGATAAAATGCATTTTCCTCAAATCTTTGTGCGAGCTTTATACTTCAAACAAGAAGTCTTACCATATACATGAATGGGAGATTTCACCAGTTACCAACAGGAGATGTCCTGGAGGATTTAAAGAGACGTATTAATTGACTACTTTTATCTCTTATCAGTGGTGGATTCTGCATAGCATAACATCTAATGTCTTTAGGACCTTATAAAAATATCTGTTCTCGCATTTTGTGTTCCCACAGCACAAGTGTCACCAGCCAAAATGGATTGTTTTCCTGCTTGCTGCATGGAGCTCTTTTCAGTTTCACTGTCCACCATTTTGTGTGTAGCTGCAGAGATTCTCCTGCCTCTGCCATTTGGTAAATGCTTTCCATGGAGGTTTGCTCTGCTTGCAGCTCATGTACATGCAATTTCCCCTGGGGGGAAAAAAAGACGAGTAAAGTTTGTTTAGCCTGTGATCCCATGCACGTGTGATTTTTCCTTTTTTTTTTTTTAGGGGGATGTCTGCAAAGCCACAGCAACACAAATGTGCACATATTGCAGCTTCTCTAATCATGTTGCTGTAGTTTGCGAACATCCTCAAAACAAAAAAAGGAAAAATGTGTGTGTGGAACTGCTAGGCTAAACAAAATCTATTCATCAACTTTCTACCACAAAATTGCCTGTGGAAACCTTCAAGGGGAGTCTTCACGGAGAATCAGCTGCACACAAAATGGCAGGCATGAGTGGCAAAAATGAAACTAAGAGGTTTGGGAGGAAGAAATGAAGCATTTTCTGCCTGCTTTGCATTTGCTCATCATGCAGGACACATCTTCAACCTGGGTTGGTGGGGGAGGAAGATCGCTAGTTTAGCAATTTTTGAAAATGCGGGTTGAGAGCAATAAAATTGGTTGAACTCATTTTGGGGAAGAGAGCTGTGCAAAGTTCTTCCCCGAAATGCTTTTTATAATGTCCTTAAGACATTATATTTGTGCTATGCAGAATCCACCAATGTATGCATACAGGAATGAATTGAGGGCTCAGGAGTCTGTCATTATTAGAATTGCTTGTTATATGTATGTCACTGGGTATTCTCATTTATATTTTGTATGTATGTAGTCTATGCTATTTTCACTCAGAATTTTACTAAAACAGCACTTTGCACTTGACTGTTTAGCATGTGTATTACAACATAGAGATATTTGCCTCTTTATAGCATGTAGCTTAGAACCATAATGGCATAGTGATTGTCTTTGTTGACACAGATTGCACTTACCATGAACAAACTACTTTTCATCCTGCACAGCTGGAAATGTAACTTTAACATCACATGAGTTATTATCAGCTTTTGTAAGATGAAATTAATTAATATTAATAATATTCTCAATTAAAATCTGTTAACATCTGTCTCAGATAAATATTGTATTATTTAGAAGTACTTTAAATAACTTGTCTGACTATATTTCATACAATAATAAATAGATATCTGAAGCCAGTTCCTACTGACCCCCCCCCCGCCGCCGCCGCCGCCGCCGCCGCCACCACCATCCCAGAATGAGGGTTTCCATGCATTCAAAATGAGGGTTTCCAAATCAGAAATGTAGAAACTATTTTTATGCTTACGATGAGTGACATGTTTGATAGATTTGTGCCCACATTTCCCCTTAGCTTAGGGGAGAAGGAAAAAGAGATTCTAAGCCCCTTTTGTGTCTCCTTGTAGGAGAGAAATATAAACCCAAACTCTTCTTCTAGCTGCTGCTCCATGATAGAGGCCTATTGCTACTTCTCACCTATGTGTTGCTGCCTATGCCAGTAGCCTTAAAGGAAGATACAGATTTTGGGCTGATAGTCTGACAACCAGAACACAGGCTTTCCTTGATACTCTGTTTTTGTATCAAATGTTTCATTTTCCTTCATCATTTCCATTTTGCGCTGAAAGCATAATCAGCTTCCTTCCTTTTAAACTGATTATCCAGTGTAGTTTCCTCTTAATGTACAAAAATGACAATTTGCTGGTTTTGCTGTTCCTAAAATAATATTTATTTGTTGTTGGCACGTCATCTACTTAAACTGGTTATAAATCAGTAAACATAAAGGGCAAGCAGGCATTCATACATACACACAGAGATGGAAACCACAGCACATATATATGATATGAGATCCATAACCAAGGCAGGATTTTAACTGCAACTCAACCCTGTGCTGGTCAAATTCCATTTCTTTTTGGCTGAAATCACATCACAAAAGATTCTTGCTTTTTTAGCCAGGCAACTAATAATTCACAAGCTCTGCTTAGGACAATGATTGCGCCAGCCCCTACCATATTTATTCACAGGGAAATCTTATTCATTTTGGCTACATTTTCCAAAGAGGAATGCTTAGGATTTAAGCCTGTATCCTTTACAGTCTTTACAGGCCAACTATTTGGCACTATGTTATGTACTCCCTATTAGTAAATAATTTATTAAGCAATACTTCATCTTCAATTACTTTTAATGCTGGTTAACTTGTAGCAAGACCAAATACTCATTAGTTTTGTTTTGTTTATAGAGGACTGCAAGGCAACATAAGTAATGTCTGTCTAGTAGCTAGCGGCCTGTGCAGCTGACAAGTTCCCATAGACAGATGGCTGTAGATTTATGCTACTGAAAAAAACAACAAAGATAGGTCTTTTAATGACTTCCACGGAATATCGTTTGTATCAGCAATTTGAAGTGCATATTAACAAATTCATTATGGAATCAAACAAACAGACAAAAAGCAAAATAGCATAAATTCTACTTCGATTGAGTTGGAAACTAGTTACCAACTTCCAAGAACCTGGAGTGTTTTTTTTAATGAATTACAACTGAACGTCCAGATAGAGAGATTGGTTGCCCTGGAGGAAATGGAAGATCTGGAGGGCAGACTCTATTGCTTCACATTCCTGCTGAATTCCTTCTCTCCCCAAGTGTCACCATCCTTTGCCACCTCACTCAAACCTCCAGGAATTTCCCAACGCAGAGTTGGAAAAACTAGTTACGTTATTCATAGTTGGCCTTTCTCATGAGATTCAAGGAGGATTACACAATGTAAATCAGTGCAATTGTGTGACAATACATCTAATAAGCATTGTAGTTGGACTGGGAATTGCAGCAATTTAAAAAGAAACAATATGGTCTGTTTTAAAATCCAAGCTAGCTGTTCCACAATAGAAGGGTGTGACAAAATTGTTAAAAATATATGATACCAGAAGGAGTGGGCCTGTGGGCTTTAACAAAATTGCATTCTAGAACACCCTAAAAAAAACCTTTTTTTTCTCTCTGTGGCAGAAGCAGAAATCATGATTTTAAAGGTAATTATCAGTAAAGGCAAAAACAAGAAGAAGCTGTGAGCCTTAACAGTGTTTCCCTCAGATTATTTTCTGCTGCTAGAAATATACTTATCTAACATTACTTGTGCAAGATTAAGCAACACTCATCTGTTGGGGTCCAGAGGATTTAAATATCTTTTCGTCAGCATTAGTTGTGGAAAAATCACATTCTAGCATTCAGATTGCAATTGCAGTCACCAGGAAAATGCAGTCAACTCCATCCACCTTGACTGTGAATATGTAATGCCTCTATGTCGGTTAGTAATGCCTCTGTTAAATATCACTTAGTGCACATGCCATTATCCCTGTTGTCCCCATTCCTATGCTTTCACCAATTTGAAAGCAGAATATATCCTATGTCATCAAAATATAATTGCTAATTTTAAAAAGGTAGTAATGGATCAAAGTATCAACTGAAGCCATTTCTTTCTCTGGGTAGTAGTGGTAGGAAGATAGTCAGGCATAGTTTGTGGAGGAGATTGGATTATCTGTAATAAAATTGCAAAAGATACAATAGCTTTTTAATTCAGAAAGGGTACAGAAAATGAATAAGTACTTTCATTAGGAGAAAATCAAGCATTTAATTAATACATTCAGTTAGTCAATAGTGTAGAACTGCCAATTTAGTCTGAACTTTTCCCTGTATACTGAACTCATGTAATTAGAGGTAAGTGTGAAAGAAGCTTATACCTACTTTAGTCTGAAGGGTGTCTGTACATATCTGTATTGATTTTTTTTAAGAGCTGAAATATTTTCCCTTTTCCCAAAAAAACACAATTAAAAATGATAAGGTTTAATTCTGTGACCTGGAAAACCTGATGATCTCTTCACATAACAGAGAGCTATGAATCATTTGATAGTAGCCATTTGGTAACACTATTAATTCCCCTATAAATATGCTGAGGATTTCAGACTTAATGGTTCCTCTTGGAATCAATGTGTTTAACTTATTTTCATTAATTCATCCACTGATTCATGAATAATAATTGGCTGCAATAAAGAGACATTGAAACAGAGAGCTCATTCTTACTGACTGGTCTCTGAACATTTGCAAATATGGTATTTTAGTATGTCAAAATTATTAATCCAAACCCTAAAGTGGTTTTAAAAATAGTTCAGGATATGCAAAACGATTGTCTAAAAAATTTATATACCACATTTAGAAGTTTAAGTGCTTATTTGCTAAGGAAATTCCACAGCCGCATTCTTAGAATTTGTTCAGTGCTTTCTTCTGCCTGCTCTGCCAAGCAAGACAAACATTTAAACTCTCATGAACTATTTAAACAAAGCCCTCCAGGCAATCTAGGGCCACTGCTTTCTACATACCATTTATTATCTCTGTGACTGTTATATGTAATTGGCAATTGATACTAAATACGTTTATTGGAGGCATCCCACTAAATTTAAATGGAATTTGATTCCAAATAAGTGTGCTTAGGACTGCAGCCAAAGTGGAAGAAATCCTGTTTATAACTGCAGTTCATTATGGTTGACCCTACAAACCACTGTGCTAAATATCTTTTAAAATTCTTTCTGCATTCATCAGCAGCCCTTGCTATATGCTAATGGAGGTTTGAGACATAAAGAATATTTTTTAATTTGTGTATATGATTTATTTTTGTTTTTAATTACATTCATATCCAACTTTTCTTTTATCATGGAACTCAAGACATTCACTGTAAAGTTCCCAGCTGGTCTCCTTCTCAGGCACTGACTGCACCCAGAACTTCTTAGCTTCAGTAAGGATTTGGTGTCACATGCTTTCCAGTCCTATGCTGAGACTTCAGGGGTCACTTATTTATTTATTTTCTTATAAGTTAACAGTGGTAGGAAATACAAATGGTCTCTTGGCAATTTCCCAGGTGTTGGCAATTTCCCAATTGTTGACTGTTGTGAAAGAACAACAGTTCAGAACCCACCCTTCACATAGATTCAAAGTAACTTATAGTCAAAATACCTCCTGCAGAGACCCATACGCAGCATCTCATGGATGTGATCTCTGAACCTTTCAGCTGCCCTTTTTTTAAAAAAAGTTTTTATTATTGTATCTATAGAAAAAATTCAGAAAAAGGAAAAAACAGCAATCATGATAATCTTTGTTGCATTTTTTTCACAACCTTCTTTTGTAGCATAACATTGTCATCTAGTCTCCATCTACTTTTGTTCAATCTCAGTATTACCTTACTTCTAATGGGTTATGATTTGCATGTACTGCTTTAATATGAGTTTCTTAGATGCAAACTATGTCTGTATTTTCTTTTTGTAAGTGGTGGGCAGCCCCGTCCAATGAGCTTTATCAAATAGTGGTCTGGGTTTCTCACTGTCTGTATTTTTAGATAATTCATCTTTAGAATTTTCTGGTTGGTCCTTTCAGTTTTCCCTGCTTCCGCAGCAGCTACCAGCCAGAAGTTTGGAAAAAGCAATTTCCAGACACTTAATATGAAAAGACTTGTGCTGGAGTAGTCAAGTAAAGTGTTGCAGCCTGACACTAAAAGGTGCTGGTCCAGGCTAATGGACACCCAATGCATTTTGAATTCTTGGATATTTAGTATGTGGACCCTTTGTTCTTTCTGTCATTGTTCTTCTTGCGATCCATGGAATGTGAGGGTGTCAGTACAGTGGAATTTGTGGCAGTAAAAAGAGGAGGAGGTGGAGGAATTTGGACTTATACCCTGCTTTTCTCTCCTCTTCAAAGTGGCTTACAAACTCCTTTCCCTTCCTCTCCCCACAACAGGCACCTTGTGAGGTAGGACGAGGTGAGAGAATTTTGAAGAACGATAACTGATGTAAGGTCACCCAGCAGGCTTTATGTGTAAGAGTAGGGTTACAAATCCAGATCACCAGATAAGAGTCTGCCACTCATGTGGAGGAATGGGGAATCAAATGCAGTCCTCCAGATTAGAGTCCATTGCTTTTAACCACTATGCCACACTGGCTTTCAGAGTACTGTTACTAGTCCAAGGTGTACTTTCAACCCATTTTGCAACTGTATTAGTGTGTGAAATGGTGACATTTACTTGCAAATTATCACTAAAGTATATTGAAAGTGCATTGTTCAACATTTGTGAAAGCAGAGCACCACAAGGTATACATTCACTTATGTTCCAACATGGCTCATTAGCCCAATACATAAAGTGATGCTTTTGTGTAGCCTTTATGTTAGACACCTTCAGCTGCTCACCATCATTTGTCTGCTTAATCCACTGGAGTCAGCAGCCAAGATGCACAAGGCTTTGCCAAAACTTCTCACAAAGTTAATATTAAGGAATCCTTTGCTTTGTTTCTGCTTGAAAGAAAATGGCTGAGGGGCACAATAGTAGAAGGAATTGGAGTGAGCAGCTGTACATGGCACCCAATGAAAATCCTTTGTGGGGGGTCAGCCGTGCCTCCTAGTTGCTTACTCCTGAATGTATTTTTTGTTCACTTAAACTCTGTAAAGTGATTTTTCTCTTGACTTTTAATTAGGTCACCCTTGGAAATGTTTCCATTTCAAAAATATGCTTATCACAGGTTTCACTACAATGACACTACCAGTCATCTAAAGGTTTTTTCTCTATATTCCATGTGAATGTAGAGTTAAGAAGAAACGAGAGAGAAAACTCCTTATTTCTTCAGCATTCCACACTCTGTAGAAAACCTCAAAATACTGCAAAAGGTGCAGAGCTTCCTTATGAAGTAATCCCTTCAGGGCTAAGTCCAAATCAGTACAAGTTTGAGTGAATAGTGAAAGACGTGTTTAATTACATTGCCAAGCAATATTAATTTCAAAATATATTAAATGACTGCAGCCCATGAATCTATATGAAAGCAACATGAATAATGCTCAGTTGTCTTTTTCTGTATAGATTTAACACATTACAGCTTGATTTTTGCACACAAGAAAGAATTATATAATTGAGTTGGTGAAACAACAAAAGGCCTTTCCCTCAACAAATATGTCCAGCTATGGGCTTTTTTGTCATTTGCCTAAATTAACTAACTCCCCAATCAGAACAAATTTTATTCCAAAATACCACCCATGCCTCATAATTTAAACAAAATCACCTTTCTCTTTTGTCTGGAATAAGTTGCTGCTATAAGTTTCTTTGAGCATCCAGCATAGCCGCCAACACTCTCAGTAGCATTATCTCAAGGAAGGAAATGGCTAAGGAGCTTTGAAAGAGTCTCTGCTTCACAACCTCTTAGTTAAGGGGTCCCCAAGTTTGTTGAATCTGTGGGTGCTTTTGGAATTTTGAAACAGGGTTCTATCCAAAATGGCTGCCATGGAAAGCTACACAAAACACAAAATGGCTACCTTGGCTCCATACCACAAAAAGGTTGCCGAGCAAGTTGAGATTAACCATAGAATGGCAGCTTCGGGAAGGTTACAAAATGCAGGGAGATTTTAATTTTTATAATAGAACAGTTTTTGCTCCAATGAGCACTCCCTGCAGACCCAAAGATAATGCTTCTTATAGTCCCTGAAGCACCTCAGGAAACAGGCTTCTTGTTTTGGGAATGGGGAAATAAGCAAGCAGGCACCAGAAAATGCACTGCTAGGCACCATAGCACCCATGGGTTTCACTCGTGAACCACTGTTTCAGTTCAGTGTCAAAGTCGTAGCTGAAGAACAGCACCTCCCACCAAAATATCTACTGCTAATGGCAGCTGAAGTTGCCCCCTTCACTTTTGGCACCATTACCCTATAGTCTAACTGAGGGTACTCCCTCCCTTATTATTATTATTATTATTATTATTATTATTATTATTATTATTATTATTATTATTATTATTATTATTATTATTATTATTATTATTATTATTATTATTATTATTATTATTTATTGGGTTTATAGACCGCCCTCCCCCGGAGGGCTCAGGGCGGTGAACAACATGTAAGTAGAGCACAATATCAAGTTAAAAACCAGTAAATATAAATTAGTACAGCTCTAATAAAAATAAACCCTACCCCATTAAAATACTACATTATTAAAATTACATTAATATAAGATGGCACCTTAGTGTTATCATTAATGGTGTCTCAGATTCATCTAATGATCATGTTGTTGTAAGGCTCCACTGTAATGTTAACACCAAAGATGTAAGAAAAAAAATTGTGCAAGATTCCATGTCATTGACTTCTTATTTAGACTGAACCCTGAACTGCTTACAGTGGCACTAGCCTGCCAGTGACACCACATATCCTCACACATGAAAGCTATGCAACTCAGCTTAACTTAGTTTATGGAACACCTGAGAGTTAGATTTTTTAACATTTAAACACAGCTTCACTCTGCATCATAACTCTCTGATCATGATAGGTCTAACATAGAGAGAATGGTTTTTAGCTACATACTGAATGATTTCTAAGATACACAAGACAAGAGGTACTTTTGTTAAAATAAAAGGAAGGCAAGTACAAAACAGCTGCAAGTTATTGTATAAGGTTTTCTGTTGTCTCACTCTGTCATCTCATTACAAGAAGGCAGGAGCTTTGTTCTGACAGGATGTCAAGCTGTCAAAAGTTACCATCCAAGCTGAATTTCAAGATCTGTCCATGCTGGCCTCTAATGAGTAACGTTGGTTCATGTTGATGTGCAAGAGTTATTCTAGAACAGTGGTTCTCAACCTTCCTAATGCCGTGACCCTTTAATACAGTTCCTCATGTTGTGGTGACCCCCAACAGACAGAGGAGTAGTGTCTCGATTCCTAAGATCATCGAAAATATGTGTTTTCTGATGGTCTTAGGTGACCCCTGCGAAAGGGTCGTTCGACCCCCAAAGGGGTCGCGACCCACATGTTGAGAACCGCTGTTCTAGAAAAAGTAGGAGGAAAAGTGAATTATTTTAAGAAAAGACAGGTTGCTAATTTTGGCAAAGCTGGATTGTACAACATGCCATACATTTGCAGCAACATTTACAAACTGATAGTCTGATATTAACAGCATAGCCATTAACAGAACAACAGTGACAGGTCAAAACTGAATAAGTTAGAGGCTGCTAAAATGAAAGTGTGGAGGAAGTAAAATGGAGCTTTGTTATACATGGTGTGGATGGTTTTATGTGAGAGAAGCTTTATGAGAGGTATAAAATGCATGCATATCAAGCAGATCCACTGAGATTAAAGCATGGACAAAAATCTCACATCAAACAGTTAATCTGGTAATGAATGTCTGCTTACTATTGACAAATGTATAGCCATTTGGGAATACTAAGATACACCAAGAGGTATTTTTAATGATAATATATTACATAGGATCATGAATTGTCAGTATATTAAATTGTCCGTGAGGAATGAAAAAAAGGTGTTTTGGTAAACAAATATTTTTATATGTAGCTCTCCTGAGGCAGTCCTAGAACATGGTTTATGATTTGTTGCTTTGCTTCCACAGCACTGTAGAAAACTCATTTGCTTTAATTCTCCATAGATGTCTTTCCCCCCAGAAATCCATGTCTTCTAGAAGATTTACAGCTGCATTCTAAACATGCTTACTTGAAAGCAATTTCTATATGTTTCATTTCCTGTCCACTACTATTTATTCAACCTTAAATAGTCTTGCTGTTAAAAGAAGGCAGCCCTGCAGCATGAATCTACAAAGAGATATGGAGGCAAGCCACCTCCTGTAAGAACAGTCTTTGCAGGTGATTCTGTTGCATCTCGGTGTTAAAAAGTGGCTGAATGAATGCTCTGGTTTAACTGATACGTAGCAAGGGCAGATTTACCCACCCCTAGAAAACGTGATTGGAAAAAAGAAGAAGCAAGAGCTGAATAACATATGCAGAGACACAGCAGAAAGCCTCCGGGGTGGGGGGCATGGCTACTTTGGGATAACTGGGACGTTTGCTCATTATTTCCCATGACTCGCTACCACATAAATGTGCCCCACACTGTTTGAGAATTAGTGCTCTAACCATTTCAATGAATCATACGTCAAGCTTCAGTGTAGAGGCATAAGGAATATTTTGGGGGTTTAGTGTTATTCATCTACCTGAATATGTACAACACTCAGCACAGCATAGACTCTCCTTCCCTCTACCATTTACTTCAACATTGATTCACAGAGATGCTGTTACTATTACTGTTAAAAAATGATTCCTCACTAAAAACAGTTCTGAAGTGGTTGGCAGTGTCAGCTATAGCCGTTTCCCATTTGCTTAACTTTATAAACATTTGAGAAGATTTAAGCTATTTCCTGTGCTTCATGGTATGGCCTCCCACACCCGAACTACTTTACATCATCTAGCTAGAATGCACCAGAGGGAATAGTCAGCGCTATTCAGCAAGGAACAGCATTATTTAAACACAACTGCAAGATTTTGAGGGAGCCCCCACCCCCCACCCCCACACTTTCATTCCATTGAAAGGCATAAACAGCTCGCTTTCAAAGGCCTGTATTTATGTGAAGGTGATCAATGGAAGCTGGGGTTGTACAGCATATCTGAAAGTCAAAACGATTGGGCCATTGATTGACATTTTCAATTCTACTCTATTTTGTTACAACCCCACCCAGCTGAGGTAGTGTTTGCAATGTGTATAGTTCAGAGCATGTAACTCATAAAGGACCAAATCAGATGTTACACCCCCTCCCCAATGCACATGAAGCTGCTGAAAATGTTTCCATGTGGTAGTTTGTCTTTGCAGGGACTGCTGCATCATTTGTAAACTAATGTAGCTCACTCCAATCAAGTGGAAAGCCTCCTTGACAGCTTCATGTTTGCCAATCCCTGGGGCTGGCATGGAAAAATTGCACGCAATCTGGCCAGGACTCCCTGGTAAGCAACTTACAGATGTTAGAGCCTCAGGTGAAGCTGCCACAAAGTCAAAGCAGTTTTAGAGGACCTATACAATCAGGGCCCAGACCTGGATGGCCCAGATCTCAGAAGCTAAGCAGTATTGGACCTGGCTAATACCTGGATGGGAGACTACCAAGGAATGCTACAGTTGCTATGCAGAGGAAGGCAATGGCAAATCACTTCTGAACAACTCTTGTCTTGAAAACCCTATAGGGCTATCATAAGTCAGCTGCAATTTGGTGGTACTTTACACCACACCTCAGAATACCTGTAGGTTAAAAAAGACTGACTACCAAATGGTGAAAAGATAGGTTATACATGTGATTAAGAAGTCCTCTTAAAAACAATTCTTTTTCTGACTGCAGGACAAACTGGAAATTTTTCCTACTCCACTTTGCAGTTATGTACATTGGTATGCTGGTCTGTGTTTGGGAGCTAGGATTGCCAACCTCCAGGTAGGGCCTGGAAGTCTCTTGGAATTACAGCTGGTCTCCACACAACAGAGATCATTCCCCTGAGATAAATGGCTACCTTGAAGAGTAGACTTTATGGCATTATAAACCTGGCTGAGGCCCCTCCCCTTGCTCAACACTGCCCCCCCCCAAAACTTTACCTCCCCCCAAAACTATTTTAATGCTAACAGAACTATGGACTACTGGTGAATAATATTGTTTTTAAAGTGCATTCCACACCAAAGGGCTGTGCAATAAGTTAAAAATAAATTAGCCCACAGCTTCACAATCTAAGAGCAGGGAAAAGATAACTAAGAAATGGGAATGGACACTAAAGGAAGGAGAAGAGAGCAGACATTTTCAGTCACTGTTTCAGTTCTTGCAAGGAAAGGAAACACGTGGTTGTTGAAGACACTAAGGCAAAAAAGGCTGGAGCCGTGAAAAAGGAGTCATCCAAAATTTATGGAAGGGATGAGGCTTGACCAAGCTGAGATGGCAGAGAAGGAAAATAGAGAGAAGACAGTGTGCCAAAAAGAAGAAATTTAAAACCAAACAGTAATAACTGCAATTACTTCTGATAAGATAATGGGACCCAATGAAGGAGTGGTTCAGGCAAAGCTCAGAAAACGTACAACAATAATCAAGCTGGGAATATGAAAAAAAAAACTGTCTGTGCAGAAGAAGGAGAAAAGGAAACAAGTTTTACCAGTACTGAAAAACTGGAAATCACAAGTTGTTGCAGCAGCTCAAATAAAAGACAAGAAAGAGAGAGGCATCAAAGAGAATTCCAAATCACATACTAAAGAGAGGAACCAACAGAGGCATTACTTGGGGTCAAAATTGGGCTGATTTGTTTGTGTCTGGCCAGAGGCATATTGGGAGGAAATGGCACCTGTGGACAACACCTGCTCCGAGCACCCCACCCCTACCTCGCCCCCACTCCCCACGGCCCCCCGTGACCCTCTTGAGCCAGGGAGGCAGCAGGGCCAGCCCAGCACCAATGGAGGTTGAGTCGGGGGGGGCGGGGCGGCAGCAGGGACTGCCTGCAGGGGAAGGGCTGCCAGGCTGCTTGACAAAGGGTCGCCTCAGGGTGCTGCCTCAGAGAGACAAAAGGGGCCCAAAGAAAGACACATGCCTGAGGGACAGAGTCGGGCTCTGCAAGGTATCTTCCACCCCACCCCACCCTCTGGCCTGCTGCCACTGGTTTAGCTGCTCAGTGAGAATGCGAGGCCGGGATAGATTTCCTGTCAGAAGGGGGCTGGATTCGGTGAGGTTGCGGTGCAGGCAGGCAAGGAAGCAGGAGAAGCTGCGACCAGATGAGGGACTTCTGGGGAGAGGAGCTGACCTGTCTCCTTCAGGCTTCGACCGCTGCCTCTGGACTCCACCTCAGTGGCACTTTTGGCCTCAGGAGGAGCCCTGCCCACACAGAAGCCTCCATCCCTTTGTGGCGCCTGCCAAAGGGGAAACAGAGGGTGCCAAAAGTGGCATGCGAGCCTGGCAATCAAGTCTCCCGCCAGCCAATGGGGCAGTGGCTTTGGCTGCTACCCCTCTTTCATTAGAGCTTTGTGCACAAGGGCTCTTGGGATTTGTAATGCCTTCTGTCAGGAGTGAGGGGGGACGGCAGCATCTTTGGTCTGTGGAGGGGCATTTTGTACCCCCATGTGACCAGATAGGTGGCGCCTGGGGACATGGGTGACCCCCATGGCCCTCTGGCAGGTACGACACTGGTTAGGCCCTTTCTGCCCAGCACAAATAAAACATCTTGCACATGTTTTAAAAAATATGTTTTGGATTTTTTTGGTCACATAGCACATACAAAAAGTTTTGTCAAGGAAAGCAGTTTTTTTTTCTGGTGGGGGGGAACTGGGTTGGCCTGGTGGGAGGACAGGGGGGACCGGAAGGCTGGCAGTGGGCCCAGTGGGGCAGCGGGCAGCAAGGCACTGCTGCCCTGTCCTGCTGACTGGTTTTTTTGGGGGGGTCTGGGGAGGGTGGGGGAATGCAGAGGCTGGGGATTGGTCCAGAGGAGAAGTGGGTGGCAAGGCACCACTGCCCCACTGGTCCAGTTTGGCTTTTGAGTGCCACTGAACTGGCTTGGTTTTTGAGCACAACAACGAATTTCAAACAATGGGTGCACAGGACAGTCCTGCGTGCCCATTGGTTGGGGGTTTGTCGTTGCAACAATTATATAGGTGAAAATATAAAAACATAGTCAAAACAACCATTTTGTTTTTGGGGTTTCAACCCTTTTTCCCTGCACTTTTTCCCTGATTTAAATTATCTTGAAAAACCAAGTTGCTCCCAGGAAAACTAGAGGGGCTGTTACTGTCTCTCTGCCCTGCCCCTTGAAATACTTGCAATGCTTGTGGGGAAAAGGCAGAAATAAAAGAATTAAAAACACCCTATCCCTAAGTGGCCCATCTAATTTTTTCAGAAGTTACATGGGACTGATAATTGGAATTTATTTATTTACTAGCAGGGTGCCCATGCTTCGCTACGGGGAGTAGGAAAAGCGGAACGCAGAAATGCAAATACTCCACCTGTAAGATGGTTATGGCCAGTAATATCTTGGAGCATCCTATTTAGGGCCTCGAACTCATGTGTGAGCCATGGTGCAGTCATGGTGCTGGGGTCCCGCCATGAGGCTTCCTATCCTGTGATCACAGCGTCTGTATGAAGTTGTTGAGTCACCCTGTAGTGGGTGCAGCACTGAGTCTCTGTGAACTTCGGGGTGACAGTCAGCACACTTCTGTACAGGGTGGTTGTGAACTGAGGGGTGACATGCAGAATATTTCCTCACACTGTGGAGTGACGGGGTGGGTTTTGCATATGTTGCAGCAGCTTCCTGGCGCTGTCTGTGTGTAATGCAATGGGTAAGTTGATGTGTGTATGTAAGGCATGTTCTCCCTTTAGCGGTTTCAGCGGAAGGAACAGGTTCCTGCATGCTGTGGAGCACGGTGTTAGACAGGGCCCCTGTGATTTGCAACGTGTTGGTGATCACAGTGTCTATATGACTTTATTGAGTCACCCTGTAGCAGTTGCAGAAGAAGGAACAGGTTGCTGTGCGTGGAGGAGCATCGTGTTGGATAGCAGGGCACCCGTGGTTCACTATGTGTTGGTGAGAGCAGTGTCTATATGAATGTCAGGGTGATAGGCAGCATACTTCTTTGCAGTGTGTTTGTGAACTGTGGGGTGACATGCAGCATGTTTCCTCACAGCGTGCCTGTGGTGTGGCGGGGTGGGTTTTGCATGGTTTGCAGCAGCTTTCTGGAGCTGTGTGTGTGTGATGCAATCTGTAAGTTGCTGTGTTATTATGTAAGACTGTCAGCGACCAGTGAATCAAGCGTGCCTGTTGTTTGGTGGGCAGTACCACAGCTTGTTGATTTGGATAGTGGAGTTAGAGCAGCAATGTGGCCGTCACTGAAAAGTCCTGTGACATGAAACTGTATATGTAAACAGTTCACAATCACTGTTAGAGTGAGTGACTCATCAAAGGAACTGGGAAGCTGTTCCATTAGTGGGTATTCTCAGTGGGTTGTTCCATTCTCTTACCCGGGAGGCAGGAGGGAGAACCCTGGAAGGGACCCCTTCCTTCAGGAAATAATTCTGATTACCCCTGGGACAGCCCTTTATAGGCTTTCTTTGCAGTTGTCCAGTTGGATCCTCAGCGTCCACTGGATGCTGCAAATCTAATACATTTATAGTTTTTGTAATTAGTAGAGATAAATCCTCCCCTTTAAAAAATTAGGAGTCTGTTCTATGTCCTCTGTGAGTGGATCATCTGTATCTGAAAATTGAATTTCCTCCTGTAAGCATTCACCCTCACTTAGATCCTGTATACACAAGGGACTGTGTTAAGAGAAGCTAATTGGTCCAGGATCTAATGGAACAGCTCCCTCTGCTGGCTTTTGTGGCCATTGTCTGGTATCCTGGGAAGGCTGAAGTGCTCAACTGTCACCCACGGAATGTTCGGGCAGATGGGCAGAGATGAATAGGAAAAACAGAAAATAGCTAATAACTCGAGTTGACTTTAATATTTTTGGAAATCCTTTCTTATTGAGCACCTCGGGCACATGAGGAACCAGCATGCCAAATTTCAAGTGCATAGGTTCGGTGATTTCTGAGTTCCATTGGCAAGTGAGTCAGTGAGAGGAATTCGCTTATAGAAATAGATTTACAATAGGATATTGAAAGCAAAGATCTGCTTCATATCTAGCTTGACAAAGCATTAAAAGAGTTAAATGAAGAACAAAATGGGAAGAGATGTGAAAAGAAAATGAATCCATGTTAACTGGCATAAATTCTTCAACAGAAGGTAAAAATACAAACGAAAATTAGGTATCAAACTCTAAAAGAAAAGAGAGCACCAATAGAGATGATGAACACTAGCAAGCAAAAAAGTATAAAGAATGAAAGTAAAGTTAATGAATCACCAGGGTATGAAAAAGCAAAAAGAAACAAGATACAAATGATGGTAGCAGAAAAGAAAAGAAAAGAAAACCACACAGACACCCTGTCCAATTACCCACTGCAGGCTGCTCCTTGCCTCACACCGCTCTGGCGCAAAAAAGTCATGCCAGAACTGCTCTCACTTTCCCCACGGAAGTGAGAAGCATGCGCAGGCAGGAGGAAGCATGTTGGGACAAGAAATCTTGCCCTGACAAGCCTCCTCTCTCAATGCAATCCACTTGAAGCTGAAGATTACTGCATCCAGGACAAGATTTTGCACCCCATAAGCCTTCCAGTCCCACCGCATTGTGAGCAAACCGATGGGTAATCAGCCCCCGAGTGTTATCAGGAGAGCCAGTAATAGAACAGCATCAGGAGTAAAACAGCTGTAGGACAAAGCTCCAGGCCTTACAAAAAAAGAAGGGAAATCCAAGCATTCAGTAAGAACAAGAAAGACAGTCTACAAGAAACAGTAAAACCAGGGATAATAAGGACTTTGTTAACTGAAAACTGAGCATTTTAGGGACAGAATGAAGTAAAATAAATAACATTGGAGTTGCTTGGGTGAAGCATGGTCATTGTGGAGTTTATGGGTGGAGTTGTCACAGTTGATTAGTACCAACAACTTCTAGACACCAAAACCAAACTCTAGGTGCCAGTTGTGTTTGCCATTTAAGGCTGCTGATCCTGTGTATGCCAATGAGAATGGGCTAAAAGGTCACTGTGTGGATTTCATATTTAGATGCAAAAGAATCCCAGGTTCAGCCCCTCAGTCCTTGCGCTTACTGCCCAGCAAAGATCTGATTATAAAAGATACTTGTGCATTCTTTTTCTTCTGTCTGTCACAGTTCCTTCATCCATTCCATGTAACAATTCTGGATCTCACAAAGGCTACTACATATTAATACTGTTATCCAGTGGCGTATCTGCCTAAGGACAAGGGGTACCCCTTGTCCCCGGGCACCACTCTTCTGGTCACGTGGGGGCGCAAAATCGGCCCCCCATGTGACCAGGAAGTCCTGCTGTCTGGTCGTTTTCGTGTGCCTCGACCCCGTCCAAGGCATGCAAAAAACGACGAGGCAGCAGGACTTCCTGCTGCCTCCAAGCGCCCTCAACCCCACCCTGGACTCCCCCCTCCCTTCCCCCCATCCGGCAGCCTGCAGTCTCTTCTGACCTCCCCTCCGGGCAGGCCAGTAGAGACTGCACTTCCGGCCTCAGAGACTTTCTTTTATAAGCACTGAGGCTAGGGGTGGGGTTTGGGGAGCAGGAAGTTCCACCCCTTCCTGCTCCCCAAGCCCCACCCCCTGGCCTCAGTGCTTATAAAGGAGGGGAGGTCAGAAGGGAGGGGAGGTCAGAAGGGGAGGGGGGTCAGAAGAGACTGCAGGCTGCCGGGTGGGCTCCAGCCGGCAGGGGGAGTCTGTGGGGGGGAAGGTAGGCACCCTAGACCTTGACCATGTCCATGGTGACATGGGTGTGGTCGAGGGCAGTGGGGGTAGAGCCTGGTGCATCAGGGGGCAGAGCTAGGGTAGTGGGGCAGAGCCTGGGGGGGCGTCCTGGAGACAATTTGTCTCCGGGCGCCATTTACCCCTGGTACACTTCTGCTGTTATCCTTTTTTTTCTTGTTCAGTTGTTCCTAAAATCATTGCACAGATCTCAAATATCAGATTTTTTCAGTTGCCCTATTTATGGTTTGAACACACACCATGCAGTGAGGTTCATGTATTTATTAAAAGTAAGAAAAATGATCTAAGTATGGAAGACAAGCAAAACCCCTGCCAACAGGATATGGAAAGTCCCACAATTAAACAAGCAAATCCTGGGTACAGACGTTTAGCATGATTCATGCCAGGTGGCATTATAAATAGTTTGCTTATAATTTAACAGCACAGTAGATGGTCAAGGAGTGCAAACTGTGGTAAATTATATAACAGAAGAACTCTTAGTTTAATCTGTTTACATTTGAACTGAAAGGCTCTTATCAAGATTGGTTCACTATTGTGCTCAACTGTGGGACAAATACAGGAAGAGACAGCTCATATATACCTCAGAGGCTTCATTTATTTAAGTCTAATTCTTTATAGCTTTCTGCTGTCCCTCATTGTCCTACACAAATCTTAGAACAGCAGATGTTACTGTACAACCTGTCTGCAGCAAAAATTTATCTTCCCTGTGAGAACTATTTGGCTTATTTCCTGTAAATTTCTTTTCAAGAGAAGCAATGCGGCCCAAAATTCACACCCATTGCATATATTTTGGAAAACATATCAATGACTGCATTACTAAACTTTGTGGCAAAGCAGTTAAAATTGCTGCACATATGTAGAACATACTTGGTATACAAACCAAGGATGTGCAAATATCATCCAGAAGATACTGTTTGCTCACTTCTCCTGTGCTCAGGGGTGCCCACCCAAAACCTAATCCAGTGGACAGTCTCAATACAATAAGAGCAAACTACTTTATAAACACTTCTGCATGTCAAGGCCATCACAAGAAGCAGTTGCATAGAACCATCAAATGGCCTCCATGTAGCAAAATTAACATACAGACAAGCTAGAATGGTATGTTCCAAGCTAGAACGGTATGTTCCAAGCTAAAAAAAGAACATGAGAAGGAGTAGCTATCATTGGTTGATTCTGCACAGCAAATGTATAAAGGGTTGTAGTTGTTATAACGGAACCCATTTTCTCCCCCCCCCCCCCATTCACATGCATACTGTGCAGGCAGCAATTGCAGCCCATGGAAACAATCTGGGTTGCTTTTGCACCTTTGCACAGACACGCTTCTCTTTAAAAAAAATGTTTCATGCAATACATGCGTAGCTGCGCAGACATGCAGAAATGAACCCCTGTAGCTATGCTGATCGTCCCACAATATGATTGGCTGCACCTGCATAGCTGCACATGTGCAACATGCAAAAGAAAAGAAAAAGGGACTTCCCTGCAACAGCAGATCAATGGCAGGAAGATTCTCCCTGACTGTGGGCAGTATGGTGGAAGGGAGGAAAATAAAGTGCCTCCTGCCTTGCCATTCAAGTGGGAGTGGCTCCAACCTGGGATTTTGCAAAAGGTCACTGGTTTAGCGATTTTTGAAAATTTCAGGTTGAGGGAAAGAAAACAGGGCAGACTCATTTTGGGGACAGCACCTGTGTAAAGTCCCCCCAAAAAAGGACGGTTATATTTGCCCTGTGCAGAATCTACCACGGTTACAGTGAAAATTGGGCAAAATTAAGTGGCTGAGGAATTTTGCCCTGTAATGGGAGCAAATAGAACAATTCTGGACAGATGTCTGGCATTTAAGTAGCCCAGCAAAGCCTTCATTATGTCATGGGCTACATTTACAGCACACAGGATAAGGAGATAGCAGTGCAAACGGCCAACAAGCCCTGAGAATAAAAATAACTTAGATGAAAGCAAAACTAGATCTTATGTTTGGCCTCAGTATCTGAAAATGGCCACCGTAAGTTTCCCCCTGTTTCTAATAGCAGCAGCAGAACAAAAATAATGGAAAGGCAGAAAAGAGAGAAGGCAGGGTCAATCATGCATATTACATCATCCATCACCTCCCAGCCTCTGTAGTTCACACTAACACTCTGATCTTAAACATCAGAGAACTGTAATTTCAGTAAAATTGCACTAATGTGAGTTTTAAAATGTAAATCCTCATTGATATTATGATTTGAAAATGTGTCTATTTTCAGAGAACCACTGACTTAATTTTTTTTCCTGAATGGGCAACAAGAATTAGAAGCCTTCCTGATTTGTCTACCAGCCTTGTACAACTACCTGGCTGATATTTAACAAGAAAAGCTTTTCCCGAAGTGGAGTTAACAGACCTCACATTAGTGGGATAAGGGAAAATATGGGATCAAGATATCCAATTGTGAGAAAGAATAACTTTTCTATTTAGAAAAAGCCAAAACACAGGAGATAAGAATAAAGGCACTAGGAAGGGAAGGAATGATCTTAATGCAAGAACATATCTATGAACTACCATGTTAGTGATGCATATTAATCACAATCACAATAACCTTTATTGGCATAAAGTATAAGAATGTGGTTATACAGTGTGTTAAGTTTAAAAGAGATCATATATGCCATCTTTGGGTTTTACATTCCATCGTGATAGTTCATTTATAGAAGATATAAAATGGATTAATAAGCTTTAACCATTCAGTTATAATATATATTTATAAAACAACTACAATACAACTATGTTTAAAATCCGAAATCAGCTTGTATCTGTTTAGCAAAAGATAAAACCATTCCCCATGGTCTATAGATAGTATTTACTAATAAAACTACAGGATAAATGAATTTCCTTCATATTAGAATAAATAACAGTAAGCATCTTACATACACATTTTATAATAAACACAATTTATAATAAACCAGGAGTGCAAATGATGAAATATCTAACGCCCTTGAAAATAGATCATATTAGCATAATAACTGGTTTCATTCAAATTTGCATTCAGTATCTTTTGGCAGAAATAGTTTATATCGTTATTGATTTTTGGTACAAAAGGTTTCATCATAATGTCTTAGAGCCATAACCTTCAACAAATAGTTGGCTATTCTCCCAAGAATATCAGGATCGTTACTATTTAGTGATTTAGTGATTTTACCATTGATATTTTGAACGGTGTTTTTGAACAGGCTTCCCTCTGTAAATTGTATTTTGAGCAATAATATAAAATATGCTCCAGTGATTCCACGATGGTGGGACAGAATGGACATACTCTTTGTAATAGGGGCCGCTTCTCAATTCGGCCTTGCAAGAGAGCTGGTGAAAAAATGTTACATCTGGCTCAGGTCAATATCCATCGTTGTTTGGGATTTGGAATTTGTAATAAATAGCTGGCCATCTTTCTGGTTTCAGGATTTATACCAAAATATAGTGGGGAGCATGTGGTTGTTGAATGATTAATTAGGTGTTGAAACTCCTGATCATATAATCTAAGTTTGATTAGGCTATATATTTGTTGAGGGTCCTTCATTGCCAACTCCTCTAAAGAAAAACCCAATAGGATAAGTTTACCATTGATTGTATTCCACCATTCAAAGCTTTGGACTTCAGTTAAAGCCTTATGCAGTAAACTGTCAGAATGTAACTGAAAGCATATCTTAATCCAAAACTTGAAAGTAAGAAGCCAAGCCCTCGTTGTTAATAGGTTGATGCCCGCTTCTAAACATAGCACTGCATAAGGTACACAGTGTGGGACTTCGAATATTCTATAAAGAAACACAGATTGTATCTTTTCTATCACACTGCACCAGGCCGTTATCCAAATCGGAACCCCGTAGAGGAGCTGCTGCAAGACTTTGGCTCGTAAAACCTTTAAGGCCGAGGGGATATGCTGTTGTCTTTTGCAGTAGAAAAATTTAAGCACTGCATTCATTGCAGCCGTACATCCCTTCATTGCTGCATTTCTGTGTTGTACCCATTTGGTGTTAAAATGAAGATGGATCCCTAAATATTTGAAAGATTTAACCTGCTCAATTCGCACGCTGTGCGAAAATTCTTTTGTTCAAAGGGGGCTTTTTATGTTCCTGCAGCATTAAAATTGTATCAGGTTAAAATCATTCCACAACTCATATATGGAGTATACTCAAATCAGTGCATGACAAATATAAAGATCTTGGAGAGAACTCAAATGAAATTCTTAAGAGCTATTTTGCAAGTACCTCCGGGAGTGGCCAACGCCTTTTTAAGGCTAGAAGCCGGATTAATAAGGATAGAAGACAGAATCTTCCTGCAAACAGCCTATCAGCCTATCAAAAATTATAACTACAACTGGTGTCAAACAAGGCTGCATCTTGGCTTCCACGTTGTTTAACCTGTTTTTAAATTATTTTGTTCCTACTTTAAAAGCAGCAAATACGTGTTGTCCTGTCCTAGGTAGCATTCCAATACCCATCTTGTTATATGGGGATGACACAATTCTGTTGTCAAGAACTAGAGCAGGCCTTAACCATCTTATGTTACAATGTGCGGACTACTGTAAAACTAACAGCTTAACTATAAATATCGCCAAAACAAAAACTATGGTCTTTTCTAATAGAGTCAAATCACATAAATGGTCTATACATGGAAAAGAAATTGAGCGGGTTTTTTTTTACACTTTATTACAGTCAAAGACCAGCAAATTACAGTCAGGGACCGACAAATTCTATACAGCAAATTGCAGTCGAGAATCAACAAATTCTATACACACTCTCAACCTTAATTCCCCGTGTAATTGTAATATATAAATACCCTAAAATCAACACTGAGGCCTAATTTGTTTCACTTGTCCCATACATACGGTAACTTAGCGTTAAAATACATTCAGTCCATAACTTAGCGTTAAAATGAATCCAATCTATAACGGCATTAAAAATAAATCCAATCCATAACTTAATGTTAAAATAAGTCCAATCCATAACTTAGCATTAAAATATATTCAATCTATAACATTAACATTTAATGTTATGCCCTCCGCTTTTTTGCGTGGCAGGTTCAATAATCTTGATAAAACTCAAAGATTATGTTCCTGCAACCAAACACAGATTGAAACCATAGCCCATTCTCTGTTTCACTGCTCGAGAACCAAGGGAGTCAGAGATCGATATGTAAATTCCATACCACTACTCACCATGGCCCCTGCTGACTTGGTTGCAATTCCAATTCTTCTGAATAATACCAAACTTTCTCCTTGAGATTGTGGCAAACTTTCTCCTTGAAATAATTGAATGTAAATAATCCAGCAATGGGTCTAAGTATGTTTAGAGCATAAGTAATTAACTTCTCCCTTCCTTATCACGCCACCTTACTTTAATATCTTATTGCTATACTACAATATATTAACCTGGGAATTTAGCATGTCTCTGTAGCAGCTCTGAAATGATTATCTGTGGTATTAATTTTAGATTTAATATGTGTTTCAATTTCTGTCTCTTGCTAATAGTAATCATAACAAACATGGCCAGTATGATGCAGACAGAATTTGCTTGTTGCTGGGTGGTTTGGGCCCAGTGGAATGAGAACTGGGGGCCTTCTTTTTGTTGAAGATGTGAACATGGATTGATGTGTCATGCGGGTTTGCATTGGATGTGTTTTGCTGTATTGGTTTGTTTTGTAGCTATTGTGTTTTTTTAATATGCCAATAAAGGCTTTCTGTTCTGTTCTGTTCTATTCAATCTATAACTTAGTGTTAAAATGAATTCATTCCATAACTTAGCATTAAAATGAGTCACTTAAGTTAAAATTATTCATATAGGCTTGCCTACTTATTGTCTTTCGGCCTGTTTGCACTCCCATTTACTCACTCCTAGATTAAAATAGTAATAATATTATTAATAATTAATAATGATTATGAGCCATATATATATATCTGTATCTCTAATACAATATCAGTTGCCTACTCACTGGTCTGCGTTTCTTTATAACAAATGTACAAAATTTGGCAACCAATCTAGACCAGTTTGGATTTTGTCTTCCAGGAGCTTCCTTATACATACATTTTCTGGATAGCCCCTGAAGTTAATTAATATTGGGTCCTAGTATTTTGGCTCTTATTTCTCTCTAAAGTGCGTGGCAACGGAGGAGGATGCCGTGGCCTGTAGTGTCCATTTCTTCTAAAATTACAGGAACAGATCCCTCCTTTCTTTTGTAGGTATCTTCTTATATCTCCTTCTAGGATCACACAGACGGAGGTGATGCACATCTCACCAGGGTAAACGCATGCTTCTGAGTGTGTATGTATTTCAAATGCTAGATACATATGGGGCTGGTGACTGTATAGTATCTACCAGAGATGCCCTCTAAGTGTAAAATCCGGATACTTGTTCAGATCTTGTTGTCTAGCAATATCTTGTACCCTTTGCTTGAGGAGTGCTTTGCTGTAAATATGGGTTTGAGATTTTAAAATCAGGAAGTGAATAAACCCATCCCACTTGTTGCCTTCTCATTGACTTCCCGAATCCATCTGGGTTGAAAAGAGTCACCGACAATAAGTGGCCATAATCCTTTTTGATTGCTATGTGCCTTCAACCAAACAGCCTCTCCCGTTCCCTTGCATGGCAACCCGGCTGGTCCCTCCCTAATGTTTCCCTTTCCTCCTCCGCTTCCAAAAGAGGTGTGGGTGAGGGCCCATGTCCAGGTGGGCTGATCCTGTCCTTTTCACTCCCTTCCCTTACAGGCGAATTATCCAGTATAAAACACGCTGGGAGGCATGGAGGCTGTACGTTGTGTTCAAATTTCTCAGAGCTGTTTGGTCCAGCAAACCCTGGACCTCTCCTCACCTTCCAGCACTTCCTCTGCTAGGGTGGGTGGGCCATGTGCAGATAGCCCGCCGCATCCCTTTCACTCCATAAGGCAGTGGTTTTCAAGGAAGGCATGGTTGGTTCCCTTGTATCAGAGGGTGTTGCTTTGATGGTTAGCAGATGGCGCTGTTGCGGAACAGAACTGTGGTTCCAATTGTCACATGTGTAGCATGTACACAATAACTGGCACAGTTATGACATGTACACAACAGGAGGTGTGGAAACAGTATGAAAAGCTGGCCGCACGTGAATGTGACATTGTGTGAAAATTTCAAAGCAATCGGTCCAGTAGTTTGGGAGATTACCTGTCAGCAGAAAAACGAAATGTTAGATTTTTATATATATAGATTAAGATCCATGAAAGGGACTTACCCCTCAGTATCAGTGCATGGGCGATTTGTTCACACTGCGGTCCAATCTCAAAGAGTTTTGAGTAATATTACTCAGCTTTGAGTAATATTGCCAAACCTGCCTGAAATCTTCCTCTCCCAGTTATTCTGTATGCTGGCAATGGTATTGTGATAAAGTTCTTAAGGTGTGGGGTACCCGGGTCCCACGTTTCTTGGATACAGATAATGTCATAACTTGTTAGAAAAGTAATTACTTCTGGGTTGTGGAATTTGTTACGCCATCCCGTAACATTCCAGGAAAATATTTTTAAGGTTGATGGAGAGCTTAGTCAATCTTCATGACAGATTTCATCCAGAATCTTAATGGGGTCAAAAAAACACATCCATTTGTACTACTCTCCTGAGGACTTGGTCCTACTTGGAGTTTGTTAACACATTCAGACTTCCACTCGGAGGGTGCGATTTTCTGCGTATTATCTCTAGACTCATGGAGGATACAATCACTCCCCTCTATGGGCGGAACTACTCCAGTCCTCATCGCTGGTGCTTGACACTCCATGGGGACTACACGTGTAGTCGATGGGAATATCTGTTGAAGTTCGGCAAGTTCTTGTGCCCACAATTTCCCTGGTTTTTTGCCATCTTGGTGATTGTCTAAGCCTTGATTTGACCATCTATCCAATTCCAGTTCAAGAGACAATGTTTCACAAGCCTCCCTCCTAGCCAGGTCTGGGCAAGATGGCTTGTTGTTTTTATCTGTTGGTAATGAAATAACTAATAGAGGAGAAGATTCCAAGCTGTTTGCTGGCTCTCCTTGGGACTGACACATCTTTAAAATGCTCATACTACTCCTTTCTGCACTAAAGTATGTAGCGTCATGTCTGGTAAGACTGGCATTTTGCTCCATCTCCTGTTCCAGTCCCATCTCGTGATAGTCTTGCATACTGTTCTCCATTACTTGCGTTTCTTCCCTTGCCCTGGAGCTAGCAGACTTCATTGCATCCTTCGCAGGCTTCATTGTTGACTTGTACGTATCTGTATCTTTGTCAAGTTCCACAGTTTTTTTTATCCTCATGTCTTATTTGTGTAGGTAAATTCTTGTGGATTAGGGGGTGAATAATGGTATTTTTAAATACCCGAGATGGTGTTACGCCCTTGGATACTAACCGAGCTCTTATATGAAGTATTTTTGCAGGAATTCTGACTGAATTAAAAGTGAGCAAAACTCTCAATTGATTATTTCTATTGTCCATCTTTTCTACTGAGCATAAATTAATGTGGTGTGAGTCCTCTTTTAGTAATGTGCTAAGATGCTGCTTAGCCAGAAAAATTTTACTCCTGTCTGGCACTATGCCTCTGTATTTACCAATGGTTAAGCAGATTTTGTTAGGTAGAAGTATTAAATTGCATGCCTTCCTACCAACTCTGCTTTCCCAGTCAGAATTGAGACTTGTGGCTTTAAAGATAGGAAGCTGTTTCTCACTTTTTGCCGTTTGTAGGGCCTCAATACATTTCTGGTCTTTGGCTTCAACTATTGCATTCATTTTGTGATTTAACAATTTGAGCTCATTAAATATGTATTCAACTGTCCTCACTAGTAGAAACAGAGTGCTAGTTAGTTCTTGCTTGTCGTCCGATATAATGGGATTACCCTCTGCACTTTCAGCTGCAGTAATTAGTGCATTCGGCTCATTTACAGTTTTGCTAGAAGACACTCCTGTTTCAGCTTCTTCTGATAAACTTCCAAGGGAGTTTTCAGCTCCCGGCACTATTTCATTATCAGCTAAGACCTCATAACAGTTTATTACTGGAATTTGGAAATAGTCCCGTATTTTTGTTTTTTACTCCCCATATTAAATAGACTGTTCTTCACACAAAAAAATGGGGATTTACAAAAGGTAAATAGCTGATAATAAAGAAAATATCAAGCCTTATCAGAGCCGGTTTTCCAAGCATATTAATATCCCATCTTTCAGCATTCAAAGGTTTTAGAGACCCTGGCTTGCCTTGAGATCTGTGGTCTACAAAACATCCCAGTCTCAAAGAACAGTTAGTAGGAGAATCAGCTGAAACAAGAGGGAGGAATCTTGCTCTGCACTTGCAATATGAGGTGTGGGAGGCAATTACTAAAATCACCACTGTAAATTTCCTCTTTATCTCCTTTCCCTGTTATCCTAAATTCCCCCACCTTTCCTTTGTTTCCCTCCATCTTCCATAATGTCTCTTACAGTGATATCCTAAGGAGAATTACTCCAGTCTAAGCCCATTAAAAGGGGAAAGTATAGGATTGTGCTGTTAAGAAGTTCATGAGGAATTATTTTGCTGCTTTGTTAATACATCATTTAAGTGTTGGAAGGAAGCACTTTTAACCAAGTGGGGGACTGAGGGGATACCAAATAGTCAAGAGAATAACTTGCTCCTTCAACCATACAGTCTATTTTAAAAGAAATACAGCAGCAGAAACAATCAGAATAGTTAAGAATTACACCTTGCCATAGACTTCTCCTGTCCTGGACTGACAAAGAATGGGCAAAGCAATTGTTGCCCAAGGAGGGGAGGAAGCGATTTGAGGGTGCAGAAGAAGACACAGAAAAACCCATTGTATGGGTAAAATTTGGCCACAGCTGTTATATTGGTGTGCTGGCAAAAAGAAGCAGAGGCGCAGCATAGGGAATGGATCTGGCACTGGTCAGCATGTCTGCTGTCCCCCAGTAACCACTGGGCAGCATGTCTGCTATCCCCCAGTAATAACTTTCCCCCAGCCTGATGCATGGGGGGAAACACCAATGCCCGCAGCAAGATAGTGGGAGCCACCTGGGTGCTGACCTCTAGATGAACTCCCCTTGCTGCCAGGGGGCACAAACCTCCAGCAGCCCCCATCTGGGCATGTGGTTCACAGGCTTGCTCCACCCCCAGGCCTCTTATGGAGGCCCCCACCAAATGAGGAGGGCCAGCACACTGGCTCCTCCTCCCCAGAATGGATCAGTGCCCATGCACAACCCACCAGACTGTGATGATGAAATGCAAATAACAACAACATTCATCGTAACCAGAACGCCAACAACAAAAAACAAGGGCGGGAGGATAGGAGAAGCTGTCGGCGCTCGGGTCAGAAGAGGTGTAGGATGGCCCAGCCTGCCCATATAAGGCCGCAGTCCCACCTCCTCCAGGCATATAACTCACTCATGAGCCGGCAGCTGGGCAGCCCAGCCCCATACAGGACTGGATGCTGGCGCTGAGCCTGCCCGTCTTCCTGCCGCAGTTTTTAATGTACGGCATTATTCATTGTTTTAAGATTGTATTGTATTGGCATTTTTTTTAATTTTACATGTTTTATGTATTATGAATATGTTGTGACCCGCCCTGAGCCTTGCAAGGACAGGGTAGGATAATATAAATAAATAAATCAGTCTTTTAAATGGCTGATCCATTTAAAAGATACAAGTCATGTCCAGCTATTCTGTAAGGTAGGTTAAACTGAAAAACTGTGGTTGGCCCAAAGTCTGAGCATGCATCTGAACACTTGTCTCCTAAGCCCCACTCCTCAATGCTGTCACTGTGACTGTTGCCCTGCATGTAAATGGTAAAAAAAAAATAGCAACACATTGGTTAAAAATACAACAACCCATCTTTGGAAACTATCATTTGTAGCACGTAATTGATATGGTCCTTGCGGGGCCTTCTGCTTTTATTATCTATTTATGTATCTGCTTCTGATTATGCCAATAAAGTCTTATGTATGTATGTATGTATGAAACTATCATTTCATCATTCTGAAGGCTAGAATCTTTTAATTTGTTTTTTGTAAATTATCCCAGAAACAACTTGGAGTTCTAACTTCCTTCTTCCATCTTCTTCCCAAAATGTTTGCTGTACAGATAGATATTCACACCGCTTGCTAAGTAACAACAGTAGTTATTATTAACACTCTGAGAAGTGAATCACTGTAACAATGACCTGGTGCTTAGTATGAAACCAAGACCTATAAAAGGGAAAAGTCAGAATGCTGTGGTTTTGGCTGGAGAGTCCTACCAGATTGTAGCAGTTCTGTTGCTGGAGCCCAAACATGATTCTGATTCCAAATATTAAGCTTCAGAGAGACACTATGCGGACAGAACTTTGCTTTGTCAACCTCTCTCTCTCTCTCTCTCTCTCTCTCTCTCTCTCTCTCTGAGATGTTGGGGCTTCTCCTTCCACCTCTCCCATATTCACTTATGAAAAGGGCCACATGTGAATGAAATCATGTTGGATAAAGCAAGTAGAGAGAAAAATCACACCAACCTCTCACCACCAAATTGACAGCTCTGCAGTAACAATTGCATTTCTGAAAGGAGGATGAGAATCCGCAGCTGCTGAAAGTGCTTTACACGAGCTTCCTGCTGCTGGCTCCCAGTTATTGCCACCTGTTCTGTATTTCTGCTGGAAAGGAACATAATTGCAGATTATACAGCAGCAGCTTCTCCCATAAAACAAATCTCTCCCCCCCCCTCCCCACCTCACTCGATTTGCAGCGTCTCTCATTCTACAGGGAAGAAATTCCATATTGCTTTCTAACTCTAGAACACTAGTTACATATTTATTAGCTATTGTAACACAACTGCATTTATTGTTTAAATTCAACATGCTCTCACAGAAGCACACACCCATCATTTTTGGCTCACTTTAAGGATGAATTTTATTTTAGACTCTAAAATCAAGAGTTTCATTACAGAACTAATAATCCAGGGTGTTTCTTTCCTGTAACTTCTTTCTTTCTTTGCTCCTAGAGGAATTTATGTTCACAAAACATACCTGTTAAGTACAATCCATGCAAGTGCAGTCATTAATGCACATATAAAACAAGCTGGGAAACTGGATATTACTTCAACAGTTACAAGTAGAAAACAAACACCCCAATTGTTGCCTGGGACCAGAGTGTCTGAAGGACTGTCTTTTCCCATATGTTCCTTCCTGGAAATTCAGTTCACAAGGAAAAGTCCTCCTGAATGTCCCCCTATTTTATTTATATTGTAAGACCCCTTCAGCTCTATAAGAAAGATAGGCAGCTAGCAGATGTTTAAAATATAATTATAGATAAGTTTCTTTCTGCCACCTATCCAACTGAACTACAACCAAAACATTAGTCCAGAGATACATAATCTGTGCTGCTTATTGTAGTGTTTTATTAAATTGGTACTTTATCATTAGATCTGAAGAATATTGTTTGGAAGATGGTTTAGGCCCCTTCCGCACGGTCCCGGAACCGGCTGGGACGCATGGATGGTCCCGGAACCAGCTGGGATGACGGTGCAGAGCTGCACCGTCGTCCGGGCGACTTACCAGTCCCGCGTGGGGGGGAAGGCGCTTGGAAGCTGCTGCCGTTCGCACGGCAGCAGCTCCAAGCCAGCATTCCCAAAAAACCACGCTGGGGAAGCATGGTTTGGGAACGTCAGCTTCGCGCCGGTCGGGCGGCGCGGCTGCGCTGCAGCTGCACCCCCTGTGCGAATGGCGGCCTGGGGACGGCGTTTTTGCCATCCCCAGGCCGCCATATTCCGCCCGTGCGGAAAGGGCCTTAGAGTCTCATCAGGTTTGGGTTGTATATACAGGATCACTTAAATTAACTTCCTCATGATTTTAATCACCCCATTGTACTGACAGCAAGTTTAATAAAATGATTAATACCCATGCTTCTGGCATGGACTTGACATGTGAGTTGCTGTGATTGTAAGTGGGGTGATTGTAACTGTATTCTACTACAGTTGTTTCTGGCTATATCACTGGAAAAAAAATATTTTTTGAATCTGTACATTTCAGCCCATTTTCTTTGACCATGGGCCATGACAGAAACATATTAGACAGGAGGACGTGAGGATATTAAAAGGCAGCAATTTATAAATTATTGTGATGATGAGATTATTTTGTGGTTTGGATTGTTATGCCTACAAAAAAAAGAAGTGGATAGCTTACAATACTGTTTTCGTTCCCTTTTTTGCACTTGTAACATGAATGAAAGAGTTTCATCAGAATATATATAATATTTTTTTGAATAAGCCATATGCTACTCAGTCACTTTGACTACTGCTTGAATCTTCAAGAGATTGGAAGATGTGGTTAACCAGTAAAGGAGGCTTCAAGGAGACATGATGACTGTGGTCTCTTTCAAAAGAAAGGCTTTCAGTGCATATGTTAGCACACAAAGCTGTTCAAACTGTCAGTCACAATACTTTCTATTAAGTCAACAATAAGTGTCAGACTCAGATTTGCTGTTATAGAGTGGCTTGGATTCACTAGAGGATTTTCCACAGAGAGGAAGGGGGGGGGGCTTGCTGAGTCTGTATTTTTGTTACATAGCTTCAACTTTCTCATATGCTGGAGTAGAGGTCCCCTGTACTTAAAAAGTTTGGGCTGTTCTATGAGGAGTGAAGTGAGAAAGTCCCACTCTACGGACAGAGATCCCTTCAGTCAGAGGAAATTTTCAGTGGATCCAAGTCAATATTTGGAATGTTCCTCTGGCGAATTATTGTAGGATGAAGCCCTTCTGCAGAGCCCTGCAATATTTTATACATGTACTAAATCTTACATCAGACAGGAGACTATGTGCAACATCTTCCTGTTGCTTCTATAGATGTATTAGAATAGTTAGGATTTTCCTGCACTAGGAAAACTAATTACATAATTTCCCTCAATTTTACCCATATACACAGACAAGGAAAATAATACTACACCCTGCATTACACCTGAGAAAGGTGAAAAATTATACTTTCATGTATCTTGTTTCAGATTATTTACTGTGATAATCCACAGTAAATGGATTTTACTGTGACAATCCACATCAATCATTTGGTGCTAAGACAACAAAGGTTTGACTGGAAGTTGAAAGACTGAGGCATTTATAGTCATATCACTTTTTGTAGTCAAGAGCCTTTTTCATAGCAGATACTTCTTTAGACACTGGCATTATTTGCTTACTGTGAATTATTCAATTGGAGATAATAAGACTATCCCATTATCCTCATATAATATTCAAAGAAGTGGGATTTGTTTTGGGTCTGACTATTTTTGGAAATTAGAAGATGAAAAACTATATCTTATGTATTCCCACTCCAGTTCTGTGGAATAACATAACCTAATATTTCTGTTGCTCTTATGCATATCCAAGATTACCTTGTTGTGCTAAGCGCAAAAGCAGCATTAAACAGCAGCATTAAAAACCAATCACCTACTTAATATTGTGGTTTCTCAGCATACAAAAGAAGAATTCTTGTCATTGTTTTCAAGTCATCTGGAAATCTTAGAGATCTTTGGTATTTGCCAAAATATGTTTCAATTGTAAGTTAAGAAGCTTTTTGTCTTGAACAAAAAGCTGCTATGAAAACACCTGTATTTATTTCCTTGTTTACTTTCATATAGCTTCATTCATGCAGAATAATTTGAGGGAAACAATGAAGGTTGTAGAAATGCAAGTGTGGGTGGGAAAGAATCTAAGAATGAAATAACTGATGAAAACAAAAACAAAAGTGACAACAGTGTTCAGCTTCTGAGAATAAGTACTATCCGTAGATAACTTGTGCATAAAAATTATTGGAGAACACAGATGTTTGGCTAGGATGCAGCTAGAATTTTCCATCCCCCTGCCTTGCATATGCCAAATCTATTTTATTAGTTCCATATTTGGAAAGCATTCTCCCTATTAATTATTATAATGTGTTTTGAACATATTACAGTCACTAATAAATACTTTCAAGTTCCATTTATTAGAACAAGAGAGTTGGTTAATTTGTTTTTCATTTTAAACATTTATACCAGACTTTTCTATGTATGTGTCAAGTGGCTTACAATAGTAAGAATTCTAAAAATAAAACAGCAGGATAAAAACTACAGCAAAACCCAGAGAAAATGCAATAAAACAATTGCAAACAACATTGGATTAAAAGATAAATGCAAAAAAGAAATAAAAGCACCAAAAATAAACCCAGGAAGCACTCAAAATCCTAAAACAGGCAACAAGAAATCATGTTAAAAGGATCAGGGGATAAAACAGGGTATGCAGTTAAATCTAAAAAAAATCACAATCAAACCTAGGAAAATAAAAGTGCTCTCAATTGACGCTTCAAATCTTGCAAAATCTGAAGCAGATGCATTTCTGTAGCGAAGGAGCTTGGTGCCACAAGAGAAAAGGCCATCGTTTTGGTGCTTATCCCTGTGGACTGTGAAGATGGGAGAACACAGACCGCAGCCTTTCATGAAGATCTCAGCTGGCTGGTAGACCAAGAGAATATTTTGAAGGCAAATTATGATATAGTTCTGTTTTTCATGTTAACCAATCCTACTTTTCTGAAGGCCAAACTAGATCCCATTCTGGGAATGTCTACAATTTAAATGGAAGATATTGAAGTTTGTGCTTGACATTCCTGTTTGTTTATTGCCTCATTTATTGTCCCTCTTTTTCATAAAGACACAAGTCAGATTACAATAAAGCAGATGAAACTTTAGAGTGGGAAATGTTGTTTTGTTAGGGTTGTTTTGTTTTTGCACTGGGAGTTGGTTGTACAAATAATCTGCTGTGCTTTACTACCTGCTTCAGAAGTAGTAAACAATTAAGGATAAAATGCATCCAGCTTTGAACCATGGTTTCTAGTACGGGCAGAGACCTTCCAGAGCAGTGACAGAGGTTGCAGCTTTCTGGCCCACTGCAGAAATACTTGAAAGGTAGATGCAATATAATTAAAGCCATCCCTGGTACACTATACTCACCCATATTATTAGCTCCTTAGCACACAGTTCAAGGAATTTCCCTGCGTCCATCACATCTCACTATAGTTGCTTGCAGCATCAATAGCATATGGTGCTGCCTTCCCACTATCAGATTTATAGAGCACCACCAGTCATGACTGGTGACCCATTTGAGTTGTAGCACACTGGATTTTTTGCTGTTGGGCTTTCCCAAATAGTTCTAGAAACCAAGGGGCATGCATTTCTCTACTATTTCTATCTCTGTGCTTATTCCCATGCTCTGTACTCTAACTCTGCTCTGAACCTTAAGCCGTGGGCAGTAGTCGTGTCCGTAGGCATGAATACCAGCACCACCTACAAAAGAACTTTTCTTTTTTATTAACAAATGCATCACAAAGTTTTACTGTGCGCTGCTAACTGAAGTTGTCATTTTATGGTCATTCTTCACATAAGCTTGGAGGCTTAGGGGCCGTAATATCTTTACCAGCACACTGAACCATTGCTTCTTTATGCACGTCTGAAGTGAATTGAAGAATTCATTCTAGATGCTGCCATCTATTCTGAAATTTTGGAGAAGGAGAATAGGTCAATCCCATGCTCCACCTTTTTAGAGTAGAGTTTCGAGTAGAGAAGTTTTGGAGAAGGAGAATAGGTCAATTCCGTACGCTACCTTTTTAGAATAGAGAATAGGTCAATTCCAATACCTTTTTAAAGTTGAGTTTAAAGTTTGCATCTATTTTTACTAATATTAGTTTCAGGCAAGAGTCAGTTATTGGTTCATGATCTCATGGACACAGAAGTCTGAAATGAGCCTGAAGAGTGGTGAAGGAGCCATCCATTCAAAGGTAAACTGGTACTATTATATTAATGTTACAAGGTTTTTCCTGAATTCTTTCAGAATATCTTGAGAATATCTTCTACCTATTATACAGTGTTCATGGTTTTTGTTGTGGAACAGGGAAGATAGCTAGGGCTATGCTGAAAAAGTTATTGGGTTATTTAGACAAATCACAATTGGTTGTGGTTTGGTAGATAGCAGAAAAGCAGATGTTTCCGTTTAACATGACCCTTTTATACTGACACTGCTTTGCTGGAACAAAGAGTGGATTGCCTCATAGTTGGGGCAAAGAAATGGGCAGTCAGCTGGGTTGTTTGATGCACTCATTCACAGAATGGCAATAAAGAAGAGTGAATGCAGATACTTTCATCATGATCATAGAATAACAGGTTACGGGTTACATGCATCTGTCCCATTGCCACTGGAGCTTTTGAACTACCGGTATCTCAGGCCACTGAAAACACCAAACTACATTGTGTTCTTGTTCTCTTGGTTACATGTTTTTGTTTTTTCAGATCAAAGAAGAGGTTCTATGAATGACATGGGAACCAGGAAGGATATGAATGCCTCAGGATCAAAGTTAATAGACTACACAATCATATGGATATTTCCACTGACGTAATACACAATCATATGGATTGTCCACTTTTTAAAAGCAAAAGCTATTTTGGGCAGCTGGAAGTTTAAGCTTCAATAAAGCTGCTATTTTAGTCAAAGGAGCTTACTTCCAGGAAAGTGCACATTGGATTGCACTGCCAATCAGGGCACTCTTAATGCATGGGCATGCGGGGCAGTTGCCTGGGGGGCCCCTTGAGCATAGGGGTCACATGCAAATATAAATATTTGTTATTAGAAAATGCATATTCAGCACATGTTTTATTAAAGATAATGAACAATATTAATGTTATTTTTATGATAACAAGTAAACATTGGTATATGCCTATGATTTAGTATCATGGACACCTGTGCAATCACACGTTCATGTATGTGTACATATCTCATGCACTACATAATGTGAGTGGTTTTGAAGGTGGGGTACCAGTGCACTGCTTTGCCTGGGGGCTATAATGCTGTTAAGATGGCTCTGCTGCCAGTCTTATTTTCAGCCCAAGTGTTTATGTGTCATGGCCAGTTTGATGCTCCCCTCTGGTACAGCTTCCTCGCCAACATTTAACAAATGAAAATAGGAACACACTCACAGATATTCTGTTTTCATTGCCAAAATCAATGACCAAACCACTCACTTTTCCAACACCATCATGACACACTACTGAAGGTCTACTCAGTCTGACTTATGTTGTCCTCATATATTTTACACAATACAAGAAATACCATGTCCTCCTCTTTTTTAGATTTATAATTGTGCTCGTATACTCTGCCTTGAAAGCCCAAGATGTGCATGTTCTTGACACTAAAAATATGCTGGAAATACATATTTGTCCCACAATTCATTATCAACTGCTCAAAATATGCCTATGCAGCTGCCATACATGAAATGACTGGTAAAAACTGCATCGTTCCTTAATGTGCTGATTTATAATTACTGGCAAACTTAACTATTCGCTTATTGCTTATTTAAATAATTAGCTGCCAAGCAGCACTGACTGCAGAGGAAAGGGGAAACTAGAACTCTAAGGCTGAGTGGAAACACTGCCAATTACACTGTACTATCACAAGCACTTGGTCATGATACACAGTATTTAATGAGTGAGGACAATTAAGACCTGGATCGCAGCACAGGAAATATTTACCTGATCTTAAATTATCCACATGGAGTAGCTATTTGCCCAGTCAGGGAAAACATGAGAGAGACTAGTGGCTTGCTTTATGGCCACCAAGTGAGTTAACAGCTGATGTAAGCATCTGACCCAAGGATTTTCCTGCTCACAACTTAGATTTAGACTCTGTGATGTACCAAACTGCAATAAACCCAGCATATATGCATACAAAATTACATTACATCATTGTTGGATGTGGCCAAACGCTTTACGGCATCATTCTCTTGATGACTTTTTGCTGGCATGTTCAAACATCTGCCTGCTTTTTGAAATATAGATGAGCATTGGGCATGTGATGGAAGAGATCTTGCAAGCCCAAACTCACTTCAGGTCAGATTTTCACGTGTTTCTCAGATTATACACATGAACCATTAAGTCTGAAAAATCAGTGTGCCAGCTTTTTTTTTGTTCAAAGGAGCCTATCAGTTTTTTCTAGCTACATGATTGCAAAGAGCTGCATTAAATAAGACAAAAAGAGATGTTATCTGTAATAGCCACTCTCTTCTCTGAGCTGATGCCTTGTAATGACCTTACATTTCAAAGGCAGTTGTGTTTGATGTCTGGATGAAGGCCTCCACTGCTTTTTTTTTTAAACTAGTCTCTTGGAGGGCCACTTGAGATTGGTTTCTTTATGTTTCTATGCAAAAATTAAAAAAAACACCTATAGCTGGCCAGTAATAGTCTGTATTCCCTTTGCTAGTTATTATCTGACATATTTTTGCTTGAATAATAACTTATTGCCTGACAGCTATAATCTTGTATTTGTGACAGTCCATTTTGTTGCTATAGAAATGAACACAGTGTCACAAATCCAGCAATATAACAAGTTGACTGAACTTGGAAGAAACCATGGGCTCAAACACAGCAAAGTTTTATAAAACTCAACTATCATTTGATTTAAAAACACTGAATACAGTAGAAAGAAATCACAGGTCAGGCATTTTTAGTGAATTTGTGGTTGAGATCCTGTTCTGCAATATTTTTCTGTTACATCCCTCAGTGGACTGGGTTTGGCCTGCAGTCTCCAGCTGCTGATCTTTAAGTTATGCATGCTGTATTACTGCTTCAGTTTAGATATGGAAGGTCTGAAAAGACTGCAAATTATTGTGGACACATGGGAAGAAAGGACCTATGCAAAGTTTATTTCTGGCAGATGCATGTTCCTCAGGTGTCACTTGTAGGCAGTGGAAAGGACTTAATGGTAAAGCATATACTTTGCATGCAGACGATTTCTCCACAGTGTGTCCACTTAAAAGGTATCAAATTTCCCTTTCTCTGGCCAAGATTCTAAAGAGCTGCTGTCAATCAGATAGACAGTGCTGTGCTAAAGAGACCAACAGTCTGGAGAGCTGGTGTGGAATAATGTTGAATTAGGACAGTGTTTCCCAACCTGGGGTATGCATTCCCCCAGGGGCACGTGCCAGAGCACTTGGGGGTATGTGAAAAATATGTAATAGGTTTGCTAATATAGGGGTTCAATTTTAGAAAAATGGGTTGTCATAGGCACGTGAGTGGGAAAAAAGGATGGAAACCACTGAGCTAGAATATGGGAGGTTAACGTTCAAATGATACTCATCATGAAATTCACTGGGTGATACAGGTGTCTGCTGAACCACAGTGAAGCACCCCATTTTCTACTGATACTCAAAGGAACATGCAACCGTCACCTCCAGGTTAGACTTTTGTAACTCGCTCTATGCGGGCCTTCCCTTCCGACTGATCCTGAAATTAAAGCTGGTCCAGCATACAGTGGCTCACCTTCTCGTGGGTGGCTCTGCTAGGGATCACATCTCCTCCATGCTGCACCACCTGCACTGGCTCCCAATGGAATTCCAGATAATCTTCAAGGTGTTAGTGTTGACCTTTAAGGCCCTCTGTGGCCTGGGGCCTTCATACCTTTGAGACTGCCTTACCCCATATGTCCCAATTGGGCCTCTGCATTCTGCAGAAGCAAATTTACTGGTGGGCTCTGGCCCCTAAATGATGCTGCTAGCCTCTACCCGGGCCAGGGCTTTTATGGCCCTGGCCCCCACCTGGTGTCAGCCTCCTCTTGATGCCCCCATGTACCATCTGTTCTGTTGTACCATCTCCAGGGACTTGCTGGTCTTCTCCTGGGAGTATGTGATGGGACGCCGTCTATAAATGTGGGGCGAGTTATATTGCTGCTACTGTTTTTAAGGGATTGTAACATATTTTTCTGATTATATTGTTTGTACTTTGTTGTAAATTGTTTTGTTGTTTGCTGATTTTACTGTACACTGCCCAGAGCCCTTTGGGGGTAGGGCGGTTTACTAAATCTAATAAATAATAATAATAATAATAATAATAATAATAATAATAATAATAATAATAATAATAATAATAATAATAATAATAATAACTATTATATATTCTTAATTGTGCCCACTGATCATTCGTTTGTAATTTTCTAACACTCTAGTTTATTTATCCTAAATTTATGTAAGTTTGTAATATATTCCATTTATTTTGAAATTCTATAATTGATCTAGTATGCACTAATGACATTAATTTCACCATAGTTGCAAATTCTGTTAGGCCCTTTACGCACAGGCCAATTAAAGTGGTATAACACCGGTAAAAAAAACCTGGGTTGGGGGGGAACTTCACACAGATCCTGATCCTATCACGGATCTGTTTCACGTTTCCTCCCCTCACCCAGGTTTTTCCAGAATCTCATTATGTGTGATTCTTTTCTTTTAACATGGCTTGCAGCCACGGCTCCAAGGTGTGTTTGAACAAGAGAATTGCACATAATGCAATTCTCTGAAAACACTTCCCTAGCTCCCACCTGCAGAGCCACGCGGGGAAATGGGCCGTAGGGTCGGTCTGCCTGCCTGCGAAGTTGTGCTGAACTGGGGTGAGGGCGGGTTCATGAATTCACCTTTCCCCCACTTTTATTGGCCCATGCGCTAAGGGCCTTTCTTTACTTATTCATTCATTCAAGTCAGGAATTTTGTCTGCTTTCCACTTTGAGACCTACACCACTGGCAGCAGTCACCATATATTTAAATAGTTCACTGTATCTTTTTGGAACTTTGCTTGGAAACGTATTTAATAACATATTTTTGCAGTCTAACACTAATTTGATTTTGAGTATCTTCTGCTTCTCAATGTGAATCATTACTTTTTTTTTTGCTTTCTTACATGTCCACCACATGTGATAAAATGTTGATCTGTATTTTGACATTCCCAACATTTACAATTAGAATCCTGGTTAGTTTTTGTTATATCTTTTGGTGTAATATTCCACCTATAAAACATTTCATACCAGTTTTCTTTTAGCATCTGACATTCCGTAAACTTAATTTCTTTAGTCCATAAAATTTTCCTATTGATTTATGCTTACATTCTGTCCAAAATGTTGTGCTCATTTTATCATACGGTCTTTCACTTGCTTTGTTTCAATGTCCTTTTTGGATAAAATCCAGAAGTGACATCATGCATGCTCATCTTTGCCAATCTGTATGGTAATATTTATTTAGAAAAATTTTATGTCACCTCTCCAGAAACCTGCCTAAAGTAGCTTACAAAATAAAATGATAAAAAACAAAACATTAAAAGATATTAATTGAAATCCAGAAATAGAAACCCAGCCCTAGCATAAGAACATAGACCTTAAAAACAGGTTACAGACAGCTTAAATTAAATTCCCACATGAAAATCGTGTTACAAATTAAAAGTCTGGGTGAAGGGAAATATTTTGGTTGGTGCCAGCTAAGCAGTGAGATATTGGTTCAAGTACCCTGTTGTTTTGAGGATAAAAATTGAGAAGGAGGAATACATGTTTCTTGCGCTGGGGTACCTACCCCACCACTTTCCAGTGGGTTTGGCAACATGCTTATGTCCCCATTTCCCCTCCCCAGGACTGGCTGGCAGGCCTGGGAACAGCAACATGGATCAAACTGTGGCAGTGTCAACTAAGCTGCATTTAAGGAGCCCCAACTAATTGCTGGACCTGTTGTCATCTGATACTAGTACTGAGGATACTCATACTTCATATAAAGGACAATGGAGGGATCCCTGGTCCAGGAATTCAAACCCAGCAGGCTAGCCACTGACAGTATATATAGTTACATGTTTCTTGAGGGTAGGGAATCATAGAAATATCTTAAATACTGCAGTAGCTGTGAGATTTTTTCAGATGCTTCACATACTCGGATCTCACCAACTATTACACAATGGAAGTGTGCACTATCCACAATCTTCCTAATACCAATGGTAACTACATTGTATATTATGAGCATCTAATCTTGGTATACACAAACTGACCATTGGGTTTTTCAAGGGTCACAGCCATGTAGACCAAGACAGTAGGAGCATGATAAATCTGTATGTTTCCCCTGTGCACACAACATGGCGACCATTATAACTGGAATACTATGGATAGTGTGAAGTCCCATTGCACACAACTTGCAAGATTCCAGTCCCACTGCGTGTTTTTTGGAACATCTGAAAAGAACTTCTGTTAGCTTTGTGTGCAGGGCTGGTATCAAAGTTTAGCAAAGCCTAATGAAGTGATGACAACAAACTGGAAACAATGAGCCAGACTAGTTTCTGGTGAAAATGTGGGAAGCAAAGTGCAAGAAGACTATGCAATCTGTTTCCTTCTCTTCCAACCACCAGAAAATAGGAGCTTGACCCAGAAGTCCTGTGATGTTTCTGGGAAGAGATATGAATGAAGGAGCTGTGATTGGGAAGAAAAGAAAGCCAGCATTCAGGGCCACAGTACCTTATGTCCGAGGACCCATAACATTCTTCTTCCAGCCTTGTTTGACTCAGCCTGAGTGGCATAGTGGTTAAGAGTGCGAGAATCTAATCTGGAGAACTGGGTTTGATTCTCCACTTCTCCGCATGAGTGATGGACTCTAATCTGGAAAAAAAGGGTTTGATTTCCCACTCCTCCACATGAAGCTTGCTGGATAACTTTGGGCTAATCACAGTTCTCGCTGAACTGCTTCTGTCCCACTTGCCTCACAAGGTGCCTGTGGTGGGAAGGGGAAGGGATTATAAACTTCTTTGAGGCTCCTAAAAGGTTGAGAAAAGTGCTGTATAAGAAACAACTCTTCATCTAAATGGACTTTCTGTCTCATGTTATGTTTAGGGCTTCACAGTGGTGGATCTGACAAAGAGGCCACATGAACAAAAAGCTTTTCTCAAGGGTCCTGTGACTGAATAAAGCTACACTCAATATATGTTTCACTCTTATTTTCCAGGTAACATGTAATATGTAATCACCATTTTGTGAGAAATGAATGCTTTCAAGGTAGCAACATGTTGTTTCATGCCTTGTGGTCATTTCTTGTCAGTAAGAAGAATTGTGATGCTTAGCAGACTAAACAGGCTTTAAACTTCAGCAGCTGGCAACCTCCTTGCACACAGCATGGGATGCACCCCGGAAGTATTTAGATAATCATAATCTCATCATTCTAAAAAGGGGAAAGCTCAGTTATATGTTCAAGTTGGAAGTGCGGAATACAATTTGCAAAAGGTCTGGGGGAAAGAGATGATGAACTAAAAAACCCTGAAGGTAACTAGGGCTGTTTCCACATGGCCACGCTGGGGGTTGGGTCGGCGTACATGATGCCGACCCAACCCCCCCAGGACCGTTCGCACGAATGGTCCCGGTAACAAAAGGGAAGACGGCGCCGCAGAGCGCCGTCGTCCGATCAATCTACCTTCTCTGCGACCGTCTGGCGTGTTGCCGAGGCCAGGGGACACGCCCCCCTGCCCTACTGCTCCGGAGTCGCAGGGCAGGGGGTGCATGTCCCCAGGCCTCGGTGAGTGCCGGACGGTCGCAGAGAAGGTAGGTCGATTGGGCAAAGGGGGGAGGGATGGTGCCTTCCAGCCGCTGCCGTTTGCACGGCAGCGGCTGGAAGCCACCGTTTCCCCAAAACCTCGCTCAGGGAGCGAGGTGGGAAAATGGCGGCTTCGCACCACTGGGGAGGAGCGAGGGTGGCGCGGCTGCAAAGCAGCTGCGCCCCCCATGTGAACAGCTCCCTGGGGACGGCGTTTTTGCCGTCCCCAGGGCGCTGTATTTGGCCCGTGCGGAAAGGGCCTAGGTGTTTTCTTACAAGAGGCTTAAAACCTTCTTGTCTAGCAGTGCCATCCTAAGCAAGTCTACTCAGAACCCTACTCAGGTCTATTTAGTGGGACTTATTTACAGGAAAGTCTTCTTAAGACAGCATTGTAAGTTACTTGGTTATTTTTCATACCCGAATGTTCATTCATATTACAAATAAATATCACAGATTGCTTTGAATAGTCTGACTCCAATTTAATTTGTATTTTATGTGCCAAAGCAACCAATAATTAATTTAGTCCCACAGAGCAGTTTGGGACATGCTTTTCCATTCTGTGACCTTATAGTCACTACTTGGGTTAATGTGTGAATATTACAACCACAGCTGCAGGGATAACTGCATGAAGTTTTACCACTCAACAGGCACTTTGAATGGAAAGATTTGCATGATAAATCCTGACTACATGGTTGAGATGTTCAGTGATGTAAAACTGCACCACAGGTCTCATCTCATTGCTTTCCTGGGCCAGGGGTGAGGGGTGGGAATGAAAGGGATAGAGACGGAGAAAAAGAAAAGGGTGCCTTTGTTTTTCATTTTAATTCCCATCTTATCCAACATGTTAAGCAATATGGCAATATTATGGCATCTATAAAAACAATTTGAAAACTAAAAGATAAAGGTCAATAGATAAAATTAATGTTCAGATTTCCCATAACTAAGATTTAGCATTTCTGGACCCACTTGGTTTACAACTACTTTGTTACAAAATAAGTTAGTCTAACTCTTGGGGAAAATGTTGTTTAGCAAGAGACAGTGATAGGACTTAAAATCTGCAGAATCCCTGTGGAGCCTCCAATAGTTAGTGAATCAAAATCAATGAACATTAAACATTAACTCTAAAGTATTACAGGAACTGTGTTCTGAAACCCACATTACCCCCTGCGCTATTGGCCAACTTTGCTTCTTTGTTTCTGTGAATTGTTTCATCATCTCTTATATCCTTATTGTATTTTAGAGAGTATAAATTTGCACTGATATGCAGAAGCAGTAAGTGGAAAAGAGCAAGATGGGCTGTATTTTTCTGAAAGTGCACTGCATCTGCACATCTCTGAGATATACATGCATCACTAAGATACCCCAGCAGAGCACCATGGAGTGCTGAGCCTTGGCTGGGTGTTGGTGTGGCAATGTTACAGAGTAATGCTGGTGCAAGCTACTACACCAGTGGGGAAAAGAGCAAACTCATGGGTGTAGCAGGTGTTAGCTGCCTTAGTTGTCCAATCCCAGAAACATCCCTCTCCCGGAAAAAAAGTTGTGTCATTGAGAAACAATTCTGTAGCCAACTGGTGTCCATACAATAGCCCTGACAGAGCACAGGATACTGACCCCACCCCCAGTGGTGGCTAAAACCCTTTCCCCTGCACCCAGTCACAATCCTTGCCAGCACTACATAATCCTGGATACCCACAGGTACAGCAAATTCCTATTTGTGTGGCAAATGTGTCTTATTTCATATCCAGAAGCTCAACCTGAAAGCATGATCATACACTGACAGGTGAACAGGGGTGGGAATCCAGCTTCTCCAACTCAGGAATCCACACCAAATCACTGCTGAGCTCCCTCCCCTTCCCAAATTCTACCTTCCTCAGGCTCTGCCCCTAAATGTCCAAGAATTTCTCAACTTGGAACTGGCAATCTACAGCCTGAAAATTATCTTAAGAGTGGACATAGCTTTATGTTAGAATTACACTCTGTTCATGTTTGATTACGAAGGCAGTCCAAGCTGTCCATCTGCCATGCAATTATCATTGCCAAATGTAAATTTTAAAAAAACTAATTGAAGCCTGTCCAGCAGCCTCCACCACCCCAATCTAAAGATACAATTCTGTGATCTTTGACAGTATCAGCCAAATGTGAGAGTTTCTGACCAGACGGAATTATGTCTTTTGTTTGTCCTGCTACAACAGTGGGGCTTGGGGAGTTGTGTGAGACTCGGTTACAATAATCTTCAATAGCATTTTCTTCAAATGTTAATTTTTAAAGAAAAATCTTGTCAGTGATTTCAGGACATATGGCCAGGGAACAAAGGCAGGGAAAAAATAACAGCTCTACATTATTCTAATATTCCCCACTTTATAACTGAGGCTGGCTCCGCATGGGCCAAAAACAACTGTGTGAAAACAGTGTGAAAATGGTGTAAAAGGGTTTAAAACAGTGTAAAGGGTTAAATACCGTTTTCACACCATTTTCACACTGCTGGTTTTGGCCCACGTGGAATCAGCCTGAGATTCTTCAGGGAGAGTTTATTTAAATGGCAACACATATCTACAGGTATCTGCTTCATGCTCAGCTGCCCCTGCCCGAAGATCTGGCACCAGGAAATCAGAGTTGTAAGACTGACATCAAAATGAGAGAAGTAATCGATGTTGCTGTACAAGTAGGCTTTTAAATACGATTTACAATTCCTGCCCCCCTATCTTTCTCCTTTTATGATCTTGACCTCATCTAATGTTGATATAATTTAATATAATTTGTAAAATAAATTAAATTTCAAATGCTCCAAAAAATGGAAAGGAAATAACATCAGGATAGTTCCTATAAAGGAACTATAAAGGAAGCAGGCCCCAAATTTGAAGAAAAATGTTAAATCTAAAAAAAGACATTGTGAAATCTGAGACAAATGTAAAATCTGGAAAAAAAAACCCAATTAGGCTTAGGTGCTTGCTTGTTCAGCAGCAGGCACCCTATGAAAGCCAATGTGGTTTAACAGACCTTCAGAGTAATGGCTGGGGGAGGTTTAAATTTCCACCTGGCTATGGAAGCTCACTGGCTGATTTTGGCCCAGCCATATACTTTCATTCTAGCCTACCTTACAGGGTTTTTTGTGAAGATAAAAAGGAGAGGAGAATAATGTAGCTGCTTTGGTCCCCGCTGCGGAGAAAAGTAAGATATAAATGGAGAAGGTAAAATCGTTATTATAACTGATTATGGGAGACAGATTTTAAAAAATAGGTTGGTGAATGGCTGAGAAGAGAATGAAGAAGGGAAAGGGGCGAGGAGGTATCACTTCCATGATACAAGGGAAGTGAGGTGCCCCCCACATGTTATTGAAGGTTCCCATCAGTGTAAGTGGCCTTGCCCAGTAGCCGGCGCCACCCAACTGGGCCATAGTTTTTCTAGGTAGAGGCTGCTGGGCAGAGGAGAGTGAAAGCTGAAGACAGAGGGGTAGGTAAGTAGGTAGGCTGTTGGGTGGGGAGGAGAGAAAGAAGAAGGGGAAGAGGCTATGGGGGCTTTCAGGAAAGGGAAAGATGGAACAGTGAGAGAGTGGTAAATGAGATGCCTCTCACAAGTTTTTGTGGGTTCCCACTTGTGGCTACATAAAACTGTCCTTTAATTCAAACAGAATGGGAGCAGCAAGAAAGAAACACAAAAAATTGCTCTTAGAAATATAGCAGTTCATTCAAATTCTTTGAAAGCTCTCTTTCCTGTGCATTTTTGTAAACAATGGGATGAATGACAAAATACATTTTCCTCCACCTTTTTACTCTTTATCTGTACTGAAACTCTGAGAAAGAGGTAGATTAACAACTTATAAGTTTCAGACTTCAAAAGGAACATAGAACGGAACAATTGCTCGCTTAACATAGAACAATTTTTCTGATGTGTGCTGGCATTAAGGTTCAGGTATACTATGACATTTTGAGAAGTGGGAATTCCAAATTTGTCCAAAAAAAACACAAACAACACAGCCTGTACAGAAGCAACTCCCAGGCCAATTCTGGCAAACACAGCAGAAAAGCTTTCTTTTTTTCCCAGAGGCAGGAAGACACACCCTAACTTCCTGCCAGAGTCACTTCCTCAGTTTTCGGGTCCATCCCCTGTGAAGGAACCACACCTTTGGGGAACTGTTTTTGGCATGCCAGAAAATATCAGCTGGCCAATGCTATTAACCATGTCATTGTATTTTATTGTAGTGTCTCCCCCTTTCTAAGTCTTGATAGCTCTGAAAAAGAAACAGAAACATTTCTCGAGCCACTACTGAATTTTAAATGTAGAAGAAAACTCTGACAATTAATGTTACAGAATACTGAACCATTACCTTATATGTGATAGTTTCATATGGATAGCAGAGGATCTGGTGTATCTTTATATTATTATGCAAGGGGCCTAGTTAACAAACAATACACACAGATCATAAACCTGATTTTTCTAGGGTTCTTCTCGTATCTGAAATCTGTATTTGCATGGGGAAATCCACATGTAAAAGCACTGTTGAACAGCTGACTCAAGGTTTTTTTTTCATTCTGATTTCTACCTGTTTTATCCTGGAAGTTATCTATGAGTGAGTTCACATCTACACTGACAGTTTTCATTCTGCGTAGGGGTACAGGAGGTCAGCAGCCATTCTAAAATCCTGGCGGCCATTTTCTGGCTGCCTGGGGGTGGGGTAGACTGCCCAGAGAAAAGCCTGCATTGTGGCCATGAAGAACTGCTAACAGGGCAAAGTCAGCCAAGTAAATCCTGGCTTCCAGTTTTCTTCAGGGCTCAAGTCAAGGCCCAAGTACTGACATTTAAAACTCTGTATGGCCTGGGACCAACATACCTTAAAAACCGGCTTAGGCCATATGAGCCAACCCACTCCCTCTAGTCATCCTCAGAGGTCCTGCTTCACTAATCCTTATCATGGGTGGTGATCTGAGAAATGGCCTTCTCTGTTGTGGCATCCAAACTTTGGAACTCCCTTCCCAGGGAGATTCATCTGTCTCCTTCAACTGGTCTCTCTCACCAGCAAGTGAAGACTTTTCCCCCTTCTGGCATACCCCCAATAACAGCTGTTGGCCCTCCTTCTAATGTTGTTTGACTGTATTTTTAATTGAATGTTGTATTTTTAACTCTATATTAACTGTTTAACTGTTTTAATATTTTTATGTCCCAATTAGGTGGAAAGGTGACATAAAACATTTTAAATAAAAATGGAAAAATACATCCCTTTCTATTTTGAAAATTTTCAAAAAATCAAATCAAAACCTTTTATTGGCATAATAAATAGCACAGAGTGATCACAGAGTAACACAATCATGGTTGCAATTTAATGTCATAACACAGGTACCTGGCCACCGTTTCAGAGATAGCACAAGAATCGTTGTTTAAAAGATTAAAAAAATGTTGGTCTGATAGACCTTCTTTATTAATGGGCAGAGGGGTCAACAAATTGGACAAATGTGCAATATAGAAGCATATTTTGAAAATTTAAAGAACCATAGTAAGTATACAAACATGACCTCCAGAGGCCAGGAGATTATCAGCTGTTCGTTGGGCCTTGCCCCTTTAAAATGTAAAGGAACAAGATCATTGGTGGTATTAAAAAAAGATAGCAACTGGTTCAGGGCCCCCTCCCACCACGCCCTGCCCCCCGCCCAGTGCCACCCACATTTACTTTAATCAGCGGAGGGTGGTGGTGGTGGTCTCAGGCAGCCTGCAGCTCTCACCCAATCCTCCGGCCTTCCTTCAGGCCAGCTCCTGCCCCCTGCAGGTCCTGGAGAGGGCAGAGGCAGCCTGAAGAACAGCTGTAGGGATGGGGCTCAGCAGGCACCACAGCCAGTGCCCGCCCGCTGCTCACTACCTGCCGCCTTCCTTCAGGCTGCCTCAGTGGTGGATTACAGTTGGTTAGCTATAGGTTCTAGCGAACCCAGTGCGAACCAGCTGAATCCCACCACTGAACAGGATGCTGTCTAACAACTCTTTCCCTCAGCCTAGCTTGATCTGTCACTGCTTCTGTCCTGGGGTGGAGGGATACACCCACATTTTGTTTTAACTGCTAGTAAGGATTTTTTTAAAAGAGGGTTACCCTTTTAAGGTTCCAAAATTGTACAGGAAGTTAAATAAAAACAGCCCTCTTTCTGAAATTCTGGAATAACAAAAAGCATGCCATTTACAAAAACTAGAACTAAAATTAAGAAATGAGGCAAGTGGCAATTTGTGACAGGGCATTTGAAGTGGTGGCACCTGGCCTTTATCTGCTTTTAAGCAGTACTCAGAAGAGGTGGCATATCAGTTCCCTACTTAAATGTACACATTTGGATTACCTCCTCCCAAAGATAATTGCTGCAGATGTACTTCCCCAGAGGCCTCTATCTGGAATGGAAGTTGGGGGTAGGTGGGTACAGAGCCTCCTACTTCTTCCTCGCCTCCTGCTACTTGCCATAAGGAGCCAGCAGAAAAGTGTCCTCCTTAGGTCCTCTTCTCTGTTGTCTAAATAGGACCATGCACCTCATACATGCCCCACTGTACTCCCTGGCCTCCTGCCACAGACTTCTTTCTCATGGGAGGTCAAGCAGTATTCTCAGATCAGGCCTGACGTATCACTGCCTTTCACTAATTTCACAAATTTCACCCATCTCAGAGGGTGAAGTGGATCTATTGCTGCAGCTGCTGCCTGGCAGCCCGCTGTCCTTGGTGCTGGCTTGGAGAGGCTGCCAAACTCCCAAAGGCATGTCTCTTCCACTAGACCAGGGGTAGGGAACCTGCGGCTCTCCAGATGTTCAGGAACTACAATTCCCATCAGCCTCTGTCAGCATGGCCAATTGGCCATGCTGGTAGGGGCTGATGGGAATTGTAGTTCCTGAACATCTGGAGAGCCGCAGGTTCCCTACCCCTGCACTAGACAACCCCATTTAGGCTTCTAGGCTTCAGATTACATGGGACCATAATGTTTATCTTCCATACAAAGCTGTAAAATGCTTTTCTGTAGATCCTTAGAACAATCCCTTATAATTGGTTGGTATTACTCCCATGTGACTTGCCAACAGCTACCCAGTTAGTTCTTGGCCAAGCTTTAAACCAGAGGTTTTACTATGACCATGCCTCAGTGTCATTAGCTATTTTGCTATTTCTGGAAGTTCTGTCACTCCAGCCCACACGCCAGTTTTGTATGGTTAAGAACCTTAATGGTTCTTCCCACAGAAACAGGATATGCCTGCTTTCCATATCAATATTTCGGGTAAAGTTATGTGGCCATTTTGGTATCATGAGTTAAAGATGACTGTTAATGGTGCCATCTAAAACCCATAATTAACACAGATCTAACTGAAAAACTTAGCCATTCAGCTATCAATAATATTTTCATATATTAACCAGGCCATATGGACATTCTTTCCTATCCCTTAATGTTTTTGAGCTTGACTGAAGAAAAGTTTGACTCCTCCCTAATTCTTTTCAAATTACAAACATTTTTCCCAGAAGGCATCTAAGATAATCACATACCCTGTTTCCCCTAATATAAGACATCCCCGAAAAATAAGACATAGTAGAGGTTTTGCTGAAGTGCAAAATATAAGGCATCCCCCGAAAGTAAGACATAGCAAAGTTTTTGTTTGGAAGCATGCCCCTCGAACAGAACACAGAAAAATAAGACATCCCCTGAAAATAAGACATAGCGCATCTTTGGGAGCAAAAATTAATATAAGACAGTGTCTTATATTCGGGGAAACACGGTATCAGTTAATGAAAACCTAGCACCTCAAGTTTCCATTGAACAATTTGGGAGAAAGTTCCTAAAAATGACAGAATATATAGCAAATATCTATACAAGTGGTATACTGCAGTACTGCAGTCAAAGCTCTGATCATGACCTGAGTTTGATCCCAACAGAACTTGGTTTCAAGTATCTGGCTCAAGGTTGACTCAGCCTACCATTCTTCTGAGGTTGGTAAAATGAGTGCCCAGTTTTCTGGGTGTAAAATGTAGATGACTGGGGAATACAGTGGCAATCTATCCTGTAAACAAAGTCTGCCTAGTAAACATGATGTGATATCACCTCATGGGTCAGTAATCCTGCAAACTGAAGGCAATATTCTTTTTTTACAGCATATTATTTTCCTCATGTTGAAATCACATGTGATTTAGTCCTTGCCTGCTTTTTCATGCCTAGACAACTGGGCACCAGACTAGGAAAAAATGCGGAGGTGTCAGATTCTGAAATTTATGCAGATTTTAGAAAATTTGCTTAATTGTAGTGTTTTTCTCATAATGTTTATTTGTTACTTGTTAACAAATTTGTCACTTTTTATTCAGATCTTCCCCAGGTCTGCCAAATCTGTGTTGTCAATTTAATTAGAATTTAATTCCCTGGTCCCTAGATACAAATTTGGACCAAAACCATAGTGTTTAGAGGTAGGACTCCCCCGCAATATCATTTTCCTAACCTGAAGCAGTTCTGGGGAGATATTATTTCCCCCTTTGGAGAAACCTGTATGCACTGATGATTGCATGTAGGTTTCCTCAATGGGGCAGTAATTTCCTGAAGTAAATTTAGATTAGGAAAATGGTTCAAGAGGGATTAATTCCACTGCATGTCTGGAATTAAGTACTGAATTCATGGTGCATGTCTGATGGGAAGCCTTTGTGGTGGACTCCTGGTTTAGAATCCTTATTACTGTGAAGGAACACTTAATTTGTTAAGGCCTACATTCAGATATCACGACAATTTGACATTAAAGACAGGGATGTCTTTAATGCGGCATAGTGTGCAAGGGAAGGAAAGATGGAGTACAGAAAAGTATTTTGAAGGAGGAAACAAAACTTCATATACACATGCATCAGTAGGTTGCAGTTGCCTATCTTGGGAAATTCTTGGGAATTTGGAGTGGCTTCTAATAAAGGCAGAGTTTGGGGAGGGGAAGGAACTTAATGGATGTTATTGCCTCCAAAGAGGGCATGAAGGGATGAGTCAGTGCTTGGTTCTCATGGCCTTTCCTTACATTCCTAGGTTTTTTCCAGTCAGCACTTTGGGATTGGGAAGGAGTTTTCTTCCAGGCTAGATTGGCCAGGGATCTTGGAGATTTTTTGCCTCCTCTGAGTATAGAGCTGGGGTCACTGGAGGTTGTGGGGAGGTAGTTGTGAATATCCTGTGTTGTACGGGATGTTGGACTAGATGACCCTTGAAGTCCCTTCCAGCTCTGTTTTTAACTGATCTCTGAAGATGGTAGACCAATCATGGGAGAATTGGTAATTATGGGAGAATTCAAGATGCCACTTTGAAGCCGATGTTTCAAACCCTAGAGATAACAAATCCCTCATAGATCTGGACTGGACGTAGCTATTGACACCATCTCTTGTTTGACATTCTGCTGGCATTTTATGCACAACTTTTGTCACAAATGACAAACTTGGTAAGAATTAGCAAGAGAGTTCCCCAAGCTGTAATCTTAGTTATTTAACAACCTCTACAACTTTTCAGTTCTGAATTTTTAAAACTTTTAATTATTTTCAGAATGCTTATGTATGTCTTAAATCTTCCTGTGACTCATATAACTAAGCCCATGGAATCAAGACAGTTTCTTCCCATAGTAAGTTAGATCTAATGTTTGTTAATCTTGGAAGGCCTTGAGATGAAAGGTATGTAAATTTGGTTAACCTGTGATGAAAGACAAACTGTAATTATGCCAAGTTTTGTCAGAGCACTCTTTTTACAGGTATTTATAGAGAAGGAAAACACAGGTCTGCTTATGGCCAAGGGCAAGAGGATACTTTAAAAATTACAAATATCTTGAGCTTCACTGAACATTGGAAAAACATTTTTATTATCTCTTCAGAAGATGACTATCTGCATTTTTAAAAAAAATTCAAAAATAAATCCAAGCATGTGCATTTCTGACTGTCACAATGAAGCTACATGGAACATTACAACAAGACTGGATTAGCCAATATACTAAGCACGTTATAGAACAGTGTCTCCACCAAACAGGACAGTGAAAGATGGTTTAGAGTAAGCAAAACAAACTACAGTTTCTCATGCATCACACACACACACACATACACACACAACACTTTAATACAAGGCAGCCATAGCAGCTATACCAGTAGAATATTTGCTTGGGGTGTGGGGGTTTGCAACAGATGGTATCAGCAATTAAGATGGAAGCTACTGATTCACCTACTTGGTGAATGTATTAATGCCTGCTTGATTCAATAAGTGATTTTAAATATCTGACTGATCTTAATCAGTGCTAATGATCACAATGGCTGACAAAACCAGAACACCATTTTTCTTGATTTATTTAAAGTATGATGAGACATACAGTGGGTGGATCCAGAGATCTGAAGATGCAAGGACTGTGAACTTTTTCCATGTTCTCCTTCCCATAACAGTTCTTTCCAATTCAAGGAAAGTTTATTCCTGGGCTTGTGGGACCCACTTGGGCTGATAGCCATGCAGGTAGGGAGGCTGCAGTGAGAGGGAAAGGGACAAAATCACATGTCTTTATCTCTTCCATTTAGGGCTGCACTGATGGAAGAGGCAGAAAGAGCAACAGCATACTCTCTAACCCAGGGGTAGGGAACCTGCGGCTCTCCAGATGTTCAGGAACTACAATTCCCATCAGCCCCTACCAGCATGGCCAATTGGCCATGCTGACAGAGGCTGATGGGAATTGTAGTTCCTGAACATCTGGAGAGCCGCAGGTTCCCTACCCCTGCTCTAACCTCACAAACCATGTCACTATTAGACCACTCAATAAAGTAGTGGGAGCAAAAGAAAGGAGGAAATCAGCCTCTTGTAATGTCATGTCATTACTTCCAGTTGTGTATCTGGAAGTGACATCACAGTAACCCATGACACTCTAGGAGACAATTACCAGACAATAAAAAACAACAAATATTAAATACATCAGATTCAAATAGCCAATATAGGAATACCCAATTAACCAGAACCTTTTACTCCAGTAACAACAGTAGGCACCATAATATGATACTTGCTAAAAATGTAACATCGTGAGTGGCCATTACACACCACAAGCAATATTACATTACCTATTTAGAACTTCCCAGTCTCCTTGGGTCTCCAGCTGGCAAAATACAAGGAACAGTTTCAGTTAGCTTGATTTTTATATTAGACAGAAGATGAGAGCAGAAATTTTAGTGAAATCCTGCTCTTTTGTTAGCAGTTTACTGGGCTAAGCTGCCAAAGGAAATTCATCCCTTTTGGAGCCCATTAACCATCTTAAAATGCCAGAGTGCCCTCTACTGGCTTTCACTCTGCAATTTCCTAGAATGCTTCCCCAACGCCACAGAGATCCATGGCACTAAACAATTAATATTTGACTGCAGCTGGAAGTTATTCATAACATAATGCATATGGTTGAACATGTGTATATAAACACACAGCTTCTAGACATGTGTAAGGAAGAAAAAAGCAGGTATTCAGAAGTATCATTTGTATCTGAAAATGTTTACAACTACAATGATTATTAAATAGCAACTAATACAGCAACAAAATTTTAAACAATGCACAAGACCTATTTTCTATTGCTTTGGAAACAATGTGCTTCAATGGCTTTTAAGAGCACAGTACAAGTCCAGTAGCCCCTTAAAGATCAACAAGATTTCCAGGCTGTAAGCTTATCAGAGTCAAAACTCTTTTGCTCAGACCAACACAGCTACCCACCTGAAACTAATTGCTTTGAAAGGGCTGTGTCAGCAGCTGGGGCTGCTGATTAAAGAAAATTGTAGGCCTTTACCCAATTCAGTTTCAGATATTTTCTTCTTTTGTTTTCTTGTACTGATGCCTACACAGAACTGCTATAACCTGTCTCCACTTGGTAAGATAGGTCCTTCATTAAAGAAGCAGGAGATGTTCACATTTCCACAGAGGGCAGCTGCCATCACTTTAGAAATTATAGCTGTCCGCCTTGCATGCCAAAGATTTGAGGTTCAGTCCTTGGCAAGTATCAGTGCACTGGTGGCAGGTGCTGCGAAAGATTGCTTGACCTTGGCAAGATGTGGTCAGACAATGCTGGACTAGGTGTGCCACTGATATGACACAGTGCAAGGCAATTTTGTAATTCAATCTTCATTGCCCCTCAAAGGACAAATTGCATTATACTGAGGCTCCTTTATTAACCCCCATCCTTTTCCAAAGCTTAAGTGTAACTTTCCCTCATGGTTGCTTCCCTCATGGTTTGGGGAGTGTCTGTGGCTCACTGGTAGAGCATCTGTTTTGCATGCAGAAGACTCAATCCCTGGCGTCTCCACATAAAAAAAAGAACAAGAACTGGGTAATACATGATACGAAACACCTCAACACCCTAGAGGGCTACTGCCCATCTGAGTAAACTAATGATCTGATTCACCTTCATATATTATCTTTGCCTCAACTACAAGCTTGTGGACAACCCCTCCTTCTCTTCTTTAATCAGCATAACTCTTCACGTAAGACAATGGTGTTGAGCAAAACCAGAAAAGAAAGAAAAAGAAAAAAACTTCAACCCAGAGAAACCAGGTAACCCAGAAAGTTGACAAAAAGCCTAATGAGATAAATACTAATATATTACATAATGTCAAATGAGCAAAACTTTAATGCATTATAAATAATAAATTCCACTAAAACTAAATATGTTTTGGCCACAAGGCCTTCCTCAGGGGTTTAACTTATTAAAATAGACTTCACAAAGTCAAATTATTCAAAATATATCATTTGCAACCCTTAAAACCTGAAAAGAGAAGGAATAAGTGGAAGGAAAAAAAGGATTGTTTGGATTAATTATTGTGTGATTCATTTATAACATTTAAAAGTAAAAATTGATGTGTATTACTTACAAATAAAAAAATTAGGGCCAGTTCATTAACTGGATAAAACCCATTTCATTATAGGAATATATTAGGGCCATCAAAATCATGTTTCAGATTGTTGTTGTTCATGGTCCAAATATCCAAGACAATGATTATTTTAATTACTTCAAAACATATAAGTAGACAAATTAGGAAAACAAATATAAAACTATATTTTAATTTCACTGTATATATTTAGTTTTGGTCAGAGAAGAAGAATATATATAAAGTCAAAGCAATAGTACAGACCCAGTGTCGCTATTCTTAATGTGACACTTGGAGACATTATTGATGCTTGTTATATGTGCTTGCTCATTCTACCTATGTCCTACTCTGGTGGTGGCAGACCTATGGCACGCATGCCAGAGGTGGCACTCAGAGCCCTCTTGGTGGGCACGTGCACCTTCACCCCAGTTTGGGCACTCAGCAGTGGCATAGTGCCAAGGGGGCGAGGGGTATGCAACGCACTGGGCTCATTCCCCTGTTGGGGCGCAGTGAGGGTGTTCCGGGGGCGTGGCAGTGTGTTTCGGGGCATTCCAGGGCAGGGAGGGGCAGATGGGGTGTGACAGGGACACAGGCCGCACGCATGCCCCGGGCACAGTTTCTCCTCGCTCTGCCCCTGGCACTCGGTCTCTAAAAGGTTTGCCAATGCTGTCCTACTCTAAAAAATTCAAGGGCTGCCCAATCCAGAGCCCTGGATGGCCAGGAACAACAACACCTTGCCACCTCCAGAGGGCTTTCCAGTGGCATAGGGAGGGGAGGAAAAAACATACCACCAGAAAGCCCTTTATTGGGGTCACAGGGTAAATGGCTGCAAACCTAGGGTGGAAGCTAACTAAGGTTGACTTTGCCCCCAGAAACTGGGGGCAGGACAGGAGTGCTGACACAGCACTGGTAATGCATTTGGTGATCTTGGAGGGCCGTGGAGGCTGCCCTCCAGCCATTTGCCCTTCTGCTGGGGTAAGTGCACTTGGGAGTGCAGTCCACCAATGTAAGCTCGTGCCATCTCCATCAGTTCTTTCAGCTCTCCCCACTCTGGATTGGATCGTAAAACATTACCAGCAATATCAAATCCCAATTACACCCTCTGTGTAATACATATTCTTCTCTGACCAAGTTTTCATAATTGCGTTTTTCCAGACTGAAATTTTAGATTTCCAGCATAGTAAACTGAAGCCTCAGGGTATAAGCATCCTCTCTTTTCCCTCTCCTTTTCAAAAGCCTCACCCTTATTTTAATTTCCTCAGTGGAATGAACATATTCTTCTCTGCAACACAAAACCCAGAAAGCTAAAAATGAATCTGGGCAAAGCCTTAAAGTTGAAAGCACACAGCAAAGCCAAAGGAAACCCCGCCAGCAAATCAATTTGCCACCAAAACAGTGCTTTTTATTAACGTGTGGAAGTTTTGAGATGTTTCTGCAGATGTCAGATAATAACACTCAAATAATCTCCTGGATTTGCCCCTGCTTGTGCACAAACACTGCCAAGCTTCTGTCATTCATATCCCCATCTCTGGACTTGAAGTGTGTCTGGCTTGCCCACCACAGGAAACAAGGAACAGCTGGATGCGTCTTTCATACCAAACAATGATTTTACAAGTTGCAGCTTTTAATAGGGCTGATAGATGCAAGACTAGATTTCATACAGTTTAGTCTGTTTTGAGTTTTTCATACAGTACATTGTACACTCCTTACTATAAAAAAATTATGGAAGTTCTGTCTTGCATCACTGTCAAAATGGAGTCATAACACTGCAGAAATCAGCTTTCCTCTAAAGAGCTCAGGGCAGCACACATTGTTCTCTCTTCCTCATTTTATCTCACAAACAGACCTGTGAGGTAAATTAGCCAGAGTGAGGGTGACTGACTCATGGTCACCCAGCAACCTTGACCTAGCAAGGTCCTCCAGAACCTATTACAATATTCTAACCAGTGTACCACACAGGCTTTCTCATATCCCCATTGTTTCTTCCCATACACATCACTTCAATAATATCTGAATGGATGAACATCATCAGTGATGAAAGGACATAATTCTTTTCTATATAAATGTCATCCTCCCAGGAGCAGGAACATGCAGTGTTCACATTGGGAAGAACCATGTTGCTTTACCATAGAAAACTTTTCGCATTAGCACAGGAGGAGGTTATTTTGAAAAGTTTCCATGCTACTACAGACATATCTAAATCCAGCCACAATAAATAACTGTTCTATCTAAATAAAATTTAATAAGATTCCACAAAAAGAGAATCTTGATTAATTATTCCATGCTACATGAACAATAACATTCAGTTAAGCACACTTATGAAAATGATGCAATGAGAAATCTCTGCCCACCCGCACCCCCACCCCCATCCCCCGGTGCTCTATACACAGAGCAGAGCACTGCATCCTCCTTTGTCTTCTTTAGTCACCTCTTGAACAAGTAGTTTTTCCTACCCTCCCATAGGGGTGGTTCCAGCCCTCCACCCTCTGGTTCTAATTACACATTGGTGCTTTTCACTTCACTTTCATTTTACACAGCAAAGTGAGAGCTATTTTCCTATAGTACCATCTCAAAGTGCTGCAAGAATGCAAAGATATTGTAGGTGTGCTTATAGGACTTTGGAATCCTAAGCCATGCTGCACCTTTCTAAGTCCTTTGAAATCAGTGGTCTTAGAAGATCACAACTCTGTTAGAAGTTATTACCTTATCCCTCTTTTTATGTATATGCAACCACTGAGTTATAGTTTTAATATGTTGTGTAATGATTGTGAAGTCCAATGGTCAATGCAGTAAACTTGATCTTGATCTACCTGGTGTAAATAAATATTTAGTAGTATAATTCAGGCTGGAGGGTGGACCATAGACTGGTTTGTGACTCATAGTAATGTTCTGAGCTCTGTGGTCATTGGTTAAACAAACTTTGATTGTCCTTACATTAACACCAATACTACATTGGTTAAATAGCTCATTGCTGTTTTGAAACAGGAGGATATAACCTTACAAATGATCCAAACAGGAACAGAGTTATTGTTTCAAGGTGAAGTCAGCCTTGCTACTTTGAATACGCATGGTCCATCACTTACATAAGCAGCACCATTTATGTGTTTTCATTAAAGGTTCCAAAAAACCCCACTCACCCGACATGAAGATATTTTGGAAAGCCAAAGGTATGCAAGTAATATGTGTGCAGTTTCATTTGCCAAGAACTATTAATGCTTGTCTAAGGCTTTCCCAATGCCCCTGAGCACTGTGATGCTAGGCCCAAAGCCATCCAGCTCCTCTGTGACATCAGAGCAGCTAAGCCATGGCAGCCAGAGGCCAACCCTTGAAGTTGTGGTGACAGAGTAGATTAGCTGCTAACTGCCAGATGGCTCTTACCACCCACTGGCCGAGAGTGTGCTAGCTGTGCAATAGTAGCAATGACGGCAATCAGACTGAAAACGAAGAAGAGAAAGCTCACAATGTCGTTCAGGCTAGTTAGTCAGCATTTTTTTATTTGAAATATCAGTGCTTTCCATGACATAGTTTGTACATTAAAAGCTGGAAGGATTGCTTCATTTCACATGATCCAATACTGAAGTGGCACATCTGAAGCAGTGCAGGAAGAATCTGTACAGTTATCTATAGATAAATAAAACTCTGGATAACCCAAATTAAACAAAGTCTTACAACAATTACCAAAAAGAACAGAGAATTAGCTAGACACAACACTATCCACACAAAAATGTAGAAAGTAGGATTGGAAATAAACAGGAACAAGTAGAGAAAACAACCAAAGATCTTTGCATATAGCCACATGTTGCTTTAATTGCTTAGCACAAAGATTCTCTTTTTATTTAGTCCTCATTGAGGGCAGAATATACATAAGTGATGTTCAAAGAACACAAGGTAGGTGAAAATAAAAATACATGGTGTGAGTTGCTTTTCATCATTTTTTAGAGAATATGTAGAATAAGGGCTCTTGGTGTTTACAACTGTAAGTGGTATTTGCGCCCAGACATTTTATGAAGAGAACAACTGTTACATTTTTTACGCACTAGCAACATGTATTTGCTGCTGGTATTATGGTTATTATATTCAGAATTTTTGAACAGCCAGTAGATTTATAGTTCTATACTTAGTTTTACTTGCCTGTCCTTTGGATACTTTTAAAAATTTAACCTGGATACTGAGCAGGGCCTTTATTAAACAGCCTAGTATATAAAAGCTGGCTCTACACCAACCATGGAGAAGATGGTGGCAGCTCATTTTCTGAGAAATCAGAGTAACACGCTATGCTGTTTCTCCAAGGGCAGGACTCAAAGCCATTTTTGTGATGAGAAGACACAAAAAGCTGGTTAGCAACATTAAGTTTGCATAAACCACGTCCTTTGGGAAGGAAAAGATGGAATGACCAAGGACATTTCTCCCTCTTCTACAGAGAACTAAAATTATAGCAGAGTGGTGATAGGCTTTATCTTCTCTGATAGTCCAACCACTTGCCCCTTCACAACAGTAGGACTGAGTTGCATCTCTTGCCACCATCTTTGATCCCCATCACTGTGCAAACGACGTCTCCAAGGCAACCACAGGTGTCCTGTGAGAATCCCATGTGCCCGAGTGTGTTGCTTTGAGAAGATACCACGAATCACCACTATGCGGCACAACGACACAAAAACCAAACATTGTTTGTGGGGCCTGGTGACTTTTCCTTAACCACTGCAGCTTGGACTTGTGATGTGGAGTAAGCAGCCATTTTATGTATTCATTTATTTATTTTAATAAGCAGTGGTATCAACAGATGACTTTTTTTTTTGTTGGGGAACTCAAGACAAAGTGACTTAGCCATCTTAATGAGGCAAAGGAACCAGAATTTCCACATAGTTGATGGGGAAAAAACCTGACTGGCCATGAAGCATACCTTCATACCAGTTTTCATCAATCTGGTTAGTAAGGGTAATGATATCACCCTCTTTAAAGCCCAGTTCACCTTCATTTTCTGGATCAAAGTCATAGAGGGATCGACAGCATGGTTGGTCCATAGGAGCACCTACGGAGAAAGGGAAAAGACCAACAAATTGGTTGAGAAAAGCCATTGTTAACAATATTCTTGTTTTTTCTAGATATGTTTGTCACTGGATGTGGACTGTGGGATGCCATTATTAGGAACAGTGCACCCCTGACATGCTAGATCAAGTGGACCTTGGGATTGACACAGCAAGGCAGGGTTTTTTTTAAAAAAAACCCTGGAATCTCAGATAGGATCCATAGTTCAAAGTGATAAAGACTGTTGTGGCCTCATCATCAAATAGTGCAGGAGTTCAAAATCACTGTATAGCCATACTGAAATACTGTTTACTGTGCCATGGAAGCCTACTGTGACCTTGGACTAGCCACAGACTCACATCCTTCTCTATCTCACAGGGCTGTTCCACACAGGCCAATAAACATGGGTGTGGGATGCTTAAAAACCTGTTTCGGGCGGGGGACTTTGCACAGATCCCACCCCCAAATGCACAGATCCCACCCCCAAAGCTACTCTCAGGCAGGCAACCGAATTTCCTTGGGGCTCTCCTTTCCTGTTCTGCTTACCTGACGGCTTAGGGGTGGTGGCATGAGATATCCCTCCATTGTGCTGAGAATTTTCATTGCTTCCAAAGTCCAAACTCATGCGTGGTTTGGGTTGGTACTCCCTTCTGGGCTGTATTGACGCTTCTTTTATTCTGCTAGGACACAGACAAATGCCTATTACAGTACATTAAACATGTATCAACCAGCCCTAAGCACCAAGATTTTGGCTTAGATCCACTGGAGTCTTTCCATTGGCACAAAGATTTTTGCCCCAATAGCACACCATTTTCATTTCTCCCCTCTCACCATGTCTGCAATGCCTCCCAAATCCTAGTGGATGAAACTAATTTTGCATGAAAAGAATCACATTGCATGAAAAAAACAAATAGCTTCTTATGTTGTAAGTAGATATCCAGTAAGTATGCTGGCCCCCAGAAATAGGATTTCAGGGGGCATTTAGAGCTACCCCAGGAAAGGAGAGGCAAGAAAGACATGCTTCATGGGCAGAATTCTGGGGGGGAAACCTAGATCACTGCCTGCAATAAACCTGCCATGCTAAACAGGGTACATTATACAGCTCCTCTTCCAGTTCATAGACTGTTGCTTGAATTAATATTAAGGCAATACCCATTGGCTTTTAGCCTGGAAAAAGGAAAAGGTGGCTGATTTTTATTTTTTATCATGGATTCCTTCTTTATTTTTCTTCCCTCTGTATTTCCTATTCTCTTTCTGACCATTACTCTCCATTTTTGTCTCCTCCTAAAGAAATGCCTAATCAAAAACAAGAAAGAAAGAAAGAAAGAAAGAAAGAAAGAAAGAAAGAAAGAAAGAAAGAAAGAAAGAAAGAAAGAAAGAAAGAAAGAAAGAAAGAAAGAAAGAAATTGGTGTCGTGAGTGCAGCTCACAATCAGAAACTGTCAGAAACCATCACGTCTCTGAAACAAAAATTATTTGCATTGAGTTGAAGGTGAAAAGTATTAAATGTACTTTCAAGTTATTAGCTATGTTTATTTTTCCTTTCTGATAAGCAAAGGTGTATGGAGGAAAAATGACACCCGGAGAAAAGCCTTCTCAGGGCACCCCCACCCCCGTGTGCCTGGGGAGTGGGGCTCGGGGGTAGGGCCTGAGCCCTGCCTTCCCTCCCCACTTCCTGGCTTCTGCCCTCCCCAGAGCCTGGGGAGAGCAGAAGCCCCTGTCAGCCTCTGGAGACATGCTTTTAAAAGCACAGAGGCTTGGGGGGGCTTACGGTGGTCCCCACCCCTAGCCTCTCACTCTTGTGGGTGGGGCCCTGCTTCCAGACTCCATGCTTTTAAAAGCATGTCTCCAGAGGCTGGCAGTGGCTTCTGCTCTCCCCAGGCTCTGGGGAGGGCAGAGGCTGGGCTGCAGGGGGACCGGAGGAGGCAGTGCCCCACCCCCTCCCCCCTCCCTGGAGGCCAGCTCCTGGGCACAGGGTCTGGGAAGGGCAGAAGCCAGCTTGGCATCTTTGGGCTCCTTCGACCCCACCCAAGTTGTTGCTCCCATGACGTGGGCAGGGCCAAGGGAGCTGCGCTCGGGAACAGGGGGTCCCCTTGTCCCCAGGCAGATATGCCACTTCTGATAAGAGTTGGATTAATTTTAATTAATGTTGGGTCTAAACTTATCCATTGTCTTAACTGCTCAAAAATTCTGCTGACAGTGGTATATTAAGACAATTCAAATAAAAATCATTTTTTACTATTATAAAAGAAAGAAGCCATCAAATTAAAGATATCAAATAGCAACAGGCCTGCAATGATGTGTGAAGGAACTTATTTGATTTCTAGCCTGATAACAACCCACTTGCCACTATCAGTTACCGTATACACTCGCATATAAGTCGAATTTTTCAGTACGTTTTTTGTGCTGAAATGCCCCCCCCCCCCCCGGACTTATACGCGAGTGAGGTGTATTTTAAAAAATATTTTAGGGTTTTTACTTTGTCGGCCACCAGGTGGTGCAGTTTTATAGGCTAGTGACACAAAAATTTCAGGGTATCATCAGGTGACACTCCTGATTATACCAGCCAGGTTTGGTGAAGTTTGGTTCAGGGGATCCAAAGTTATGAACCCCCAAAGGGAGTGCCCCCATCCCCCATTGTTTCCAATGGGAGCTAATAATAGACGGGACTACATTTTGAGGGTCCATAACTTTGGATCCCTTGAACCAAACTTTACTAAACCTGGCTGGTATCATCAGGATAATCTCTTGCTGATACCAGCCAGGTTTGGTGATGTTTGGTTCATAACTTTGGATCCATAACTTTGGATCCCCAAAGTGGGTGCTCCCAACTTTATTCTAAAAACAAACCACAGAACAAACATATAAGGGAAGGGAAGAAAGAGGAAAGGAAATGGAGGCCAGCTAAGATGGAAACCTTACCAGCTGCTTTTTTCAACTATAGCCCTGGCGGAACAGCTGTGTCTTACAGGCCCTGCAGAATTGAGACAGATCCTGCAAGGCCCTGGTTTCATTTGACAGAGCATTCCGTCAGATTGAGGCCAGGGTAATGGTACACTTTTCAGGCCAGGAACCACTAGCAAATTGTTATCAGCAGAGCATAGTGCTCTCTGGGTGACATATTGGAAGATATGGTTTTGCAGGTGTGCTGTCCCAAACCATTAAAGACTTTAAACATCAGCATTAAACCCTTAAAAACATAAGAAAGAACCTGTGGATCAGATCAGAGTTCATCTAGTCCAGCACTCTGCTACTCGCAGTAGCCCACCAGATGCCTTTGGGACCTCACATGCAGAATGTGAAAGCAATGGCTTGAATTGGATCCAATGCTTCACCTGGAGCCAATATAGCTGTCAGAGCAAAGGTTAAATGTGTGCCCTCCATGGTGTCCTGCTAAGGACTCATGAAGCTGCATTTTGAACCAACTGGAACTTTCAGATCAGACTCAAGGACAGTGTGCATGTTAGATCCATGTGTGAACCACTCTTGAGATGCATAGATAATAGTTTATTCACATATTCGGTATTCAGGTCTATATCCAAGATGCTTTAAGGGTACACTTCACATCATTCATATCAGATGTGAAAGTACCAGATGCAGACATGACTAAGAGGATGTCAGGATTCATTTATCCCCTGCTGAGCATTCCTGTAGTGTAATGATTAATATGTACAACTAAAGCTAGGGAAACCAAGGTTCAGATCTTCACTCTAATGTGAAGCTTTCTGTATAACCTTGGGCCAGTCCCTCTCTTACAATATAACCTAATTCCCAGGGCTGTTGTAAGGATAAAACAGAGTTCCTCTTAAATTTGATGGCGTGAGGTAGAAGAAATCAAATTAGAATATGCAGAAATGATTGACATAAGTAGATAATAAATGGTTTGGCTTTTCACTGTTTGAACTAATGCTCAACTCTCAACTAAGTGTCAGCATTTCTATGTCCTGGGAAGGTGTTTACAGTAATTCTGGGAACCCGGCCTGGAAGACTCTCTTTATCTTTTTAAGTCTCCCTAACAGACTTCAGGCCCTGTTTTATTTTACTAGTAAGTCGCTTTGTTTTGGCTGACTTCTGTGCGAAAGACTGTTTACTTTCTAGTCAGCTGAGATCTTTCAGTAGGTGCCACTATCCCAGCAGCAAAAAATAATACTTTTAGTAATCTTTTGTGATTGGTTCTTCTCATCTTGGTTAATAATTATTGGTTATATGCAAATATATTGCTCTCTACATCTCTATGTCATCACCTTATTGTGATGTCAGACTTTCTATAATTGTCTAAATTGTATTTTGATTTTTAGGATACCCTTGTTGGATTGTTCTCTGTACAGAAAACAAACATCATATAACTTTTTTTTTACCATCACTCTCCTTGAAGGAAACACGAGATAAAATGAGATGGAGAAAAAAATACTTGCTAGCAAACCAGGGCTGCTACCATGTAGCATGTGAAACTGCCCTGAATTTAAAAAGACACTAGAAAAGAATTTTGGGAGCTGTGGGTCTAGGTTAGTGAGTAGCAGGGTCAGGAAGTCTTCCAGGCTGTCTGTAGCAGCTCAACCTGCACTAAGCAACAAGCAGCTTAGAGTAAGTATGTAGGCCTCAGATGCAGCTACTTTACTGGCTTCTCATATGACCTCTAATAATCTGCAACAGCCACAATACAGAGAATTGGAGCTCAAACTGGTAGTTCTGTCAAATCTCCCCTAAGAGCCCCCAGTTTGAGGTCCTTCACTGTGATTTCTAAGTAGGCATTTATTGCATGCAAAGGAAGCAGTGCTAGAAACCTGCTTTGTTAAGAAGAAGGAGAAGGAGGAGAAGGAGAAGGAGAAGGAGGAGGAGAAGGAGGAGAAGGAGAAGGAGAAGAAGAAGAAGAAGAAGAAGAAGAAGAAGAAGAAGAAGAAGAAGAAGAAGAAGAAGAAGAAGAAGAAGAAGAAGAAGAAGAAGAAGAAGAAGAAGAAGAGTTTGGATTTATATCCCCCTTTCTCTCCTGTAGGAGACTCAAAGGGGCTTACAATCTCCTTGCCCTTCCCCCCTCACAACAAACACCCTGTGAGGTGGGTGGGGCTGAGAGAGCTCCGAGAAGCTGTGACTAGCCCAAGGTCACCCAGCTGGCATGTGTGGGAGTGTACAGGCTAATCTGAATTCCCCAGATAAGCCTCCACAGCTCAGGTGGCAGAGCTGGGAATCAAACCCGGTTCCTCCAGATTAGATACATGAGCTCTTAACCTCCTACGCCACTGCTGCTCCTTAAGAGAGAAATGCTCAGCTTCTGCCAAGATATCATGGTCAACATTAGTAATTACAGTTTCACTTATGATGCTACCCAGATTCTTTGGCTTTGTAAACATAAGAAACTCTCCAGTGAAAGAATGCATGGGGGGACTTGTCCAAGGTGCTTAATGTCAGTAACATTCTGGCCTGACACAGAAGAAGTCATATTTATGAGAAGTGGAAAGGCTCACAGATGCAGCCAAAGTTAGTTAGCCCACCAACATTTAAAGAAACTTAAAAATTAACAGGCTATTGTGGGTGATTCGGGCTGTGTGGCCATGGGTTGGTGGTGATGGCTCCTAACATTTCATTCACATTGTGGCTGGCATCTTCAGAGGTAAGTCACAGCAAGATGTGTTTCTCTTCATGACACTGCGCCATGGAGAGAAACACATCGTGACATGCCTCTGAAGATGCCAGCTGTGAGGAAACGGTTCCCCCCGCCCAGGTTTAAAGGGAAGGTTTAAGCATTTCCCCCCCTCTCGGCAGGAGGCTTACAGCCTCACCTAGCCATATTTTTAGAAATGCAAAAGAGGTAGCAAGGACAATGGGATGGGACAACCCTCCTCCTCCAAGCAGGTATCACAGAGTGGAGGTCATAAAAAAATGCAAGGATGTCAGGAAGATTTGAATGTAGCAGGAAAAGTTTCCTTGACCCAGACTGACCAGGTCAAGGGGGTGGGGAGCAGGGGAAAGTTCTCTTCTGGCTTGGACAATCAAAGGAGACAGAGCTCTTGACTGAGGTCTAGAGGAGGCAGCCATTTTGGCCATCTGTTCACCCAAGTTGCTGAAGGACATCTTCCAGGTAATGGAGAATCTGTAGACAGCTGTAACATCCTAAGTTTAAGAGCTAACCCTATGATACCATCTGATAGCATAGGTACAGAAGGAGGGATAGAGGAATTGTGTGTGCGTGTGTGTGTGTGTGTGTGTGTGTGAGAGAGAGAGAGAGAGAGAGAGGAGGAGGAGGAGGAGGAGGAGGAGGAGGAGAAGGAGCAGAAGGAGCAGGAGCAGGAGGAGCAGAAGAAGAAGAAGAAGGAGGAGGAGGAGGAGGAGGAGGAGGAGGAGGAGGAGGAGGAGGAGGAGGAGGAGGAGGAGGAGGAGGCCCTCCAGAAAGTGTTGGGGAACCCCTGGGAGAGGGCTGGGTGGAATAGAACCTGCAGGTCAAACAGACCTGTTCTGCCACATCACACCAGTCATAGGTGTTGACAAAATGTTAGGAGCTGAAATCACCAGACCAGAGCCTCACAGCCTGGATAACCCACAACAACCGTTTGATTCTGGCCGTGAAAGTCTCTGACAATACAAGAATATGAGTTCTGCAAAGTAGAATCTGTGACAGCAGAACTCATGTACAAGTTCTGGAACATATATTGCAAAGGTAAACAAAAGTTCTATAAGCCTCAGAATCCTTGCCTTGGATAATTGGAGGTGATTCTTTCATCACTATGAGATGAAAACATGTTTTTTGCCAAGAGTGAATGTTGATGTAAATTTGGGAAGCCCTGCTCAGGCAAAACTCTTAGAAAATTAAGAGAAACTAAACCAAATTTGTGCCAAGATCAGTAAAAAAAAAAAAGATTTCAGGGGATTTTCACATATCCCTTGAGTTTAGTTTTGAAAACTCAGACCTCATCTAGGACCAGGAATTCCCAAGATTGAGGAAAACATGAGCAAAGAGACAGCAGGGCTATGTGGATTCAGGGCGTAATAGCAGCAATAATCAGTACAGTTAAGAAGCAGGAACCCCTGTCCCTGGTCCCAGCACACAAAGCTTTCCATGATGAACCGACTACAAATGTGTAGGTTAGGCAGCTCCCAAAATCCAGATAAGAAACTGGGAAGAGTCAAAGAAGAGCTTTGATTTCCTTCACTGAATCAGTAAATGAACTGAATTCTGTTTTCTGAAATTAAGCCATCTGAAGAGGACAAATTCTAGGATGGGAGATGATGACATAGGAATTCTAAGAATATCGCTGTGAGTCCCTTCAAGAAACAGCATTGTATACATTTAATAACACTATTCTGTACAATAGCATTGTATTCTAAATTGTTCTAGACTAGAAATCCATAGCTAACCTGTGTTCATCCTAGCTGTGCTATAATTATCAAAGAGTATGGAAAATGTACAACAGCATTTCTAGTTTGCATTTTACTAATAGTAAGTACCTCCATAGCCTAGCAGCAACAGGACATATAAATATGTACATTTGAAGATATTCCTGAAACCCATAAATAGTTTAAACTTTGAGTTGTAGATCTGGCGAATCTATTACAAGGAGGCTATTAATACACACAAAGACCCACACCATTTCCACCTGAGCTCCAAGAGAAAACTAACAAATGCAAGAGACAAATATTTTTCAACTGTGCCCCCCCCCCCCCCCGCCCCCATGAAATTTGCTTTATTTTATTTACTTGGTCCAGAAACCAATAAGACTAGGAAGAGACAAAATGCAAGACTTAAGATAATATAATTTTAAACACTTGTTCAACAGGTATCGTATTACCTTTCTTCCAGCTTGGAACTAACTCGTTGTAAGATCTGGGTGGCCTGCTTGTGGTACTCCAGCTGGGCTTGTACAAGTGCAGAAAGCTGGCTCACTTGTTCAATCTGAGGAGGCACATGAAGATCAAGCCTTAGTTCAATATTATCGTTTGGTTAATACACAATGATTCCTTCTTGTACCAGTCTTCTGATGCTGAAGAAGAAGTGAACAAGGTCACCACACTAGGCTGAATATCAACACTGAATATGCCCAAATGGTCCTCTACAGTAAAAGAAGCAGAAGGCAGACAACAACCAGCTGTTCAATCACTGACCATGGTCTGGTGGACCAACCAGTGACTTTTGCAATTTCTGTAATGAATGCAGGACACACTTGTTCTGAATCTGATACAGCTAGGGATTCCTTAACTCCCTAAACAAGAACCCATGCAGAAGCACTTAACATAGGCCCCTTCTGCACATGTAGAATAATGCACTTTCAATCCACTTTCACAATTGTTTGAAAGTAGATTTTGCTATTCTGCATAGTAAAATCTAGTGGCCAAGTGCATTGAAAGTGCATTATTCCACATGTGCAGAAGGGATCATAGAAGCAACTAGGTTTTGGCCATTAAGAAAGCCTAAAAATTCATTCTTGCTCTGTAAATTTAAACTACAAATCATGGAGTAAGCAGTGGTGTAGCTGCCACAGGGACATGTGGGGACATGTGCCACAGGTGCATGCCAATTAGTCATGGGGGCACAAAATGCCCCCCATGTGACTACGCCACTGAGCCTGGGAGCAGGAAGCAGTGTGGCCGTGGCTGGAGTGCTCCAGCCACAGCTGCACCACTTCCCACTTCAGGCTGAGGCTGGAAAGCCCCTCCCTCTCAGAGAGGGAGGGGCACGCCAGCCTCCTGCCTCTGTGCTTTTTTTTCCAAGTTGAGAGAGGCCTCAGCTTAAAAAAGAAAAAAGTCCCCAGGCTGCAGGCTGGAGCACCCCCCCCCTCTCTGAGAGGGAGGAGTTTCAGCCTCAGCACTGTTTTTTAAGCCAAGAGAGACCTCGGCTAAAAAAAAGAACAGAGGCAGGGGGCTGGTGGCTGGAGCACTCATCTCTCTTTGAGTCAGTCCCTGGGCTGGGGAGGGAGGTGGGGAGGAGCTTTCCCCAGGAGTCTGGCTTGGCTGTAGCCCTGCCCCCAGCAGCTCCCCAGTCAGTCCCTGGGTCAGGGAGGGAGGGAGGGAGGGACTTTTCTCAGGCTGGGAGTCTGACTGGGCTGCTGCAGGGCCCAGGAGGTAAGTGGGGAATGGGGGGGCATGGTGTTGGGGTGGGTAGCATGGGGGAGCATGGCAAGGAGGCCCATAGGAGACGGAAAACTCAGAGTCCGCCCTGGGCTCCGTTTTCGCCATCTACGCATCTGGGGGCAAGTTAGATTTTTCTCGGTGTAACAAACAGGATTGAAGTTGCTGCACAATGTCCAAGGGGAGAGCGAAATTAAAATCACACTCCTATATATCTCATGGATGTCACTACCTTAACTGAAGAAGTTTTCCTTACATTGCACTATAGGACTCACCAGTTCAACATAGATTTCTGCATTGTTTGCATATAACGTGAAGTACTTTGATACATCTGCCTCAGCTGTTCTATTTAGAATGTATCCCAGAAACAGCTGGTAAGATCTTCATAATGATATCTTTGACTTTCTGTACTTTCATGGAACATTTCTGGTTGGAGCAACAAATGTAGGAATATATATTTCCTCAATTATATAAGATATCTTTGACTGAAACTCCAGGTCTTGTAACATGCAAACCTTTAATGGGTTAACCTTAATGGGGCAGCAGCTTTTGAAAGCTTGCTGCTTAAAACAACATAGTCAGATGTCATTTCAAGAGGCAGGATGGAGCCCTCCTTACTTCAGGAGTTAGAACCTTGGATGATATAAACCCTTTAGTTGACAAGTTGCTCTCTGAACCTTGGATGATATAAACCCTTTACTTGACAAGTTGATCTCTGAATGTATGTGTATGCCTGCAGGATGCAAACAATAACACAGCACCATTTTGGAAAAAGGAGAAATAGTTTGTTCCTTCTTATCTGGGAAAAAAATGTGAAACTCTGAATAAACAAAGTCTCTATTAACCTCTGAAAGAGGTTAGATAGAAACTGAATAAAGTTTCAGTGGAATGCAGGAAAGTTTCAAGAATTATTATGGTCCTAGTTCATCACTGATTTGATATTTTTCTGAACAGATTTGTATAAGATGTTGATTTAGTTCAAGCTTGATTTATAAAATTCACCCTGATCACAAGGTGCAGGGTATGTTACAACACCTGCTTACTTTGCTTATTCTGAATAGCTTTCTGAGACAGGTCACTATTATTCCCATTATACAAATTTAGGAATAAAGCCAACTGACAGGGAAATTGTCAAGACTAACCAATGAATCTATAGCTAAATAAAAATAATTATTTTAATTCTGATCTTGGTCCAATCGATTACCAGCAAACCTTCTCCTTGTTTGCATAGATCTGGATAGAAATTAAATAATTTACTGACTAATGCCAATTGATGAGACATTCTGCAAAGTCTTGGTCTTGACATTATAGCAATATAACTCACTTTTCCAGCAGGATGTTCAAAAGAACTGACCTTGGAAAGCTAGATCTGCATACTCATGGAGCAGAGTCTAGGAAACACGAACAAAAAACTCAGTTCTTAGGCTTTTAAAAATTCATTACACTGTCAACAGCAAAACTGTCAATTTGAAAAGAAAATCAAATAATTTGCTCACGTCCATCTCTAGCAGGTTAAACATGCTCGACTCAGCAATTTCCTTTGACTCATCAAACTTCTCCAGAGCTTGACGGAGCTCATCATCAGGAATCTTGCCTTGCCTTTTCTTCTTGTAATCAAAGTCCAGGCGTCTGCCTTCCAGTTTTTTAAGGTGGTGCTAAAAGAAGGAGATAGAGAGAGTTTCCACAGGTATGCTGCAGATCACCAATACACCATAATCTCAAATGCCAATGGAATGCTGCAAACCCAGAGATTCACTGCAGCAAGATACGTCTATGTTTTGAATAGAGAGCTGAGGATATGGCAGAAAGCTGTCCAAATGTGAAGCAGGCTCTCAAGTACTCTGAAAATTCAGAGCCATGGGGCAGGGAGTGCGGGGAGGGAAGAGCTGCATAATTTAATGACTAACCTTTTGCATACATTCTAAGCTTTTGTTTCAAGGAATAGATGGGATAACTTCACAACATTCTTGTCAGCAGTGTATCTTAATTGCATTCCATTGTTACTTATTTGCTGACAACATAATATTTCTGTAACTACATCTATGTATTGGGTGTCATGAGAGAAATACTGAACTGAACATCCAAAGTACACATTGCAGGACCTTTTTGACAGCTATACTATAATTCTGGAACACATCCATGAAGATGTCCACCATATTGTTTCTCTGTTTGATTTTAGATGGTTTATTCAAATCCTCACATTTTGACATGGATATTGTGGGTGAAATCTGCCACTGTAATCATCTATACACAGCTTTTTGTGCTCTGTCTTTTAAAAAATGTTGCCCATCACAATGGAGTGGATCCAACCATCCTTCAAATAACCCTTTCCAATGGAAGAGCCACTTAATTTTGAGGAAGGCTTTTAAGATTGGAGGAAATTTTCAAACCTAAGCCAAAAGCAAAGATGGGGTTTAAACATTTTGATAAACCAGTACATTTAGTTCAACGAAAATGGTGGGATTTACTTCACTGAATTACTTGCCTAAAAGGCAACTATAATCACTCATGTTCCTGTATGCTCAGTGACTAGAAATACTAAGCATCTATATACACATTTGAAGGCTTCATCTCATAATTTTTAGTTTTAATCATTTTAAGCCATTCTGAGCATGATCTTTGCTAGGAAAGGGCAGGGTAGCAAATTTAATAAAATGAATAATACAAATTAAAAATTAGTTCTAATTTGCTATTATTGAACTTTATTGCAGTTCTGTTGTGCAATGAGATTTGCCAAGAGGGCTAATCAGCAGGAGGCTTGTGTTTTTCCTGTCTTAGACTTGTCTTCCCAAATTCCATTCTTCTTTCTCTTCCTTCCATAGGATGACAAATTTTTTTGCCCTAGATGTTACATCTTCTCCCTCCATTTTAAGTTGCTACCAAGTCTGCTGCTATTCATTCATTCATTCATTCATTCATTCATTCATTCATTCATTCATTCATTCATTCATTCATTCATTCATTCATTCACTCATTCACTCATTCACTCATTCATTCATTCATTCTTATTCATTTATCTATTTTGCTGTCAATCTGCAGCTGATTAACAGCGATCCACTGGGTTTTTCAAGACAAGAGACTTTCAGTGATGGTTTGCCATCATTCATTCATTCATTCATTCATTCATTCATTCATTCATTCATTCATTCATTCATTCATTCATTCATTCATTCATTCTGCTGTCAATCTGCAGCTGATTAACAGCGATCCACTGGGTTTTTCAAGACAAGAGACTTTCAGTGATGGTTTGCCATCATTCATTCATTCATTCATTCATTCATTCATTCATTCATTCATTCATTCATTCATTCATTCATTCATACATTCATTCATTCATTCATTCATTCATTCATTCTGCTGTCAACCTGCAGCTGATTTACAGCGATCCACTGGGTTTTTCAAGGCAAGAGACTTTCAATGATGGTTTGCCATTACCAGCCTCTGTGTAACCCTTTGGTGGTTTACCATTCAAAATAATGACCAAGGTTGACCCCATTTAGCTTCCAAAATCTGATGAGATATGGCTAACCTGGACTATCCAAGTCAGACACAATTCTGGTAGGGTTTGTCTTTTGGTATGGTTTGTGCATGTGCAGACATTGTTGTTAACTCTGGAGGGGGGCTTTAATCTCAAATTAGGTTTAAAAAACCCTTAACGTTTTCTATATATCTGAAGCTCTATTAGAACTGATAGCATTGGCTGGCCAATCTGCCTGTCTGGATGGTGGCCAGCCTTTAGCTATTGAATATGGTAATTTTTTTTTAAAAACCCCACTATAAATTAAATTGAGAGCTCTTGGGCCCACAGGGCAGCTCTCTCTCTCTCTCTCTCTCTCTCTCTCTCTGTGTGTGTGTGTGTGTGTGTGTATTTGTGTATGTATTTTTTCAATATTTCCAACACATTTTAATGGCATCATTAACAAAGCCGTAGTGAGTGAGCTACAGATCCTGTATCCCAGTTGTCAGCATCCTAATAAAATAAAATTACTACTCTGACAATTCCTTGGACAGATACAATTACAAACTAGTTGCAAACCAATTCAAGTTCTTGGTTTCAGTGAGCCCTGACACACTATAGTTCAGAGAATATCAGAAACCTAAACACAATATGCACTTAGCAAGTATTAACTGTTGGTCTTTGGGCAGAAATATGATCCTGACCGTGGGAGCTATAATTCTGGGAATGTTTAGGCATATATTCCTAATGGGAAAATATTCTCCCACAGAGTTTACATAAAGGAAATACATGTAACTGTAACCATTGGGGGGTTCATGTGTAAAACCACAATTTTATTGTTAAATATATATAGATCCTTTTGAAATGTGCAAGAAGTGCTGCAATGAAGGAGACCATTGCAAAGATTGAAACTTGAGCAACACCAGTTCAGCAGATTATAATCATTAACTTGCTGTTGTCCACCTTTCAAGCATATTCTCCATCATTAAGCATTTAACAAAATTCCATTTATAATGATACCTGAATTTCTCGCAGATCTTTGTCATGAAGATTTTGAAGGGGATCAATAAAATTTTGTTTCACATCAATGTCCAGTGAATCTTTAACTTCAGAAAGTTCTCTCATAGCTTCCCCAACATCCCCTAGAGCTGGGCCTGAAACACAAAAATAGCATCTTCTTGATATATATGTAGAAAGAATGTGTCTCCACATGAATATGGAGTCATACAAAACTCACTTTAGTAGTAATATTCTGTGCTTAATTTACCTGAAAGCAATAATTCGAATTGTTAGGGGCTCTAGGAAATCTATACTTCTTAAGCCACTGACAAGAAATATTGCACATACATATTCCACATACAGTGTAGGGATGTGGAAATGAATTTTGATGTGAACTGGGTGCTGCAACAAATGCTTATACAAGTTAACAACACCTGAGCAGTGTGGTGATCAAAATTTCCATAGTGGTTAAAATTTCCTACTATGACTGAGGAGACACTGGTTCAAACCCTCACTGATCTTTGAAACACACTTTGTAATCTTGTGCCAGTCACTCTATTTCTCAACTGAATTTACCTCACGAGTGTGAAGATAAAATAGGGGATGGATCATGTATTCTGCCCTCAGTTTCTTGGAAGAGTGAGGGGATACAAATCGAATAAATAGACCTCTCCACAAGTTCCAAGCAAGCATGAATACTTACTTGTGTAAGTATACACTTACTTGTGTGTCTGCGATGATTCATACTGAAGAACACATGAGCCCAAAGCTTACTCATGTTCCCACTGAATGTACATTCTGTGCACTGAACCTGTGCTTTAACCAGTCCTAAGTTTTAAAGAATTGTTATCCACTGAGGTGGTTTGAGAAAATGTAAAATCTGTGAATCTAGTATACCACTAGTGCTATACTGACTTGTTTGATCCATTTTTAGAGATGGTATTGATTTCTAACTAAAGTCTTGAATATTTAATTTGTAAGGCACTAGAGACCCCTCAGAAAGCAGTTGAAGAAGACACAGAAGTCCAAAAAAAAGGTAAGCTATAGTGAGTCTTTTTGGAAAAGGCCATCTCCACATGTTCAGAGAGATACCATCTGACTTCCAACCAGGAATAAACACTTTCCTAGCAGACATGTCACCTGGGAGATTCAGATTACAGGACCCTGTATCTAATGCTAAATACAAGATACAGTTGAATTTAATCATGGAGGTCTATGGTACTTGACAGATTTTTTTGAAAAAAGAAACAAGTTACCAAAGTTGCATTCATCTCCAAGTTCTTTGCCAAACTTCAGCATTGCATCTGCTAGCAGAGCCTCGGCTTGAGGATAACCGGGTCCTTTCTCCTGACCTCTAATTTTGGACATGGTGTTGAGCATGCTGAGTTTAGCTCTGGAAGCTGCAAATAGATAAACAACCTAATCAGCAAGACAGAGTAAACTGGGGAGACAACAAGAGAGAAATGGTATAAGGGGGAAGACAGATGGCACAACAGAAGGTTCTTCACCTGTGATACAAGCCTGACTTTCTCCTAGCTTCACAACTGAAAGAGATATGCATACAAACTCATCAAACGCTGGTCTTGTTGCTTTCCACTATTTTTTAGGAAGGCTGCTATTGCTACTGCTGAACCACCTTTGGCCTCATGAACCTCTTTACTTTGCATTTCCTTTACATTGCAAATGGGTAGCTGTGTTAGTCTGCTGTAGTAAGATAAAAGTACAGTGGCATCTTAAAGACAAACAATATTAATTTTAATATGAGATTTCATGAAGTGCAGCTCACTTTGCCAGATAAGTGAAGTTTAATGAAAACTTATATGTAAATGAAACTAGTCATTCAGCCTTGAGCAATATCACACTGATAAAGTTACAACAATCCTAACAGCCCATCTCCAGACTCGGATGCATTTATTTATTCATATTATTATGTCTTACTACAATCTGGGGGGAAACTCTGCTACAGCTAAAGTGGCCTTGTGTTCAATGCCTTCCTTGCTGAATTAGGCTAAGAGGCATGAAGTCAGCTGAAATTAGGATTCAGAGGGTAAACCTCAGGCTGTAAATTTAGTTTGTTCACATCCTAGTATTGATTCAATCTCTGTTGTGGATGAAATTAAAGTACTGTTTATTTGTTAGGTGCTGACTTCTGCATATGTTGCTTCCATTTTTGAATGAAGAGAAATGGAATCTCAGAATGCTTCCGATTTGTGGAATTCTCGTTCCTTTTCCTTCAGAGGAATATACCTGGGCATTAGCAGACTTCTTTTATGATTATGGCCATCACTTACAGGTCAATCCACTGTGTTCGGCAAGGGAATTATATAACAATGCTTACCTAGATCTATTACCAGTATTTGCTGAAACAAGGATTGAGTAAGGATTATATGGGAGGCAGCACCATGGAGAAAATTTACAGTGGTATAAACTGACTGCCTGTGTTCAAGGAGCTGATACAGCTGCATGCCATTGTCACCCAGTGGTGTACCAAGGCAAACTGGAGCCCTGGGCAAAACCTGAGTTTGATGCCCCCCCCTCTCCTGGCGTGGCCAATTCCTCCCCACTCACTGTGACCAAACAACATTTTCTCCACCTAATCGCTTCTAAAGTCACCATCACATTATAGAACATGCCCCAACTCACAAATATGAACACAGCAACGAGCCATGCCACACAGCAGAATTTTTTTTTGAAAATAATTTCAAAATGCTTTCAAAATATTTTATTACTGCTATGAAAACATTTTATGGTGTTATATCCAGTCCCCCCAATTGAGGGGAACAGCATCACTTTCAATGTTATTTAAACTGGGGACCCCAGATTCTCCCTTTAAGGTGGATTTAAAAGGAGAATCTGGGCTCCCTCGCTTAAACAAGTGATGCTGGAATCCACCCCCAAACAGCACCATTTTCAATGGTGTTTAGATGAGGGAGCTCCAGATTCTCCTTTTAAATCCATCTTAAAGGGAGAATCTGGGGTCCCTAGTTTAAAACAACATTGACTATGATGCTGTTTTGGGGTGGATTATCCCCCACCCCAAAACAGCATCACTTTCAATGTTTAAACTGGGACCCTTAGATTCTCTCTTCAAATCTATGCCAAAGGGGGTGGATTTAACAAACAACAACAAATAAATAAATAACAACAACAACAACAACAACCTTTATTAGGCGTTGAGAGAATAAAAGAAAGAAAGAAAACAAGCATTGGCAGGAAGGGGGTGGATTTCTAAAGGGAAAAATTCTGCAGGGCTTCTAGGGTGCTCTTGCTGTCAGGGGTGCAATTATTAAGATAGCAGCACCAAAATTTCCAAGTATCTTCAGGAGATCCTACTGATGATACCACCCAGGTTTGGTAAATTTTGGTTCACGGGGTCCAAAGTTATGGACCCTCAAAGGTGTAGCCCCAGTCTCCTATTAGCTCCCATTGGACTCCCTTTGGGAGTCTATAACTTTGGACTCTCTAAACCAAACCTCACCAAACCTGGGTGATATCATCAGAAGAGTCTCCCTAAACATCCCTGAAATTTGGGGGCCTCTAGCCTAAAAACTGCACCCTCTGCAGGCCAAAATCAGAAAAACACTGAAAATACAAAAAAATCCCACAAACGAACCTGCAGTTTTTGCGCCCCCCACAAGGGGGCACCCTGGGCAAATGCCCACTTTGCCCAATGGGAGGAACGCCTCTGTTGTCACCCTATGTTCCATCAAATGGGACAGAATTCTTATGCATTGTGTTAGGGCAGATCCAAAGAATACTATGCAGTAATCTGTGCCACAGAGGTCAAGTCATGCTTTCAAAAGCTGAGTTGCAGATACAGTAAGAGCTGCTTCTTATGAAATATTTTGTACTCAGGTATTAGTACCCGTTTACAAAATGCATACACATTGCATTAGTAATGAAGGGTGCTTTCATGTATATATTTCAAAGTGAATTACTCTTTATCATGAAACCCCCTTCTTTAGAGAATAGGAATACATTATCTCTGCCTTAAAATGAAAACATAAATCATTGCTCAAATCTGTTTGTAGAAGACTCCTCTGTCAGTGTTTGCCTGATTTTGATGTTTCCATTTTATAATGAAATGGTAAAGATGAGAAAGAGGATATTTTTCCTTGAAGTATGACATGATCTGTAAATATTTTCAGGAGCTTTGCTGTTTTTGTGATCCAAGATGAATCATGGGAATCTGGGTCATAAAGCAGAACTAGGAGATCTATTTGGATAGACCTGTTCTTATTTATGAGAAGACAAGACTCACTGGAAAAAACCCAGTAATGCTAGAAAAAGTTGACAGCATCAGGAAAAGAGATGGATTGGTTCAATCAAGGAAACCAGTTTGCAAGAGTAAGCTTTAGATGTGAATGTACTCTGATTCATAGAGAAACATCCTTACCTGGATTTGGTTGAAGGTATTCTATTGTCTTGGTCATTATTTCCATCACAGCCCTACTGGTGACATCAACTTTCTGCAATTACATCATGAATATAAAAGGGGAAAAACTAATTAAGAAAACACATTCAATTCCTACTACTTTTCTACTTGTTCTTCCATGATTCTTTGTTGGATATGATAAACGGCACAAATATATGACAATGTCAACAACTACAAGTGAACACATCTATAGTTAACTGATGTACTTCACTAACAAGCTATCTGGCATGTGACAGAATCTTGTGCCACAATGAAAGATCTATTATGCGTTGTTTCTCGAGTTAATCTGTACACGAGGAATCACCCCACATGTAGAAGTCTCCAAGAGCCTATATATAGGAGTCACTGAACTTCACAGTCATACCAGCTAGTCGTACTGGTTAGCCTTGCTCCAGTCCTTACTTTGCCTAGATGATGGGTTTGTGTGTGGAAGAGAGCTGCTGTCACCAATAGTCACTCATTCTCTGGCAACATCTTGCTTTCTTCTTGCAGAGAAGGTTGAGGAAATCATTTTCTGACTGCTTCCTCTCCTTTCCCTTTCCTCTTGCTGCTGGGAAGTTGAAGAATAGGAAAGAGCAGCCAACATGAGATTTAGCAATGGTGGAAGGGGGAAAGCTAGGTATTGACAGAGGCCCCTTCCGCACATGCAAAATAATGCATTTTCAAACCACTTTCACAACTGTTTGCAAGTGGATTTTGCTATTCCGCATGGCTTTAAAGAGCACTGAAAGCAGTTTGAAAGTGCATTATTCTGCATGTGCGGAATGAGCTAGAGTGAATGTGGACATCTGCATCTCTGTTCTTTGTAAAAGAAATGGACTGGCAAGGTCTCCTATTGAGAGTGCCTGATGTGGATTTCAGGACTAGAAGTAACTCCAGGCTCCAGGAGGCTTCTGCATTTGTAGTGACTCATTTAATAAACTGTGGTGTTGCTGCTCTGGTGGAAACTAATGGAAAACATCTTCACTGACTTGACCAAGTCGTATATAACTAATATTTCATAGTCCAAATTCTGAGCTTCTTAAATAAAGAATGGTTCTTACTCTGATCTAAATCTTCCTTCCCCTGATTCAACCAGGTCAGCTTGTGTGCTACTAATGCACAGCAACTCCCCTATTTTCTTTAAGAGAACATTTGCTTGCATTGAAGAATGAGCAAAAGCAGAACGATGAATCTACTGTTTAACATTTTATGAAGTTGTATGGCTGGTTCTTTCACTGCTTTTATTTTTTGTCTTAGTTGGTGTTGTTGTTTTACCTTGACATTATATGTTGATACTTAGCAACTCCAATTAGGACACGGCTTTGCTAAGCCTATGCTAAGCATTGTAATTATGTATAATAAAGACTAATTATTCCCAAGTCCCCCAAAAGCTTACTCCCATCAAACAGCAAAGCAGGTGGGTGATCAAATAGAAAGGGGTCGTGAAGAGGAGATTAGTAAGACAGAGTAATAGAAGGACATGTATATGTATATATAATCATGCAGGCATGCATGGAAAAAAATAAGCAGGAAACACTGTGTTATCTAAGCAAGTATGTTAGTATTGTTGTCAGGTTTCTGTACAAACTATTAGTAGGTTGGCCGATTGCTTTTCTGCCAGTACATTTGGAGGAAGGATTTGAAGTGGCATCAGTATGAATTCTGTATGTGTTTGTATGCATTGTTGTACACAAAAAAGAGAAGGTGAACAAGAGATCAAGAGGAGAAGTATGCACACTGTTGCTAGAACGAAAAAGATCAGAAAGCAGATCTGGTATCGACCCCTGCAGAATTATATTTATCTAGTGCATTTTTATTCCAACCCTTCCTTTAAAGATCTCAGAACAGAGTACGTGGTTCTCTTTTCTTCCACTTTATCCTCAGAACCACCCTGTGATGTAGGTTACCCTGGCTGTAAATTACTCTCCCAAGTAAACCAAATTATTCTCCCAAATTACTCTCCAAAGGTCACCTAGTAAATTTAATTACAAACAGAGATTTGAACCCTGATCTTCCTATTAAACTCCACAAACTCTCTAAACAATTTAATAGTAGTAGAGTACATTGCAGCTTGCTAGGTAACTGTTGCAGGGACATGTCATTTTCTGTGTTTCCTGTTCTAGAGGGGCTGCCAAACTGTTTATTAGAGTTTTGTTTCTCAATAAATGAACCATAACAATTGGTCAGCTCTTTCTAGATCCCAAAGTTTTATAAACTCATGTCCTCTCTTAGGTGTACATTTGGATTTGCATTATTTATCAAGGTGCCAATTCAGATTTTCTAGATGACTTCTAAAAAATTAGCTTTTTGGCCAGTTTTTGGCACATAATCAAACATTTCCATTCAGCTTAGCCTAAATAGGATTACCTTGTCAGCTATGTTCTCACACCAAGGACAGTTTAACCATGCATTTTTTTGGGTGTGGCAAATGCCATAATTCCACAAATATCTTCCTTCCTTCATCTAATCCTGTCATGTGCTGTCTCTTAAATTAACATGAGCTTTCTTGTGGTTTCTCAATTTGAACCTTCTTCTTTGGTTTATAGATCACTGCCTGAGGGAGGACCCCTTCCCTTATATCCTGACAATAATTGGTGGTAAGGAGGAGGAGGAAGAAGCGTTGGATTTATATCCCCCCTTTCTTTCCTGTAAGGAGGCCCAAAGGGGCTTACAAACTTCTTTCCCTTCCCCCCCCCTCACAACAAACACCCTGTGAGGTAGGTGGGGCTCAGAAGAACTGTGACTAGCCCAAGGTCACCCATCTGGCATGTGTTGGAGTGCACAGGCTAATTTGAATTCCCCAGATAAGACTCCACAGCTCAAGCAGCAGAGCAGGGAATCAAACCCGGTTCCTCCAGGTTAGAGTACACCTGCTCTTAACCACTTCGCCACTGCTGCTTTGTTCTGTTGAAAGGACAAAGAGTTAAAGTGGAATACTTTCAACTAAATACTAACATGAGGAAATGAGAGCTGAGAAGTATCAGAAAAGACAACACCTTTTTAAATGCTTCTTCTTCACAGAGAAAGAGCATGGGTTCGCTTTGAACTTTTAATTGTATTAAGGATTTCATTGCCCAAAGAGAATGGCCATAGCAAGGGGATTATTTATAAGTCTGTCAATACAATTTGTTTGCAGGGAGTACTTCAAATTCAAAATGCCCTTATTGTCTCTTGAATTTAATTTATAGAAGGCTTTTTCTGACATTACAATTGCACACTATCAGGAGTCTACCAGCTGCACATAGATAATCCCAATACCCATTGTTGTCATGCTTTGTAAACGAAGGCTGAACATGTAGTTACCATGCATTTATAGCTCTGATACACACAGACTAACCACTGAATTTATCAGGGATTATGCTGACACATATCAAGGCTGACATGCATGGTAAATACACATTGCCCTGTTCACAAATGGTATCCATACATATTGAGAGGATCACAACTAGCGTGCACATCTATACACATTGTTGGTAGGCTCCTGGTGTTGCAAGACAACACATGTGATTGTAAGTACAGCATAAAAAAGAAAAAAGTATAATGGAACCCAACGGGAAAGAAACAAGGAGAAACTTACTACACCAAGGCAGCTGGCATATATTAAGCTGTGCATGTAAGGACAGCATGCCAGAAAGCTTTGGTGGAATTCCAAAGATCGGGCACATGAAAACAGCAACCTGAAAATGCTTTTACACTCAAAACCACTTCCCATCTGAAACTGTCTTTTCAGGTGGGAAATGTAACATTTGAATCAGGTATAATGCTTTGGCTAATAATTTGGAAGCAATGTAACTAGTGTTTTCAGAAAAGCACAAACTAGGCCATGCAGAGATGAATAACATGTCCCAGAGTCTTGCTTCAGATCATTTTAAACTAGAGTAGCCAACTTCCCATTGCCGATCACTGAAAACAAGCAACCCTTTCATTAGGATAAGTTCATGTGCTTATATTAGAATGATAGGAGGGCCACATTATGAGGCCAGATGGCCCTTTTGTTCCTCTGCAGGAGAAAGGGTGTCTTTAAGCCACCCTGTCACTGCCCTCCTAGTACATCTGTACATCAGAGCAACCCATACCTAGTAATCATGTTCTTTCATATAGGAATACTCAACAGACCACCACTTAAAACAGCACATATATAGATATCTAAACAAAGGTAGGATGCCCAGGGATGGGGCTGCCTTCCAGCACCTGGGAGCCTGTTCCACCCCCTCCTTGTTACAAATTCCCACCAAGGGATCCTGGAGCACCTCACAACCATCAGTCCCACCCCTGGACTTATCACAAGAAGCAGGGACCTTCAACAAGCCAGAAGCAAGAAGGAACAGCAGAGAAATGGCAGGAGAGCCTGAGCAACAACAGCAAGCCTCACCAGTTCCAGGGAATAGGATGGAGGCAGCACAGCCCTAGCCAAGCTACAATCAGCAGTCTGTAGCAGACTTTGAGAGTGGTGCGGGGCCAACATAATCTGGACTAGGCTGCAATCAAGGAGGAGGGCCAGGAAGGCTGAAGAGTCAGTTTCAGGCCAGCAGGGCAGGGCAGACAGTTCACCAGCCACTAGGAGGCTGGAACCTCCTGAGAGGGATAAAAGGGAGGCAGGGCAAAAGGGTGGAGGTTGATGTGGTAAAGGGACTCAAGCTTGCAGGAGTGCTGTTAACTACCTGACAGAAGTAAAGAGCTTATGAACAGAACTCAGAGCCATGTCCTGTTTGTTCCAGAAGGACTCCTGCAAGGCCAAGGTTGCCTACCCTGCAGGGATGGCTAGCAAAAGTGGTGTTCACGTAGAAAAGGCAAAAGCAAGATTTTGCTTACTTCTGGGTGTCTATTTTATAATATCTTCAACCTTTGTTATGATTAAATTCTGGTACACTGTTGTTATAAGTTTCCATAATTCTAGTTTTATCAGAAAAACATATAACAACTATGACTCCCAAGGCCTCACCCCCTTTTGGTCAGTGATATGACATTTGAGGAGTGAAGAGCAGAGAGGAATGTGCTTCTTTTTGTTCCATGCTGGACCTTTAGAGAAGGGGGGCAGTAGTCAGGGCTAGATGGGCTATCAGGTGATCCTTCATTACATTAAGAACCTCATACTGGCTTAATTAGGATCTCATGGCTACTTAATATTTGATTTCTTAATTAAAATTATTCAGGATTGTTATTTGTAAGGACACAGCACAGATTGACTTCAGACTTACCCTTTCCATCTCTTTGAAGTCCTCATCTAGCTTGGTTCCTTCTGCTCCACCAACCTTTTCACTTACTTTCTGCAGGACAAAAAACAAAAGAGAGATTCTGTGGAACCTGATAAGTTAGAAGTAGCTTTACTGCAAGCTTTTTGGGTTTCAGTGCTGAGTTATTTTCTTTGAAGGGTGCAATGGATGCAGTGGAAGTGTCTGACCTCAAGTCACATCATTTCACCGGGGAACTGCTGCCACCATTGAGACTAGCAGTTAACTAGGGCCCCTTCCGCACACGCAAAATAATGCATTTTCAAACCACTTTCACAACGGTTTACAAGTGGATTTTGCTATTCCACACAGCTTTAAAGAGCACTGAAAGCAGTTTGAAAGTGCATTATTCTGCATGTGCGGAATGAGCCTAAGAGTTACACAGTAACAGTAACTGTATATAGACAGTTTTACCTCACGAAAAGAGTCAGAGTACCTTCCAGTAATAAAAGAGTTAGAGCTTACATAAAGAAAGACAAGAATATAGCAGATGAGCGTTCTGGTGTGAAATCCAGAATGGTGCAGAGTACACTGACCCTAGTGGAAATACTACTAGCATTTTATAGAAGAGTTGTAGCAGCCTCAGGCAGACTCTGAAGAGCCTGTGATAGAAATCTTTTAATTCATTAAAATTAAAAATTTCTCCAACAGATTCTCAGTGCTCCTTTTTGCACTCTATACTGATAGAGATCGATGGTGCACTTTCTTTATAGAAACAAGGCAAAATTCAGCCATTTCTCCAAACCATGTAGAATCCACTGCTCATGAGATTCTACAGACAACCAAGTTCTAACACTTGATGGTAACAGTCACTGTGCACTGGGGGAACAGAGTGGGAACAGTATTGTAAAGTAGGAGTAAAGTATGTTTGTAAATAATATTGGCCTAACTATCTCTTAGCCAGGCAGGCCACATCAACCACCAGAAATAGTGAGCTGTCCAGTGAAAAAAATCTAGAGGCAGATCTTCTAACTTTTTTGTTTTATGAGAGTCAAAGCAGACTTATGAAGTCTTGGGTCTAGATCACAGTTTGACTCAAGCCATGATTATGACTTCCCAAATGATACTTTAATGAACAGGTGCATATTATTTGGCATATATTTACTACCAGTAATGATCATGTTCTACTAAGAGCTGTACAGATCACCGCCACTACACTTCAGAATATTATAAGGCTGTGAGTATAGAAAATCAATGAAGTTTCAGTTAGAAAAAAAACAAGATTCTTTAGCAATTTAGTTTTGCATCTGTGCTTGTTTAAAAAAAAATTCATAGTTCCATCTTCAACTTTCTTTAGCAGCTTGTAAAGAAAGACTAGGATCCATTGGGGAATGGAATTTAGTAAAATTGTTTCACAAGGTCATGAAGACTTATAAATCAGCACACACAGTGGAATGCTCTTTTCAACATATTCATCATTTGCACTGGCAAACATAGTTGAAGATATTAAAAACATTAAGCATCAAGACTGAAGCATTTAAAAATAGAAAATGAAAATACACACAGAGAGATATATAAAATTCATAAACCATGTTAATTTTATTAGCTGCCTTAGTAAAGGTTCCCAAATCCAGATTACCTAGCTACATTTGTGGTCTTATAAAATAGTGTCCATCAAATCTTTATGCATTGGAGGAATTCCCATCAAGTACTGGGACATTCTTCTACCTTACTGAATAGCTAAATAGCTAAATAGCTGAATAGCTAAAACTTTTGCAGCCCCTGAGTATCAAAAGCATAAATATCTTCCCAGATGATGTGTGCAAAGTAGTTCGAACCAAGCACTGTTCAGTTCACTGGTTTTACCAAGCGTCTGATATGGCCTTCTCTATAAGGGAGAAAGGGAAGGTATAAATGAAGTAAATAAATGATTTTAACTCACTGAAATTAATATGACAAAAGTTTACCACATACTTTACTATGGAACTGGGTGACTTGAAGAGAGCCAGAAAACACCTAGAATGTCACTGCTGGAAAACTTGTACTGAATTCTGACAGACTGTGCTACAGAACTCACTGGAAGACCTATGAAGTGGCAGTGACAGCAGCAAAGAAATATTACTTCTATGCTGTCACCGCATCTGCTATTTCACCACCATTGCTGTAGTGTAAGTTAGCTCAACATCTGCTTACTCCTAAATCTGAGCCTTTATGATCTCAGGAACAGAAATTAGTTATGCTACTTGTGCCATGGTTTCTGATAATTAAATATTGTGAATACATTCTGATCTGGATGGTGATTGTAACAGAGGTCATACAGGAAAAAAATACCTAATGCTTTGCCTGGTCTATTTATGGACCACTTTGACTGAGTTTTGATGATGGATGCTAACAAAATTTTGAGTTCTGTGAAGGCCTCCACTTATGCTCTGTTTGACAGTGGAATACACTGCCTTGAAGGGTTGTGGAGTCTCCTTCTTTGGAGGTTTTTAAACAAAGGCTGGATCTGTCAATAGTGCTTTGATCGTGTATTTCTGCATGGCAGGGGGTTGGACTTGATGGTTCTTGTGGTCTATTCCAACTATGATTCTAAGACTAGACTTTTGTAATGCACACCACATATGTTTCCCCTCAAAGTCAACTTGGGGGCTCTAGTTGGTGCAGAATTCTACACCTTGGTTATTATCAGAAGCTAGGCAGAGAATACATGTTACTCCCATTCTGCTGATATTTTACTGACTACTTAGCAGTTACCAGGTTCTATTTAAGTTATGGACTATCACATACAAAGTTCTTCATGACTTTGGTCTCTCATGTCTGCAGAAAGTTGTATCTGCACCCTTGTCTATTACTTCTTTGATATTTTTAGGAGTTTCACAAGCAGCAGATATTATAAAATAGTAAATTAGATATTATAAAATCATGAATACTATTGATATCTCACTTTTACTTTTCAGAACTGCCCCTCCCCCAGCCCATAAGGATTCATTGGTGGGAGACTGCCAGCCAGAAGTGGAGACTCAGTGTGCTTATACCTTTCTCTCTTTCCTTCCCTGTTCTAACAGAACCAGGATAATCAGCAGGAAGAGCTTTTGGGTCACCCAGATATCAGTTGTAATCGCAGGAGATCTCTAGCTACCACATGAAGGTTGGCACTGGCAACCCTTTCACACCCCCTTACTTTTCAGAATCTTTTCACTTACACTTGCACAGTTATTAGACCAGTGGTTCTCAACCTTCCTGATGCTGCAACCCTTTAATACAGTTCCTTATGTTGTGGTGACCCCCAACCCTAACATTTATCCATTTTACAGATGGAGAACACTGATGCAGAGAGTCTTAGGCGACCCCTGTGAAAGGGTCGTTCGACCCCCAAAGGAGTCCCGACCCCCAGGTTGAGAACCACTGTATTAGATGCTTATGAAGGGAAAGGGATCTTGTTTTTGATCTGAGGGAAGATATTTTGCTGGCCTGTAACGGGGGTGATTGTGTGTGTAGGAAGAAACAACAATTTTCACAGGAAAATTGGCAAAGGATGTGTATGTGATTTACAGAGTACTGTGGCAAATGTTTCCAACTGAGCTCTACTGCTGTGAATGACACCTCTCTTCCTAATCTTCTATATGCAAACTTGTTCGGCAAATTAAGGGACTGTGACTCAGATCGGCAGCTGCAATTGCTGGTGTTATTTTTTTTTCCTGTTAGTCTGTAGTGAAGATTTCAAATAAAGCTTTTTTGAAAGCCAAAAATGCTAAAGTTTCTCCTTTCTACTCTCAGCTTCTGGTCTAGTGAAGACATTTCCCAATTTAACAGGTACCATACCCTGCTCCCTCTTCCCCACAAGTTATTAGCATACTAATCATGCATGACTTCTCTCAAAAAGAGTCCATTCAAGCTGCCTCAACCTTGCCTCAACCTTGTTACATCCCTGCCAGCAACTGCACATACATCTAGTTACACCAACAAAAACTTTAAGAAGGTAAGTAAATAGGGAAGGTTCCTCTAAAAGGGGTTGGCAACATTAATAAATTAATGCATGCATATACCTATCTCTTCATTTCAACTGGAAAAGAACAGTAAATGCTTACATCAAAAAGTGGGTTTTGAGATGTAGGCCACTTGCGCACAGAACATCTTGCTTTAAACAGAATTTCCCTTCAGGTTAGATTTTCAATTACGCAATTGTCTTGAAGCCACCACACTTCTTGAAAGAGAATCCCTGCATTTTCTGAATGCAGGGAAAACCCAGCCTTTTTTCTCCTTTGCAGGGAAAGTAAAGTAGAATGCATCGTGACAAGCCTTCTCAGATTTCCCCCCTCCTTCCCTGCCTTTTTCCCCTCCACAAAGGATTCCATCCTTTTTTCATCCTCTCATTCTCATTCTTTCATTCTCTCATTCTTCCCAATCATCTTTCCTCTGCAACCTGCCAGTACTGGTTTGCAAGGATTTGGCATGAATTGTCTCGATTTAATGTTTTTTTGGTTTTGTTTCTGCTTCAAGCTACTACTGATAGACCACTGGGCAAATGTACAAAGCTCAGCTGAGGGGGGCCAACATGGTCCTATTCTGTCCATCTCTTTCCCGTTCAGGTTTGGTGTAGGCACAACATATCTCTCATTTCATTTTTTTTCTACTTCCCAAGTGACTGCCTTTGGACTTTGCAGGGGCCTAAGCATGGGCTGGTCACTGCCAGCTGCCTATCCTACCTTCTGAGACCCCCACCCCGCACTCAGCTGGGGATTTCTGAGTATGGCAAATCTGAGACCCCCTCCCTTGCATTGACAACAGGAGCACACACCATGCACAACAGACAGCCTCAGTAGATACAGGTTTATTCACAGATGACACATTGTGATTGTGTGTTGACAATATTTGCATGATTTCCTGCTGCTGCTACCTGGGTTTCAGTCACAGACGATGTATGGATCCATCTGGCTGATGGTCTATCTATCATGCTATCAGTCTATCATCCTGTCATCCTATCAGCAGGGGCGAACCTAGGCAAACTGGAGCCCGGGGACAAAACCTGAGTTTGCCCCCCCCCCTGGCGAATGGGCAGCCACCCTCCCCCACCATGAACAAACAATTATTTTTTGCACCAGCTCACAAAACACCTCCCACTCCCAGCAAAACATACATGGCTCTCTCCCCACCAACTCTTTTCCTCATTTCCTAATCACAACAACCCTATGAGGTAGGTTAGCCTGAGAAACAACTCCAAGCCAGTGCAAGTGGGTATTAAGCATGTAAATCTCTCACAAACCACACCCAGCAAAACATTTACCAAACAAATGTCAGCACTCATCATCTCACAAAACACCTCTCCAGTGGAATCCATTCTCTCAAACAGCATCACTTTCAATGGTGCTTGAACTAGGGAGCTCAGATTCTTCTTTTAAATCCACCTTAAAGGAAGAATCTGGGGTCTCCGGTTAAAACAAAATTGAAAGTGATGCTGAAACAACATCACTTTTGAGGGTTGGAGATTTAGATTAAACAAATACCAGATTCAGCCGGAATCTGGGGCAAATTTGGGCACATTTGGCTTTCTGTTATGCCCAGCTGGCTTGTGGGATAGAGGTTTCAACAGGAGGCAATGTGGTGCAGTGGTCTTGTTCTGGGTGGGGGCACTAAAGTTTGCCTTGGATGGTCGAATGTTGTGGGCATCAGGTTTTCACCTTCAACTTGGTGCCCACAGCATTTTAGCAAATTTGGTTGGTTCCTTTCAGGAGACTCACACATCAGCAGCCCTGCAGGAAATGCCCCTGCACCCAGAGCAAGACCCCTACCACAGTGCCTCCCATTGAAACCTCTACCACAGAGCCATCTACATAACAGAAAGTCTCTATTGAAGTCTATGGGTGGTAAAAGGAATTTTTCCCACCACAGAATCCTGCTGAAGAAGCCAGTAGATTCTGGGGAACTTCTGAGTGAGGAAGGAAAGGCTGCACATTTTGGAAGATAGAGGCACCAGACCTCAAGGTGGCTCCTGTCTTGGGGTAATAGCATCCAAGCTTGGTGAGCTTTGCTTCTGGAGTGGGGGGCGGGGGGGAACAAGTTGAGAGAGTTCTGAGAAAATTCAGCCCACAGGCTTTCATGTGCAGGAGCGTGGAAACAAAATAAGCCTTTGGAGGGTCCGTAAAATTGAACCCTCAGAAGCAAAGGTCTCTATGCCTGGATGCTATTACCAGGAGGGCCTCCTGAGCCACCTTGAAAGTCTGGTGCCTCTATCTTCAAAAATGTGCAGCCTGCCTACACACTCAAAAAATTCCCATTGGCTACAATGAAGCAAAATCACTGCAAAACAAAGAATCTTGGGCAACTTTCTTGGGGTGCCTGTCAGGGGTGTATTTTTAAAGCTAGTGACACCAAAATTTCAGGGTATCATCTGGTAACTATTCGATATGACAGCCACCCAAGTTTGGTGAGGTTAGGTTCAGGTAACGTGCTATGGTCCCTCAAAGGGGTAGCCCCAATCTCCTGTTAGCTCCCATTGAAAACAATGGGGATGGGGGCACCCCCTTTGGGGGTCCATAACCTTGCTTCCCCTGAACCAAACATCACCAAACTTGGATGGTATCATCAGGACAGTCTCTGAATGGTACCCTGAAAATTTGGTGTTGCTAGCCTTAAAAATGCGCCCCCTGCAGGCCAAAACGTAAAAAACACTAAAAAAATTTAAAATCACACAAACGACCCTGAAATGGTGGCGCCCCCACGTGACCAAATGGGGGGCGCCCGGGGACATAGGGTACCCCCTGTCCCTAGGCAGGAACACCACTGCCTATCAGTCTATCATTCCATCACTCTATCATCCCATCAATCTATCATCCTATCAGTCTATCGACACTGAAGACGTAGAACAAAAGAAAAGATTTTTAATTTTTGGGAAATAAGAAACCAACTTTAGGAGAAACAACAAAGGTCCATGCTCCAAAATGGAAGCAAAATTGCATTTAAACCAGATAGACTGAAGCACTAAGAATACATTGGGGGGATGACTGAAGAAGGTGCATACATGTACAGGAAACTGACTAGGATTTGCAATTGACCTTTCCATGCTAATTTTCTAAAAAAGAGGAATTCCCCTATGCTTTCTGTCATGGTTGGGGAGAGCATAAACCCAGGACAGGAAAAGGTGAATTCATGAATGTGCTAATCCTGCCTCACAACTGAATAAAGAAAAGCAGTGGGGAGACATGGCAGTGCACAACAGATGAAAAGTGCTGCACAGGAAATGAAACGGGATGGACTGCTTAGGCCATAGTCTGAAGCAGAGGCGTAGCTGGGCCAGAGTGGGCCCGGTGCGCACTCTGAGTTTTCCGCACCCCCCCCCCTCTGCAGTGCCCTGCCCCCCTTCCTTAGTTCTGCCTGGAAAAGCGGTCTGTTCCCTTCAGGATGAAAATGGCCTGGTGGGAACTACAATTTCCATGAGACCCTGGGGGTCACAAGGTCTCCTGGGAAGGGTAGTTCCCACCAGGTCATTTTCAGCCTGAAGGGAACAGGCCGCTTCTCCAGCCTACACTGTTTCAATAAAGTAAATGTGGGAGGGCACTGCGGGGGTGGGGTGGGAGGGGAGCACCATGGGGGAGGACAGGGGTGATTTTCTCCCCCCCCCCAAGTGTGCGCCTGGTGAAACGCACACACACTGACCCCCTGGTAGCTCCGCCTCTGGTCTGAAGACAGAGAATAAAGTGATGACAGGTGGGTACTCTGGCATTAGGGACTATGGAGGAAAACAAGAAATCTTTGGACAGCTCAGAGTAGCAGAGATATGGAAAGAGAAGACTTTGAAATAACATAAATTTTATTACAGTTATTGTTTTCTTTGTAGTCTAATTCCAGGTAGCCTAATCAAACTATATAAGGGAGTATGCAGGTATAAGCACGTCTAACACTTAGTAGGAAACAGGTGTCCAAAGAAGAGGCATTAACACATGAAGGTGACTCTGTAATTATTCAATCACTATTCATATGGCAGAAAAGGAGATTAAATGGACCAGCGCTGTAGTTTTGCATTGAACCCTACAACATTACTCAGAGAGAAGTTTTGAACATTTTAGAAGTGTTTTTAGAACAGTAATTAGTTTGAAGTTTGTGTTTCATTTATCAGAACTTTTGCCTAGGTGTTGTCAAGGCCTGGACTGAAAGTCTGCTGTCTGAAACAAGGAAGGGTTTTAAAACTCCTATATCATTTCCAATATTACACATTTTTCATGGTATACCTAAGATGTGAATGAGTCAACAACTCACAATTGTTATGCATGTGGTTTTTGTTGTTGTTGTCAGAGGTTCAGGTTTAGCAAAAGCTTCCTATTTGTCCTGATCCTGAAGCTTCCCTTTCCCAAGCCCTGCCCATGCCACTACCACTGTAGTCCCCAATTTAGTGCTCATGTGCCTTATTGTACTCATGGATATGCTTCCTGGCACAGCTGTGTGATGACCCTTCACCTTTTCCTGAATCAGGTCACTGGCCAGTTCAGTAGATTTTGAACTCCTTGTGGGTTATGGAATGGGATTGAGAAGGAATCAACAAGTAAAAGGTATTTGCATAACAGACCAAACAGTTTTACAGAGAAACAAAAGCTATAACCATATTTCATAGTAAAACAAACAGTTCAGGTTTTAGAATTTAAAACTCCCTTGGAAACTCAGTGAAAAAAACATATAATGAATTACAGGGTTGTGTTTTTTTTACCTCAGGTTCTTTTCTGTTTATGGGTTTACAAAAAAAAAGGATCTTAAAGTGGAAAGTGGATATATTTGGGGGACTGTTTACACATAATATGCAGGTAACCATGTCAAAAAAGGAACAAAGCTGTACAGCCATTTCTCTATAAGTTCTGCCAAAAAACATACAACTCAGGGTGGATTTTTTTGTAACGGAAAAAAATTAACAGAATTTGGATGTTATTTTTGGCACTACAACGATGGGAACTTGGCAGACACTATTCACTGACAAGTACAAGGCATTCAAATACATGATCAGAAGCATCCCTTCTTTCACAAAGGCAATTTGCAGCAAGATGCTTCACACTTAACGATAAAGGGAGACTGTGCTTAGTAAAAACAGCCCCCCTTCTCCTGCCCCTCATCAGGACTTCGGTGAGAAATTTCCCTGTCCCAGTACAGGGAAGAATCCAAAAGTAGTCCTGATCTCATTCAGAGTTTTCTCCCACTGGTCCCACTCACTTATCACTACTACTTTTAATATACTACTAGTAGTATAAGTACTACTACTACTTATCAAGGCAGGCAGGCAGGCAGGCAGACAGGCAACAGGGCAGTTAATGATCAGGGCAGACAGAACTTGGTCAGTGAAGGATAAACTGATCAGGGAAAACTTTTTTGCAACCAGAAGTGGTGGAGGTGGTACTAATGGTGGCAGCAGTAGTAGTTGCCCTGTCCTCACTGCTGATGCATCATGCTGGGCTAATCAAATGGCACTATATTAATTAATCCAATACAAGTCCCTACAGGGCTACTGTTTCTATTTAAGAAATTCTGGGACGATCTGGTCACAGACCTCCCCACACCCAGAACCTCGAATTTTAGTGAGAAGGGTGTACACAGCTCAGCTGCTGCATAGTTAGCAGTTCTTTGTTTTTAAAACAGCAGCAGGTTGCAGCAGGGGCAGTGGTATGGATTCCATTTACAGGGCAACTAGTCCTTTTCCCAAACTTCAAAAGGACGAATAAATGCCAGAAAGAAGGGATGGTTGGAGAACTTCCCTCTTTACAGCTGTTACAGTAATTCTTGGAACAATTTAATTACCAGTCAGCATAAACGAAATAACACAGCACATTTTTGTGTGTGAAACTGCTCTGCTCGCATACAGCTCAGGAAAACTGCCAAACATTTTGATCAGTTTGAAGTTAACAATAATCATATTTTCAAACTTTAGAACAGGGTGGCAGCAGAGGCTAGATGTGGGTCACTGGCCCAAAAAGGCGAGGGAACAATGGTCAGAAATGGCAGGCAGCAGCTTTCCTCAGTCTCAGTCATAAATCTTTGTCGGATTTATTTTAATCCAAGATCGTTTTAACTGAGGATGCCAAGGACCAGACCTGCAAACTTCTGTCCACAAGGCATATGCTCTGTCTCTGGGCTTTATAGTGAATGCTGGATTTAGGGGACTTCCATTAAGACAAAATGGGTTCTAGCCAAAAGCATATGTCACAATGGATTTGCTAGCCTTTAACATGCCACAAAGTCTTTATGATGTTTTTTATTATATATTTGTGCTCTGATCTCTTTTTCCCTTTATCTAGACGGCTGTTTCAATCCAGCTGTCAATCATGTGCTGTTCTCTACTGCCTGTCCCTACAGGGCAAGGTGGCAAGCAAGAAGAAGAAGCATCAGCATTTTCCTTTCTACTTGACCTTTGGTTGCACTTATGAAAGCACCAAGACAGTCTATCTTCAGAACTCTATTGTCAGTTCAACCATTCATACTCCAACCAAAACCCCAGGAGATAAAGAATATGTAACATCAAAGCTACATGGATAAAATCCCTCCTCCTACCACCAATGTTTCTGTTTCACCAGAAAATGTACCAAGCAGTTATCCATGGCTATCTCAACCAATTCAAAAACACATACATATGGATAAAATATACAAACACCTCATACAAGAATGAACAAGTCCATGCTATAGAATTAACTCAGTGCATCTAGATGCATCTAGATTTCACTGATGACTGTGTAAAGTCCAGAGAATATAAAGTTCCTTTAAGCACACCACTCCTGAATGACCTTGCACATTTACCATGTGTCTCCAAAGCCACAATCTTTATTTACAAATGGCTAATCAATAGAATCAAACCAAATGTGCAAGCTCAGCAGTAGGGGCAGAATAAGGAATCAGTATGTTATATTGAAGGCTGGAACTCTGCTTTCACCTTGATTCAGATACCTGTTCTCAACAGAAGACACCAATATAAATAACAAAAGCTTTTACTGTGGGCATTCTGCATTGCCCAAAAAACCCAGCTGACATAAGTAAAATGGAAGTGCCCACTAGCTGTCTTACTATGAGCTAAGATCTATATTACAATCAATTTTGTCCTGGAAACATCTTGTTATTTTGCCAACATGAGGGGATTGCTGGCATTCTTCCCTGCAGTATAGCAAATAGATTCTAAAAGCAGTGTTTGTTTTCTAATGACTTTTGTCACAAGAGCAGAAAAATAAATCCCTATCATCCATTCACCCCAGACTAAAAACTTTGGTTTTGTCAGTTCATGTTCTCATTACATACCAAAGACAACAACAGGACACATATTTGGATGGTTTCTATACACATACTGGTGCATGAATCTAAACTCGTGACTTACCAACCCTTAGCAGTTAATATTCCAAACCTGTAGTTTCCCATCTTCTCTCCAGAGGGGAGACAATTCTTCCTCACCTCTATATTCTAATCTAACCTATTCATGTCCACCACTGCATTTAGTGAACACATGAAAATACTGCAAAGCTATTATAAACAATATATAAAAATCAAGATATTACAAACTTCACCAATTTTATTTATGACCCGCAGTGACTCACACACTGTACCATGAGAAATAAATAAGACTCTGAAAGCTTGCAAAAACAGTGGGTGATCATTCCTGAGGAAGGAATTCTGATACATCACTACACTGAAAATGATTGATTCAATCACACCTAGAGTAGAAATTCAAGTAGAGACACTCTTGCAGTCGCCTTCACATGAGCATACATTCCCTTTGGGCTGGATTCTTGGTTATGCAGACGTTTCCTCCTCTTTGGAACTCACCATACTCTCAGATCAGAGAATTCCTGTCGTTTTTGAAAGCTCTCAAAGGGTGACTTTTTTCTCCCTTCAACGGGAAAGCAAATAAGATCCATCTATGTTAGGCTTTCCTCAACTTTTCTGGCTTCTCCCTGCCCTCCCTGACCCTCACTACAACAATTCCTTCCATTCTTTGAGCCAGGGTTTTAAAACAAAAATAAGGGCTTTTTAAAAACATGACATGATATTGACAAGGTCTAGTGAAGTAACACAAGACCGAAGATGGCAACCAAAAGAAAAAAAGATGACAGGCAACCTCCCCAAACGGGCGTTGCATGGAAATAACAATGGTGGCTCAGATTGGTTTGCGCGCTTTGCAGGAGGAAAATCCCTGTGCAAACAAACAAAAGCATGGGAAAACCCCACTGCGAAGCAAACAGCTTTGGGGTAAATAGTGCATGCATAAATGGCTAATGCGTAGTTCCCCCTGAGAACAACATGTTTAGCTGAATTTCTGCAGTCATTCAGGGGAGGTTGTCAACAGTTCTTCTGTATGAGTTACTGCTATAACCTTGTCTCTTGTCAGAAGAAGCAGAAGGATAAGTATGGGCTATGCTGAAGGCATGCATTCCTTATTCTTCATTTTTAGAGCAACTTTTTCCCATGTGGGAATGAAGTGCACCTGTGATTTTAGTTCAAGGAAAAAAGCCACTGGGAACTTAGGAAACACAGATCTACAGCAATTGATAAAAGCCATGGCATTCTGATGCTATAGTAACACTCCTGACAGTGTAAATACTGGTACTTAAAATCAGTGTTTGATATACATGCCACACTCTTTTGCACATTGTTTGGAATTAGTGTCTGATTCAATTTATCTGGGTATAACCATAATTATCTTTAAATAGATTCCTTGTGTGCTTTCTGCACAGCACTGTGAGGCTGCATGTTCTGGAAGGTGTATCCCTATGACTCAGGCATTAAAAAAGGCCAGAAAATCTCAGTATCAGCAGGTGCCTCGGGTGCAACTGTTGAGGATTTTCCCATTCTGCCAGCCTGTCACTGCAGATGCTCTGCTGTGGTTCTGCTGTGCTACATTGAGAGCCCATACACCCATTGGGAACAAAAGACAGGGCATGTGTAGGAGGACAGAAAGAACAGTGGTGTGGAAAGTGCCCTACGGTACAGCCGATCTGCATCATGCAAGGTCAGGACAAATGTTGTCAGCAGTGACACATGGCCTATGCTAACAGAAAATCAATCTTTCCAGTTTCACTGGGGGAGATTTGCAAAGTATGATGCTGATTCAGCAACAGTTCAAATGACAACCAAGTAACAATTATCACCATTGATGCACCAATGTCGCTTTAATTTCCATAGGCGCATTTGTGCAAATGCCTCATAGTTTTTGAGAGCAAACTACATTGTTCCCTTTACCTTGTTTACAACCACCAAACATTTACCCTGAACTAAATGTTGATCCTCTGCATACCTAGAAGCAGCATAGGCAAAATTTGTTCACCACCTGGTAGCAGCCTTCTTGAGGAGTAATGAGGACATTACATGCTGCAGAGACTTTCAATCACAGAGGCCAGCCTGCAGTTCAGTGTCCAGATGAGGACTGACTGCATCAAAACTGTAACAATCCCAGTTCCCACTGAGGGGCTGTTGCTCATGGTGGAGCAACAACTTTGAATGCAGAAGATCCCAGATTCAGTCTACAGGATCTCCAGTTGAAACAATGAGGTGGTGGGTAATGTGAAATACTTTTGCCTGAGATGGCACATCCCACATCCAATTGAGCTATTCAAAAACAATTGTGGGGAATGTTTACAATTAAAGTATAAAACACCCAAGATTACATCGCACTCTGCTTTGGACAGATAATAGATAAAAAATATAATAAACACGAACAATCCTCATAGGCAGGCAGAACAATCTTGAGGCATGTCTGCACCACAGCAGCCAGATGCAGCGTAACTATGGTGTTGTTAATCCAGTCCCTGTAGAGTATGGTTACATGGCAGCACTGACACCGCTGTCCACATATCACAAAGGGCAGCCAAACTCCAGAAGGGGAAGGGGGAGATGTTGTGGTCAGTCTAAGTAGTTGTGAGTGCTGTCTGTTTACTGGCAGTTATACCATCCAGCAGGTTGGCCAAGCTGCCTAGGGCGCCCCATGCCAACCCCTGCACCACCCCTGCTGGTGATGGAGCAGGAAGGGGGTCAGCAGACTGAGGCACTGTGTGTGGCCCTGAAACCACTCCAACAAATGCCCCGGCAGTCTTTGGATGAAAACCTGTCCCTCTCCTATGTCCCTCACAACAGCAAGCACCTCTCCACCTGACCGGCAGCCATTGTCACAGATTGTCACAGATGCTGCCAGCCCTATTTTTCTTTTATAAGAAACCCTGTTCTTAGACCAAGGTCTTGAATAATAAAACCATAAAACTTAAATAAAACTCATATGTAAAAATGCCTCCCTTCGACTCTTCTGTGCAGCCTCTAAAAGATGAGTAACAAAATAAGCACATTGAGGGTCAGAGTCCTTTAAAAGAAACTGAGGCTCATTCCGCACATGCAGAATAATGCACTTTCAAACTGCTTTCAGTGCTCTTTGAAGCTGTGCGGAATAGTAAAATCCACTTGCAAACAGTTGTGAAAGTGGTTTGAAAACGCATTATTTTGCGTGTGCGGAAGGGGCCTCCACCTTTTGATCTAAAGCTGGTCAACAAAACATAGACCAGTTGCCAGTTTAAGATGGCGTTCTATTGCCTCCACCTTATGGGAGGGCACTGAGCAATGCAGCCTCTGGCAATGGCCAAGCTCTTTGCTCTGCTTCACAACATGCAGTGCTCCACAGTGGTCATGTGCCAATGGCTGCCAGAACCCCTTTGCTTTGCCTCCTCCTTAGTTCAGCTAAGAAAACACAGGTTTTTTGTAGAGAAAGCAAAAGGGTAGACTGTTTGTTTTATAATATATTTATATCACAGTGAAGCATTACTTACAAAACTCCTGAAGAAAAATTAATCAAAACCCACAAAAAGTCAATAAAACCCTTATATCTAGGAACATTGAGCTCTTGGAATTATGAAAGACCCAAGCAGCAACTTTGCCTTGGCTTCAGCCACTTCTACAAGCATGAAAATGTTCAGAGGCAATGTTTGCATGACAGTTCACAATCTCCAACTGGATTTCGGAGGAGTCATTTTGTTAGCAATCTTCAGTAGAAAATATCTTGTCACACTGTAGCTTGATTTTTGTGTACAGTAACATGTCCATCATTGCTGACAGGCAGGTGTATGTGTGGGAAGAATGATTTGTCTACAATACAGATCCTGTTGGAATGGGGTATATTTCTATGTCTTGGTTCAGATGTCACAGAAAATTATGTGGTTTATTTAAACAACCATTGATTGGTCATCCATACAGGGACCAACCCATTAGCAATAGTTGGATAGCTCCTGAAGTTGTCTGGAAACTGAAATTATGGCTTTCTTAACCAGTTTTGTATGAGGTACAAACACAGTTTTGTATGAGGTCCTAGCTTAATTCTACCTTATTGCCAAGGGCTTGCCTTCCTAACCTGAAAAGAGACTTCAGTCAATTGTACTTATGCATCAACCAGCATCTCACTTCCAAGGCACAAACAACTTTGGGTGTTAAAATACACTAATGCCTTTCTGGCTGCCCAAGTCTCACAAAAATCAGACAAGTAAGAACACACATTGTTTAGCTATCATGTCCATGGGGCCCATTATGGCTTGTAAATAATTTGTAGCTGCCAGCTGCTTTAGCATTTCAGTTCATGTCCTGTTTGTAATGCAAGGTTGATCCAGCTTTTATGAAAAGCCTTTTCTCCTGTTATGTCTAGTGATCTTCTCAGTTGTAGGATAATAATCTTTGAAATCTCTGCTACACTTCTGAAAGTGCCATCTTTTGACTTTCTCTTCTCTTTCTCCCTCCACAGTTTTTGACTTTAAAAAAAATGACAGGTAAACTTTAAAAAATGATTCTGTCATGGGAATAGGGGGTGTTAAAATCCGAATATATTTTTTCAGCTTTTTCTACAAACCTGGGGCTTTTCTCAGATTTGTAGAAAGATCCAACTGGTCTGTTCATGGTCCCAGTCTCTAGATTTAAATATCCACAAGTAGTCCACATGAATATTCGATAAAAAGATACTGCCACCTAAAAAACTCTGAACCTATATTTTATTCTCCTAATGATATCGAATTCACTACTTAAAATTGAGAGAAGGCAAATGTCTACCTTGAACTGCTTTGATTTTGATAAACTTTTCTATGACTCTGTTGGATGATCTTGTAAATTACAAGACAGAGTAAAAATGGTTTGCATCCCGTGGTTCATTTAATTATAATTTAATAATAGCTCCATGTGATGACTCCCTGCTGATGAGTTATAGCTTTGCAAATTAAAGTTTTCATTTCTGTCTCACAAGCAAACTGTCCTAAAGGCATCAGATTTGCATGCCTAAGCCACTCCCCCCCCCGCCCCCCATCAAGTCACAGTTGACTTCTAGCAACTCTGAACGGTTTTTAAGGCAAGAAATGTTAAAAAAAACGGTTTGTCATTGCCTGCCTCCTCTTCATACCTCTACTATTCCTTGGCGATTTCCCATCCAAATATTTCCCAGGGTCAAGGATTAGAGTATGTGACTGTCCCAAGGTCACCCAGCAAGTTTCCATAGCAGAGTGGGAATTCAAAACTGATTTTCCAAGATCCTAGTCCAACACTAACCACTTCACAATGCAGGATCTCGAGATTACAGTTACAATACAAATCCTTGCCAAAGCACCCCATTTTTCAAACAAGCAGCAAGAGAAAATGAGGGAGAGAAGGACATTGTTGATGCTAGATGCTCCAGGATTTTGCTCACCAGACATTGGCAAAATCTTACATCTTACAATCCCAGTGCTGTCTCCCCCATAGGAGACTCACTAAGTCTTCTATGGGTTCAGATGTATGCCTGGAAACCCTTGATTTAGGATTGCCAGCTCTAGGTTTTTTTTATTGATTGATTTATATCCCACCCTTCCCAATTGGGCTTAGGGTGGCAAACATCATATAAAACAATTAAAACAATACAGCAACCAACATCAATTAAAACTATAGCAGCAAACACTAAAACAATAAAAGATGGCTATAAAAACCCATCTGCATACTGATAGCACCACAGTCCATAGCTCCAAACTAACCCAGATAGGGGGCGCATGTAGATATTAAAGAGCATCGGGGAGAGGATCGCTCCCTGTGACACCCCACATATCATGGGGCACTGAGTGGAGTTCTCTCCCCCCGACACTACCTGCCATCCTCAGTCACAGAGAAATGAGGACAGCCATTCCAAGAATGTCCCACGGACTCCGATCTCGGCGAGGCGGCAGACCAGAAGGTCATGATCTACTGTATCGAACGCTTTGGTGAGATCTAACAATACCAGCAGCTCCAAGCCACCTTAGTTTAGTTGGAGCCGGAGCTCATTCATGACAGCGAGCAGAACTGTCTCCATCCCATGGCCAGCGCGGAAGTCGGACTGAAAGGGATCCAATGGCTCTGTGTCTTCTAGGAATTTCTGGAGCTGGTGCGCAACTGCCCGCTCAATTATCTTACCCAGAAATGAAAGATTCGAGACTGGGTGGTAACTGGCTAGATCTAAAGGACTGAGCTGAGGTTTTTTCAGGAGCAGTGATGGGACGTTTCCTTCAAGGCAGAAGTTTTTGCACTTATGCTTAGGATGCCTCTGATCCCGGAAGCCCTGCAGTTAGCAAGAGTGGGAAAAGCCAACATTTTCTCTTATTTTGGGGTTTCATTCCTTCAGGGTCACTCCCCTGTCCAAGGCCAAAAGTTACCATGGGGGGTTAGCCCTTTAAATATAATATCGAGGTGGGGGAGTGACCCTTAATATCGAGACCCTTAATATGGAGATTCCTTATATGAATATTGTGCAGACTGTTACCATTCTTTGGGATGGGGGGATTAGGGACATGTCAATCCCTACAAGGAGTCTCCCCTCCCCGCACTCCTCACAAGGAGTGACAGCTGGCATGTCCCTAAAAAACAAAAAGAATGGTAATAGCCTGCACAAGATTGACATAAGGAATCTTGATATTACATTTAAAGGGCTAACTCCCCCCGACACACACACACACACACACACACACACACACACACACACACACACACACACACACACACACACACACACACACACACACACACACACACACACACACACACACTTCATTTTTGGCTTGGACAGAGGAGTGGAGGCAGGCAAGCTGCACAAGCTGAGCAGCAGGCAGTGTGGCACCTCCTCACAGGTAAACAAGGAAACCTGAGGAGACCCCACTGCAAAGGCACTGCGAGGGGTGAGGAGCAGTGCAGGAAGCATTCCATGCATAATGGGCCTGTGCCATTTGAATATTCAGTGTACCACCAAGTTAATGCAAGTTTCCATTTCAGCTTTTTCCCTCAAGCAAATTTTCAAAATGTTGCCTTCCAGTTCAAGCTTTAAACCACTACAATACAACCCATTCATATGGATGCTCAAGCCAGGCAAGGTCTTTTAATGTTGTATGCATGCAAGTGAAGGGAGGAAAGGGTAGAAAGGATGAGGGCGACAAGAGAGTTAAAAAAAACACCACAGCTCCCTATACTTCCACATTTTTCAACTGCCACTGAATAGATGACAGACAGACTGTTCAAGTAAAAGAGAATCAGATTTGCTTCTGGGGGATGGGTCTCTTGATGGCTCTAGCAGAATGAAACTATTTGTGTTCAGAAGCAGCGTCTCTATGAATAGTAGATGGTAAGAACAAACATGAGGGGGCTTCTAAGAGCCATCTGGCTGGCTGTTGTGAGAATAGAATGCAGAACTCTATGGACTCTTCTCAGCAGCACTCTTCTTGTGTCCCCTGATTGGAGGACTGTGTAGAAAAAAGAAGTAGAGAGTTTGAAGAGAGAGGGACTAATAAGGAATCCTGTTTATCATTAGGTAACCTCACCTTATCTGTGGTCCATTATGCATGGAACACTTACTTCGGGACTCTTCTCTGTGTAGTGGGCTTGCATAGGGCTCTCCTTGCATTTTTCTGTTTACACACAAGGAAGCATTCCCTCCTTTCCTTGGAGTTTATCTGTAGAGCGCTCTCCAGACCTGGTTCTCTTAACTCTGCCCATCAACTTTGCCACCCCTGAAGCAAATTTCACCAAACTTGGGGAGAATCATCAGGACAGTCTCCGGATGATATCCTGAACATTTGGTGCCGCTAGCTTTAAAAATGTGTCTATTGCAGGCCAAAGCGTGTGAAAACACTAAAAAATACAAAAGAATTAAAACAGACCCAAATTTTTCAGATTTACCTGAATTTTTGGGCATATCCAAATTGGCTATTAGTGGGATTTGGGTATACAGATCATTTTATGCCCAAAAACATCCAAATCCAAATTTTATCGAATTTTTTGGGTATTGACCAACCCTAGTCAAGACTGCTGGCTTAGCCCTTTAAGCTGCACTTATGTTGATATTACTATTCCAAAAGTAATCCTCCCCCACCAACAAATGATAGAGGCAAAGCAATTCCTTGGACCACAGGTTGATAAAGAAGGGGACCATCATGGAGCAGATATTCTCTCCTCCTCCACTTCCCTCCACACAATACTTCCTGCTGCTGCTGCTGCTGCTGCTGCTGGAGGACAGAGGCTTGTTATTTGCAAACTCTCTCTTTTATTATTATTTTATTATTATCTGATAAAAGGGAACCAACCATGCCTTCCTTGAAAACCACTGCCTTATGCAGTGAAAGGGATGGGGCGGGCCATATGCACATGGCCCACCCACCCTAGCGGAGGAAGGGGAAGGTGAGGGAGAGTCCAGGGGTTTGCTGGACCAAACGCTCTGAAATTTGAACACAACGTAGCTCATGCCTCCCAGCTAGATGATTCGCCTGTAAGGGAAGAGAGTGAAAGGGACAGGACCAGCGACCTGCACATGGCCCGCCCACCCTAGCAGAGGAAGGGGAACATTAGGGAGGGACAGGCCGGGTTGCCATGCAAGGGAACGGGAGAGAGGGAGGGGAGAGAGAGGCCCCTTGCCCCTCCCCTCCCTTGCAATCATTGTGCAATGACACATGTTCGAACCGTTCGCTTCCCCTTTTCTTTCTTTTCCACTTCACCAGACTCAGCCACAGTAACGCTAGTTATAGATATAATGTAAGAAGCATCCTACTCTTCTCAAAATAACAGCTCTCACAGCTAGACAGTAATGATACAGCAGAACAATTCCACAGCAGTTGATTGTACGTTATAGATGGGCTGCACCACAGTGGCTTTTACACATAAGGTCATATGCCCATAAGGGGAACCTTTTGGTGAAGATGCTGTTTTTCCGATTTCCGTATGTCACTTTGCCCACTAATCAAAATGCCTAAAGATTTTCAAGTAAAAACAATCTTTCATTATATTAATATCTCCTGTGCAAGACATGAGTTTAGTCTTGCTCAGTGAGGATCAAATTATACTCAGCCCTGGGCAGATGTGTACAGAATCAGGTCTTCTGTTGAGTTCCTATACATTGGTGACTAGAGCGTTTTAAGAGCTGCATGGGGTGGGGGGTGGGAGGAAACAGAACTTAAATTCTCAGCCTTTTTTTCTCTGTACACAGAACAGCAGCTGTAAATCTGGGAGAGCTTCAGACTCTACCTGGAGGATGGTAACCAGTAGAAAACAGGAAGTGGAGGATTCAGTATTCAGTGCAAACCTCCAGCTGCCAAAGCAAAGACAAAAATGGAAATAATGCTGGCTAGGGCAATGGGGAAGTTTATCTGGGGTGGGGGTGCTGGCCCATCAAACTCCATCTCCCTTCAAACTAACTGTCTCATAACATTATTTGTTGAATAAGGCCATGTCCTGTCCAACTTTTGAGATCCCTGCTAGGCTTTCATCTGAAATTCTGGAACTGCAAACCATGAAATAGTGATGTGTGAACTGTACTGTTTAAATTAGCAGTGCAGTTATGTGTGCCTGTGAGCCACCAAAACACAGCTGACTCATGGTGTTAGTGGAAAGTTTTCAAGGCAAGAGATGTTCAGAGGCAGTTTGTCATTATCTGTCTCTGCAAGGGCTGAGAGAGCTCTGAGAGAACTATGGCTCCGATTTATGTTGTAGACTTCATATGGCGGAGTGGGGAATTGAATCTAGATCTCCAGATTATACCACTACACCACACTGGCTCTGCCATACTACACCACACTGGCTCCATAGCAGTTCAGTTACATGTCAGTTAAGCAAGGATTGCTTTATCACCCACTGATTGTATGGAAGAGGCAGTATAAATAGTTGCAGAACTGAGTCTGAATGATCAAAAGAAGACAAACTGTACAGGGGTGTCAAACTCATGTTACATGAGGCAGTTATGACATAAATGTGACTTGGTCAGGCGGGCCCTGTGGAGAGGGGTGGCTGCCTCAGCTGGCTGCAGAATGACACGAGGGGAGGGGTGCCTGGATTGGTAAACCTGCAGCGGGATGTGGTGGCTGCCTTGAGAGGGCTTATCAGTCCCATGACCCAGCTGAGACAACACCCACCCTTTACTCCCAATTTGGTCAGATTGGGAGTTGGGGGGGGGGGTTGCCTCATGGGCCTGATGTCCCCTCAAAGGACCAGATCTGACCCCTGGCCTTTATTGTAACTGAACTATGAACATTATTATAGACAGTTTTTAAAATAAAAAAACCTTCCTCTCCCCACCTCATACTTTATTTGCTTATATGCCTATAGCAGTGATGGTGAACCTTTTTGAGTGCCCAAATTGCAACCCAAACCCCACTTATTTATCGCAAAGTGCCAACCCGGCAATTTAACCTGAATGCTGAGTTTTTAGTTTAGGAAAAACCGGTTGGCTCCCTCTTCCTCCGCTCCAGCCGTTCGAGCAGGGGCCAGCCTGCTGTAGCCTCCAGGAAGTCCCACGTGCACCGCTCTGTGCCTCTGTGCCTCTCTGCCATTTCTGCCTCCTCTGTGCCCCCACCCCCGGGCAGCAGCCACCCGGAGCACAGGCACCAGGCCTGCCAGAAGAGTCCTCCCTGCTCACCGCAATGCACGCACATCATGCTCAGTGACCCTGGCCAGCCTAGATGTGTGTGTGTGTGTGGGGGGTGATTTTCCACCACCACCACCCCCCCCGCAACGAACTCTGTGTGTATGTGCCCACAGAGAGGGCTCCGAGTGCCATCTCTGGCACCCGTGCCATAGGTTCGCCATCACTGGCCTATACCTTTCCTGTAAGTTTAAAATAAAGAGCTATCTAATTACTGTGCCTCTAATTAATTAATGGATTATGGCAGTGCACAGCTTAAACCATATGGCATCTAATATCTACAGAGAGAATGATGAAAGGCAAAAACAGCAGGGTGGTAACTACAGACTTTAGACAAGTGTGTTAAAATGAATGTGTGGCTTAGTCATGCTGGAGGGTTTATGGTTCAGGATTTCCTGCTGTCTCTTTATAGCTTCTGGTATCAATAGTACTCTCTATGTGCAAGTCACAGGCATGCACATTGGTCTAGAGTTGAACATTTTCTTTCCACTTTACTTCTATACTTCTTTGAGAGAACTCGGCATCTCCCTTGTAGGGAATGACAGGTCTGTATGAGCTTAGTTTTATGTAATGTTACAGTCATAGGGGATCTCAGTCTATTGGAGGTACCTTTTTTCTTTCCCCTGGTAGAGGGTGATTTACAAACAATCTTAGGGCCTTTCCCCACTTACCTTCTGCTGCATGCTACCCAGGCCAAGTAGTGCGGGGTCCCGGGGCACTCCACTGTCGCACCCCCTCAGCATGCGTCATTCCTGGCGCTGGAGAAAACGGCACCTTTTGACGACCCCGCACAGAGCACGGGGTCATGAGGAAGCCAGGACGCGCGCCAGAAATGATGTGCGCAGTGAGTAGTGCGCAGCGACGGTGGTAGAGGGAAAAGTAGGGAAAGGCCCTTAGTCAATCTTTCCCATTCGACAGACTGGCCTTATTTCATACAGTTTGATATATCTGCAAATTTGGAATGAAATGCTGCCCAGTTCACAGAACTGCAGACCATTAACCAAAACAAACAATACTTGTATGTTCCTTATGCAAATAGGAACAATTTAATTTAAATCACAGATATACTGCAACCACATTTGTACTATTGAGTATTAAATGTTATAAAAATGGTAAGCTGATCTCTCCATGAAAAATGTTGACCATCATTCCAGGTGCTTATTTTTACATTGACACAGGCTGCACGTATAACAGCATTTTAATGGTATTGTTATGACTAGATGTGAAACTCCCTTAAACTGAGTCAGATACACAAATGAGGAAAGGAAGGATGTTCCCAATATCTTACCATGGAGGACACCGTAAACTCTCAATGGCCTGAGCAGACAAAGGTCTTCTCCTCCTGTAAGCAACTTTTAACTGCTCTCAGCTATTCATGTATGTTTAAGCATCTTCAGTTATAATCAAAGAAGTATTTTTAGAGAATGTCCCTTTGGAGGAGGTTCAGTTTATATCATCGTAGTTTTCTGCATGCCTGAGGAGTCCTGCCTGGATAGACAACAATCGTATCCATCTGCATTTATTACATTCACCATTTGAATCAGCCACCCACTTTGCTATAAATGCATGACTGTCAATTGTTAATTACTTCCAAACTGTTTGCATTCAGAGCAATTAACATGTGCATGTTCTCACTGCAGCCTTCTGAGCATTGCAGTTTATTTCATTACTCAGCTTTTTTTAAAAAAAGCATGTCAAGCACATGAACTGTACACAAAAGGAATGGACACCTTGCATGTGAAGAACCAGCATGGTGTAGTGGTTAAGAACAGGTAGATTCTAATCTGGAGAACCAGGTTTAATTCCCCACTGCTCCACCTGAGTGGCAGAGGCTTATCTGGTGAACCAGATGTGTTTCCACATTCGTGTATTCTGGCAGGGTGTCCTTGGGGTAGTCAAAGTTCTTTGGAACTCTTTCAACCCCACCTACCTCACAAGGTGTCTGTTGTGGGGAAAGGAAGGGAAAGGAGTTTGTCAGCCATCTTGAGTCTTCTTACAGGAGAGAAATGTGGGGTAGAAATCCAAACTCTTCTTCTTCTTCTGAAACTCATAGTGACAACTACAGTAAAAGTATTCTGAGGTTGCTCCTTGTGGACCTGCTGCTGAAAAGGCCCTCTCTCATATTCCCACCAAGTGAGCTTCTTGGGTTGATAGGATAGCCAGGAAAGTCTCTGACTGTGTGATCCTAATTCCCAAGCAGAAATATATAGGAGACAACGGTACCATGCCAAGAAGGGTTTAAAGGACAAAACCAACACCATGAACTGGGATAGGAAGTGGATTGGTAGCCAGAGCAATTGCTGTAATATCAGAGTCACATGCTTGTGATAGCTGAGCCTGATCAGCAGTCTAGTTGCAGCTTCCAAATGCTCTTCAAGGGTAGTACCAAGTACAACCCATTGCAGTAGTCCAGTCTACATGTAATTAAGGCATGGATTGCAGCAGCTACATCAGACTGAACCAGGAACGGATGCAGATGCTGTAGCAGCTCAAAGTATTCTGAACCACCCCAGCCACCTGGTTTTCCAAGGCAACGGCTGCACTGAATAGAACTCCCAAGCTGCAAATTTAGCTTTTAAAATGCAGTATAATCCCATCCAAGACAGGAGGGGTTTCAAGTCTGCCTTTCTGTTAACCCAGTGAAACTCTGTCTTGTCAGAATTAAGTTTCAGTTTGTTTATTTTCATCCGATTCATTAGGTAGATTACTCAAGTTACTGCTAATGGGGTGAGCTTTGGCCAAAATAAGTTAGTTTGAAATATGTAATTACTGTTACAAATAACCATTGCTTCTGACTTAATTCCTCTCTGACTTTTTCATTTCATAGAATCAGGACAAAGCTTAAATTGAACGTCTGAAGTAGATTCTATTCCCCAAAATCGTAGGCTAGAATGTTACTGTGCCCCAGAACTTCCTATTTAATTCTAAAACTTTGCTGAAACATGGGTTGGATAAAGATCTGATTTGTAATGGAACTGTGCTGTCAGCAGTCTCTAGATTGCATACCTCATATTTAAGGACTTTTCTTATCCCAACTGCTGGACTCAAAATATTTTCAGGTTAATTTGAAAAATATACAACTTTATTCTCTGTATAGCATTACAGCTTTTGTTATTTGGAGAAGACATATCAGCAACTTTTTATTCTGCCTTAACAATCTACTAAGTTATGTTTGGGTGCTGTGTGGTTTCCGGGCTGTATGGCCGTGTTCTAGCAGCATTCTCTCCTGACGTTTCGCCTGCATCTGTGGCTGGCATCTTCAGAGGATCTGATGTTGGGAATGCAAGTGGAGTATATATATCTGTTGGAGTGTCTAGGGTGGGTGGAGAAACATTGTCTGTGAGTAACAAAGAAGGCAACCAGGTCAATAGTTGAGGGCATCTGAATAGAAGTATGAGTAACAATGAAGACTATAGCATGGGAGTAACAATGGAGATAGCAAGGTCACTGGTGGGAGCATATACTAAATTATGTATTTATATACTAAGTTATGTATTTATTTCTCAGGGCCTGTTGCTGGTAAACCTATTCATCATCAAACTACAGCATTTAAAGTTGTAGCCTATGGCTTGAACTGCTTGCAAGCTGACAATCTATGATAGAACTGGCCTCTTGAATTTGCGATAGGAGAGAGATCTGCTAGGATTTCAATCTGATTTGAAAAGAGCAGGCTTTGGTCACCTACTTCCACTTGGCATTTTTTAAAGCACTGTCTAGCAGGAGGTTGGTATAATGTCGTATCTGTTTAATAGCCTCTATTCTGTGCATGTTTAATCTGGGCTAATTTAGGAACTGCCTGACAGTGAAATTCCAATTTAGAATTGGTTTAATACAGGAAGTCAGATTAATGAGTCTGAAGGCAGCAAATAGCTCTTCACAGAGGGATGGAAGTTGTGGCGCTTGCCTGAGAGAAGGGAAATAGGATTCAACCAATCTTTTGTAAGTTGGCCACAACAAAACACCGAACACACACCTGGGCAAGACACCATGCACAAAGCTGTTTTTAAGAAACTGCTTCCCTTGTAGTTGCATCAGTTTTTGCCACAGCAGTGGTCTTTTCTGCACAGCAGAAATATAACATCTTGAGGAGGTTATAAAAATCATTTTGGGGAAGAATTTTGCACAGCTCTGTCCACTAAAGTGTCTGCAGGACATTTTATTACTCTCAACCTGGATTTTTCAAAAAACGCTAAACCAGTGATCTTTTTTCCTCAACCTGGGTTGAGGACATCTGCTGCTTGCTGAGCGAACAAAAGCAGGTAGGAGATGCTTTATTTCTTCCACCTCTCCTCTCCCCAGCTCTTATTTTCATTGCCACCTGAGGGTGGTACCACTACTGCTCAGAGTCCCAAACCCAAAATAACGACACAACATTCTTGACTGTGGGTTAAAATTCTGGCCATAGCCAAACCATTTTATTGACAAAAGATGAAAAGAAGCGTGAGGCACAGCATGGGATCTGATCTGAACACTATGCTGCCCGAATGCTGTCCCCCAGTGAAACCTTCCTCCAACCCGCCTGTTGGAGGAAATAGATAATCTTGCGCAGTACCAGTGGAACCCAGCCAGGCGGAAGGCCACTTTCTGGAGATCCATTTTGTGCAGTGCAGCGAACATGGAACTCAGCTGGGGGGTAGGCCACTTTCTGAGGAACCACTTTACCACTAAGAGGTGCAAGCCACGGTAGCCGACCCCTGGGCGTCCTGACCCATGGCTTGCTCCACTCCAAACCTCTTAAGGATGTACCACCAAAGAGGGTTAGCACCGCAGCTCCCTCACCAACAGACCAGTTCCCATGCGCCAACTGCCGGCTTAATTATGGCATCAGACATTAACACTGTACAACGGGGTGAGGTAGGTGGAAAACTTGATGTGGCTCCATTGAGGAAGGAGGGGCCAGTAGAAGTTTTATGAGGCTCCCGCCCGCCCCTCCTTCTGATGTCCTAATACTGTGCCGGCCTCATGACGTGGATGCCCATAATGGGCATGGCTGCTGCATGCCTTCCGCCCTACTGAGGGCAGGCAAGGCGAGGCCTATTGGCAGTCCCCTTCCTGGGCAGCAATGACAGGGCCCTGTGAGTCAGGGCTGCTTTTTTTGCACAGGAGCATCTGTCATTTGGTGAAGGTTTCCTATGGAGGTTGCCTCTGCTTGCAGCTCATCTATTTGCTATTTCACCATAAAAAGTCGATGAATACAGTTTTGTTTTGCCTGATGATCCTGCGGACGTGTCGCTTTTCCTTTTGTTTTGTTTTGAGGGAGCTGTCTGCAAAGCTACATAGACGCAACTAGAGAAGCTGCAATATGTGTATATTTGTGGTGTTGTAGCTTCACAGACATCCCCCTCAAAACCAAAACAAAAAAAGGAAAAAAACACATGTGCAGGATCACCAGGCAAAACAAACTGTATTTATAAACTTTTTACAGTGAACCCTATCTTGGTGGAGCTGCAAGCAGAGGAAACCTTCATGGAAAACCTTCACTAAAAAGCAGAGACAGGAGAATCTCTGCAGAAGCACACAAAATGGTGGGCTCAACTATGAAATTGACAAGAGATCCATTGGCCAGCAGGTGGGAAGAAAGAACTATTTTGGCTGACAATGCTTCTGTTCTCTGCTCAGAGTGAACACTAAAAACCAAAACATATCTTTTTAAAATGTCTGCAGGACATCTTATTTTTGCTGTGTGGAAAGGATCACTGTGACTACCCTCTAGCAAAGAAAAAAGTAATGCTGCCTCCATCTGGAAGGCATTTCATAGCAAATAGTTATGATGAGTTGCACCCAAAGAATATGACAGTGTTGTGGTGGTTACAAGTGGAACCTAGAATATATGGACTACTCCTGAAAGAGATGGAGCACATAGCATATCTTTAATAGCAAATGGCAATTAAAAATAATTTTTAAGTGGCATCTCCTCTAATCAGGTGGAATGATAAAGAATTCATATAGGAGGGTTTGGGATGGAAACAGAAGTCAGGAAGACTGCAACTGGTGCTTTGAGCTTCTAACCTACCCCTCCACTCAAACTGCAAACAAAATCTTTCCCACACTTGTTTCATTTTTGTGGTGTGTTTATGTGGCTTGATTTCAAATAATGTAGAATGAAAAATCTTCATGGCTCATGAAGCCAGGGCTTTTGAAAACTGAGATCCACAAAGTGCTGAAAATACCATTTGACAGCTAGTTCTTAAGTCATGTGGCCATGTGAAATGAACACAGCCTTCTATGCAACAATCCCAGGCACATCGGAAACCCCAAAAACATAGGCCATGAGAACCCAGCAATAGAAGGCTCTGAATGCTGGGGCTGTGTGTGAATTTTGGCAGGTACTTTAGAATATATGTCTACAGCTGGTAGGTCAGGATGCATATGTGAGCTGCCCTTGACCTGCAGTGGTTATAATAGCAGCATTTCCATCATAATTTCCTTTGCTGTGGTTTGTTTGGTTTTAAACAATGCAATGGCAGTTGGTGATCAAAGGTGTGTGCTGAATCTGAAAACCTTAAAATCTTGCTTTGTTTGTTTGCTTCATTTCTAATATGTTGTTTTTTGCTGAAACTCAAGGTGGATTAGAAAATACTTTTTTAAAAATCAAATCAGGCAGCATAAGATATCCAATAAACAATATAGCATGACTAGGATTACAGAATTAGCAAACACTGCAAGCAGAATATTATCTAAGGCATGACATGTCGTAATGCAGGAAGTCCAGTTACAGTGAGAACTGATGTGGTATAATGGTTTTACAGGACTGAGGAAACATTGGTTCAGACCCTCTTTCCCTCTTTAAGCTAGAAGTGCACATGGTGTAACATCATTTCTGAGGAAACCCTGGAAATGACAACACAGTGGTGTAGGAATTGCTGGAAGCTATATGGTTTTACTATAGTTTCTGGCAATTTGTAGAACAACATGACATCACTTCCAGTTTTTCCTGACCCAGAAGTGAAGTCATGGCACATGCAACGCTGGCCTCCCCGTGTCCCTATCCTCCAAGCTTCCACCAATTCCCAGGAAACCCTAATAAAGATATGCCATTCTGAGGAAAGTTCTGTGAAGAACAGCCTCGTTGTTTTAGTCATATTTTACTATTATCTAAGAGTTGCATAGAGTTGTACAATTTGCAGGGCACTGTAGCAGCCAGACGCTGGCAGATTTGCCCCACCACCAGCTGTTCCAGAGAGAATATTTATGCCAGTGGAAGCCTTTGCCACATCCAGAGGGGGATTTACCTTCCCTGGATTACACTGTCCAACTGTGCACATGTTAAGACCCATCAAGTCTTTGTAAACAGAACCCTGTGGCTCCCTGGTTCAATTCAGGCCCATGGTGTATATCTGAGGGAGTTAACTCTTTTCTTGTTTCATTTTCCCAATCTGATATGGTCCCATGGAGTTGTTAGGTGTGGGGCAAAGATAAAGGCACCACAGGAGTACTTTTATGCACTTGCTGCAGTACAAAAAAAATTGAAGCTCTACAGGATCTTTGCAGTTCCAAAAATGGCACTGGTGGAAAGAGTAAGAGTAAGACCTTTGTAGGGATTATGCATGTCATTAGGGTCCCGGTAAAAAACAGTTCTCCGGTAGACGTGGGAAGTCTGCGATGGGTTCTCCTGTTGTCTGCTACCAGGAGGCAGGATCTTCTTAAAAGAATTGCTTCCCGTTGACCCCTCGTCCGGGTTAAGATCCCCAGTTGACTTCCTGCCTCTACAGGAGAGCAAGGTTTTTAGCAGAGCTCCTCTTTTTTCTTCAAGAGCTCTCGGTTTTAGCTTCCCTTATTCTTCTATCCTACTGTGCGTTCGTTTCCCTCCCTTCCCTCCCTTCCCAGCTGAAACTAATTACGAGGAGGGCTTTCCTTGCCCAGCTGACGTTTCAAGGAGCTGCTTAACGCCTCCCGCTCGGGGGCTGAAACGCAGCGCCTCTTCAAAGCGCCGCCTCGGTTTTTTGGCATGCTGCCAGACCTGCGCACTGACAGCGTACCGGCGATCCGCAGCCAGCCCAGCTTTTTTTTGGCGCTGTAAACACTGGACGGGCTTCATTTACCTGAACGCCAGTTTTTTTTCCCTCTGCCAAGAAATCTCTACCGCTCTCACAGAGCTGATTCTGAGATTTTCATCAGCCTAGCGGGCGGCAACTATGGCGGCCGGCCGGTTTTCCCCTGAAAGGGAACCTTTACCGCTGATACTATTAAAGCGGAGTCCCACCTTCGGGCTTCTGCAGCCAGAGCTTCCTTCCACTCAGTCCGAGACCGGCAGGGAATGCTCCGTCCAGCAGAGGCGCCCAACCCGCTTAAGTCCAGCCGTCTACTGTCCAAATCCAGAAGCTCTTAAATCGGGTGGACCAACAACCCCAAGCGCGCTTGAGGGCACAGTCCTAAAAAGCGCTGTGCAGAGACCCTGGCAAGGTTACCTGCCACTCCAGGGGCGTAAAGGCGACAAGGAAAACGCTTAAGCACATCGAGAGACTGAAGTCACGACAAAGCGCCCTGAACCCATGGCAATGGTAATTGTGCCCCCAGGGAGTGTTGATGTTGGGCAACTTCAAACTCCGGCAAGGTTCCTTTCTAGAGGGAGAGACCAAGGTCAACCTTTCCAGACAACCCAAAACGCGCATGGAGCTCTATTTCTCCCCTGCAATTTGCTAACTTGCTTTATACAACAGCTCCAACATCAGGGCACTTAATTTTATGCCCTTCCCCAACTGTCTCGGCTGGGTCAGTTCAGCCCACTCTAACACAGGAATCCACAGAGAGCTAAGCAGGCATTAGTGAGGGGAGGTGTGTAGAAGAAGAGGAAAAGTTCTCTGACACAGAAGACAGCCAGATCCCAGAACTCCAGTGAGCAAACCCCTAGGTTTTTTCAAGGTTAGAAGACCTTCCATCTCTGATCTCTAGAACTATCTCTGCCCTGGACTCTCCAAGATTCTGCAGAAGCAGAAGAGGTTCTCCTAATCCCTCAACAACTCAAACTTATCAAAGGCAGACCCTAAGGGAAACTTCCAGGATTATTTCCCATCAGGATGGAAAGACGGACAAGCTCGCGGAGTGCTTTCCCATTCCAGAGAGGCTTTTTTGAAAGAGAGAATTAGGAAAGAGTGGGCAAAATCCCACATCCAGCAAAAACCCACCTCCCTCTTAGCTAAGAAACTCTACGGCTTCCTCCCTAATTTCTTACGTTCACAAATCCCTCGCAGGTCCCTCTGGTAGACGACTCTGTCGCTAGCCTATCCAATCAGGTAGCCTAGTTTTCCAGGAGATGGAGACGGGATCCATTAAAAGATACTCCAAGACAGGGAAGGCAGATGTGCACCTCAAAGCGGGCACCACGGTGCTTAGCCATAATCCATGAAGGCACTTCTCCCCATCCTGGGCTACAGTGGCTTGTAGGGCACTCCTGGCCTGTGGCTCAAAAGAATCTCAACAACTCCTTCCCACCAGAGCACAGAGCCATTAAAGAAGGGATTGATAGGGTTAAAATAGGGAGCCTCCCTTCCTAGCGGACTCCACCCTGGATGCCCTGGCGATGGCTAAGCGTGCCAGATCATCGAATCGGCTTCCATTCCGTCTGCTAACCAGACAGACCATCTGGCTACAAGGCTCCTGGAAGCCGGGCCAGCCCGCTTTCTAAGGCAGCCGTCACACGGCTACCACTTCCAGGGAGAGAGAAACTTTTGGCCCAGAACTTGACCACCAAATCCTAGTCAAAGACAAGAAGACGACAGAAAATTACTCCCACGCTTTCTCGTCCGACAGGACAGCTCTTTAACAGGGGTTCAGCAGTTCCTTTTAGATCCCCTTTCGTTCCTTTCGCTCCTTCCCTCGAGCGTGAGAGACAGGAATAGATCCAACTGGCAACAGCAATATCACCTCCAGTGGAGCCTTCTAGAAGGGGATCGCCCCGACCTTTCAGAGAGAGGCGACCGATTCACCAAGGCCGGATAAGACCAACAGACAATGACTGCACTCACATTCCGAATTGGGGAGGCTGCTCCATTTCAGCCAACAATGGGACCTGGCAATCCACAGATGCTTGAGCCAGAGGTAGTTCACTTAGGGCTACACAATAGAATTCTTACACTTCCCCAAAACATCGATTCTTCCCATCCCCACTGGAGCCCCAATTCAAAAAGAAAGAGACACAGAACTTCTTGGGCGCCATACACCACCTACTTTCCAGTACAAAAAACAATGACGTGTAACCTGCTGCTTACAAACCTGCGGGAGTCTACTCCCACTTTTTTCACACGTCAGAAAAATCAGGGGACTGGAGGCAATCCTCAACCTCAATAAATGGAACCAACACATAAGTGGTTCGCCAAAATTCAAGATGGAGACACTTTCGCACCATCCACGGCATCCATCAGGGAAGGAGAATTCTAACCTCACTTTCGACCTCCGCGGGCATACCTCCACGTCCCCATCCACCCAAGACACAGGGAAATTCCTCCGGCCAAGCGTGTGGAGCAGGAACCCTTCAATTCAAGAAGCTTTGCCGTTCGGACTTACATCTGCACCCCGAGTTTTCTCAAAAAATCCCTATTGCCCCCCCATAATCCACTTACGCTTCAACAGGGAATACATCGTCCACCCCTTACTTGGGCCATACATTCCTAGTCGATCAAAACCAAATCCACTGCACTCTGCAGGCGTCCAAGCAGTAACTCCAAACACTTCCAACAATTCGGTTTCCTAATAAACAAGTCCAAAGTTCACTCCGCACCCACCGCGCCGGGATGGAACACCTAGGTGTAATTGTGGACACTGGGTTAAATTCCCTTTTCCTCCCAGGGCAAAGTGCTGAAAATCCAGAAAGAAGTTTCTCAGCTCATCTCCAGCAAACAAATGTCCCTAATGCACCTACTCGGGCATACTAGGTCCAGATGGATAAGCTGACCATCGATGCGTGTCCAATGGGCGAGAATGACATCTTGTGAGAGACCACTGCAAGCCTTTCTCCGCCAGTATCAATGGGACATCACTTACAAAAGCGGGATCAACAAATAGTAATCCCATTCTCATTTGAAAACCAATCTCAGATGGTGGACCAATTCTCTAACCTTTCCCAGGGAAGGTCTTACCTGAATCGAGGAGCGGATCCAGATCTTCACAGATGCCAGCCTGACCCGGCTGGGGGGGAGCCACCTAGGGTCCCCAGATGGTCCAGGGACACTGGTCACAGTCTCAGAAATCACTTCACATCAGTAATCTGCTAGAGACAGCCGCGATTCTCCTAGCTCTCATCCATTTCATGCTGGACCAGATAGTGCACCAGCATTATTAATCACAAACAGACAATAGCTAGCTGCGAGGGGCCACCTACATAAATCATCATCATCAGGGAGGGTCCAGATCGCTGACTCCCACAGAAGGAGAAGCCAACAAGATCATGAACTGGGCCGGTCCAACCTCTCATCTATACAAGCAGAACACATCAAGGGGTCAATTGAACATCCGCGGCCCGATTGGCTCAGCCCGACAGACTCCTGGACAATGCAGAGTGGGACTCTTCTCCGGAGGTCTCTCCAACAATAATGAGCCACTTCCCAGCCCAAAAGATTGTGACCTCTTTGCATCTCAGAACAATTCCCAACTTCAGCCAGTTCATGTCACCAGCTTCTTCTGCAAGACAGCCACCCAGCAACCAACGCGCTCCACGGCCCCTGGCCTCCAGAGACACTTCTTATGCATTCCCACGCATTCCCCTCATCCCAAAATCTGATTTTCCAGGCGCCTGTTCCCGGGAACAGGCAGCATTGGATCCCTAATAGCCCCATACTGGCCCGCAGACCCCTGGTTCTCCACAATACTAGAACTAGCGGTGGGGGAAACCAATTTCCCGCCGTCCAGGCAGGACCTTCTCATTCAGGGACCGGTGCATGGCGCCCGAGTTAGACAGGCTAAGCACCTAAACCGCATACTAGCTGTGAGAGGGAACGGGGTTAGGAGAAGAAAGGCTACGGCTCAGGTCATACAGACCATTCCTAGAAGCTCTAGGCGGTGAATCCACTTCCAGGAATTTATGACTATACATGGAAAGTAGTCTAGATGCGATGGGCCTCCCATTAGACAATTGAATCCCCAAAAGCCTGAACTGGCACACATCCACAGAATTCCTCCAGGGTGGGTTGACAGGGGGGTCTCAAGAGCCTCAACCCTCCTCAGTAGACAACTGGCAGCCCTCCTTTCAACGGTCTGGCTCCAAAATCCAGAACCACAGCTGTTCCAGTTCACTTAGACATCCCTACGGTTCCTAAAAAGGGGTTTCCCAAACACAATCTCCCAAAATTCACAGGTTTCCCTCCTGGAACCTACATGTACAGTGTTATTGGCTCTCACTAGATAGCCCTTTGAACCAATCGTTCAATTCACCTCCGTTGGTTGAGGATGAAACTTCCTATTCCTTGTGGTTCCTTAACATCAGCCAGGAGAGTCTCAGAACTCAGATCCCTCAATATCTCCCCTGACTGTTGCTGTAACAATTCATCCGGACAGGGGTCAACCCCTAAGATCAGACTCCTTCCCTTCCGACTAAAGCCAAGCATCCAACTTTCATTTGAAACAAGAGAAATAGTGCTCCGGTATTTCTACCCCAAACCTTCCAAATGACAGGGAAAAGTTGTGGCATTGAAATTCAGGCGATGCGCCCAGGTCCCTTTAAAGCTGCATTCCTGAGTGCACATTGTGAGGGACATCAGGAAATCCAACGGCCGGCTATCAGCGTGACCCATCCTAGGGCTGGGCGAGACAGATGTCGGGTGCTGCTATAAACAACGCCATCCGCACTCTGCATCTCCGAAGGCCCTACGCCTCCCACTAAACTGTCAGTACCAACCCGGAATTACAGCCCATTTATTCGCTGCTCCGTAAACGCTAGCGGCTGTTAGGCAACTTGAATCCCAGTTGAGGGATATTTTGTAGAGCGGCCATCTGGTCATCCTCATCTACATTAGTTAGGGCATTATAAGTTCGATTGGTTATCCGCAGGGTTCAGGACTACCTTCGGTACCAAGATTCTGGATCCTAGTTAAGGAAAACTGAACTTCCCACCCAGGGGAGCAAGGAACCGCGGCGTTGTAGGTCCCATCGCGAGACTTCCACGTCTACGGGAGAATTAATATTGGTTCACTCTACCGTGAAGAGCCTTTCTCCGGTTAAGGCGTGGAGAGATCTAAACCTCGCTTGGAAACAGTTTTCCATCCAAATCCTGAATTATTCGTCCAGTTACCCCTCAAATGTTAGTGGGTTAGTTGCTCCCCAATGTTAGTGGGTTAGTTTAAAGGTTAAGATTGTTTTTTCTTGAGTGTCGTTTGTTTAAAGACTACATTGGTCAGTTAAGCAACTAGGGGATCTTAATAACTCGGACGTAGGGGAATCAGCGGGAAGCAATTCTTTTAAGAAGATCCTGCCTCCTGGTAGCAGACAACAGGAGAACCCATCGCAGACTTCCCACGCCTAACCGGAGAAAGGCTCTTCACGGTGAGTGAACCAATAGCCGATTTTCCTGATGGCATAGTTAAATTTATACTGATATAGTTGGCTTGCATATTGACACTATACATGTTGTGCAATAAATGCATGCATGTCAGGGTTTTGGCATTCAGATCCTACTCCACCCCTCCACATACTGAGCTTTGGTTGTCTGAATAGAACTTCTTTGACCTGCCAGTAGAGGAGATGGTTTGAAAGCAATTTGTACACATCATATTTAATACTGAATTGGATAGCAACTAATTTTTGAAAGAACTGACTGTCCCAATGCAAACCTAAGCAGCCTTCTGCTTGCACTGTTCATATGATGCACATCTCCCCAGGTGCATCACAATCATCATTCAAGCCCTTCTGCATTAGCTCACTACATTGGGATAAGAACAAAGATTCCATTTATGTCTGGACCTCGGTTCTTACATTTGTTGAAAAATATTTACACACTGCCTTTTTATGCAAAATGTAAAAGATGGCTTACCACAGTTATCAGTTCAAAACAACAACCAACACATTTAGAAGCTAGCAGAATAGAACCTATTACTTGTAACTTGCCTTGCGCCAAGAGAAAAGATAAGGTACAAACATATTTAATAAATAAATAACATCAACAACAGATTAGAGGACACTTTTATAAATGGAATAGGGTTGCAGTATTAACGTCTGGAAAATATAAGACAGTTTTTACTGCATTATTTATTGGATGTATATCCCGTTTTTATGTCATTGCTGCTTAATTCTGTAATCCTCCTTGCATCTGAATGAGAGAGATCAACTAGAAATAAATAAGTAAATAAAACCATTAAAATCCACAAGAAGTCATCAAAAGAGCAACCATTAAACAGTCCAACAAAAAGCAGATAAATTAAGTGACTTTTAGTTCCATGGCTACTGCCAGATCAGGGGCAGTAGCAGAAAAAAGGAAAAGATATCTTAATCAACATACCTTTTTCAACAAAAGCATACTTCATAAATACTAGTAATGTATTGTTACTTTAGTATAATGAACAACACTATCGTCTCCATAGAGGAGGAACTGTCCACATAAGTGCCTGTAACATTCCGTAGCCAGCTCCTTAAAATACCATATGTGCTGATTAAACTTCAATCACACTTAATTGGGGTGTTCAGATTGTTTTATGTGGCTGTCAATTATGCCAAATGCAGTAGGGACATCACTGAGCTGCTCTAAGCTGAAATGCCAAATTCTGCAATTTATTTTAAGAATCCTGACAGCACCTTGTATAATTAAATCCTACCATGTTGATGTTCACTGAAGCTGAAAAGGAGCAGGTAGAAGCTCTGGTTGAAGATGTGTTGGAGAAAAAATTGTAATTAAAAAATTAGTAAATAGCATGGGAATCCTGCATTGTAGTAAGGGGTCATAAAAATGGGATGAATATCACTGTTGGTCATATTGGACTCAGCAATTCCTGGCAAAATCCAGATCCAAGAGAGCCACCTGCCCCTCTGCGTGCAAACTCAGAACAGCTCTGGACTTGCTGCGCCAAACACTGTCAATTAAATTATCCTTCAGAGGATAACCCAGGATAGAATAAAAATGCTTGAGAGAGGGAATAGGTTTACAGAAGCAGACTCTGTTCCTGAAAAGTGTTTGTTTACCTGAATAAAGCCAGCATGTATGCATACAGGGTTCTTTTTCCATGATCAGGAACCCCAAGAAGGCAGCTGAATGTGCCAAATGAATATACATCAAGCAAGAGCAAAATCTGCTGCTCCGATCCCCTTTTTCCATTTGAGCTCATTTTACCTCAGTTGTCTTGCGTATGGCAGCTCTTCTAGTGTGAACAAGTCACTTGGAGGTTGGATAGCTAATAGATCAAGTTCTTCTTCCTCCTAGCAATAGTAGTCCTTTGGTCAAAATAACTAAGGACCAATATGTCTGTGTTGACTACTTTAATTCAGGATGTCCCAAATGCACTCATAAAGGTAAAGGAGCAAGAACTGGGTCATTATTGACCCATGGGGTGACAGAACATAATTACTTAGCAGATTATGTTTATGGGGTGGTTTCCTGTTGCCTTCCCCATTCATCTATGCTTTGCTCCAGCAAGTGGGCAATCATTTTACCAACCTCAGAAGAATGGAAGGCTGAATCAGCCTTGAGCTGGCTACCTGAAACTGACTTCTGGTGGTTAAACTCAAGTTGTGAGTAGAGCTTTTGACTGCAGTACTGCAACTTACCACTTGCACCATGGGGCTGTTAAATGCAATTTTTAAAGGATGGTTAAGGCTTGGTAACAAAGCTGAACTACTTATTACTGATTTTGGAACAAGGCAGCTCACATACCTGTACAAAGGAAGAAACACTATTGAAATGTAGGTGAGACCATATCCTGTTCTGCTGAGTTGGTAACTTAGTATGACTTCAGACTATGTAGAAAAAAACATTCCCCGTAAAATAAAAAATAAATGCAACAGAGAAGTGTTCTAGCCTAACCTTATCACTGAACCTAACTAGTTTTCTACACAAAGGGTTTTTAAACAATATGTGCATTTGGTCAAGTAAGCCCACACCTGCAGTCTGAAGCAGAATAATTTACTTATTTATACAATTTTTATGCTGCCTTTCTAGAAAACTTGCTTGAGATGGTCTATAACTATATGACAGATATAGATTTACTGCTTCTTTGAGAAGTTGTTTTGAGCCTTATCAAGGAGAAATCACTTGCTGGAGAAGCAAGCACAACCTCTATTTTATGAAGCCCCTAGAAGTTACCCAGTTTGCTACTGTGCAGCTGTGTGAAGATAATCTAATAAAGATATTACCAAATTTCATGATGACAATGTTTTAAATTGAAAATCACTGTGATTTACCCTCTTGAAACAAAACCAGTCACCTTTTTCACTAATCATACCAACAAAATGCAATAGAACTATTAGCATTATTTCTGAATTAAGAACTAAGCATATTGGCAATACAAATGGAGAAAATGAAAACCCAAAGAAATTCAGAAAGGATCCATTTGTATAGTTTGAGACTGTAATGCTCCTTGCAAGCAACAAGCTATTCCAAAAGCAGTATCTGTCAAAAGGCTATTGAAACTAGATTTAACCTCAGCTGTCCAATCATTTCTGCATGGGCCCCAGGAGCACTGGAGCGCTGGTGTATATGACACTGGCACCGGCCTGGGGCCATTCACACACTTGTGTGCTAGTGGACTTGGTGCTGCTGCGCCCCAGTTTTTAACACTTACCCCCTCTTCCTGTGATGGCCCATGCAAGAAACAGCCTATGAGTGTTTGTAGCAGTTTGGTGAGTCTTTAGGCAGAGATCCCATGCAAGCATAACATATGCATCTTTGTAAGGCATTGTGGGACAGATAAATCACATGACAGTGGGTCAAGCATGGTTATCGTCATCATTTCAATTACCAGGTGCTCGGGAACAGCAGCAGCAGAAGGCCATTGCTTTCACCTCCTGCATGTGAGCTCCCTAAGGCACCTGGTGGAACACTGCGAGTAGCAGAGTGCTGGACTAGATGGACTCTGGTCTGATCCAGCAGGCTAGTTCTTAAGTTCTTATGTTCTTAGCAGTCACAGACAAACCACTTGGATGATTTATTACAACTTTGTTGGGTCATTTCAAACTGTTTTAAAGACAGTGTTTTAGAAGAGTTTTCTCGATAACTCATTTATTTTGAGGTTTAGTTTGGTCACCCTAAACTAGGATAAGAAAGGGATAATGAAGAGAAAAATCAGAAGTGTTCAGGGGCACTGAGTAACTCAGTGCACCAGCCAATAAGTGGAAAGATTCCAGTGTGCACAGAAACCTCAGATTGATTATTGGGGATCAACTGATCCCTCCAAGGTCTCACCCCTAAACCCCTCCAATCAACATGAAACATCTTTAGCTCCCCATGCAAGGCATCCTAAACTGTCATTTTGTCCTTTATGGTGTCTGTGCCCCCATGGGGTTTTTCTGCCTATATATAATTGGCTGTCTTTTGAATAATCCCCTCCACAAGTAACTTGTGAGTTACTAACAATTGTTGTAGGTCACCACGAAAGTTTTCAGCTCTTCTTTTCTAATATTTATACCCCATCTCATCTCCTTAGATTTTACGCAGGTAACAAACAACAAAAAGTTGCATGGACAAAAAAGTACATTTCTTTCTTTGCTTTATGAACAGCTTATCTTTCTCACTGAGACTCAAGATAGGTTACAAAATCTAAAAAACAATCCAATCAGACGGCATTAAGACATCCAATAAAAATGCAACTGGACTAGGACTACAGAATTAGAGAACAAAGCAAACAGAAAATGTCGAAGGCATCCAAGACACATCATAATGCAGAAAATGGACTGCTAAAATAGAAGATAACATAATACAAGACCAGTGATACATACAGCAAACACAGTAACGGACTACATTCCTATTCTTTTAAAAAAGTGTCTTCATGAGCAATTCCACTATACATTGTTCTAATCCCTTTAGAAAAATGACCTCCTGAACATTTCTGTTTTGCACGTTCTGTGAAATGACAGGAATGTGGGGCCTCCCTAATCTCCTCAGGTAGGTTGTTCCATAAGGTGTGAGTCATAACAGAGAATGCCACTTCCATTCTCACTCCTTTGCCCCCCAGATGATTTTGTTCAGATGAGTGAAGCTCACCGAATGGAAACTGGTAACTGATGAAATTAAAAACAGCACACAGATTTAAAAACAAATCCAGACCTGCCAAATGCCCTCTAAAATAAAACTGTCTTACATGTCTTCCTGGGGGCTGCAAGCAAAGGCAATCTCTGCATCCACTCTGGTAAGCCTTCCAGAGAACTGATCACATCTTCCAAAAGAAGAGGAGGAGAAGTTTGAATTTGTACCCACTTTTCTCAACCTTAAGGAGTCTCAAAGTAGCTTACAAACTCCTTCTCTTTCTTTCCCCACTACAGACGCCTTGCGAGGTTGGTGGGGCTAAGAAATTTCAGACAGAACTGTGACTAGCCCAAGGTCACCCAGAGGTCACCCAGGTCACCCAGAGGACTAGCCCAAGGTCACCCATGTGGAAGAGCAGGAAAACAAATCTAGTTCACCAGATAAGAGTCCCCCACTCATATGAAGAAGTAGGGAATCAAACCTGGTCCTCCAGATTAGAGTCCACCACTCTTAACTACTATACAACCACTCTTAACTATACTATACAGTTCGCATAACACCATATGGACAATGTTAAGAGTGGGCACCAGAAGAAGGCAGTCTGAAGAATGTAGCTGGCACACAGTATTCTGAGAAGTACAGTTTGATAAATTTGAGCCTTGTTTGTGTTATGCTGCTATTGCTGCAAGCACAGAGCTGAGTGCTTGCAAAATGAAACTGCAGATATATATACTTCAAGTCCAAAGCAGCCAGAAGGTACTATACTAGCAGCTCAATTCTTTATTTATACCCATGCATGATAAGGAAACATACAAAAATGATGGAATCCCCACAGTAGCTTCAAAACCTTGTTTCATCTGTAACTGCATCTGTAAATATGGATAAATATTTGCCATTCTGTGGTTTTATGGGTATTGGTTTGTGTCTATATTTGTGTGTGTGTATGTGTGACTCACTTTGAGTTCAAACTCTGCACAGGATTGCACTGTTATTTACCCAATCAATGTACAAGATATATGTACCTACAGTTCATTATCCCTTGTCCTGGTGACCTGCTAGTCTGATTGCACAAGTATTCTGTTTCTTGGTTCTGGTGGGTTTTCCAGGCTGTATCTTCATTACTCATTTGCAAATATTCATTGCTGACTGTCTGGAAGCCTGGAGGTTCAGAAAAATCTATCAAAATCGAGATCTGGCTATGACCAATGTGACCTGTGAACCCCCAGAGTTTCTAAAACATATTCCAGATTGCCCTGTTTCTTTACCCATGTGTGTGGGTTTGTATTAATAAAGGATTTGTTGATGTTCTCCTCCAGGAAGCCAGCCCAGGTGTGTGTGTGTGCCTGGGAAGATGTAAGTGTCTACACTTTGGGTTGAGGGATGTACAAATAAGAATGGTATTCATTTGATTCTTTCTCTTTTTATTTTTTGATATATATTTATGTGTATACACACACACACACACACACACACACGTATAATATGGATGTATTTTAGTTTCCTTGGTTTTACATTGGTTTTGCCTTGCTTGGACAGGGGTTTCTGGGAACAGCCAGGATATGTAATCTGGCCAGCACCCTCCTGCCACTTGCCTGGCAAGTAAACTCATCAACACAAACAAAGGATTTTTGGACTTACAAAATAATAGGATCAGGGTGTCCTGTGGCTGTTGGAAGACGTCACTCTACTTCCCATTGGATTATTTGAACTTTCTACTGACAGGATCTCAAGACCCATTGGATTATTTGAATTTTCCTTTGACAGATTCTCAAGGCACAAACCTCAGGCAAAGAGTGTAGGTGCAGAAGGCATAAGAGTGTAGGTGCAGAAGGCATACCCTGAAAAAGCAAAGGTTTTCTTTTTGCCCCCCATTACTTTCTTTCTGTAATGGGGAGTTGGCAAGAATAATGCAGCTGAGCAAAGAAAAGATGCAGGCCTGAAAGTCTATTCTCTTTCTGTTACTAGGCAAGCTTGATAGTTCAGCAGAATGCCCTTTGTCCAGAGTTATACAGAATGTGCAGATCCAACTGTTTTAAGGCCTTACAGTTCCTAATCAGAGACCTTGAATTTGCCCTTCTCCTAGAGACAGAAGCATAAAGATGTTTAGGCTCTCTTTTTGAGAAGAAGAACAAAAGGCAAAATAGATAGGAAAGAAAGAGGTCCTAGTTCATCTTGCGTCAAAAGATCAGGTGTTCCCACCTTCCAATAAGGGTCTTAGAAAGTTCAATTGTTTTGGGAAGAAGGGAAATCTCCACCTTTCTGTATGACTAAGTGATGATGATGAACTTTGGGGTGTATTCTTTTTACTGCTATTCTGATGTAACCTATAAAAGTAAGAACACATTGTCATCTTGTGTGGTTCCCCTGATGTTGTTTGCCCATTTGTTGGCGTGAATAAAATATTTAACAGATTTTATTCCTTTGTCGGCTTAAGCTTTTTGGCTTAAATATTTTGAACCCTGCTGTAACAAGAGGGTGCAGCCTTTTTCTTTCGGACTTTATCTCATCATCACAAGCAAAAGACTGTCTTCCTCCTCTTTGTTTTTGGTTGTTTTGTATTGTGTTATTGGGGACTGACCCCTCCCTCCCTCCCTCCCTCCTTCCTTCCTTCCTTTTGACTAAAACTGTATAAAAGGTCTGTGCTTTGCTTTGCCCAATGCAGTGCTTACCTGGAAGGAGCTTGAAATCACAATAAAGAACCTCTGCTCTGAAGCCAGCTTGCCTCTGCATTCAGTCATTGCTGCCAAAGCTGAAATCACTCTGAAATCACTTTAATAGTTACCAGAGCAGCTGGTAACACCATCTTGATGCCCACTAGATCCAACCCAAGAGACTGCAGACTGAAAGTTCAATTTCAAGCGATTATTTGGAGCAGCATTGGGGGGATGTTGTGGAAAGGGGCATTTTGGCTGCTTTATATATTGTGCAGATTTGAAGCTCTCTAGAGATATCAGTTCCAGCCTAACCACTGGCTTCAACAAGTGAAGAGAGGAAAGAAAAAATTATGTTGAATTCACCACAAAATTGTACAAAAGTTAGGTGGACCAGAATCACAAAATTAACTCCTGCTGCAATTTCTGCCAGTGGATAATTTCTTCTCCTTGCAGGCCCTTGTGATCTGGTGCATTTTGTAAAAGAGGGTCCCTGCCCCTCAGCAGAGTATGTTGGGAGCACTCAGGGTAAAATAGGAAGGGTGATCAAATGTGCTCCATCAGCTCCTTCCATATACTTTTCAGTAGCATCGAACCCACTATGGTGGGCAAATATAAGGTATGTTGAGGAGGGGGGATATAAACTATTAAGCATGTCAAGAGGTTTTGTTTTAACTCCCACACTTTCTAAAGATTCCTATGCATATGAAGAGCATCAACTTTTAGCACACAGATTTAGTTTGCACAACCACAATGTAAGTTGTGTGTGAGACAGAGATTTTTACTCCCCTCCCCCCCAATGGCATGTGAAAGGAGGGCATCTGTGTAAACATGATTCTTATTGTCTCCATCCGTTCTCACAAAGCTTTTGAGCTCTCCAACCTCTTTCTTCTCTCAGTCTTTTGTAATTCCTCAGCCACCTTATCATTTTAAATCAAATACCAGTAAATTGCTGTTTAGTAACTGTAAACTCCAGTTATTTAATTAATGACATATATAGAACACTTTATGAGAGGGTCAGGAAACAGTAGATTTGTTTCAAGCAGATATGTGTCCTGGACTTGCCCTATGCTTTTTAAACAGATCTTTCTATCATCACATTCCACACTTCTTTCTTTTTTTCTTAGGTAATTCAGCATCCAAAATCTCACTTCCATCTGTTCTGATTTATTCTTTCTAGTATAGAGGCTTCCTGCATGACATTTAAGCAATCACAAAATGAGACTGATTGTAACACTGAGCTGTTCCAAGGCTCTAGTTGCTGAAACACAATAAAAAATATTTGTGTTCATATAATTAGGTAGATGGCTCAACGAAATTCTCACAGCAAACCACATCTTCACATACCTGCTAGGTCAGGGGTCTGCAACCTGCAGCTCTCCAGATGTTCGTGGACTACAATTCCCAACAATTCCCAAATCCTGATAGGTTTTGTAGTCCACGAACATCTGGGAAGTCGCAGGTTGCAGACCTCTGTTCTAGGTTCTTAATAGCCCCAAAACCTCTGGAGAGGCCATTATTCTCAAATAATGAAGGGCCATGGACCATATATATATATAAATGAAAAATATTGTGGAGGTTTTTCTGCATGGAAAAGCAGAATGCCTCTTTAGGAACCTCTGTCAGAGTCACATCACAAAGCACCTGTACAAAACTTAGCTACTCGAAAGAATCTGACCAGTACAGAAGGAGACAATACCTTAGATCTTTGAAGAATAACACCCTAATATGTTGGGACTACTCTTACTGATCATAGGTATTATTGAGCCAAATGGGAAAAGTTCATTAGCATAAAGACACATTTCAGTGAATGAGATGAAATCTTGCACTGTAGTTTGTAATTGTATAATCTGCTAGTGTGACCTGAACAAACCTGTTGCTATTCAGGGACAGCTCAAGGCATTTGGCTGCCCTGGGTGCCATCCTACTCTGCCAAATCAGGCAAGCTCCAGAAGTAGAATTTTTGCAACCTACATTTTAGTCAGGTCAGGCAGAAGTACAGGTGTCTCTTTCTACATCACTCATATTTATTTGATGGTCCAAGTAGCTGCTTGAATCACTTCAGTGGTGAGCTGACCCTGGTTGCCATCCATCAATAAAATACTGGATAAGAACATTTGCCAAAAGTGGACTTACCGGAAGAACCTGTCAACAGTGCCACTGTAAACAGAGTTACACCACTCTACACCTACTGACATTGATGCATGCAGAAGGGTATACCATTCAGTACAAAATGTATACCAGTACAAAATGTATACCAAAAAGGGTATACCAGGGGTAGGGAACCTGCGGCTCTCCAGATGTTCAGGAACTACAATTCCCATCAGCCTCTGTCAGCATGGCCAATTGGCCATGCTGGTAGGGGCTGATGGGAATTGTAGTTCCTGAACATCTGGAGAGCCGCAGGTTCCCTACCCCTGGGGTATACCATTCAGTACAAAACACTTGTACAAAATGAACATCACAACCAGGATCATTAGATTCAGAAACAGTCTCTTTAGAACAGTCACAGGTGCAAAGCATCTCAATGAGAACACAGACATTTTAAGTATGGCAACTACTATCCAGATAATTCTGTGCTAAATATCAAGAAAGACTGTTCCAGCCTGGAAAAGATTGAATGGTGACCTACAGGCAATGTAATGGTTATTGGCAAGGATTTTGTCACTCAGAAGTATTTAAAGCCATCAATTACTGCTTAAAATCATTTTAGTTATTCTAGGTCGACCTTGTTCCATTGAAATTATTTGGCTACCTTTCATTAGTAGTGGTTAAGAGCAGGTGGATTCTAATCTGGGGAACTGGGTTTGATTCCCCACTCCTCCATCTGAGTGGCAGAGTCTTATCTGGTGAACTAGATGTGTTTTCACATTCCTGTATTATGGCTGGGTGACCTTGGGCTAGTCAAAGTTCTTTGGAACTCTCTCAGCCTCACCTACCTCACAAGGTGCCTGTTGTGGGGAGAGGAAGGGAAAGGAGCTTGTAAGCCAACTTGAGTCTCCATACAGGAGAGAAAGGTTGGGTATAAATCCAAACTCCTCTTCTTCTTCTTCAAATCTGAGACTACAAATATAGAATTCAAGAAGGGGGGAATTATTTACAAAACTGCAAATTAATTGAGTGATTTAGTCACAATGTGTAAACTAATAGGACAGGCTTGATCTTTCCCAGTGAGCCAAGCATAATTCTTCAGTAACAAAATATGAGATGTTGGTTTGGCTTCTAATACTGCCACCATGCGGTGCAAAGTTACAACTTGTTAGAATTGTAGCTATGAAGGATCAGACAGCATGCTCAACTTTTACTTGTATGTTCTGATGAAAATTTATTCAAAACTAATAGCGAGAACCATCACTTTGCATGAACAACATTCTGTATGTAATAATATGCTGTTCTATTTCTGTGTTGACCCCACAAATTACGGGATTGTTCAAACACCTCTCAGACTCCAAATAATTATCCAAGGCTGGAATCAACTCATTTTCCTGGATAAGGGTTGTGCTCTTCTGAAGAAAGTGATTGTGTGGGGAATCAGTAAGAAAGTTATACAGAGACAGCTTTAAATCACCATTGAGATTATTTTGACACAGTAGGACTGAGTTTACATTACCGGTCTTGTGTAGATCTGCAAACATGCATTTCTTCACTATTCTGGTTTTTAGCTTTGAAGGTAAACTTATGAATAAAATGGTTTTGTGAAAAAAAATTAATCCAAGAATAAATGGAACATAGTTTGCAACAATTATACTTTGGGATGCTTAGGGGTCTTATATCACACCCTGAGAGATTACAAATCAGAAAGTTCTGTAAAGTAATGAGTTGGTTTATATAATTCTATAAAAACTGGCCACACCAAGATTAGTAGTGTGGCCAGTTTTGTGGCAAAGTTTTGTGGCAAAACTTCTTGGTAAGGAGCTTTGAAACCTAACTTTCCCACGCCCCTTAAAGTTATCTTAGGTAAATTAGGAATGGCATGTATACTTATATAGAATTGAATTCTATGGGATATGGCAGTGTTCTTTTGTATCTATTCAAATGTTTGTTTAAACAGCTCTATGGTGATCAGCTTTTAAATAAAATTCTTAATTAATTCATTGACTGTTTATTGGCTGGGAAATGAAGGGCTTCTTTTTGATTCTGGAACAAACAAATTTCCTTAGAGACTCAATTTCCTTAGAGACTCAGGACTTGAATTATTGTAGGATAACATTCAATCATTCAGAAGCACTGTGATTGAGTGGTTGCTTTAATTCAGTCAAGGAGTTTTTAATCTCCATGTGACTGATTGAAGTAATGTCTCCATAGATGGGATCCAGAAACCACCAAATAGTATAGACAGGTAATAGTCTGCTGGCCCACAAGACTTGGGAAACATCAGAGCTGAAAAAAATCCAATCATTCTCAAGTGTAATTCATTCAATTTTCTGAGTACAAATGATACTGTGCCCCCCCCCAAGTTACATCATTCATGATGTGTCCACGTACAGTCTGAAAGTCACAGATGAAACACTTCTCTTTTATGCAGTCTGAATGTCAATGACATTTCGTTGCATCAACAGATCTCTCACATCCGTAGCACAGTATTAGAAATTCTTTCTTGATGCAGGAAACTGCACTAAGAGATAGTTGTGGTGCTGTGTGGCCGTGGTCTGGTGGATCTTGTTCCTAATGTTTTGCCTGCATTTGTGGCTGGCATCTTCAGAGATGTATCACAGAGGGAAGTCTGTTACACATTGTGTCCAGGGACACTAAGGCCCTTTCCACATGGCCATAAACAGCATCCTAGGGACGGCAAAAACACCATCCCTAGGGAGCTGTTCGCATGGGAGGCGCTGCTGCATCGCAGCAGCGCCGCCCTTGCTCCCCACCAGTGGCGCGAAGACGCTGCATTCGAACCTCACTCCCTGAGCAAGGTTTTTCGGAAGCAGCATCTTCCAAACGCTGCCGTGTGAATAGCAGCGGCTGGAAGGCGCCATTTCCCCCCCTTTCCCGAATGCCTTACCGTCCCCTCTAGCCTCTGCGCAGGCTGCACCGTCTCCCCCCCCCATCGGGACCGTCCATGCGAACGGTCCCGGGAGGGTGCGTCAGTGTCATTTATGCCAACGCATCCCTGCAGCGTGGCCGTGTGGAAACAGCCTAAGAGACATTTCAGCAACATTTCTAAAATTTTGTTAAATCATTTAGTGTAGTATAACAGAGGGCACTTCTCTGTGTATAACGGAAGGCACTTCATTCCATGAGTTGCTGTGACTATACAGCTTTACACTAATGTCCTCATGCACAAATTGTGCAATTCTCTGTATGCAGCCAGAAATGTATTATACACATAAGGACAGAGAATATTGCTCAACCTATATGGCGAACTATTGTGCACAACACAGAGATGTGTGTGATATTTTAATATTCCATTGAAATATATGTAAACAGCTAGGTTATACTTATTACTGAAAACTTCATAGCTGATCAAGGGGACAGCAGGGTAGCTCTGCAGTGGTGCAAATGCTTTGAAGGCAAAAAATCCCTGGCATAATCCCTGGAATCCCCAGTTAAAATGATTTTGGATAGTAGGACTGGGAATTACTTATGCTTGAGACTCTGGAGTGCTGCTGCCAATTACAGTAAGCAGTGGTGGGTTCAGTGAACCAACAGTCACACTCAAAACAAAGCAGGTTTATATATGTTATTTATTTGGCTTTCAGAATAGGACAATTTCATTCTGGCTCAGAAAACAAGTCCAAAATCCACAATGTAAGAGTCTCCTGGAGGATCCATCCTTGCAGAATTTCCCCCATTCTGTTCTGAAGTCTTTGTTGTGTTTTAACAATCCATTGAAAAGCTCATTATTAGGCAAAACAAAATAGGACATGACGCCTCTCTAGAATTTAACCTACCTTTTTCTATTTCTGTATTACACACTTCCCACACTTCTTAGCTAAAGGCATAATCCACCAAGTCACTTGTCTCGCACAAGCTCCATTGAGATTAAGATAAATGAGAGTGGCACAGGAGGCTGAAACATGGGCTTTGTCAAATACATGCCATCATCATATGTGGATCATGTGATGGATTTGGTCAGTTCTATGTTATTATCACTCTAGTTCCCAAATCCCAAAGAATCCCAGCATGGTTATCCTGGATAACCTTGAGTTTCACGTGTTACAGTTTCTGCAGAAAATGCCCCTTTTCCACACATAGATTTTTGCTGAAACATGTCAGATTCTCGTATTCTGACTGGGCTCCATTGTAACCTATGGGAATTTCTGGGGCTGTTTGTAAAGGGCGTATTTTTCAAGATAATGGCATCAAACCTGTTGGGGGCTTCAGGAGACCCTACAGACCCCTACAGATCACCACCCCCCAGAAATTCCCCATAGGCTACAATGGAGCCCAGTCAGGTATAACGTAAGAACCTGGGGGATTTTGAGGATGTTTCTAGGGGGCTCATTTATCAAGGTAAGGGCACCAACCTTGCAAAATGCCTTCAGGAGGCTCCTCTGATAACATAACCCAAGTTTGGTAAGGTTTGGGTTAGGGGATCCAGGGTTATGAGTTCCCAAAGGGAACTCCCCCATCTCCCATTAGAAATAATTGGAAAAAATGGGAGGTGGGAGCTACTCCTTTGGGACCCATAGAACTGGATCCCCTAAACCAAACCTTACCAAATTTGGGTACTGTTATCAGGAAAGTCTCTTGAAGCCACCTGGAAAGTGTGGTGCCTCTACTTTGAACAATAAGTCTCCTACAGATGGAAAATAGGAAAAAAACCAAAATCCTCATAGGTTCAAACAATGCCGAATTATTTCGAGGTTTTTTTTTGGAAACCAAAATATTTTTGGGTTTCCCAAATCAAATATTCAACTTTTTCAAGTTTCCTGATAATTTGGAATCCTGATAAACTCAGACACGAATTTTACTGATTTTTTTCCCTGTTTTGCTCAATACTAGTAGATACTCGTCAAATCACCTCAGCCTAAGCATAGTTCCACAAGTCAGGTCTTTTGTAATGGCTAAATATACGGAAGAGTTCATGGATTGAAAACACAACCAGCAAAAGGAGGCAAAAATAATATTACCACACAACATTCATGAACAAGTAACTCTTGAGTAATTTCTTTGCAAGGAGGTGCATTCTTTGAAAGTATCTTCAACTTTAGAAGAGAGACAGGCAGAAAGAAAGACAATGGGTGCAAAAATCAGGGGGGTTTTCCTATGCATTCTTTGCCTCTCTATAATTCAACACCAGCTGGTCACATGAATGATTTACAAATATATGCATTGTGCAGGTGTCTCCATCTGTGAATCAAGATTGCCTTACAATGTCCATCTGCAGATTTCCATTTCTACAACTTGCTTCTTCCCATTCTCAAGAACCTAAACATTTTACTGCAGCACTGATTCCTATTGCTAAAAGCTGAAAAGGCCTTGAGCACAGTTTTCTTTGTAAACCTTGCGTTGTTAAAAAGAGCATCTGACATTACTCCACAGACAGTCTCTTTGAGTTAAAAAGAGGAAGAGGGAGCAACAGAGAAAGAATCAAGCAAAACAGTAGTTGGTATTCACTGTCATGAACTGCAAAGTCAAGGTTGCCTAGCAACAAAGAGAGAAGGGTGAGCAGCCTAAAAATTAAACTGTGGAATCACTTTCTGAAAGTCCAGTTACTTGCTGGTGTGGATAAGATCCAGCTATTGCAGTATATTATGTAAGAATTGCCTTCCTAAAAATCCATCTAATTCATTATTCCATTCCAACAAGGGGCCATCAACTTCTTCATCATGCCTGTAGAAGTTACCAAATAACACATTATTAGTCTGCCACTATTTGTCCCCAGCAACTGGTATTCACAGATATACTGCTGTAGTGCAAATAAGGTCATCGATGCATTTATTAAACTCAAAACAAATTGGTTCTGGTGGGTTTTCCGGGCTGTGTGGCATGGTCTGGTGGACTTTGTTCCTAACGTTTCTCCTTCATCTGTGGCTGGCATATTCAGAGGTGTATCACAGAGAAAAGTCTGCTTCACACTGTGTCTAAGTGAGAAGGGAAAGTTTAGTGTGGCATATTGTCCATGTCCCAGGGTGGGGAACCAATCATTAAGAATTTGGGTGGAACTTGCTACGCAAAGGTGTGGTTGAGAGCACTGTATTGTGTGTGGGGTTATCAGTCCATTTTTTAAGTACTGGGAGCCAGGCTTTGCTAATTTTTAATGTCTCTTCTTTCTTATTGTAGTTGTCCTGGTGTTTGTGAATTTCAATGGCCTCCCTGTGCAGTCTGACATAGTAAGCTTCTGAATTGTCCAGAATTTCAGTGTTCTCAAATAAAATATTATGTCCAGTTTTGTTTAACACATGTTCTGCAACTACAGATTTTTCAGGATGGTTAAGCCGACAGTGTCTTTCGTGTTCCCTTAATATGGGTCTGAATGCTGCGTTTTGTGATTCCTATGTAGACCTTTCCACAGCTACAGGGTATGCGATATACTCCTGCAGAAGTGAGGGAGTCAATATAACACACTAAACTTTCCCTTCTCAGGTGAAACGTTAAGAACAAAATCCACCAGACCATGGCCACACAGCCTGGAAAACCCACCAGAACCAGTTGAATCTGGCCGTGAAAGCCTTCGACAATACACCAAAACAAATTACTTGATGGGATCCAGGAACCTAGCTACATGTATGGAATATGGTGTGCAAGTTTACACTTGGACAGCTATCAGGGACATAAGTCTGTAAAATGAATTGGTCCTCTTAACGTAAACAATTAGATCCACTGCCTCTCTACATACACCACAGTGAAAATCAGGAGTGCATCAGAAAAAAAGATGGCAGAGAATATTCATGTTCAGTATTAGAGCAATGACTATAACTATAGCAATGACTATAGCAATGACTATAGCAATGACTAGAGTAAAGGACTTTTCAGTCGTTGATGTTATTGTAAATAAGGCTTAAGATTAATACTGATGAGTATGGTATATGCATAACGTGTAATTTGCTCTGTTTATTGCATTAAAATTATTGAAAGATTTTACATTTAAATTGATCCCATTCATTACACTATAGCAGGGTTACAGCTTTGTTGTATTTTTGAAGGCTTTTACGCCAGACTCAACTGGTTGTTGTGGGTTTTTTGGGCTGTTCGTTAGGAACAAGATCTACCAGACCATGGCCACACAGCCTGGAAAGCCCACAATAACCAATTTGTTGTACTTGTTTGACAATAAAAGGGAGCCAACAAGTTTGATCCCCAAAAATGCCCAGCTGTGTCCAGCATTAAACCGAGGGATCAGCTTAGCCAGATCCAATTTTATACTGCTGACTTCACCTCCAAATGTCATGAAGTTCAATCCTGGGCTTGGCCTGGCTGGGTTCAGCTTTGGGCTTTGGAAGGCTGACTGCTGAGCTCAGCCTGGCTGGCCTAGCGTTCAACTCTGTGCCTACCTCCAGACTCCACAAGGATCTTGAAGGCAGCAGGAGGCACATGTTCAGTTCTACAGCTCCTACTGCCTCCTAGACTCCGGTGGAGTCTGCAGCCAGGCATATTTTTGGGGTTGGGATTTAATACTCTGAGATTTTTTTGTGAAAACCCCAAAAGCTGCTATGCAGCATCAGTTTGGATGGGGTTTTTTTTGAAAATTTCTGAATCTAATAAATCAGAACCCCCAAAATATGAATAATATATATGTTTTTGCCCACTCCCACTGAAAACATCACTGGTGTGTATAATCCATAATTTTTCAAATTAGAGAATTGTGGTAAAGGTACTTCTTCAAATCCCTTCAGCAGAGGTGCTGTTATGAAAAAAAATTGCCCATCCCTGGTTTGACAGCCAGCAGATTTGCTCCAAGATAAAATAAAGAGGAAAGGTCAGAACCGAGGCAGGCCACACATTTCCATTTAACTGGGAAAGTGTAGCAGTTTAAAATCTAGAGCTAGTTTAAAATCTGACCAGAGAATTCAGCTATAGTGGGCCAAAATAATTGAGGAACAGAGTGTTCAGTAGTTCCCTGAATGTAAACCTGTTTCATTGAATTTCCTCAGATTTGCTCACAGTTGTTATAGCAATACAGAAGCACTATTACTACTTTAACCATACTTTTCAGACCAACAATTAAAACATTAATAACATCAGGAATACCCTATTGGATCAACCCAAATGTCCACTCAGGCCTGCATAGCAATCAACCAAAGGCATCAGAGAGCTGGGCAGCCCCATCCAAATGGAAGGTGGCTGGCCGTGACTCTGATGCAGCTTCCTGGCAGCATGGGGAATGCAAAGTGCAAAAGTCTCCCTGCCACCAAGAAGCATCAATGGGCTGCAATGGACTTACACTTAAGGATAGTTTAAGTCTGAACTGGAGCCTGCTGGTATAACGCTGGCAAAGACCAGGAGGGAGTTGACTAAGCTTGGCTCCTCCCCTGGCCATGCCCCGGCCTGCCCCTTCCACACTGCCAGCAGGACATTGGCCTGGCATCCAGTGCCCTGCTCCAGCGTGGGAGGGCATGGCAGTCCCCACACGCCAGTGGGATCGCCCCTCCACTGGGGTAAGTGCACAGGGAAGGCGAATTTGCCAGCATAGTGGCACGCTGCTGCCAAGAGCAGATTCATCCCTCTCCTTTTGGATGGGGCTCTTAGAGTGGTAAATTGAAGCCCCTCTCTCCATTTTCCCTAAGTCAGCCAAGACAGGGTTAGATAAGGTACAACATGGATGCAACTTTTAAAAAATGGGACTGATCCAACATGGGCATTTTATTCCCCAGAGCTGGTTCCCTAACATCCACGTTCATCACATGATTACTTAACACTTGGTGACTCACCAAATGCAAATAGCAACAACAAAAAAGGTGACGCCACTAAAAAGGATTTAGTCCAAAGATGCTGTTTATGGTGCTTGATCTGTAATGATAACATGCGTCAAGGGGTGACCAGCGCTTTATTGCACTATGAATGATGAAGCCTAACTAGTTTGACTCACATCTCATAACACTGTAGAAAAAGCAAGAAAGGGGAATGTGTCTCTTTTAAAAAAGGCAGATAGCACTACCAACATGACGGTTTTGTGTCAATGCACTTGCTGCTCTTTTGGTGCAGTGTCTGCTATGCCTCCCACACTGATCCTGCTTGGACTAAAATTTTGACTCAGAATGAATACATAAAGCTACTTTACACTGAGTCAGACTATTGATTTATCAAGGTCAATACTGTCCACTCTGACTGGCAGCTGCTCTCAATGTCTCAGGTGCAGGTTTTTTACATCACCTACTACCTGTGTCTTTTTGTAACTTAAGATGCAGAAGATTGAAAGTGGTACTTTATGCACGCAAAGCAGACATTCTACCATCATGCCACATCACAATAGAGATCAGTGATACGATGCACTATTGGTGACCTTCAGCACAGGGTTCAGTTAAACAACCAGTCTGCTTAAAAAAAACCCAACAACCCTACAATGATATTACTTGATAAACATTTGGCAATGCAGTTGCCAACATTTTTCTTGATAAAATCATTACATTTCACTTTCATTGATGTAACAATTGGTGTAATACAATCTCAGAGAACACAAGGAGATCACCAAAAGCTACAGAGAATGTGGCACGTGAGAGTCAAAAGAAGTTCTGAACAAACCCACGTAGTTGGGCTATCATATTACACATGATCACAGATCGGCTGGGAATATATTCATATTTTAACCCATGGGATAGGAAAGAAACCTCAAGAAAATCCTCAGCACCAGGAATTAAAAAAAAACCTCTCCCAGCACTGTGTAACCAACTTAATGGGACACAGGCAACAGAAATCATTGTTCCAAATGTGCCTACCAATCATCCAAGAATCAGAATGGAGATGGACATTCCCACCAAGTTTTTTTTAAATATAGGCAATGGATGACACTCAGTTCCAGAGTTGGCTCCAGCCAGCTTTATTGCTTGATCTCAGCCAATTCCTTTTTTTATTGCAGTCCCCATCCCAAATAACCTTTCCTTGTGGAAGGCCCCAGGACCCCAGCATAGACTTTTTCGTGGGCAAAGGGAACCCCTTCCTCCTTTTTTCACCAGTGGAAAAAGCTCGCTAGATCCAATCCATTAGGTCTAAATAATTTGAATATTTATATACATTCAAATCACCTAGGGTCAGGCTGCCTATGGCAACTCAAAGCTATTAATTTTTTATTCTCCTGCAAAGTAGCAGAAAGGCTTTCTAATGTCAGATCAGAAAGCAAATACTCTTTTATTAAGTCACCAATTTGCTTAAGAGACAGTATGTCATAAGCCTGTTGTTTTTGCTTATGGAACATTTTTTCTGAAGTTATTCTTGATGGGGGGTGGTGGCTTAAGGCGATCACATCTCTCTCAACTTTTTTGCTCACCTTGGCTCTGCTTGGTAGAATGTTCTGCCTAGTCACCCCTGCCTTTCAGCAACATTCATGGCATTGGGAAAGGAAATCAGGAAGGATCTTTTTAAAGTAACTACAGGCATGTTCTGTACCCCATCATAAAACTGACTCATCCAACACCGAGAAATAATAGTAGTAATGGTCTTTGTCTTTGTCCATTGATTATTTAATCGGGCAACACTAAAGTTCCACAGAGCAAAACATACACTCTAGGGCAAAGCACAAACAATGAATTTCCATTTCTTCCCTTCATACAGCTTCATTAGCATGTTCACTGTGCTCAAGTAGAAAACATTGAGTAAACAAGTCTTGGTACACTGCACCTTCCTTTATATTCAACAGATTCATTACTCCAACAATTTATTCAGACTTCTGCAAAGCTTCAGCAGGAATTCAATTGTGCCATTTTATAGAACTGCAAAATGTAAAGCAGCTCAGTAATTAATAGTCTGGAGGAATTTTAAATATATAGGATTTCCTGGGCAAAGTGTATTCTGCAAATCTAGTTACAGGAGACCAGATGGCTCAACTGAGGATGAGTCATTCTTAAAAAGAAGCTACCCACAAGGGATGAAGTGGATATGTTTGCAGGGCTACTCAGAGTACAATTCTGATTATTTTAGATAGACTATTTGACAGGAACACTGCAACATGGATTCTATTTTTAGTAAGACTTGATGGTTCTATCAAAACTGGATCCGAGCAGCTAACAACTACTTCCAATTCACAGTCTACCCCTTTCTTATTACTACCCTTCTTTATAGTAGGGCGATCCGTTGTGGTCACTAGCACTATCTCTGTATGATCAGAAGGCAAAAATAAGATACACAACACACCAATTCCTTGTACTTCCTATGGCCTGGTCATTATTAAATGTGTGCAGACAATGTAGAACACTATGCAAAGTGAGAAGCAAGTGAGATGAAAGAAGTTGGGCTTCATAAATAGTCCAAGATGTTTTAAGTGAAGAAACCAGTGGCACAGCGAAAGGCTAGAGCTACAGGTGAATCTGGACAGAATTCCTCTAAGATCCTAATACTTAGAGACAAAATTGTGGATAGCTGTAGTGGTCCAAGAAGGGGGTGGGGGAAAATCAAATACAACTTTTTTATTAGGTTCAAAAGATCATCAGGCTGGATGGTACAACAGTGTGAGAGTGAGTGGGGGAAGGGGAGGTCAGATGTCCAGCTGGGCTGCTGACCATACAGTGTTGGGAAGAATCATGACAGTATGATCATAAGCTGGTCGACTCAGAATCCTGCTGAAATCTACTGAGTGAGGTTAACTCCCAGAAAAGCTTTCTTAAGACTGCAGCATGAGAGACCTGAACTGGTTTCTGACTTGTTCCAGGGACTATATGAGCGAGAAACTGTGAAGCTTGCAAAAATATTAAAATACAAACAAGATAAGTAAACAGAAAATAAGCTGCACTCATCAGAGCCAGGGTAGTGACATCTAGGGAGTGCGTGAAGAGTGCAATTTCTTTTTTCTGTTTACTGATGTTATACTGTGTTGATCATATTTTAATTTTTGTAAGTTGCCTTTGGTCTCATTGGGGAGAAAATGCAGGTAATAGTGCCTTAATTAATAAATAAAAGCTATTTGCTGATAAAGTAAAACAAAGTCTTGATTCATTCAAAATATTAGGCAGGCTGTATCTCATTGTTACAGTTATTTCCAATTATACTCAACGTTTGCATTTCAAAGAAGCATTATCTTGGCCTCTCAACAAGTCACATCAGTTGCAAGAAATTAAAAGTCATTCATTTTTATTTAAAACCCGACAAACAAGTTCTTTGCACCTACTGACTGGAATGCGGAGAGGGTAAAAAGGCAATCTATCCCGAGTGAATGCTTCTCTCCTACTTTAAGCCAGCGTTGTTGGACGCTGTCCATGAACAGTTGGTGCTGATCTAATCAGGCCATGAAGAAACAACAGAAATCAGTCCTCTGCCGGACTACTTCATTTGTAACACATTCCAGAGCCAAGCTGCTACAGGAACCATGTAACCAACCCAAACAAAAGAGCTAAGTTCCTTTTGTAATTAAAAAAGGCCCATTACTGAACAGATAGATTTGATTAAATGTTTTGTTTGGAACCAATCGCACTTAAAAAGTAGCATGGGGGAGATACTAAGGATACACTTCCACTCTATGGACCTGTCCATTGCAAAAAAAAGTGTTTAATATTCTAGCCAGACACTTGGCCTTTGCCAAGTTGTAAATCATCTGGAGAGTGGCATATAATTTCATTTGCAATCCCCGCCCTTGTCACAGCATCTCCAAAACACTTCCACTTGGATAATCAGAAGCTGTGATGATACAGGTGCCAGGGAGAGAGTCATTCAGCCTTGAGGGTCTTTATTGCAAGGGGATAACATTGAAAAAGGATTGGAATCCAGCTTGACATAACAGAAGTTGGCAGCAGACCTTTTTTCCACTAGACAATGTGTAGCTTCAAAAGTTGCAGTGACTGAAATGAAAGGGAGAGCTCAACAGCATTGCAAACATCACACAATTGCCTTACAAGACTGACAGGTAAATGCTGAGAAAGACCATTGAATCTGATCCACAGATGACGCAGGAGCAAGTTATAGCTCCCAGCATTCCTCCTGGGTTCCAGAATGAGACCATGGCAGGTGATTCCCAATAGCCAAATGACATTTCAGCTCTGCAAAACCCTGGAGCTTGTACTGGGAAGTTCTTAAGCTAGTATGGTATGAGCACTGGCGGCTTTTCTTCACTGAAGAATCAGGAGTGATTACAGATTGCTTATTAGTGCACACTCCCAAGGGTATCTGGTATGGTTGCTTTCATAACCCAACTACTTCCCAGTGTAAATTTCCTGCCATTAAATTTTAACTTTGCCATATCAATTGCATACTCCATGTCATGACATGATAAATTATCTTCAGACTTCAGTCTGTAGCTGAGTGTGGTAGAACATGCTCTCTTTTTTTGCTAGGGCAAAGTTCTGGATTGTTGTGGGGCAATAAAGAAAGAGGGACCATGGCCCACACCCAGGACTGAGACATTCCTTTTTAGGAAATCAAACTCTGTGCCTTTCAGACCGGAAAGAACCAGATCACCAGCAAACAGAATCCAAACATGGTGGAACCCAGATAGAATCTGACACTATAGAAGGAGGAGCTGTAAGTCAGTGGAACTACATGACAACCCAATTCACATGAATGGCTCAGGGTATGGAATAAATCTCCAAATTACTTCACTGTAAGAAGTCAATGCAACTACTATCTGAACATACAAATCCCAGCGGAACTGACTGAAAGGATGTGTTGGGTAGTTTAATTCCTGTTCAGATCATAAACAGAGGAAGACAGATAATACTGTCCATGAAACTGTACTCTCGTGGGTCAGTGAACCCCCAGGTTCACACAAGAACTGTGTGAAGTCAAAGTGGGGGGTTGCAGTGATGGAAACTGCAGAAATCATCCTCCCCAAACTTTGCCAACTCTTCCCTTGACATTCTCCCACTTCATAAAGCAATCCTGATAGTCAAATTCAGAAAATTTGGAAAAGAAAAAAAAGGTGCTTGAAGCAAGCATGGAAGTAACCTTTTATGTATTTTGATAAAGTTAGGAAGTTGGACATGGTACAGTTTGTTAATCTCAGAGATAGTACAGCTTCCTTGCTTTGCAGGTTAAGTTAAATATTTACCAATCATTTGATCCTTAAAAACCAGCCAATGGGGGCTTTTGCGCCAATCTCTTTGAGCTGTGATTGATGCCCAGGACTTAAACCACAGACACTTTGGTGGGCTTTGTGCAATCTGCTTAACAGTTCAAGCATAATGAAGTCCCTGAAATGCACAAATTTTGACATAGCTTAGCCTTAATTAAACTCTGGTTAATTAAGCTTCTTTAACAAAAGAAGATTAATGTTTAATAATTACACAGTGGCACTGAAGGAAAGCCATCAACCAATATCTATATCCAACAAGAACATCAATGTGAATGTTATTGCTACAGAACTTTTCATATACATGTATGATAGTATGATAAAGCAAGAGGACCGAAATGTTGACCTTTCTTTTATAAGGCTGTGAATTTTAGTTGAGCTACTCTAACAGTGCAAAGATCCATACACCTCTTTACCATGTATTTGAGGAAGGTGCTGAAGGCCTCGAACACCACACAGGTGAAAGAACAGCCCATGGGCATGGCCTTCTTTGCATACCACTGGCTCTGAAACGTAAACCCTTGTAATGAAAAATCATCTGGGTAAATAGGCAGTACACTGACTGAATGTCACATTATGCCAACAATGCCCTGGGGCCACAGAAGCAGATAATGGAGACAGCATAATCTAGGGATGCACAGCGCACCGAGCACAGTTTGGAGTCTATGGTGTCATTAACAGAGGAACCCTTTGTATAGGAAAGGTGGTGAATGAGGAGAAAATCACCGAGGATTTCTTAAGAACAAATCTCACTGGGGAGACCCTCAGGTCCAGTGGGGCTCAGAGAAAGCACTTGACCAGCCCTGCACTCCTTCTCAATTTTGGCTGCCAATATCTGCAGAATGTCCCAAACTGATTTTAAGCCACTACAATCGGTGTCAAAATTGTCCCTCGTATAAGGGATATAGAAACCTTCACTAAAACCAGGGATCCCCAAACTTTTTAAACAGGGGGGCAGTTCACTGTCCCTCAGACTGTTGGAGGGCCGGACTAAAAAAAACTATGAACAAATTCCTATGCACAAATGATTGTAAAATGTTTGATTTCACCTTTCAGCCTTTCTGTCATGGTCTATTTTTAGAACAGTGACCAAAGTATGTCAAGTACAGGGTGGGCTCCAAATATTGTTGGGGAGGCTGTGGAATACCTTCCCCTGTAAAAAAAAAAAAGCAGAACTTTCCCAATGAAGCATGCCATCTAACCCAGGATCAGGTATCTTCCTCCCTAGCAGCGAGCGATTCGCCAGCCTGGCTGATGCCAATGGGAGTGAGGCGGAACAGAAAGCCTGAGAGCAACACATGGAGTAGCCAAGAGGGAAGGGCGGAGCAGGCGTTGCCACATGTAAGGTTTCCAACTCTGGGTCAGAAAATTCATGGAGATTTGGGGTGCCATCATGTAATTGCAATCAACAGCCATTGGGGCCGGTTCCTCCTCTCCCTCGAGCTCCCACTGCACATGAATGGAGCCATCGCAGTCATGCCTGGCGGGCCGGATAAATGCCTTCAGGGGGCCACATTTGGCCCCCGGGTCTTAGTTTGGGGACCCCTGACTAAAACCCTTCAACGAATAGTCCACAGCTGCCCTATCAGGATAAGCTTGAAGCAGGGAGGCAAGCAGAGTGAGACAGACTTGGGTAGCAGCCAGCCGGCACCACCCAGATCCTGCTGGGCAACTAGTGGACAGCAGCGGTTGTAGAGTTAGAGGTGTTTGGCTCCCCCCCATCCCTCCTGGCAGCCCCTGGGTTGGTGGGCTAGGCTCCTTGAAAGGGCTGAATGCTACACTCCTTTCTGCATGATTGTCTGGGATGGGAGCCAAAGCAGAACTCACAGACATGCTCATATCTGCAATGCAGCTGCTGACATTCGCCCTGGTTGAGTTCTCAGTACACAAGCCAGGCGCCGTCCCTTTTAACGGAAATACTGTTTGTCAGGGTCATCATGGGGCATAGAATACAGCTGGGCCATGACCATCCAGATGGGAGGGCAGCAGAAATTAAAGCTGGCCACTGCCGCTCTGCCCTGACTGGCCACATCACTAGCCCACACCAGCCAGATGCACAGCTTTGCCTTCAGTGCACTGTGCAGCCAGGGAAGAGGCTGCCTCCGTGTCTCTCCCCAGCTCCCAGGTCACAAGGGCAGGCACGATAAGTCCAGTTACACACGTATGGCTACAGAACTCTTCAGAAAGCTGGGCCAATAATTAAAGCAAAAGAGAACTGAAATGTTGGCCTTTCTTTTATAAGGCTGTGAATTTTAATTGAGCTGTTCTAACAGTGCAAAGATTAACTGAATCCAGGAGATGTGGCTAAAGAAGCGTGAAGGATATCTGTTGCAGTGCTTCGATTGAGTGGAAACACCGCAGATTAAATTTATTTTGTTGTATCTGAGGCAGCTCACAATGGCCTAGATTATCATCTTATTTATGCCCAACAGTTCCAAGATCAAAATCACACCCCTATTCGAAAGATAACACAAAAGAAATATATGCCCTTAAGGTCATGACTGCTCCACCAACCAATACATCGGAAACACTATAAGTTTAAAAAAAGATCTCTTGTTTTTTCAATCACTGGAACCACTGATGCAGAGGCAAAATGAGATGGGGTTTTATATAGAGGATTTTATTTAAACATCATGGCAAAAAAGTATGACAAGGCCATTCCCAAGATAATTTTCTTAAAGCAAGCACTTGTAAACTGGGTTTTAAAGATCCTGGAGCAAAATAGGCTTCAAGTGTGCATCTCCAGATTCTTATTTATTTCAGTGTACTGGGAATACTGGGTACTGGGAATCAATTAATGCAGTTTGCATTTTGTTACCGCTCTGTATCTTAATATTTTTATTCTTAAAAGGTCTGTATGTTTTAATGCATTAACAGATGTATCTTCCCTGTACAATCAGACATACAGGTCATTTACATACTTATTCTCAAGGAAACAACTGATCAAGACTTTTCAGCCCTGAATTCCTTTTATGCAATTAAAGTGGCTAACCCGAGACTAAGGCTGATTCCGCATGGGCCAAAAACAGTGGTGTGAAAACGGTTTGAAAACAGTATAAACCCTTTTACACCATTTTAACCCCTTTTACACCATTTTCACACCATTTTCACACTGCTGTTTTTGGCCCATGCGGAATCAGCCTAAGGAAAGTTTTTTTGGAGGAAAACCCCAAGAACTAATTTAGGCTCATTCCGCACTTGCAGAATAATGCACTTTCAAACTGCTTTCAGTGCTCTTTGAAGCTGTGCAGAATAGCAAAATCCACTTGCAAACAGTTGTGAAAGTGGGTGCTGTGTGGTTTCCAGGCTGTATGGCCGTGTTCTAGCAGCATTCTCTCCTGACGTTTCGCCTGCGTCTGTGGCTGGCATCTTCAGAGGATCTGATGTTGGGAAAGCAAGTGGAGTATATATCTGTTGGAGTGTCCAGGGTGGGTGGGGAAACCTTGTCTGTGAGTAACAAAGGCGGTAACCAGGTCAATAGTTGAGGGCATATGAATAGAAGTATGAGTAACAATGAAGACTATAGCCTGGGAGTAACCCTGTAGATAGCAAGGTCACTGGTGGGAGCATCTGAATAGAAGTATCCTGGCCTTTGTTTCTTTTGTCTATGGTCATCCTGTGTTTGTGTGGAGCTGGTTTGACACAGTCTTGACCCTAGTATTTTTCAACACTGGCAGCCAAGTTCTGTTCATTTTCATAGTTTCGTCCTTCCTGTTAAAATTGTCCATGTGCTTATGGATTTCAATTGCTTCTCTGTGTAGTCTGACGTAGTGGCTTTCAGAGTGGTCGAGAATTTCTGTGTTTTCAAATAATATTCTATGTCCAGGTTGGTTTATCATGTGTTCTGCTATTGCTGATTTTTCTGGCTGAAATAGTCTGCAGTGCCTTTCGTGTTCTTTGATACGTGTCTGTGCGCTACGTTTGGTGGTTCCTATGTAGACTTGTCCACAGCTGCATGGTATGCGATAGACTCCTGCAGTAGCTAAAGGATCCCTCTTATCCTTTGCTGAATGTAGCATCTGTTGAAGTTTCTGAGTGGGACTGTAGATTGTTTGTGGGGTGTGCTTCTTCATCAGTTTTCCTATGCATCAGTGGTTCCCTTTGATGTATGGTAAGAACACCTTCCCTCTAGATGGCTCTCTTATCTTTGTTCATGTGGCTTGTTCTTGGTCTTGCAGCTTTTCTGATTTCTGTATTAGAGTAACCATTAGCCTGTAGAGCCCTGTTTAGGTGATTCAATTCATCTTGTAGGAGGTGAGGTTCACAGATTCTGTTTGCGCGATGTACCAAAGTTTTTATGGTGCTCCTTTTTTGCCCTGGATGGTGATTGGAGTTTTTGTGTAGATATCTGTCTGTGTGAGTAGGTTTTCTGTATACTGTGTGTCCCAATTGCTGGTTTGGTTTTATGGATGACTAAAACATCTAAAAAAATGGCAGTTTTCCTTCATTTTCTTTTTCCATAGTAAATTGGATGTTTGGGTGGATCTTGTTGATATGGTCCAGGAACTTGTTTAGTTCTTCTTCTCCGTGGCTCCAAATGGTGAATGTGTCATCCACATAACGGAACCATATGGTGGGCTTTTTTGGTGCTGTTTTCAGGGCTTGTTTCTCAAAATGTTCCATATAAAAATTTGCTATTACAGGGCTAAGAGGGCTACCCATGGCTACCCCATCTTTCTGTTCATAGTATTCATTATCCCACTGGAAGTATCTGGTAGTGAGACAATGTTGAAACAGGGCTGTGATGTCTTTTGGGAATTTCTGGTTAATGAATGTCATGGTGTCTGCTATGGGGACCTTGGTGAATAGGGACACCACATCAAAACTGATCAGTTTGTCATTGGGGTTGAGTTTGAGTTTGCTGATTTTTTCAATGAAGTGAGTTGAGTCCTTAATGTAATGTGTAGTAAGTCCAATATGAATTTGCAGTTGTGTGGCCAGAAACTTTGCCAAATCATATGTAGGAGATCCAATAGCACTCACAATAGGTCTGAGTGGAGTGGAGTCCTTGTGGATTTTTGGGAGTCCATAGAGTCTAGGAGGGTGAGCTTCAGATTTGCAGAGACGTTTGCGAATGATTGGATCAATTGAGGAGTTTTTAATCAAGGTGTTGGTTTTCCTGGTGATTTTGTTGGTTGGGTCCTGTTTTAACTTTTTTGTATGTTGTGGGGTCCAAAAGTTGTCTGATTTTTTCTTTGTATTGGTCTGTTTCCATGATAACCGTGGCATTACCTTTATCTGCTGGTAGAATGATGATTTCTGAATCAGAATTGAGATCTTTGATGGCTTTTCTTTCTTTCCTTGTTATGTTACTGGAGGGAAGTTTTGCCTTTCTCAGAATCCTTGCTGTTTCCCCTCTTACTTCCTCCGCTTCTTCCTCAGGGAGATGATAAATCGCTGATTCCACATTAGCTATGATGTTTTCTACTGGAATTCTGGTGGTGGTAACAGCAAAATTGCCTCCTTTTGCTAAGATGGATACTTCAGCCTCAGAGAGTTGCCTCTCAGTCAGATTGATGATGGTCCATGATGTGTCCAGTACAGGTTTCACCTGATGTTTTTGGCATTTGTCGAATTTTAGTTTCTGCCTTTTAGTGTGGTAAGCCATGTCTTTCTCCATTTTGCTGTAGGTGAAGTTGTCAATTTTATCCCAGTCTTGTGCACTCATCTTTTGGCTGGTATTGATATGAAGGACTAATAACTCCCTGTCTAAGTTTGCAAGTTCTTTGCGGGTGGTGTGAATTCTCTCACGTAAAAGCGTACGTTCTAGGCGGTTATAGATGCGGTGAGCCTGTGGTGTTTTGAAAGTCCTTTTGGCTGCAAGAAATAATGGGATAGTACCTGTGTCTCTGCAGCGTAGAAGAAAGGTTAGAAAGTGTGAAAGTGGTTTGAAAATGCATTATTTTGCATGTGCGGAAGGGGCCTTAGTCTTGAACCACTAGGAGTTCATTCAGGAGCTTCTCTCTCCTTTCAGTCACAGCAACTATTATTACGTTTTTAATCCTAGCCTTCCTCTAAGGAGTTCAGGAAAGTATTTATAATTATTCACAATGTGAGGTAGGTTATGTTGAGGAGATGAGCAGGTAAAAGGTCATTCCAGTCCTCTTCCTGGCTGAATGGGGATTTGAATTCAGGGATACCCTGTCCTAGTCCAACATAAAGATCAAGCCCCAAGTTCTCAGGAGCACAGGTAGGCAAAGTTGGATAGCATTCATTCTCATCAGCAAATGCAAAGCCTACTGATGGTAACGGACAAGGCACATAGACATTGCACCTCAGCAACCCCATCCAATGGAGGAAATGAGTACTTAAAAGTTATATTTGTGAAACTAAAAAAGAAATCTGATCCTGGAACTGAGGCCTGCATACACAGTATCTTAACTAGAGTCTCTGTAAATATACCAAACATCTGTGTGTGGAAAGGGAAGGAGAAACTGCATTCAACTCTTAACTCACCCCTAGGACAGAAGAATTGTCACAGAGATTCTGGCTGGGAGCCCTCATTCATAGCCCCAGTTCCTTTAGCTCAGTGGTTCTCAACCTGGGGGTCTGGACCCCTTTGGGGGTCGAATGACCCTTTCACAGGGGTCGCCTAAGATTCTCTGCATCAGTGTTCTCCAACTGTAAAATGGATAAATGTTAGGGTTGGGGGTTACCACAACATGAGGAACTGTATTAAAGGGTTGCGGCATTAGGAAGGTTGAGAACCACTGCTTTAGCTTGTTGAAATATAACAGTAGCAATAATTTATATTCATTTCCTCAAAGTGTAAATGATCTTCATGGTAAAATTGTGAGTTTTACATTACACTGAATATAGACTACTGTATTCACTGCAGACAACTCTATAGCTCCTCTCCTAATTGGCAGTCCAATGCTTATATAGTTAAGGAAGAGACTGATTTTAAAAAGCTGTTTGACCAATGACTTCAGCTATAATATCATAACTCCTGATGATTCACTGGCCACTGAACAAGAACAAAGGGATTTATGACAGTACCTGGGACTACTAGATGAATAGCTGTGTTTGAGAACCATACACAAATGGTTGGTAGATGTAATGAAGCAAACTTCATTGATATATTGGAGTCGACTAGCCAACAGTGATATATGTACTAACCATCCCAAGTGATGTGGTAATATGAGAATATGGATTAACACATGCAGCAGAACATGACAGAAATTCTTCCAAGACCTTTATACTACAGAATTCTATTAAATATGGTTGATTAGACGGCATCATATTAAACAGGGAGCTCGTTTGTTCAAGGAAGTGTTAACTGAATATGAAGCAGTTCAGCTTCACATCCCTTGACAGATGGTTTGCAATGACTTGAGGTATGATGAGCTTTGAAAAAAGGAGACTGGACAAATACCAAGCAAAAATGTAGACTTAAGTGTGCACAGAACTGCAGCAGCTTTAAAGTGTAATCTTGAGCAGATTTGCACCCCTCTGAGTCTGTTTAAGTCAACAGAGAAAGGTATGACACTGAATAGGATTCCAGTCTTAAAGTAATCTTTTGAACACTAGCCTGGGAGTGAGCAGCACTGAAAAAGTGGGAATTGTTTCTGAGTCATCACCTGTAGGATTGCAGTCTGAATTGGGTTCCATAACTGGTGGAGTCTGAATTGGGTTCCATTACAGCCCAATTCGGGGGGGGGGGGTGATTCCTGTCCTGGTGTGGGTGCTCATCCCACTGGTGCAAGGAGTAAATGCACTGACCTGGAAGCTGCCATTCTACTTCTCAAAATTTACTGGAAATCCCTGGCCCAAGAGCAGTCTAATTATATTCAAAATTATATTCAATCAAGGCCATGGCCTTTTCTCAGTGTCCCCTTCTTGGTGGACCTCTCTGCCTGAGGAGACCAGAGCCCTGCCAGATCTTGCCAATTTTGTAGGGTCTGCAAGATGGAGATGTTTGGCCAGGCAGCTTCTCTATTAAATCCATTGGTCACTGGGTGGAGCCTCCCCACTTCTGAATGCTCCCCTTGGTCCTTCTTCCAACCTTGTTTGCAGAAGGTCTGTTACTCTCAGTGGTCAGCTCTTATTATTTGTATTTTATGGATTTTAAGCTATTTCAATTGTTCCTGTTTTGAAATGTATATTTGACTGGCCTGGCCTTTGACCTTTAGCCCCCTCAATGCCCCCTCTGGAAGCTGCTGGTCTGGGGTGAGAAGGTATGTTTGTGGGTGATATTTTGGAAGTTTGCTTTATAGTGTTTTTATTATTGTTTTATATGATGTTTCTATTGTTGTTTTTAATTTTGTAAGCTGCCCTGAGATTTCTGCATAGGGCATGGTATATGTTGCAAAAGAAATAATAAACAAATAGCTGTTACCCACCCTGAGCCCTGCTGTTGCAGGAAAGGGATGGAATTTAAATCTAAAATATAAACAAATAATATTTGCCTCCCATCTTCAGCTGTATTTATCATTTATTTACTTCATTTACACCACACATTTCTCTACAATGGGGATCAAAGCAGCTGACATTATTCTTCTCTCCTTTTTATCTGCACAACAACCATGCAAGGTTGATTAGGCTGAAAGTATGTGGTCCATCTTCCACAGCAATTCAAACCTCACTCTTCCGGACCCTACTTCAAAACTCTAACAGCTATACAGCACTGGATTTCATAAGGTCTAGTTGAGTCATGATAAGTTGGGTGTTATCAAGTTATGCAGAGGCTGCTGCCAGGCCTAAGGTTGCCAACCTCCAGGTGGCAACCGAGGTCAATCCCTTTAGAGAAAATGACTGCTTTGGAGGGTGGACTCTGTGGCATTGTATTCAGCTGAGGCCTCTCCCCTTCCTAAACTCTGTCTTCCTCAGACTCCAAAACAAAATCTCCAGGAATTTTTACCATCTAGAGCTGGCAACCATAGTCAGGCCTGGCCCCCCTGAGTCCTCCTTGAATGACTAAAATAAGCATAGAAAGAGTCCTGCTCCCTTTCCTTTGTCTTTTATTGACAAAATCAAACTTGGAATACTATGGTTGCCTACTAACAGCAGCTGAGGGAATCTGTTGCTTAAAGCTGCAGGCACTCTTTTTATCATTTTGGATTTTTTTTTACCTCCCCAATTTTTTAAAAAAAGATTTCATGTTATTTTAGCAAAAAGTCTGCCAAGTTGCATGCACGGAAGTATGCACATGATGTGAAATCTCTGTGGGGAAATCAAAGCACCATACTAAATAAAAAAGCTCTGCTGAGGACAGCATTGTCAGTCATATTGTTTGAATGACTAAACACTGACCAGTGCAGCATTGTCCAGAAATCCTCCAAAGACAAAATATTACGCATACCTCTTTAGTAGTATGCTAATACTGACAGTCTTGAGCTATACTGCGGGAGGGGTGGAGTCTTCCAACACTAAAGAAAACTGGTAAAATCTCAACAGTCCAATGAATTAGTTTTAAGCTGGTGTATGACAAATACATTCCAGGTCATCAAGGGTTTGAAGGAGGATTCTTTGCTCCAAAAGGAGCTTAAAATTTTGGGGGAAATGGCCTTGATAGGTTTGTGTGATTTAAAGCATCTAATACTTAAAGAAAAGATTGCTAAGAATTTTCCAAAAGATCACCATTTATTTCTTGTAGGTTTTATTTTCAGCAGAAGTTAAAGAATCAGGCAGTTGAAAGGGATCATAAAGGCCAACTAGTCCAAACCCTTGCTCAACACTGGATCAGCTTAGAGCATCCCTGATAAGTGGTGATGGAGGCCGCCAGGGAAGAAAAGCTCACCACCTCCAGCAGTTAATTGTACCACTGAACTATTCCTATTGTAAAAATATTCTTCCTCGTGTCCAACCACCACCTTTCCACCCATAATTTATACCCATTATTGCAAGTCCTATCCTCTGCAGCCAACAGGAACAGCTCTCTGCCCTCCTCTAAGTGACAGCTTTTCAAATATTTAAAGAGAGCAATCCCCTCAAACCCCTCTTCTCAAGACTGAACATTTCCAAGTCCCTCAGCCTGCCTCATAGGATTTTGTCTCCAGACTCCTGATCATCCACGTCAGTCTCCTTTGTACCTGATGTATTCAAATCCTTGCAAGATGCTGGACCAATGATTACATATTGCTAAATTTCAACCCAAACCCCATTCTGGCCTGTCTGCCTTCTCACTTTCCTCTCCCAAGAGTTCATCATTCTCAGTTATCCCCTAGGTCCTGCAGGATATTCCTTTCTCACAGAGATTCTCTTCTCATTGATTCCACCTTCTGTCAGGTCATTGCTTCCCACCTCCATGTTTTTAAGTCCACTGTCCACTTCATTCCCCATTGTCATGTATTATGCCTCCACGGACTCTTACTAAACAGCTTCACATTCTTCAGGTTTCACACCTCCTTGTTGTGATTTAGTCCTTTCTTTCATGCAACCTCTTATTCCAAGAGCATCCATAAGGCTTTCTTTCCAACCAGATTAACCATTTACTTCTTTCCAAGAGAGCCAGCATGAGGTAGTGGTTCAACTGTCAGCCTAGGTCTGGGAGCCCCAGATTCAAATCCCCATTGTGTCATGGAAGTTTGCAGGATGACCATGACCCAGCCACATAGTCTTGGCTTAACCTACTTCATAAGTTTGTTGTGAGCATAAAATAGTGGAGAATGGCAAGCTATTACTGAATGAATAGTAAAGCTCTTGTGCTGAACAATACAACAGGCTCTAGACAGCTCGGTGGCGTAGCGCCCACAGAGCGGAGCAGGCACGACGCCTTGGGCAGAGCAGCAGCAAAGGCGTGGCCGGGCCGTTGATGGGGTGTGGTGGGGTGTGGCAGGGGCATTCCGGGGGGGGCACGGGTGACACTGCGGCAAGAGTTATCAGGTGAAGATGGTTTCAAAGGGCTGTTGGAATGTGGCCATTAGATCAACAGTTGCAGCTGGGCCTCACTGACCTTAACCTAATGAGCTTAACCAGCTACAGCTTGAGAAGGCTAGAAGAAGCCAGAGAACCAAAAACCTTTCAAATATGGCTGCTCTTAGGCTAAGTTAAACACTTCCTACACATTCCCCTTCTTCTCTGCCTGTCAATATCCTCCATAAGCACTTCCCTCTCTTTGCAAGGTGGATCCTGCTTTTGTCAAGGATGTGGGGGGAGCCAACAGGGTGCCTGTGAAGATGAGGAGAGTTCTCCCTAGGCAACCCCACCCCACCCCCGTTTGCAAAGATGGATCCTGTTTTTGCAAAGTGGGGGAGGAAGGAAGCCCACTTCACCAATTCTTTAGAGTGTGTGTGTGTTTGTGAATATGAACCTGCTTGTGTGTGTGAGAAACAGGAAATCTGGTCAACAGAGTTCTGCAGCATTTCACAGACTGTTTGTGTAGGGTATGTGGCAGTTGCCACAGTAGGAAGAAAAAATGAGGCAACACAGAGTCCACACACTCAGGATCTTGTCCCTCACCCTTGGTGGCTCGGGTTTGTTAGCAGGCAGGTGGGCAGCAAACAACTTCCTTCCTCCCTCCCCCCATGTTCGCATGGTGATTGGCTGGAAGTGAGTTGTCTCCACCTTCTAGGCTTGTTCAACAATATATAGAGATTAAAAAAATGTCAGGTCATTTGTGAACATGTCATGACATTACAAGAATTCAGTCAATGGATAAAGAGAGAAAAGAGAGTTTACAGAAAACAGCAGACTTTTAGGCCAAGATTTTGTGAATATTATTCTGTGAGTATACACTGGTCACAGTTTTTCAGGTTAAGAAAAAGCAAGCACACAATATTAATTAGATGGCAAGTTTCAGCATTTCAGAGTGTTAGAAATATCTCTAATTTGCTGACAATCTGCTGGAATAATTACCCTACACCCTCATATTTGAGTGAAAACAGTCTGTCATACTTCAGTGGTGACCCATTTTCTTGTGTGACTAACAGATCACACACAATGTCACTGTTTTATTTATATCCTTTGGAAGGTCGGGCTATCTTAATTATTTATACAAGGACAAGAAGAATGATTCATTTAAGCATTGTTTTCTGTCCTTTCCCTCTCACCCAGCAACACAGCTCAAGTCAAACTGTATCTCTTACACAGAAATGACTTATTTTTCTTTCTGGATAAGGTTATAAACAAGCTGAATCAGCTATGCCTGTCTCACTAAAGAGAGAGAATATAAGTTTACCACAAATGCCTCTTCTAAAGTCATTAAAATATCATAATGAATTATAAAACTACAGTAGAGTTTCAAGGAATAAACCTTAAAAATTTACTAGTGAATCTTATCAGCACCAGTGACAAAATACACTCATATCCTTTCATTTAAAATTACATGACATTTCTGAATATAGTGACCAATTATCTTTTAACAATTATCGAGGTATTATACTTTCATGTGGTACAGATATTTTCAGGGAAAGGGAGAAAATATATTATTTGTATCCTTTGGTGTCTATGGAAATTTGGGGTAGGACTACTCTTTATATACACTGTGCAGAAATCCCAAATGTCAGATTCCCCCTCTCCCCAAGTGTACAGAGCAGGATTCTTGTATCTGTGATTACAAGAACATGCTTGAAAATTTAACTGATGAAAAATATAGCCTTGCATAACTTTTTGCTTTACCCTACAACTTGTAAAAACCGATCATGGAGTAAAAATTCTGCAAACTCACTTTAAACTAGTAGAACTACAACTAGAAGTAAACTGTTCCTGATGACTCAGAGAAGGTGGAAAGTAGCACAGAATATGTAAAAGCCTGAGTTAGGGCCATCTCTCTTGTTATTTATTTAGAAAATGCATATGCTGCCTCTCCAAAGACCTGCTCAAAGCAGCTCACCAAGTAAAACAATGCCTTGTTGAAGGCTTTCATGGCCTGAATCACTAGGATGTTTTGGGTTTTCTGGGTTGTATGGCCATGTCCCAGTAGTATTTTCTCCTGACATTTTACCTGCATCTGTGGCTGGCATCTTCCAAGGATCTGGTGGAAGTAAAGCAAGTGAAGTATATATACATGAGAAATGCCCAGGGAGAAAGAACCATTTGCGTTTGTTAAAAATGTGAAAGGTACAGTTTGCAAGTGCAATTCGCATATGTTAAGTGGAATTCCCCCATTTTAGCATTTGTATGTAACACTGTAGAAGTTAGTAACCATTGGCCTGCAGAGCCCACTTTAGATGATTCAATTCATCTTGAAGGAGGTGGGGTTCGTAGATTCTTTTTGCACGATCTACCAGAGTTTTTATTGTGCTCCTTTTTTGTCCTGGGTGAGGATTGCAGGTTTTTATGCAGATATCTATCAGTGTGTGTGGGTTTTCTGCAGACCATGTGGCCCAATTGTTGGTTGGGTTTGCAGATGATGCAACATCCAGACATGAATCAAAGAACAGAAGTCACTTTTGAAGTGACTCAGTCAAGAATGGAAAGCTTTCAGGGATGGCAAGACATTAATTCTTACCATTGAGGGAGGCAAAAACTATTTATTGAAAACTCAACATTGTGAACACTTCATTTGACTTCATCTCTAAAATTAATAATACCATTAATTTTAGCAACTAAAATTAATGGTACCATTTAATTTAGCAAGCAATGCTATTGACTTAAAATCCAACTGCTTCCATGCTGTTTTGAGAGATGTTTGAGCCTCGCTGATACTTATTCCAACAAATTGTCATTAGATGGAACTTTCTATAGTAGAGCATCATAGATGAAAAGAATCAAAAGAAAAGTCCATAGAGATTATTTATTGGCTGCACAGGTGAAGTGCCTTAAAAAATACCTTCTGCTACTGGAATTATGTGTGCCAAGTGCCATCAAATCACAGCTGACTTATCACAACCCCCGGTGGGATTTTAAAGGCAAGTGATTAAGAAGAGGTGGTTTGCCATTGCCTTCCTGTGCAAAGCCTTCCTTGATGGTCACCCATCCAAGTACTGAGCCTGCTTAGCTTCAAGATCTGACAAGATCGGGCTATAGTATACCATTCCACATCCTGCTAGTGGAAGTAGAAGAGACCAATGTCCACTTATATACAGAAATTGTTCTGCTCCACTTACTCTCTTGATAATTAGGCATTCAGGTTCAAATGTTTATTTACACACTCACATACAAACCATGTACACATATTTTGGATAATTTTGCTTTGCATATCTTAGGAAAAAGGATTACTGTTCTAACAGAACAGTCCTAAGGAACATTTCACTCTTGTAAATTCATTTGACTTCAGTGGACTTAAACTCTACTTAAGATTGCAGTGTGAGTCCTGCTAACAAGCTCAAGGGACCACATTGGAAGCAATTAGTGATTGAGCACCACAGCACTTATAGAAGAGAAGTAGCAAAGATGACAGAAATGTTCCAACTTGCTTATGAAATGCAAGACATTAAAGAAGCTTCCCAGATAGCCCATAGTAGCATCTTAACCATATATCCCTTTGCTCTCTCCTGGATAGAATAGGTCATACTATCACCTCATGAATGATTTCATATTTTTCTTGGTTGGATTTTAATTTTATATTTTGTTAGTCTGGAAAGGTGCCACAGGACTCCAATTCATTTTAGTAGCACTTAGTGACACTTCTAGCCACCATTTTTCTATTGTAAGTCCTGCTTATGTATCTCCTGATTTCCATGTTCCCCTTTGAGAACTTCTCTTCTCTGCAGGGGCACCTATTTAAACATCAGTAATGTCTGGTGTTATCTATAGGCATGAAAACTGAACTTAGAAGGGAAGAAGGTGGTGTCGCTTTCATTTCTCACAGAACCTGAAAAAAAATGCACCGTCTAGAAGCACTCCAATATCCAGGTCACCAACCAAAACATGACACCAGAACAAACAGAGATAAACTGGTACTCATTTCAAACTTCTCATGTTTGGAAATGCCAGTTCACTTTTTTCTTCTTCTCTGCACAGCCAAGTAATTCAGAGGCTGGAAATTAAGAAACGCTTTGTAAAGGCACTTGGCAAAAAACTGCAACACTCTAATTCTTCTGCAGCTTTGTGGCGCTTTCCTAGATCACCCCCTTCAGACTCACAGACTGCTTTGCTCTTTGTCCATGACCTTTCTCCCCTCCATTCAGTCCTGCAGCTTCAACTGCCACTTGGACATCATGGGCTCAACAGAACCAAAATGGAGTGTCTCATGTTTCTGCCCAAGTCTTTCTCTTCTCTTTTTTAATGTACACTGTTCACTTCCCTTGACACAGTCATCATCCATGATATAGAGTAGGCACAAAAATCTTGATGTCATCCTTAATTCTCCTTGCTATTTTATTTCCCACTCGCAGCCTGCTGCCAAGCCATGTCAGTTTGTTGTCGCCCTCAGGCAGAGGCGGAGCGAGGGGGAACTGTGCCCCCTCCACGGTCCTCTGCTGCTCCGCCCGGGGTGTTGCACCCCAACCGGTCCGGTTGGTGCTACACCACTGCCCTCAGGTCCCTGGCTTGCTCAACATGTCAGCCTTTTCTCCCTTGCCATTTCTTCTCACCTGGAACTGACTCCCACCATGCCTGTATGAAGCCTCTTCTCTCACATTCTTCAAATCAGTTCTTAATAACTATTTTTCCTGTGCTCAGCAGCTTAGGCTCATTTTTCCAAGACGTGTCCTTAAACGAAACGGCCGCAGAGCGGTAAAAACGCCACGCCCCCAGGGCGCTGTTCGAAGATTATGGCATGCCGCTGCTGCAACGCAGCAGCGGGCGACCTGGTAATGCTTCCCTCCCCAGAGGCGGCGTCAGGGCAGCCCTAAACAACAAACCCTTAAATGGTTGTTGTTGGGGATGAAAGCTAGGCGGCCTAATGAGGACATCGTCGAGTAGAACGGAGCGGAGGGCATGAAGAGAAGGCGTCGTCGCGGAGTCCGCCTCTCTCCTGCGGGCGGCTCCTCCATCATTCGTCCTGCTTCGCCCGCGTAGCGTGCGAGCGGGCTTGCGCCCCCATGCCACCAGCACTCTTGGCGGCGTGGGGGCGCAAGGAGGCCGTGCGGAAACGGCCTTTGATTCTTTTTCCTACTGAAACTACCTAAGCAGATTATCTAGTTTCAACAGATACAATAGCTCTGTTTTTCCTCTCTAATGGCTCCTCCCTCAGGTTACATTTTAGATTGCAGACTCCTTGGGGCATGAGCCCAAAGTCTTGTGCACTATAAAGCACCATACACAATTGATGGTGCTATACAATGAATAAAACCTGGAAGGCAATGATGTTTCTACAGGAATTTTCACAGCCAGGTTGTATATCAAGCATAATGGATAAACCACACACACCAACTGTGATAGATGTATAAAGAAACTTCAGGGTTTGAGCCCTGAAGTCCTGCTCGTGTGCACAAAATAACAGTTTGCCTTGCTGTTGCCTCCAATTTCATAGCAGCTTTATTAATTAAATAAGATGGTTCTGACATGGCACCTTCAATCTGACTAATGCTAGAAATACACACCCAGAAGTTGCCCACGGTTTATTTCAATGCTTTTGATCTGCCTTTCCCTTATATCAGAGAACTCAAAGCAGATTACATCAAATAGCACATGATACGGGACAATCTTCCAGCTTGATGTCAGGGAATGGTTGATTTCACTACAAACTATACACCTCCCTACTTTGATCATGTGAGGAAGCAGTAGCCCAGACCATTCAAAAATAAAACTATTCAAGGAAGCATAACTGCTATTAATAACTCAAATGAAAAATCCTTGGGGGAGATAGAGAGAGAGATATGCCATACATATTGTCACACATGCATCTAAAGAAACAAGCAACTGCTTAACCTAACTGAAGAGGCTACCTACGGTAAATTGCTAGTCGATCGTTCTTGTTTTTCTCTAGAGAGTTCCTGTATCTATGAAAAATGCAAACGTATCTATCCAATAGTACAGGTCATGAGAAGTGAAGCCATTTCACAACAGATGGGCTTCTTGCCCATTACGGATGAAGGAACTCATCAAGTTGCAAAGAAGACAAAGCCCAGAAAAATGTGTAGCGCTGAGGATGAGGAATGCATGCCAATTTTCACACATGCTCCAGGTCATCTACACAGCACAGAGAAAAAGAAATAAAAACAAACAAAAACTCTGGTCTTGTGCTGCACTGTTCAGGTTCAGGGCAAAAGGAATAGCTTCTAATTCATCTAGTCTGAAACTCAGACAGGGCTTACATTCACGGCTAGGTGAGCAAGAAACTACTGATCTATTATCAGAGCACAGCAGAGCACTAGCTCTCACCTGCAAATGTGTCTCTTAGATATGGAGGTGCTTTACCTGAGTCTACTCCAAACAGAGCCCATTCATGAGTGTATGTGGGCTGTTCTTAGGAGAGAGGGAGAATGTGAAAAGGTGACTTGGTAGATGGGGAAAAGAAAGAGGTGCCAGGGAAGTGGAGATAAACCTTAAACTAGCTGTCTATGAACCTTTTCGAGACCGAGTGCCCAAATTGCAACCCAAAACCCACTTATTTATCACAAAGCGCCAACACGGCAATTGTAACCTGAATACTGAGGTTTTAGTTTAGAAAAAACGGTTGGCTCTGAGGCGTGCGTTACTCGGGAGTAAGCTTGGTGGTAGTTGGTGGCTTTGCTTTGAAGCAACTGTGCAACTCTTCCAATGGATCACGACCCTAGGAGGGTTTACTCAGAAGCAAGCCCCATTGCCAGCAACCGAGCTTACTCCCAGATAAAGGATTGTGCTTTAGTTCTTCGCATGAAAATCAGTGGGGTTTAACAGTGCTTAACAAGTTACCTACACTGCTAGGTGTAGGTCTTAGGTTTAATGCTAATAGGTCTTAGGTTTAATGCTAATAATCGAGCCCAGTGGCCCAGGCCAGCCTAGATGTGTGGGGGGCGCACTCTGTTCGCGCGTGCCCACGAAGAGGGCTTTGAGTGCCTCCTCTGGCACCCATGCCATAGGTTCGCCACCACTGGTCTATGAGAAAGAAGGTTTTTATAGGCAAGGGAGGAACATCTGGGGTGCGAGGAATGGATACTAGGAGAATGGACACAGGTGGGAGCAGGTTGGAGAAGAGAGACTCACAGTGGGGGACTATAGTTTGAAAAATCCAGGCTCACCTGGAGAGAAGGAGAGACAGAAAGTGACACACCAGAGTCAGAGCCATGGGAAACAAGAGAGATTCAAAACATATATTGCCTGTCCCTGAAACATGAGCATGGCTAGTTGACATGCTAGTGAGGTTGCTCTGGGGCGGGAAATGGGCCAGTCTCAAATTAGTCTATTGAGTATATTAATTTTCATGCTTTCTGGGATTTGAGATAGCTGTGTAGAATAGTGAATGATAGGAGGTAATTCAATCTTTGCACACCATTCAATTGATGTGATGGTTAGAAATTATTTTGGAAGTATGTCTGAGTGTGCTGAAATGTTGGTTAATGCCTCACAAGATCAGTTATCCTAATAATCTGTTTTTACAATGATCCCCAGAGCAGGGGTCTGCAACCTGTGGCTCTCCAGATGTTCATGGACTACAACTCCCATCAGCCCCTGACAGCATGGCCATGCTGTCAGGGGCTGATGGGAGTTGTAGTCCATGAACATCTGGAGAGCCACAGGTTGCAGACCCCTGCCCTAGAGTCACATGACCCTGACGGGCTCCTGCAAATCCTGACAGCCTCCTCATGAGACAGCATAGCATTCAGTTTTATTTGCTTGACCACATTTCCTTGGCCCTCCTGCAGCCTTGGCAGGTTATGGTTTCACGGTTAACAACTTTGTTGGATCCATCATGACTTGCACATTCCTCTTGTGCAATAGTATCTTACATTAGTGGAAGAGTCCTCATGCCAGAGGACAATGACATTGCCCACAGACAAAAAAAAAGGAGGGTCCAACTCAAACTGACAAGTACAGATGGATTCTAAATAAATATACGATTTTTCAAAGTACATTAATACACTGAAGAAATAAATGCACAAGAAGTTGTCCTGAAATTGCCAAGAATTATGTACTGAATTCCTTTCTGGCACCAAAGAAGTCCTTGAGTAAAGGATCAGCTTATAAAACATCATTAGTTTTACCAAACAAAAACAGGAAATTGAAAAGAACATACAGATCTCCTTCATAACTTTTTAATGATTTGCTTCTGTTATATGATTTTTGGATAGATTTTTACACTGGTTATGTCTAATGGCTTAGGGGTTTTTTAATTGTACATTGCTTTCAGTACTGTGATTTGTAATTGCAAGCTGCCTTGAGCAAGGACTCCGAAGTAGTATTGAAATATTCTCAATAAATACATTCATGATCAATGTCCAGAACCCCATAAGGGAAAGGATTTCACTGGTTGTGGTGGGTTTTCCGGGCTGTGTGGCCGTGGTCTGGTGGATCTTATTCCTAAAGTTTCACCTGCATCTGTGGCTGGCATCTTCAGAGGTGTATCACAGAGGGAAGTCTGTTACACACTGTGTCCAGTGAGAAGAGACTATTTTAGAGGGGTATCAATTGTCATGTCCCCAGATGGGGAACCAATCAGTAAGTGTTTGGGTGGAACTTGCTATGCAAAGGTGTGGTTGATAGTATAGTATTGCAGGTGGGGTATAGTATTGCAGGCGGGGTTCAACCTCACCTTTGCATAGCAAGTTCCACCCAAACACTTACTGATTGGTTTCCCATCTGGGGACATGATGACAATGCATATCCCTAAAACATTCCCTTCTCACTGGATACAGTGTGTAACAGACTTTTCTCTGTGGTACACCTCTGAAGATGGCAGCCACAGATGTAGGCGGAACGTTAGGAACAAGTTCCACAAGACCACAATCACACAGCCTGGAAAACCCACCAGAACCAGCTGAATCCAACCATGAAAGCCTTCAACAATACAGAAAGGATTTTAGTTTCCCTTCTGTGAATATGCCTAGGGTATGAAATTCTGCAGGAAAATTGGAAGTGTCCCTTTGGGCCAATTTCTTAATATCAGAACCCAGTACTGCCATCTCCCTACAGCAACATTATCAACAAGAAGCTTAGTCTTATGATTCATATAGGACATCAACTCATCAGAAGAATGTGCAAGCATTGATTAATACACTACAGTATATTCACAGATCAGAGAATTTGAATAATCCGAATCTGAATAATTACACTGGGCATTGTAAAATTGTATGTCTAGGCAAAACTTTTCAGCTGTAACTTGAATTCCTGTTACTTTACATTTTGTATTGTATATTTTCACCATTTCCATACTCATACATATGTTGCCTTCCAAGCACCACAATAGAGGAAGAACAAGCAGGCAATATTGGCAGGTCCTTCATATGAAGGATCATATTTTAGGTATGTTATTAAAAAGGATGCCACAGAAATGGCAGGACTTTCATCAGAGCAAAGCTGATATTTTGAAATACTCAACAAGAGGGAAGCACTTAATAGGAACATTGCCTGTACTTTCATGATTTCCTGCCATTTTCTGGATAATGATAAATTACACTACTTGACACCTATTAGCCAACTAAAGCAAGAATATCACTATAACTAATTTTAATGGGATCTAAACCAGTGCTACCAACCTGGTAGACCCATGGGCACTACTGCACCTGCCAATGTGTGGCCACTCTCCTCCCCAAAGCTTCTAAAATACAACGCAAACAGCTTTTCTCAAGCTCACTGAAGAACAAGGGTACTTTGGGACAGCCTAGAAAGCAACATCCTTGTGTCTGTAGAGAACTCACATTCAGAAACAACAACCTTCTTCCATAAGAAATGCTCAGTTTGTGACCTCCCATTTCATAATTAGCCCCCCCCCCCCTGTATTGTGAAGGTGCCCACAAACTGTTCTCACAATTCCAAAAATGACCTCAGGATCTTCAGCATGACAACTTTGCACAGGTCCACAGGGGCATCTACAGGAATCAACCTGCAAACTGGCAAAATCAACATCTACCAATACATATATGCCTTCTCTGCTGTGGCTCCCACCTTATGGCATTGCCTGCCCACCAAGGTCAAGTAAAGCTCTGGCTTTCCAGAAACTATGCAAACTGAGCTATTCAATGTCATTTTGGTATTGCTTAATGGGTCATGGGCATATTTATGCTATGTTTCAGTTTTTTCTGGTGGTTCCAGACTTCTACAATCTTAATGCACTCTTTATTGAATGTCCCATTCTGTACAGATTCACTACGTGTAATCCTCCTTGAGCCCCTGTGAGAAAGGCAGACTATAAATAACAAAAATTAAAGATAAATAAAATAAATAAAGACTGGGAATCTTCAGAAGTCACATGGAAAGTTTTAGGATAACACTGAACAACTTTAGTTTAAGTATATTCACTGCTGGTATATAAACATTCAGGGAATCAGCTAGCCTGTGTGGGGTTCTCCCTTGTTTGAGTGACCTTGGAGAGGAAGAAAACATCAAGTTTGGAAAAGCAATGTGGCCAAGACACTTTGTGTAGGGTGCAGCAGAGTTCCAGTTCTTATCATCTGCCCTTGCAGAAGAATTTTCATCCACTGCATTGGTCTGGAAAAATTGTGGGAAAAGATAGTAAGATGTTCTAATTCAGACAAATGTCGCAATCCATTTTAGAAGAATGCATCACATTACCATTCTGTGGGAAACACCAGTGTGGGAAACAGCTGCATGTGCATAGAATTTGTTTTTAAAGGTCAGCATATGACTGCCTCTTTCGGCTAAGGAAAGTTGTATTTCCTATAGCGATCATAACATGCAGGGTTTCATTTGTTCCCATAGTGTAGTAGTTAACCCAGATAACAAGACATTTCTCGGCATTCTAGAATGGGGTTATCACATTATAAAGTAGGAAAACAGGGAAACAAGGTACCTGTCAGTAAAGTGACACTGTAGGAAACAGGTATAATGCTCTACAGCCAAGACGTTATGGACTTCTGTAATTGTTTTAAAAGCCAAATTATATGTTAGGTCTCAAAACTAAAAACGACCAAGAATGAACAGTTGCAGAGAGCTGTCCGTAGTGCTGATCTGCTTAGTCAATGTTGATGCATGAACTCAGCAGTATGCAACCACAGGTTTTCATTCTTCTCCATGAGCCAGCTGTTGCAGAGCAGCTGAATTTGGATGGGGAATTTTAGGCAACGCATTCATGTTGAAAAATGATGGGTTCATATAACTGAAGGTCCATATGATTTTCACAACAATGTGTTGAATATATTTTACTGGTTGATGGGACAAGTCTACATTCTGCCTAACTCTTCCCAGTGTCTCTTTTTCAAAATGTAAGTATTTTCCTACTTCACATTTTAGTGGAACTGAATGTGTCATTCACCAGAAGGCTGTCTAGGCCCCTCCCACTAAATGGTTTAAACATGATAAAGGTACTGAACACAGACAAATTACACTATTTTGACATGATATTTACTGAATTGTACAATGATCACTATGATGTTAAGGTTTGTTTTGAAAAAACGGAAATTGGATCCTCCAGCAAAAACCAGTTTTGCACAAATAATCTGTCATTATGCAGTGGGGTCTTGGACTCAAGCTCATAAACAAAGCTGACCACTTGTAACTAGGAGTTTGTCATTAATGTAGGATATAATTAGAAACAGTATTTTAGAACTAGCAGCAGTGGAGTTCTCCATGACTAGCAGAGTCACTTGAGCAAAAACAATGACTGTTCTGAACTGTATGTTGTCAGTTTCATGAAAGTCAACTGAGCTCTATAGGGTCAGAATAAGCTAGAGAGGATCATGTAAAATTATATGTTCTTGGGAGTTGGAAAGTGCTGGGTTTCAAAGGCAGCATTTTTGGCAGTTACTTTGAATCAATATATCAAAGCTGGAGACAATCTTTGCAAAAACTTAGGAGCTGAAAAGCAGTTCTATTTGACAGTTAATTGGATTGTGACCATGTACAGAAATCTTCAGCTGAGAACCAGCGGTTTGGGAGCCACATGGCTCTGAGCCCAAATTCCTCCTCTTAGTAAACGCTTAGAGGATACAGCAGTTTGATGCCTTTAAGCTTAGTATGAATTTTCCCAAGCAAGACAGGCCAAAGAGTAGTATTTTCATCTTCTATGGAATATTTCGCTAAGAGAAGTCTGTCTGATCCTTCTGCTATTGCTCAGGTAGGCAACAAGCAACTGGTGAAATAAACATTTGGAAGCTAATAGCAAGAGTATTTGGTAGAGGGGGTAGCACATTTGCTCTCAAGTATGGTTTATTGTGGATTATTTGCACACAGATTGTGTCCATTGCTTTATCTTGCATACTTTGGAAGCTCTGGTGCATTTTTAGAATGTGTATTAGTTTTTCAACGACAACTACAACTGAGCTTGAGTAAATGTTTCAAAGCTAGCACATAAAATTTTGAAATATTCAAAGCTAGTCTTCAGCCTGAGGCAGCCTAAGACAACTTTGCAATGTCTTAACAGATCTAAATTTACAACCTTCAAGGAGGATCATCATCTCCCTTCAACAGCCTCAGTTTGGGAGGTTTGCCATAATCCAGTTAAATGTTTGTGAAGAGGGACAGTTGCAGGTGGCCATACTGCCATTTTAAGGCTTAATACCATTAGAAACAATACATTTTGAGAACTCACTGTCTGCTTTGTCTAAGAATAATGAATTAATGTTGCTGGCTGGAAGCACTTAATAAATAATCATACTCAGAGGTGTGGAAACAAAGCATGTGCAGCAGTAATTCCACTGATTGCTACACTGTAAGGGCATGAACCAGTAAGGGAAAACTGTAAGGGCATGTAGCAAAAAGAGACAGGGGACCACGAGAGACCTGCATGCCCATAGGAAGGCCTTAATTAGATTTCAAAATTCAAAGTCCGTCTCCAGCTGCTTTGGGGAGTGGGGAGGCAGGTCACTCTGAATGGCAGAGAATACAACAAACAAATAAAAAGATGAAACATACTGAAGTTGGAAGTCAGAAGACAGAAGAAAGCAAAGGCATGGGGTTAATTTAAGGTTGGTATGGGCAAGAAAAAACACATTGTGAAATAGATATACAAAATACAAACATGAATAAGGATTAAATTATCATTTTTCAGGCAGGGATGGCAGCCTTGGGAGAAACTGTGAGCCAGCAATTTCTATATGTGACTTCAGCTTAAAAAAATAAATGAAGATAGCTGCTGGGACATCTAAAAATATCCCTCAAACACCAAAGGGCAGATTCTGCAGCAAAGCCACTTCATAGCTGGGTTAACCTGCTGCAAATAGGATTGTCAAAATGGATAATGGTGTCTGTAGAGAGTGGCAAAGAGCCAGCAAACGCCGTATTCATCCCTTTCAATTCTTCTGCAAGAGGAAAAGGAGAACAGGAAATAGGAGACAAATTCTCTAAAGCACTTCTACCATCTGCATGCTGACCAACATTATTTGTCTTTATTTATATGACTACTGCAAGGTTCTGCAAGCTGGAAGGCAGGTCCTGACTGTGCTTGAGAGCTGGTCGAATTATACATCCATCTAATTTAGAGAAAGTTAAGCTGCAGGTGAATTTGGGCTCAGTTTGAAGTGCTGGCTATTATATACAAAGCCCTTTATGGTTTTGGGCTCACATAGCCGTGAGATCATCTCTCCCCCATGCTCCAACACAAAAGCTTTGCTCATTCAAGCAGGGTCTTCTGCAGGTGCCAATCTGCAAATGGGAAAAAAAAAACTGCTCACGTGCCTGCCTTCTCTATTGTGGCCCCAACCTTGTGGAATGGCCTACCTGAGGGGGTCAGGAAGGTTCCCACTCTCCTGGCTTTCCACTAAATAAGCAAAATGTAATTATTCAAGAGGACTTTTCTATGCACGCAACAGGATACCACTGTACAAAAGTTACTTGGATGAATTAATTGGGACTGTGAGTTGGAATCTACTGGGTAATTTTGAATCATTTAATGTATCATGTTAACAAAAAGTAGTTCCTTCTTTCATTTCTGTTTTTAGACTTCCAGTTGGTTCTACAACCCAAATCCTATTTCTTTGTTTACTGAATGTCCCATCTTGTTGATTGTATTGTATTGACTCACTTTGTGTCATCTGCCTTGAGTCCAAGTAAGAAAGGCGGACTATAAATAATATAAATTTGAAAGTTCCAACTCATGCCAAATGACAGTAATTTCAAGGAAGAGAAACACAGAGTGCTTACAAGATTAGCAACTCTTCTTAGTAAGAGTCTCATACATTCGCAATTGTCACATGTGTTTACAGGTAATGGAGTAGTTCTTTAAAGCCTTCTTTAGTGCTTGCAACAAGGGTCTCATACATTCTCAAGTTGTCACATGTGTTTACAGGTAAAGGAGTGGTTCTTTAAAGCCTTCTTTAGTGCTTGCAACAAAAACACAGTGTTTAGAGATTGGAGTGGGAATCTGTCTTCACAACAGTTCCTGTAAGATAGCTAGGCTGAGAGGCAGCCACATCTCAGTCTCAGCTAGTGAGCTTCCAAGGCAAAGTGGGGCTCCGAGCCCTGGTCAACCTTAGCCTACCACATTCTAACCATACAAGCAGTGTTTCTTTGCAATGTGAAAACACTGAGATATAGGAATAACAGTTACTGTGCATGAGTAGGACAGGATCCTGTACTTCACATTAAAAATTCTAGTTCATCCATCATGTCAAGAAGGGTAAGGGAAATGCAAAGTACAGTACAATGTTGTGCCTTCCTTAAACACCAAGGCCCATTTCAAATTGTTGTTCTAAACTGGATGTTATCTGTTATTGGCCCAATTCCAAATAAAGCAATACAGGGATGGGCATGTCATACAGCTCATATCAATCCATCTATCAGCCATCTCTGAAGAGCTCTGAAATGCTTGTAGCTATTTGAAACAGTGTTGTGCTTTCCCCTAACACCTTTTTTTGCAGCATGTTCCTCCATGACTTAAAAAATGTCCTAAGATTAATGCTATAGTGCTGTAGCACTAGACCACAACAGCAGTTCAATGCATCTGAACATTGGTGATATAGCAATTCAGTGCTATTGCACCAGCATTCAGATGCATTAGATTGCTATGATGGTCTAGCGCTACAACACTAATCTTATATATTTTTTAATCTGAAAAAGAACACACTGTAAAAAAGGATGGGAAAATGAGTGGTCCTTTCAGAAGCCTTCCAGACATTTAAAAAAGAAAACAACATTGATGCAGAAGCACAAAGAAAAGCTGAAAATGGAAGAAAGCAGTTTGCATAAAAATCAACTGAGCTTGACACAAGCAGCTTTGTCTGAAAAAGTGGGGAAAAAATCCATTGGCAGTCAGGAGGCAAAATGGTTGTATCTGAAATGACAGAAAAATCTGTTAGCCATCAGCCGCTAAAATGGATTATAAGGGCAACTCACTGGAATGACCTCAACCATATTTTCTTAAAGGGCAGGAGAGAACTGCAAATCTAACATCTGACTGAGACACTGGAATACTTGGAAGCAAGGAGAGTTCTGGAGCGATCAGCACAACTGAATCTGCAATAATTGCAGCTCTCCCAAAGCTTTCTTTCCCTCCTTTTTCAAAATGTGAATGACAACTCTCTCTCTCTGCACCCTCAGCCAAAGACAGAAGGATTCCAAAAGGCACAAAAGATTCCTATTCATAAAATCAGAGGGTAAAGATAGCCAAATGGTGTTAAGCCATGCGTAAGAGGTATCAAAGTTCTAACTACAGGCTCATTCATACCTCCAGGTTGTTATCAAATGACACAGATTCATTAATTCATTGACAGTCAGTGTAACATACTTAAACCATACTTAAACATCCAATATATTATCATGAAGGAACATTTAGTAATTAGCATCTTGCAACAAACCCTGTGAAGTCAGACTGGCCAAGTATATCCAAAGTTTGTTTGGAATGAAACAGTACCTGGTCTTGCTCTCTCTATGGCTGATTCCGCATGGGCCAAAAACAGTGGTGTGAAAATGGTGTGAAAACAGTATATACCCTTTTACACCATTTTAAACCCTTTTACACCATTTTCACACCATTTTCACACTGCTGTTTTTGGCCCATGCGGAATCAGCCCATGTGCTTCACTTCACATGGCTTTTGGAGCCACATAGTGATATCTGTGTATAAACTCATAGGCTCAAGCTGCACAATCCACATGCTGTCACAGATTTACTCTTCAACACGTGGAGATGGGATGCACTACAGGAGTGAGACCAGCCAGCAAAGTCTCAATATGCTCACACATATATTCTCAGCTTCTAAAAGGGGCTAAAGCACTTCAGAAATACCCACAACTGAGGAGACTTTGTAGATAACAGTCTCACACAATGATTAACAGCATCATTTATAGAAAACTGATGACAAAATGGAATGCTTCATTAGAACAGCAGGTCAGTAACTACATGATACCAAGGCCAAAATTCTCAGGACACTGTCATGGATGTAAATACCACTGAGGAACATGGGACTAACAAAAAAGCAATCTCCTCCTCTGTTTAATTCCAATAGTCTCCCTTTTGTTGTTGTTAGGATGAGGGAGCTGCTCCCATGCATTCTTTGTCAGTTACTGTTGGTACATATATCCTCCTGCCTATAGTTAACTGAGCAGGACAATGATGTCATGCCTGCAAGATACATGGTAGGGTCCCTGTATTTTGATACCACAGCAGTCTTATTGTTTGTTTCGGTGTAATTGTGGTCCAGTGGTGCCATCTCCCAGAACCTGGTCATTGAGCTTCATTCCTTAAGCCTGCCAGTCAGATACGTCCTGCCATGAACTAAAACCAAAGGATAAGAAATTGAAGAACTGTTGTGTCATTTTGACCTGTGAAAGGAAATAGTTTTTTGTACGCATTTGGAGGATTTATTGAATCAACCACAGCAGGTACATTCTAACAAGCTCATCACTCGGCCTTCTGAAGCTTTTGTAAACTATTTTGTCCCGTGTTAAAAAATTCTGAGGCAGTACCTATACAAGTACATTCCTGAAGAAATTCTCATCTTAGGTACGTGTTTCTCTCGATTCCCTTAGCGAGCAGTTTCGAGTGGGTCTATTCAGAGGGAACTCTTTGGCTTCTTTCTCAAGTCTCCCTAAAACAAGAAAACTTATTTTGACTCCTCATTACTTTTTCCTTCTTATTCACAGCTTTTGGGCTTTCCCCACTTAATTCCAACCAAACCCAGGAAATAAAACATGCAGTGCACACCTTTCCTGGATGTCAAGATAAACTGAGTGGCTGGACAGTTGTCAGAATTTCCTTCTGCTGGAGATTTTAAAGGAGGACACCACATGAACACAGCCACCAAGAATAGCTCTGGTGTTAGGAAACACTGCCTTGCATTTGGGACAGATCCACCATTGGGCAACTCCCCTGCTGCCCAATTTGACCCCATTCTGCAGCCCACCTGCTGAGAGGGAACTGTGGAGTGGCAAGCTCCAGGATCGCACATAGGCACAAGCTGCTGTGTGGTTTTCTTGCCACATGCGGATGGTAGGTGCCCAGTGACAGCCCCTGGGCTGGGCATACCATTGAATGGCTCCATCCCCTGTAAGGAATTCCTCGGAACAGGGGAGGGGGGCTTGCAAGCATAGCACTCCTCCACCATCCTAATGCCCAAACAACCTCAAGAGATGAGTGACTTGCCCAGTTCCCACCTCAGGCCTATGGGCTGATTCCACCCCACCCCACCCCACCTGTAGCCAGTCTGGGCTGCCAGCCCCCGCCTCCTCTCCCCCAAGACACATGCTGCTAGCTTGAAGCTGGCAAAAGTCTTCTCTGTTGGCTCTGGGGCTGCAAATGTGGCCCCAGGTAAAATTGTGACTAATGATGCAGACCTCTACTGGTTGTGTTTGTGTTGATGGGAGCTGGCAGCCAAAAATGCTGAATATGCAAAGTGCATCCTGGCAGCCTGGAGTCAATCACACACTTTGGTCTGAGCCATTCGAAGGAGACTAGATGCAGGGGCAGAATGAGAACCAAGGATTAGCAGACAGGAATAGGAAGTGACAGAAACAAAGTCACAGACTTACTGCCAGTCAAGAGAGAACAAGTGGGCCCCTGGAGTGTGACAATGGATGGATGGTGAGGTTTGAGGACCATCGTTACACTGATTGGGAGCTCCTGGTTCCAGCTTCAGCAGGAGTGGAAGTAAATGAAGAATCAAGACTCTAGTTTTTGGGAGAATAAGATAGAAGCTCACGAGAATTTTGCACTAGTCAGAGTGACCATGTATGCCTGTATGCACTCATCCCACAGAGTTACACCCCTTCCTTCTGAATGCTGTTTCCCAGGTTGAGTTATTTAAAGTTCAACCCTATGCAGTGTTACTCCACCTTGAGCCCACTGAAATTGCTGGCTTTAGACTGGAGTAAGTCTGCACAGGATTGCACTGTCAGGGAGCAGTCCTAAAGAGATCTTCTTACAAGTTCTGAGTAAGCCCAGTGGAGCTGACCCATGGAAAAGGGTCCTTAGAACTACAGCTTTAGTTTCCTTTATTCATCTTATCCTTTATAATCTGCTTGTGGGGTTTTTTAAAAAGAAAACTTCACTTCTAAAATTACAGCATCTCTATATACATTCAGCTTCTCTTTAGTTGTTTATCCATGTACGTTAGTAGTTGGGGAGCTATTAAAGGTATGCCCAGCTCAGGAGCTACATTGGGATTTCTTTCTAAACAGCTACAAAAAGATAGCATTGCAAGTTAAGTATTCAGTACTTGGCACTGAATATTCACCTCACACACCAGATTTATGAAAACTTGATAATACAGAAACCACTGGTACCAACTGGCAAAAATAAGTATAAATATGAAGGAGAGCAGCTTAAGGATTTCAGTGTCTGGGTATATTTTTGTGGAAGGCATATGGACCTAAAATAGTTTCAGATTAGGAATTTAATTTGGCAGGCAGTTTGCTCATGATTAAACCTGAAGCAATTGAGGACAATGGATCAGGGAACAACACACAACCAAAGAATAGTGGCATTTATTCCAAGGAAATGTGGTATTCGTTTTAAAAAGTTAAGGTATTACATGTACTTTGTTATTGCATTTGTTGGTTGTAATGATTATGTTATTCATTTTACTTTCTTAGTCATTGTTCATTGCACAACTGTTAATATATACTGCTGGTACTAGGCTGTTGTCAAAAGTATGAGCTACAGAAGTCCATGGTTCAACTTCATCTCAGCCAAGAGTATACCAAGGGGCCATAAGATAGCCACTGAACCTTGACTCCACTCCCATCTAACACTGGCCAACCTTACTGGGCTGTTGTACAAAGTACTACAGATATAGGTAAAGCACTCTAGTAAAGTACTATAAAAGTGACACCAATTATTGTATCCCTTTTCTGCTATGCATGTAGTCATATCTGAAACTTCCCCAACATGAAGAATGCTAGGAATCATAAACAGCCTCATTTTTCAATTAAGACATCAATATCTTAAATATTAAATCAGGAGTCTGATTCATTCAGTTTGCATGCCAGAGATTAGAACAGTTATGCAAATGCATGCGAAAATCTCTCTTCACAAAAAACCCACATCTGTTCTCATACTTTGTTCTTAACTGTGGCTACTTCTGTGTGGTGGCACAAAGCGGGCACTCAAGTGCATACTAATGGCTTCTCTCATTCTTCTATGTAAAACAAGGAAAGGATTCTTTCAAGATGTTCTTCAGAGGATGTGTGAAAAAGGGCCAGCGCAGCTTCCCTTCTATTGATCTTTCCATTGCATAGCATCATGTATATTTTAAGACAAGACCTCTCATATTAAAGCACTCATCCCCTAATGAAACCAATCTTAAGTTCTGGTTCACAAAGGCAGTAGAATGAGGCAGCAAAGCCCTGCCATTGTGGATTGAGTTGCCAACCTCCAGGTAAAACCTGGAGTCCTCTCAGAATTGCAGGAGATCTCCAGACAACAAAGAACAGTTCTCTGGATAAATTAGCTGTTTTAGAAAGTGTACACTTTTTTGAAGACATTGTAGAGTTATCTTTTATACATGAGTAATTTCTTTCAGTTCTGTTACACAAAATATACATTGTGTCTTTTTTTTGCAAATAAAAAGATGCCTAGGTACACAATTTCCTTCACAGCAGAAACATCCATGAAGGAATGTGTGTTATTTGCAGAGTAGCAAGTGAAAGAATCTACTAGGTCTTTATCTGGACTCCTAAATGTTTTATCAAGTCCTGGCCTCTGAGGAGGTCCAAATGGGAAACATTCGCAGGAGCTGATCAGCTGGAATTCATATTCAGCCTTGGCAATATCAGATTAGAAGAAGAAGAGTTTGGATTTATATCCCCCCTTTCCTATAGGAGACCCAAAGGGGCTTACAATCTCCTTGCCCTTCCCCCCTCACAACAAACACCCGGTTAGGTAGGTGGGGCTGAGAGAACTCCGAAAAGCTGTGACTAGCCCAAGGTCACCCAGCTGGCATGTGTGGGAGTGCACAGGCTAATCTGAATTCCCCAGATAAGCCTCCACAGCTCAAGCGGCAGAGCAGGGAATCAAGCCCGGTTCCTCCAGATTAGAATGCACCTTCTCTTAACCACTACGCCACTGCTGATTAGGATCAAACATGGAATGGTGGAGCAAAAAGTAGTGGTTTCTCCTTACCGGTTTATGTAGGACGTTGAATGCTATAGTATAGGCCAACCTCATCAGAATCAAAGTAGTACTTGGATGGGAGAGCACCAAAGAAGACTTTGCAGAGGAAACTACCTCTCCTTAATCCTATGGGGTCACCATTAGTCGGCTGCAACTTGATAGCACTTTATACTCATTAAGGTTTATGTTCACTATTCACATTCATTCTACTTTATCAATTCATTGCTATTTGGAAGTGATCCATATCTACATGTACTCTTTTGACTCTGCCGATTTCTATATGAGTCATCTGCCCTGGATTCATTGCTGTTGGAAAGCAAGTTTCCCCCCTGCTTTCCTAAAGCATAATGGTACATTCATGAATGTCTAGGGTTTCCCAGTTTTTCTCCAATATTTCTTCCACCAGCTTTGCTGCAGTCTTGAAGGAAATTGCAGCAAAGCCTGGATGGCTGCTGTGTAGGTAGGAAGGTTTGGAATACTCAATTTTCTGGCTTCTCTCTGAAACAGCTCCTACTCCTCCACCTCACACCATTCATCTGACTGAATCTTCCTCCCTCCAAGGAGCTCTGGCGGCATGGGATAGTGGTTAGAGTATCAGACTAAGATCCAGGAGAACCAGGTTCCACTCTGCCATGAAAGCTCATTGGGTGACCCTAGGCTAGTTACAAGTTCTCAGCCTAACTCACCTCACAAGGGCTGTTGTGAAGATAAAATGAAGGATACTGTAAACCACTTTGGATTCCCACTAGAGAGAAATGCAGGATAGATAAGACAAAGTTGTTTTCCCAGGCCTATGGTTGAGACAGCAACGGTATTCCATCTAGCAGGCCTTCTTCTTCCCCTTGTTTATTTTTGTTTAGTATAGCATAGTGAACTTGTCTTTGTTTTTAACTGTTAGTGTTTTAACACCTTCTAGGTGTCTTGTTATAGACATTATAGACTGTAGTGGTATTTATTGTTGATTTTATTATTCTATGTTGGAAGCCCTCCTGAACCCACAAGGGGAAAGGAAGCCTATAAGTAGAATAAAAAAAAAGAAATGAAAATGTGGTTCACCCTGCGGGTAACACTTTCATGAATCAGATGATCGGCTCTCTTTTTTTTCCATGGGCATTATGCAACTATTCCCTTTTAATTTTGATGTTGGTTCCTAGTGGAACCAGATGTAGCAAACAGAAAAAAAATCTGGGGTTTACTGACTATTCAGAACATTCATAGCAATTGCTTTGTAGAAGGCATAGCTTTACTAGTCATACCAATACTGACTAGATAGGGTTGCTATCCCTACCCAATTTCCATACCTGTAGGAAACTCTATGAACTGATCTTCAGGATTTTGAACATATTGGAAACATGTTGTTCTGAAATGAAGGGTAGTTGACAAGCTTCCAATGGGTGCTAAAGGGTTAAGCTTTAAACAGGGGATTGTAGAACAAAAGCACAGCTAGACAAAATAAATCCTGATTCCAAGATATCTCTGAGATCATTAAAATAAAATTGGTAGTCTACCTCAACTCCAGCCTTCCAGCTGGTTCTGCCCCATTGCTTTCCTCTGGCAAATCACAGCATGAAATCACATCTCTATGTGAACAGTGAGATGGGAGCCCTTTGATGTGAACCAATTATTTTTGCCAAGTTAAATATTGCAATAAATCCCCAAATCTGCAGGGAACAAGCAAACAATAAGCTTCTGACCATGGTTAGAAGGTTAAGTTTGGTTACAGTAAATTATAAAATTAAGTCACATGTCCAAATAGTAACATGGTCCTTATCAGAAAAACCTGTGAGATTGTGATGAAGGCACACATTTCATTTTGTACAATCATGCAATGTATTTTATAACACTCACATAATAGATCACAGTTTTGTAGGGAGAGTTGGCTAGGTTTTCAAGACATCTGCCCTAATGTTTTGCATTTAAAGATTAAACCCAGGGTAGACAGAATAATTAAACATTAGGTAACAGCGTTTCTGCTTCTGATAAATGAAAAGTGAGCACAAAATTAAATAAAAAGAGCCTTTGGATTGCTCTAAATGCTAGCCGATAGCTTTTTATAGCAAAACCAAACAGAAAGGCATTTGGCAAGCAAAAAATTCCTAAATTTACAGTGCACAGAGTTATACCCTTCTAAACACATTGACTTCAATGGCCTTAGAGAACAACTCTGATTAGGATTGCACTGTTGAAGTCAGTTTTCCGTGACAGTTTCTATTGTTTAACATAAAGAGAGTAAAAAGACCTTTGGTAACACTTACAAAGACTATCATAAGAAGCAAGTGTCACAGCTCTACTCATATGAGTAGGATTGGAACCTCAATATGCTACAGGGACTTGTACATTTACTGGCACTACTTCTCTGAGAAGAGCCTCAGAGAGAGGTAGCTAAACATCACTTGTGCATCTAGCAAGTAAAGAGAACATCACTTGTGCTTCTAGCAAGTAAAGTGAACCCCTCCTATACCAGATTAAAGATTCAGTAAGCACAGTGTTTAAGAGAAACAGATGGACCATCAAAGGAAGTAGAAGTGATTGTTCATCAGATGGTTATTAATTAACATTTGACAAAATATATCTCAAAATTCCCAAGCTAGTGATTTGCAAGGCAAAAGGGAGGTTGCTTATTGAGATCAACATCTCTAGGATCTGCAGTGTGACCAAAAATAATCATTGTTTATTGGATGCCTCAGCCTTCATCAAGGACAACTGGAGGGTCACATTAAGTTAACAGATAGGATAACAAAATAGTATCCAACAATGATTTCTTCATTACAACAATAACAGGAAGAATTGAAGATTAATGAATACTAAGGTTGTCTTACTAGAGCCGTGGTGGCGAACCTTTGGCACTCCAGATGTTTTGGACTACAATTCCCATCAGCCCCTGCCAGCATGGCCAATTGAAGGGGCTGATGGGAATTGTAGTCCAAAACATCTGGAGTGCCAAAGGTTCGCCACCACTGTACTAGAGTGTACTATTTCCTAATTGTTATAGTCTTTTATTTGCCAATTTTATTGTTCCCTTATGCCTTGTTTCCTTTTATGCTCTTATCCCATGCCCCTTATGTTCCCATACCTTTTTGTGTTCCAAATTTTCTTCTGCCAGTAGATTTTTAAAAGATATATATTTACAGTTTTAATATTCTTTTATCTTTTTAATTGTAAGTGCCCTATTTACTTCATAGAGTACAATGGCCATAATAAAGATTGAGTGATTGTATCCAACAGAGATTTCTTTATAACAACAAACAGACAGACTTGAAGATGGCAGCAAATCAGAAGACAATACTGAGAAGGGGATGAGTTGTTTCCTTAGCTCTGTCTACGTGTTTCCTAGATCCAGGAATTACCAAAAGAAAAGAAAGGGGAATGATTCAATTTCACTAATGAAGCTTCTGGAAGCCTTTATCAGCTAGCTATGTCATTGCACAGATCAATTCATATTTCTCTCTCCCCACAAATCTGTATTATCTTGGAGGATAGAACCTAGGGAAGGGGGAGTTTGGGGAGGGGGGGACCACAGAGTCCACTGTCCAAAGCAGCCACTTCCTTCATGAGAGCTGATTTCTGCAGTCTGGAGATCAGCTGCAGTCCAGGAGATCTCCAGACCTCTCTTAGAGGTTCAAAATGCTACCTCCAATCAGCCTTTTACTAACATGCCCAAAAGGCCTCTAACACAGTCAATGGTCTCACAACCTTAGTTGCCTGCTCAGAGCTCAGCAACTGTCCAAGATAGTGACAAAGGCCATGTCACACAGAAACATGCCAAGTCTATTCTCCACAGAAAAGTGCAATTAATGCCCATCTCTGGCAAATGCATCTGCACGAAGCCCATGCTATCCTTCTCCCTTTCGTTGCATATACTGTTTACATTCTAAAGGGCACACCTAAAGATGCAGACAGGAAGAGTCAGACAGGAAGAACAATGAAGCACAGCCGCCATACTGAAACTGGACCTGACATGTTTAATCCAGAGTTTCACATAGAATACAAGAGTATGTATAGCCTCTCTTTACCTCATGCGGCAGACGGATCAAACAGGCTTTGTATGTGTCCGTCTTGTCGGATTATGTTAACTAGAAGCAAGAATAAGTTAAAGAGGGAAGCAGAGGACAATGAGTCACAAAACTAATTTCCTACACTGAAAACTTTCAGTGCAACTCTCCAGTAAATCATATTTGGAAGTCAGCAGTTTTATTTTTTCACTCACTTTTGAGAATTGTTCTTTTCAATGTCACATTCTTTTTTAAATAATAAAAACCCTAAATTGAATTCTGAGTTGTATAAACTAAATGTGGTTTTAAAAATAACTTTGATCTGTGCAACTGCATTTAAAAATAACTATGTGTTCACACATAGAAATATGCATTAAATTCACTGATTAGTTAGGAAACTAGAAACATAGACAGTTAATTTCCACCTACTTAATAAAGCCACCACAAAGGCTTTGTGAAGGTAAGTCTATACCATGCGCATACACACAGAGAGAGACAGAGAGAGAGTATAAGGACACAGTATGCTTTGGGAAACCTCCCTTCCCCCCCCCCCCCAGCACCACCACACACATGCAAGAGGAAGCATGTGATTTGCACTAACTAAAAGTCATCCAAATTTTGAAATTGATCTAATGGAATATGCAAGTGTAGCTATTAGAAATGATTGATCAAAGCCAAAAACAATGTCACTGGATTATTGATCTAACATTCTCTGTTAAGAAGTCCTTTCCTATTTAAAGAAAGACTTCAGTGACTCCTGTGAGATTTAAAGACTTCTAGTTAACAACAGTGGACTTCTTTCCACCATGTTTTAATCATGAATGTGCCTAACCAGAGACAAAATTATCCAAACTTCCCTTTCCTTCCTTCTATAGCAGATTTAACCATAAGATCGGTTAATGCGTTTAAAGCCTGACAGGACTAAAGTGATAACATGAGACGATAAGGACGCTGACACATTGCCCTGTCATGACTGTTACTGAACATGCTGTATTGGTGAGTGCGAAATAATTGTTACGATACCATGTCATGCTGCCCAAGGAAAGCAATTGCCAAAGCTCACTTGGAAACAATTAGTTAAAGTTCATCTCTAATTAAATGTATTGATGATAGCATAATGGGAATAAGATTTGAGGGCAAGCATCAATTGAGTTACACTATTAGATCAGGGGGGAGGACTGAGATTCCTACAGTGTATGATGATGCACTGGTCCAAAGCAAGCCACCAAACCACATTCTTTCCTGCAAGAAGATTCACACTGTTTTAAGTGGCGTGAAGGCCCTTAATGAGAAACATTATGTAATAGATGGTATGTGTTAGACAAGCACTGCGGTCCCACAGAGATTTCCCTTTCATTGGGATCCCCTATAAACTGAACTAGAACCTAGCTCTAATACTGCAGTACAAAAAAAACCCCAACTTTTAAAATCAGGCATTAAACTAATTCACGCTTTATGTTCCATAACAACACATTTGTGCACATTGGGCAGCATTTTTCACCATCACTAGTCACAAACATGGCAATCTGAAAATCAAACCATCAAAACACTGCAGGTTTAGATTCTTCGATGACATTTTTAGAGCATGTCGCGTCAAATTGCAGCACTAGGACATTCTCCTGAGACACGTTCAACCGACTAATGTTTGTTCTACACAGAAACAGTTCTAGAAATGGTAGCTAGCCGGGCCTTAAAGTAGCCATCATGCAGCCCCCTAAAAACCACACCATAACCTTTGCTGAGATTTCTTAGCCAAATACCTATATACACATTAAATTTTTACACTCTATTCCACACTGGGACTTAAAAGCCCAGTATTTGACACAGCTTTACAATGAGGTTCGGCAAAGTTTTCTCAAAGAGTAACTAATGTCCTGGGAGCTCAAGTAATTGAAAGCCTTCTGGAGGGAAAGATGGTGGTAGCAGAGATGGGGGAAGGGAGAGACCGTGCACAAAATTAGGGCCAGTGTCATTACGCCATAGAGCAGCTTGTCAGATCAAAGCTCAGAAACTCCATCACTGCAAGCCTGCAAGGTCATTGGAGGAGGACTTTTACATAATCATCGTCCCATTCCGAAATTCAACCGGGAGGGATGGAAACAGTACAATTGATCGGCAACCCTCAACTCTCCCCACACACGCGCACGCCCGTTGCAATCTCAGCCTGTCCTCTGTACTTGGTACTCGTCCCCCGCCCTTCCGCCAAGGGCTGCAGCAGCGGGGGATGAACAGCTCCAAATCCTCCCATGCAGTGGCTAAAGTGCTCCAATGCGGGGGTGGCGTGCGGAGGAGGGAGAGGAAGATCTGGCGTCTCCTGCGAACCATCCGGGACTGTAATTTGGATGCATGCTAATGTGATTGCTCCAAATAAATAGAATAAGAACACTGAGACCGGGAAGAGGGTGGTCCTGCGCGCTTCCCCCTTCCGCCTCCTCACCGGAGAGCACAGTGTTGAATACATGAGCGGCTTGATATTGCAGACCTATCCAATCAAGCGCTACCCTAAGACCCATATGCCAGACAGCAGAGCCGGAATAATAGTATTCTGCATTCCAAGCCCTGATGGTCAGAAGCGCGGAACTGAAAGGATGCAATTCCAGCCGCCCGAAGCTGGGAGTCCCCGTGGATCCCCTCCCGAGAGACCCGCACTAGCCAACTTCAACCGAGCGCCAGCAGCCTGGACACAGCGCCCCCTAGAGGCCCCCCCCGCGCGGCTCCCTGCACCGCCAGCCCAGGGGAGAAACGCCAGTGGGGCTCAGGGGTGGACCGCGCGCTCCCATTCAGCCACCAGGCGCGCGCCGTTTTAAGCTCAGCACCCCTCCGCGGTCAGGGGCTTCATGCAACCCCCCTGCGGTGCCCTTACCTGAGTGGCCTTGTGGAACTGTTTCTTCAAGCCCGCCACCGACATTTCTGCTGGCTGGTCCCGGGAGCTCCGAGGTGAGATGGCAGGAACACTTGCAAGGGGGATTACGCGGCTCGACTCTCTCTTGCCTGCCTCCTTGTTCCCCCTCCTGCTTGCACAGGTTCTCAGATGCCAGGCTATGGTGCAGAAACACCCTGACGTCAGATCCAGGGAGCCCGGCCCCTTAAAGGGAACGCTCTCCGTCGCCTGTGCTCCCAGCGCTAGGAGAGCATATTGCGCTGTGTATGGTTCCCTGTTGTTAATGGTGCTTTTAGGGCTAACGAACCAGGCAGAGTGTTTAAAAAGCCATCCTAAGCGGAGATGCACCTTTCTGGATTTATCGAAGTGAATGGTCTTTGAAGGGTTGAAGTTCCTGCTGCTCAGGGATCGTCTCAGAAGGACGTCTCACTGATTTCAGTGGAACTTACTCCCAAGTTTGTTTAGGATTGCCCACTGACTTTGTGAACCACTGATTCCAGTATCAGTTCTAAAAGAAACTCACTGAACGATTTACTATTATGATAGTCTAAGGATGCAGATCCCCTCAGAGACTGACTATAGGAGTGGGCTCTTGGTATGTTAAAAGGAATAATGAACTTGTGGAATAATGAACTTGTGCACCAATGATGTGTTTATATGCTGTTTATTGAGCAGCCCTTTGGTCCTTCCAAGTCAGTATCATCTACTCTGACTACAGTTTTCTTCAAAGTGAACACTTCAGACCCCCAGGGCACTCAGTTAAGAGCATGCTGGGAACTCCAAAAGGCAGCGGAGAGGACAGACAATAACTTACCTCACAGCAAATTGCGTTCAATCCCAATATTCACTGAGGAATTTTTAAAAAGTAATCTGGCTGCAGTGGTTCTTCTGTGTTTTCTGGTAGAGGCCACCTGCCACCGGGGTCTTTCAAATCTGGAAATCTGATGCTAGGAATTGAACTTGGGACTTTTTGCATGCAAGACCATATCCACCGAGCCTTGATTGTATGATCAAGACTGAGCTGTTCTTGTCTCTTTTTTGCTCAAAGAAATAGGCCACTTGGGATACCCTTTGGTCCTACACCAATACATCTGACAGGCCAAGTCAATTAATCTCATAGGGAAACAAATTCACTGTGTGATGTATTCTTGAGGAGGTGTGCACAAGAGTACAGTCTGACTTGGATTGTTGTTTTCAAGATATCTAAATGGTATTGGTTATCTTTGTGGAGTCAACTATATGCCATTGATCAATCTATCTGGTTTAGTGGATGTGAACAATGAAATTATGGATTTCAGCTTAGGGCAACTAGGTTTTGTTGGAGATTTTTCTAAGATCACAAAAAAAATCTTGTTGATCTTTGAGGTGCTGCTGGACTTTACTATAATTCTCCCTCTGCAAACAGTTACCCCTTTAATAAGACTCATAGGAAAGAAAGGATGGACCCTCCAACTGTTTTAACCAGCTATCTTCTTTGTCCATTTGAGAAAGAGTCCCCTCCGCTGAGAAAGCTCATGGCCTTTCTCAGACAAGGGCTCAAATCTAGAGGAATTATGCTTCTGAGAAGAGATGGGTCTCTTTATATAAGACAAGAGGAAAGGGGTTTTAGCCAGCTCTCAATCCAAAAGAGGGGTTCATAAAAAAAGTTTTAGGGGAATCCAGGAAGCTTCAAGCCAATTAACGTAACATCTGTGCTGGGTAAATTGATGAAAAGCACTATTAAAGATAGAATTGTCAAGCATATAGAAGGGTAAGCACTGCTGAGCACAAACCAATATGGCTTCTGCAAAGATAGGTCCTGTATCACTAACCTTTAGAGTTTTTAAAAGTGTCAGTAAGCATGTGGACAGGAATGAGCCTGTGAACATTATGTTTAGATTTCCAAAAGGTTTTTGACAAAGTCCAAATTCCCAGCCACCAGCATAATGCCACGAATGCCAGGAGGGCCTTCCTGGCCACGGCCCACCCCTGGCTATGCAGGCAGCAGGGACACTGGGATACTGGTGTTGTGTCTCAGGACTGAGGGGAGTGAGGCAGCAACGCCTGCACACCTGCAAAATCACCCGTCCACCAGGTTAAGTGGCCTGGAGAGGGCAGATCCACTGGCACAGCCGCCTGCAGCTTCCACCAGTGGATTCGCCCTCGCCCTCGCCCTCCCTCAGGATGGAGCAGATATGGCAGTTTGTTTCCAGTAAACCATCTTTAAGGGAGTAGATTTCCTTCTCTTGTTCAAAAATGTCTGTTCTCTAGATTCCCAGCTGAAGAAGAGGATATTCTTGTTGGGTATTTGTATTTTGAGGCAGAGCACTTGTAACGGTTCTGCAGCAATGCATGTTAGAATTATGTTCTTCCTATGTCTCAGATATTTCCACGGGTGTGTTCTTACAACATATTATATTTCTCTGCCTTTGTGGTATGCACACTATCATTTGAGGTATGGCGTTCCTGGACAGAGTTTAGGTACAGAAATGGCATTAGATTGGAGTAACTGTACTTAGCATTGCACCGTCAGTGCCCTAAACTACACTATAACCATGCAAGCAGGGTGAGAAATGGGAAGATGCCTCCTAATTCTGGTCCCTATTCTGGTGTGTAATCACCCTCAACACATGGTAGATCTCTTGTTAAGTTTTCTGAGGACGACAAAGTCAAGGATACTTCAGTGTTGAAATTTTATTATTCCCCAAGATAATACTGTATGAACATGACAACAAAAAATAATATACACTGTTCAGAAAAAATGCTGTATGTTTATGACTTTAATCTTCATACATAGTGGGTGGCTGACAGTTGACAAGTCCAAAGATCTTCTCTTTGTGAAAGCAAACACAAAGTATGATTGGAAGTGCTACAGATATGCTCTTCTTAATGTCAGTCTATGTTAAATAGCTTGCAATTTATACTGTGAAAAAATAAACAAGAATAATCAATACTTTCCTCCAGATTTCTTAAAACTATTCTTATTTGGCAATACCAAATAAAAGTTGCCAACACAGCAGAGTTCTTTCACCCATCAGAAAAACAGCACCCAAGAATTACCTAATCCCAGTTAGCTACTGAATGCAGAATTCTAGCTACTTTATGTTACAAGTTATATCAGAAAGAGATATAGCAAGTGGATCTGAGTTTCTGCCTTTCACAGAAACACAGCGCAGTGGATCTTTGCACGTTTTCACTTTTTTATCAAAGAAAGAAGTATAATGGAAAATTGAGCTGGAATTCTAAATCAGACAGTTTGATCCATCTAACAAGGATGAAAAAGAATTCCCAACCTTGCTTTCATAAAATCTTTAGCCGTAGATATTAGGAGGAGGAGACCTTTTATATTGTAAGTAGACACTAGTGGAAACTGTTTTTTTCTGCATGCAGTCCTGGTTCTTTGCATATTTACTCAGATCCCTGTTTAGTTTGATGATACTTATTCCCAAACTAGCGGGCCCAGCCACGCTTCACTGTGGCTTAAGGGGGGGTGACTCACAGGACCTGCGCGTTTCCCGGCGGTGGCCGTCTTGCCTCCTCCTGGCGTCCCTCTGCTTGTGCCTTCCTCCGGCGGTGGCCGTTTGACCTGTGAGGTATTCCCCCCCGGCCCCACTCTGCTCGGGGCTGGGACTGGGGCCCATCGGCTGCCCTTCCGTGTCTTGCCAGCTCGCTTCCTCGTTCTGCCCCTCTGTTCGTGCCTTCCTCCGGCGCGGGCGCCCTGGCTGTTTTGAGCAGCTCCGAGGTTTGGGGCATGCGCAGTGGACCTCAACCCTTTCAAGCATTTTTACCTGGCTCAGGTGTGTTACCTGAGCCTTTTCAGTATGGGCAAACACGCTTGGATGGATGAGCAGCGTTCCCTGAAAGCTTCAGGGCGTTTGCTCCAGCAGTTCCTGCGTTAAACCATGACTAACAAAGTCATGGTTAGCTTTTTATATAGATAGATAGATAAGTGTGCTAAAGAATGCAGCCTTAACCATACTAAAAAGTTCTGTTGGGAGCACATAGTGAATGGAGGTCTTATCTTTGACATCCTTTTATGTCAAGTGAGAAATTATCACTGGTGCCATTTCCTTAGTTGGGTCTTTTAAACTCTGTTTCCATGTTTAGATATTTGAAGGAATGTCATATTGGTAAGGGAGAAAGCTTGTTTTCTGCTGCTCCAGAGACTAGGACCAGGAGTAATGGGTTCAAGGTGAAGGAAAAAAGATTCCACCTAAACATCAGGAAAAACTTCATGAGTGTGGGCTGTTTGACAGTGGAATGCACTACCTCGGAGTGTGGTGGAGTCTCCTTCTTTGGAGGTTTTTAAATAGAGGCTGGATGGCTATCTGTCAGGTGTGCTTTAATTATGTGTTCCTGCATTGTAGGGGGTTGGACTTGATGGCCCTTGGGGTCTCTTCCAACTCTATGATTCTATTGTATTGTATGTTTACATCTTGACTTTTTATTTTTAGGTTTCTGCATTAATATTCTAACTACTGTCCTTCCTTCTACAAAGGGGTTTCCTTCTTTTGTGTTTTGACCCATATTGGGGGAATCATGCTGGCCTTCTCCACTCTGGATGGGAAAAGATGAAATAACACATAGCCCATGGCGTTGCCAGGTTATTATTTATTTATTTATTCATTCATTTTGCCAACTCTTGCTCCTAATTTAAAAGCAATTTCCTCTGCAGACATGAGCAGGTGATTACATTCATTCCCACATCACAAAAAGCTACTGTTCAGGTTTCTGCACATCATGTGGATATTGAAGGCATATGGGCAATCCAGGACCATCGCTTGTGATCCATTCACAAACCTTGTGGCAGATGCAGTCATGAAATAGCCTTTCTGTTTACCACTGATCCAGTTATATGACCACAGTGGGCTTTGAAAGAATTCACATGCATTTTCCAGTATTAGCCACCTCAAATGCATGTTTATTGGTGAAGCTGGAATTCTAGTTCATGTTTTGGGTTTTAATTAATGCTGAGTGTAAGGCTGTGATCTTCAGAATTTGCCATAAAGGTTCTCTCCTTTCATGAATAACATAAATATAAGCAACAGTAGTGAGCATCCCCCCCCCCCACACACACACACACGTACCAAAGTACAGACTCATGCTGTTAGCTTCTCCTTCAACTAAATTATTCCAGTAGTTCTTAAAGCAGTAAAGAGCACTGTGTGAACAAAATGAATAGAAGGAGCTTGCTGCTCACCTCAGCTCAGTGTAAATTCTCTTGTCTTATTCTCTGTTTAACTGGCAGAGGGATCAGGATTGATGTTTTGTATTTATTTGATGGTTTACTATAGCTACAGATCTCTCAGCTACTAAAATGAGCAGATGTTAATCCTTTCAAGCTATCTGTTCCCCCCTAGAGCAGGCATTGGAGAGGTAGCACAGTTTATACTTGACAAAAGCAGCAACGTTTAGCTTTACCGCAATCTGTCCCTTTTCAGTCTTGGAACCAAATAGCAAAAACACATTGAAATGCATTTCTGACAACTACAGCGATTGACTAAATATTGCATGAGAGAGAGCAGGGCTGGAAGAGGATGGAATGTTTAGCCATAAGGCAGAATTTTTCAGCTGGTTTTTCTCGGGGCCTCCAGAAGTTCTACAAAATGTTATAACCACGAGACTCCCAACTTGAATCACTGCTCTTTACCTGTTTTTTTTCAACTTTGTGAAGGAGCAAAAAGAAGGGGATGGGAGCTTCTTTAACCAAGCGACTATTAAAAACGACTGCCTTAAAGAATATTAATCAGATCTCAGGAACTTTCTTTGTACTACCATTCTGTTTTGTGTAGTTTCCATATTTCATATGTCTCTCCCTTCCCACTTTCTTATTCTAAACAAGAACTACTGAGATTAAAATTTAGCTATGATCTATTTATTACATATTTTGTCCCTCCTTCAAGGAATGGAGGGGGGGGAGATAAACAGTACTCCTATCCTCCAATTAATTTTCACAACCATCCTGCAAGACAGATCATGCTTGGAGAGACTGTCTAAGGCAGTTCACTAAGCTTAATGATGGACTTTCAATCCACTTTTAATCCACTTTGCAGCTGGATTTTACTGTGCAAAATAGCAAAATCCACCCATAAACAATTGTGAAAGTGGATTGAAAGTGCATTATTCTGCATGTGCGGAAGGGGCCTGAACCAGGATTTGAATCTGGGCTTTTTCAGTACCTTAATTACTTTCGTCTTCCGGCTGTTCAGCTGTTGTCCTGCTTTTGAGACTTTTTCCTTTAACTTTCAGCAGTAGTCATTTTAAGTCTTTGCTATTTTCTGCCAGCAGTGTGGTAGCATTGGCATATATAAAATTGCTAATTTTCCTCCTCCCATATTTCACTAGTGTGTTTAAAAGAATTCATAAAAAGCAAAAGAATATGTTTTGTGTATAACTTTTCATTTCAGTGCATAATAAAAATTGCTCACTATTCACAAAATCTGTCTGTGCAATGTAAATTATTTCTTCACATCTTTTCGTAGCATGTTTATTTAGCTAAAAAGGTTATTTGGTTGGTTGCGGCAGAGCAGGTTAAAACTGAATCCATCGAAGACGGAGATCCTCTGGCTTGGCCGCGGGGGGGAGGACAGGATTTTCCAGCCACCGGTGTGGGAGGGGGTCACATTGGCGCCGACCCCCTCCGTGCGCAGCCTGGGGGTCCACCTGGATTTGTCTCTCTCAATGGAGACCCAGGTGGCCCATACAACCCGGGCTGCCTTTTTCCACCTCCGTCAGGCCCGGAGGCTGGCTCCTTTCCTCTCCCAAGCGGACTTGGCCACTGTGATCCATGCAACGGTCACCTCCAGATTAGACTATTGTAACTCGCTCTACGCGGGCCTTCCCTTGCGTTTGATCCGGAGACTGAAGCTGGTCCAGAATGCAGTGGAGCGGCTACGTACAGGCAGCGAAACTTATGACTATATTCAACCTGTATTGGCGCCAGCTGCACTGGCTTCCCGTGGAGTTCGGATCATTTTCAGGTGTTGGTGTTGACCTTTAAGGCCTTACGCTGCCTGGGGCCCTCGTAGATCTTCGAGACCGCATCACCCCGTATGTCCCTGCACGGCCTCTCCGGCCAACGGAGGCTAATTTGTTAGTGGTCCCTGGCCTCAATGATGCGGCTGGCCTCACACGGGCCAGGGCCTTTACGGCCCTGGCCCCGGCCTGGTGGAACACCCTTCCTCCGGCTATTAGGGCCCTCGCGGGACCTCAGTGAGTTCCGCAGGGCCTGTAAGACGGAGTTGTTCCGCCGGGCCTTTGGAGGGACCAGCCGCTGAAGTGGTGCCCCTCGCTGGCTCTTTACATCTGGGCCTGTCATCTTGGGACTCGTCCTCCTCCTCCAGGGAGAATTTTAAAATATGGGGTTGGCCGGACGCCTCTATTACTGTTCTTATTGTTGCTATCGCTGTTTTAAAGGTTTTAGTTGTTTATTTATATCAATATTTTATGCTGTACACCGCCCAGAGCCCTTCGGGGATGGGGCGGTATAAAAGTCCAAACAATAAATAAAAATAAAATAAATAAATAAATATTTCGGATATGATTAAGCCATCCTTCTATAGAAGGAGGTTCTGTTCCCCTTCCCCACATAGGCTGCAACAATCAGCTGCTAAGACAGTTAGAAGAGGGGGTTGTATTTATCACATCAAATTCTTTACAGTTAATAACCTTGGTTAAATTTCAGAAGCCGATGAACAATTGGTACAAGAGAACACATTGTTTCCTTGTACCTCAAGAATGTGTGATAGAATGCATTGATAGAATCCCAGAAGCGTAAAATAGATAATTTCTGAGCGTTGGTGAGAGATTCTAGTTTTGTATAAAACTTTGTGCAAATGAGAAACTAAGAAGAAATTAAAGAGCAAAATGCTTCCTGTTGTGTGAATTTACCATATACATGATGGGTTTTTTTAAAATAGATAACCATTTAAAAATATGACCCCCTCAACCTAACCAATAAATGCCTAAGCAATGGAATGTCATGATGACAACGCTCCACCAATTGCCAAGCAGGACCCAGGAAGTGAGTTCTACTCGCCTGTTGGTGGGAGACATTCCCTTCCCCTGCCCGTCTTCCTTCCAAGAGCAAGCACCAGCAGCCCATCCTGGCCGGCCTTGCCACCCACTGCTCTGCGGGCCCAGAGACGTCCTCCCACCTCTTCCCCACCCCAAAAGGCCACCCCAACTGGTGGAGTAGCAGTGCCTTGGCCCCTGCTATCTGCAGGCCCACAGAAGCCCTCCCAGCTTTTCCTCCACCCCCAACAGGCCACCCCTGCCATCAGAGCAGCAGTGCCTTGGCACCCACTGATCTGCAGGCCCGGAGAAGCCCTCCAAGCTCCCCCACCCCAAGAACCTCCATTTCACCCTCCCCCACCCCAAGCATCACCTTTCCACCCCACACTCACCCCAAGTCTCACCTTCCAACTCTCCCCCACCCAAGCCACACTTTTCAATCCTCCCTCTACCCCATGCCTCACCTTTCCACTTTCCCTATACCCAAAGCCACACTTTCCAACCCTCCCCCCACATAAAGCCTCATATTTCAAACCTCTCCCCATCCCAAGACACACCTTCCAACCCTCCCCCAATCCTCACCTTCCCACCTACCCCAAGCCACATCTTTCCATCCTCTCCAACCCCCAAGCCACAGACCCAGGCAGTGGCGTACCTAGGCAAACTGGAGCCCTGGGCAAAACCTGAGTTTGATGCCCCCCACCATGGGGGGCCACCCTCTTGCACCGTGACCAAACAATGATTTTTTCCACTAGGTCGTTTCAAAGTCACCATCAGATTATAGAACATGCCCCAACTCACAAATCTGAACACAGAAATGGGCCATGCCACACAGCAGAAATAATTTAAAAAAAATTTTTTAAATGCTTTCAAAATATTTTATTACTGCTATGAAAACATTTTATGGTGTTGTATCCAGTAATACAGCAATAATAACCTTTATTAGGCATTGAGAGACTAAAAGAAAGAAAGAAAACAAGTATTGGCAGGAAGGGCGTGGATTTAAAAGGAGAATCTGGGGAAATTTAGGGGTGCCTGCTGTCAGGGGTGCAATTATTAAGATAGCAGCATCAAAATTTCAGAGTATCTTCATGAGACCCTACTGATGATACCACCCAGGTTTGGTGAAGTTTGGTTCAGGGGGTCCAAAGTTATGGACCCTCAAAGGTGTAGCCCCATCTCCTATTAGCTCCCACTGGAAACAATGGGGGATGGGGGCACTCCCTTTAGGAGTCCGTAACTTTGGACTCCCTAAACCAAACCTCACCAAACCTGGGTGATATCATCCAGAGAGTCTCCCAAAAAATTCCTAAAATTTTGTTGCTGCTAGCCTAAAAACTGCGTCCTCTGCAGGCCAAAAACAAAAAAACACTGAAAATACAAAAACCCACAAACGAACCTGCATTTTTGGCGTCCACCACAAGGGGGTAGTTGGCAAGTGTTGTACCAGGAGCCCGGGAAGGCACTTCAACATCAGTAAAGCCCATTACATGGGGAAATGCTTGCTCCCCCACCCTTTGCTAGTCCTCATATCATCTCCCCCAGAATGGGCTTGGCTGCTTGTAGAATAATAAAATGTTATCACCTCAGAAGGCTACTATCCCATTCTTTTGGCGCCAAGGTCTGTGTGTTTTGAGATACAACCATGCGTTTTTTAAAGGTATCTGGTTAACTAATAAACTGTACCCATTGTCATACTGACTCTCTATCAGCCCCTCTCTATTTTAAACATAAAAATCCACTTTAAAAGCCCATCAAAAGGGTATCAATCTTTTTCTGATGACTTCTCCTTGAGAAATGTGAGCATGACAAGAATGAAGAATAGGGGATCCTTCCCATGGCTGATTTTTATCCAGGATTTCTAACATGTAGCAATTAAAGCAGCTACTTGACCTTGCAAAGACCACCCACAAATCACCTTTGTTTTCATCTTCTTCCTCCTCTCCTCCTCCTCCTCCTCCTTATATCCTGCTTTTTCCTTGATTGGGGCCCCAAAGGAGTTTTTCAAATCATGTATCCCTACTCCCCTTAATATTCACAACAACAGCCTTGTGAGGGTGGGTTAAATTGACAGATTGTGCCCAAGATCACCTGGCACTGGCTGAGTAAGGGATTTCAATCCAACAGTCCCTTATAGTCTGACACTTTAACCACTATGCCACACCAACGTTCAAATCTATACAAGTTACTTGTAAGAGCTATAACAAAACTATTTATCAGAAACCCTAAATTACATAATGAACAGCCCCATTCAAAAGGTTTTTTCTCTAAGATAACAGGAAGTAATACAGTAATCCATTGCTGGGAGCTGCACAGGGTTGTTCCAGAGAATTTGGTCTCCTCGGGGCACTTGCCTCAGTAGATGGGTAAATCCACCAGTAGGCAGCTACTGTGGCCCTCCACAGTGATGCTAAATACCATGCCAGCATCCTTGAGCTCCCGCTGTTGCCACCAGCATAGCAGCGGCACTCCTGGGGCTGTGGACTTATGTCACCTTTTTGGTGGCGTAAATCTATTAAGCCCAATGGGGGCTTTCCAGAGGCAGGGAGGCTTTTCTGTGCATTTGGCCTCCCCACGCTGCCCGAAAGCCACCTTGGGAATGGCAGAATGGGGTGGCTGCAGTGCTGCATCTGGGCACCCAGCCCATTCGATGGGGCTGCCTGAATCCAGCCACTGTATTATTTCCTGCCGGTGGAGGGGTGGGGGCCGTTTGCACGGGAGCGTGCGAGCAGCCGCCGCAGAGGCTGGCACAGGAGAGGCGGCTCCGCACGGAGCTGCCTCTTCCCCGTCCCCCCCCCCACTCACCTCGTTGTCCTGCGTCGCCCTGCTGGACTCTGAAGACCCGCCCACGCTGTCCTCCGACCTCCAGGGGTCAGAGGACAGCGAGGGAGGGTCTCAGCAGTCCAGTAGAGCGATGCAGGATGACGAGGTGAGTGGGGGTGGGGGACGGAGAAAACAGCGTGTTCCCGGCGGTGCCGTTCGCACCGTGCCAGCGGGAACACGCTGTTTCCCAAAAACCTCCCTCCAGGAGGGAGGTTTTTGGAGGCAGCCTGACGCCGCTCTGGGGGAGGTGGAGGGGAGCCAGGTCGTTTCAGCAGCGCCGCCTGTGCGAACGGCTCCCTGGGGACGGCGTTTTTGCCGTCCCCAGGGTGCCGTATATGGCTCGTGTGGAAAGGGCCCTAGAAACGATTAGCATTGAAAGTATCATTGGATGTAAAATCTTATTTAGCAAAGCAAGTATCACTTGTAACATAACATATGCTACTGACTGCAAGAGCCTTTAATTCTACATATAACCACTGGAAAACCAGATGTATGTATGTACCAGATTAAGAAACAGCAAGGCAACATTCAAGATAAAGAAGCTAGAATAACTCAAGGCAAAACAGTTTCATTCTGAAGCTACTCTAACCTAGAAATATTTCCGATAGAGCTATCATCACAGCCAGGGACACTGGGAATATCAGAGACTTTTGGAGTTACACAGTTAATAATTCTGAATAAGGAAAAAGGCAATTATCCTATTCCTCTCGTGCTTATGTCACTCTCCTGAGAAGTCCATCATTCGTGTTGTAAAATGTCATCTTGTCCCTCCCAAGGATGGCATTTAAAAACCAACTCTTATTAACCACTCTCAGTTTTTGTCTACTTACTTACTTCCACCGAAGAGGAAGAGTACCATTAATGCGTGCTTTCCATCCTCTGGCTTAGGGTGGAATGGAAGACATGACTCCTTCAGTTGCGTTAGAAGAAAGATGTGCTTGCATATCGTACTGGCATTACAGAGAAGAATATCTTGACCTCCTTTCCATCTGTTTACCAACAGAACTGTGAATTTATAACAATATCTAATCCAGAAGTAAAATGTCTACCAAGACCTATCATAACTGCTCCCCTCCAACAGAGTAAAACATTTTAAATTAAAGGTTGCCACCTAGTGGGAATAATAAGAAGTTGTTTACATTAATCTTGTACAAAGAAAGACAGCTGTAAATCAACAGAAGAAAATCTACAAGAACAAATCAACACACTAAACAGGCCAAATCAATTGAACATTTGGATCTTATTCAGTTTTGATCCCAGACTGTATTAACATAGATTTATTGTGACATCGCCTGTACAGTTATACCAAATGTTTGCATGTACACGGACATACACAAGCACACATGTAAAAGTGTTTCATTTCAGGTAACAAATTATAAACAGTTTTTTTTAAAGAACATATGAACTTACATAATTAAAATAGCTTCTTAAATATTGTTTCTAAGTTATACACCCATCATTTTATTACTAAACTTAGACTCAACTGATTATTCTAATTCCTGCATCTCTGAACAACACAGGTTCCATACGGTCACAACATGACTGACCATCGCCTGACACTGATGGCATGAATTCAGAAATACATGAAAAATATTGATAAGCTGTTGGGGAAGTCTCGGGGTAGGGGGGGTTAGGTGCAGGGGGTAGAAGAGGGAAGAAGGGAGGAAGTATTTGTACACCCTGCAGAAAGATAAATAAGTATTTTTTTAAAAATATTTTGTTTTATAACTTGTTCCTTGACAATAATATCACAGGGGAGGGGACAGTATAGAGGGAAATAGATGATTTAAAATTGGATGTTATAACAGTTAAAGATACTGTATAATATTGTTTTGGTTTCCACATACTGTACACCTCTCCTTTTGAAAAAGTGAGGAACCTATGTTAATTTTTTGTATTTCTTTTGTATTACATTTTTGTTACTTCTTTGTATGCTTTCTCCTCTATATCCAATATCACTTAAACTTTGTAATAAGAACTGTTTTATATTTTGGTTGAAAATTAACAAAAATATTTTTAAAAAGAAAAATATTGATGCCAACTGTTGCTTTCATTGACCTTACACTGACTTTTGATTCCATCAATCATAAGGTTCTAAATAAATAATTCAAGTATTGAGGGAAGGCTTTTTAGAGTCCTAAAAGAACTCCACTCAAATCTTACTGTTGTGGTCAGAGTGTTTGCTTTTGGTCATCTTATGGATGCAATGCCTCTTAGGAAGGGGGTCAAACAAGGCTGCTTGCTGGCCCCTTTCTTATTTAATTTTTATATCAACAATATTGTCCAGGTCCTGAACTCCTGGGATCATTCTCCTCCTTCCTTGACTGATCAAAAATATCTATCTTGCTTTATGCTGATGATATGACACTCTTGTCCCTTTCTGAAAACGACCTGAGAAAAATGCTATCCAAAGTAGCTACTTAGTGTGACAAGGAATCTTTGAAAACCAGTTATAATAACAATAATTAAAACATGCTCAGTAGAGAGCCAATATTGTCCACATGTGCCATAGTTTAATTCCAATAATCTATGCCAGCAAAGCTTTTCAACTTTCAGAAGGTAAATCATGCAAAAATTATCTTTTCGTTTTTCCAGCCATTCTTGTTGCATCCACAAAAGTCTTCTTTTCCCAGTGATAGACAAAACAATACATGCTGCGGATAATGTATTTAGTAAACATTCTGGGTTTTCACTTGTAATTTTCCCTGCATAATTCAGAACACATGGGCAGAGCAATGGGGGGGGGAGGTGAAGCCCCCCCTGAATGCGGCGTGGGCTTCTGCTGGCATAAATGCCCTCTCTGGGGCACTTATGTAGCTGCCTGACTGCTGTAGTGTCATGTGACACCTGGTCACAATGCCTGGCCTTGCACTAGCACTTGCAGACTTCCCCCAGCTACACCAGCAATCCAGGGTGTTCTGGAGGACAGGCCCAACCTTAGTCAGCCTACAGACCCCTCTTGGTCCCAGTGCACTGGCAGAGCTGCCAGTGGAGATATGCTATGATGTTTGTGGTGTGTCTCTACTCTCTCCTATGAGGGAGTTGGAGTTTTTTTTTTTAAACTTTTTCAAGCTTCCTGCACCCTGAGAAAGCCCTGTGGAGTGGGTGAAGTGGTGCTCAAGTAGCACCGTCCCCATTTGCCTCAGCTCTAGAGTGTTAGAGCAAGAATGATATAAACTCTTTTGTGGGACAAAGTAGGATATGCATGAAGTAAAGAAACACTTTCCCTTTCCCAACTTAAAACATAAAGTTTTTTTTTTCTTTTCTTCAACTTAACATTTATAAATATATATCCTTATGGACAAAGGGCTGAATTTCATGGCCATTTTGAACATTATGCAGAGGCAAGCTTAGATTGATCACTGAAGTTCCTGGGTAGTTCTCTTTCAATTTGCCCTGTTCCTCTCGCTTTCTTCTAGCACTAGATGTGCATACAACTTGGTATGGGGTTTCTGGATCAGGTCAGTCTGCATGGAACTATAAAGTATTTCTGCCACTGTCCTTTCTCCAGCAAGGCTAGTAACAGAGCAACCATTGAATAACAAAGGCAGAAATTAGGTCTGGGTCCCACACAAGCAAGATGAAGCAGCTATAGTCTCAGCAGGAGAGATGTCAGAAAAGAAAACAGTCAAAGCAAACGTTTAAAATAATACTGTTTCATTGAAAATGTATCCGATAAATGATAGAGTATATCTAACATTACTACGTATCTTGCCACTAGGTGGAGCATAAGGAACGTGTAATTGAAGAATAAAGCTTTCCAGCAGAAAAAATTCCCTTTGTCCGTACAGAAGGATTAGACTTGCTTTCTAATTTCTGTGCTTCTGCTAGGGAAGGTTTTATTTTATTTATTGGATTTATAGGTAGGTACACAATGTAAGCCTGTAAAAGTACAAAACAAGAATGTCAAAGTTTTACATATTATATTAGGTGACTTGATTGTTGCAGACAAGAAACTAGATGATTTTTTGTGTTTCAAAAACTTGCACCCAACCTTGAAGACAGTAGGAAAAGAAGAAGACCCACCTGCCTTGGAGGGGTGGCATGCAAGGGAAGGGGAGGGAGCGAGGGGAGGGAGCGAGGGGTGGCATGCAAAGGGGAGGGGGACAGCATCTTGACATGGCCCACCCTCCCTAGTGGGTGGAGGGGAAGGGGAGGGAGGGGTGGCATGCAAGGGAGGGGCGGGAGGAGGTCCAGCATCTGGACCTGGCCCACCCACCCTAGTAGAGGGAGGGGGAAGGGAGAAGAAGTGGCATGCATGATGCAACCTTCCTAGAGCAGAGGGTGTTTAGAAGTAGGTTTCTGCTTGTCTCTCATTTAGGGTTGTCAGCCTCCAGATGGTGGCTGGATATCTCCCACTATTAAATTTAACTTTAGGCAACAGAGTTCAGTTCACCTGGAGAATATGGCCACCCTGGGAGATGGACTTTACGGTATTGTACCATATTGAAGTCCCTCCCCTGCTCAAACGTCCCCCTCCTAAGGCTCCACCCCGAAATTTCCTGGTATTTCCCAATATGGAACTGGCAATCTATTAGCTACATGAGGAACACTACATGCAGATAAAGGATTAATTCTCATGCACCTATGTGGAAAGTCCTTCATCAGAAGATGAGTCTGTGATGGTTGGTGTGGGGAACCAAATCCAATCCTCTTTCCGTGCACTTCTGAGCAGATTGTGTTTTTTATGGTAGGCAGCCTAACTGGGACCGCATAGGAATTGCCCTTGACCCCTAAATCTTTACAGAGATTTTATCCGCTGGAGAACATGTGTGTGTGAGGAATAAAAATAATATTCAACAAAAACTAAAGGTGCAATATCCCATATGCACTCATTTGATATGATGTCCCATTGAATTCAGTGGGACTTATGTGCTGCTTGTCTTAATGCTGTCATTCTAATATGAGAATGTGTTCTTAGTGCCTTCAGTAGATATCTGGGAATGAATCTCCCAAGCATTTTACTGATAAAAGGGGGTCAGGGGTCAGTGTTCAGGGGACAAAATTGTACCCGACTCTCTATATTCCCCCCCCCCCGACTTCAAATGATATCCAGCTGCTTTGAGTTCTGTTGAAGGAAATAAACAACTTTTATGTACCATCCTTTAATAGCCAAACATGTAGGCATCCAGTTTTAGATCATAGATGTGGTGTGTGTAATGATGAGTAATGCTTTGAATACCTTTACTGGTTTATAAATTTTAGAATATAATGGCTCATTTATTAAGCTTTCTCTCTCTCTCTGTGTGTGTGTGTGTGTGTGTGTGTGTGTGTGTGTGTGTGTGTGTGTGTGTGTGTGTGTGTGTGTGTGAAGTGCTTTGAAGTTGCTGCCAACAGATGGTGACTCTTTGAATTAGTGTCCACCAAAAAGTCCCATCATTAACAGCCTTGTTCAGGTCTTGCAAGCTGAGGGCAATCCAGCTCATATTCGGACTTCCTTTTTCCTGCCTTCAACTTTTCTTGGCATAATTGTCTTTTCCAGAGAGCCTTGTCTTCTTATTTGACCAAAGTGCAAAAGCCTTAATTTAGTCAGTGGGACTTAATTCTGAGTAAACTGGTATAGGATTGGTCTAAAAGAAACCTTTTTGTATATACAGGTTAGTACACAAATGTTTATTTATTTCTTCATGTGTATAATTTTGAATTTGTCCAAATCTGTGTATGTATGTGCTCTTTCATGTGGAGTACAAAAACAGTCTGGAAAGCCAAGAAATCATCTGAGTAGCTGAGTGGTTCTAATTATTAGCCGTTGTGATCTGACTAGTACCATTGACTGGCATCACTTCTGTTTTTAAGACAGAATTGGGGTGGGGGGAGAGATGGTGCTGATTCAACTACAGTTCTTCATTTTTCCTGAGGACCTATGGATTCCCATGAAGGTCATTTGTGGGAACTTAGGGAACTACATAGGAATCAAATGGACCACACTGGATACAGGCCATTAAGTCAAGAGTGGGCATTTGTTGTTCAAATGAAGACCAGCATCTACAAATGCTGCCCTGGTTCAGTTGTTGGTGCTGAACACCAACTATTTCCTCCCTTGTATTATCGGCAGGTAACAGAGGACTGGGGCAAGGAATGTGTGAGTCCACCCCACATTGCACTGGCTTTATTAGTTTGTTGTTTGTTTCCTTTGACTCTGGAAGAAGCATAAATCTGTTATATTATTTTTATCTGGTTGACATCTGATTGTGTCAAGGAAGGGAAGAGGGAGATCACAAGAGGTAGTGAACTTTTTACTAGGGTGATCAATCTGCTTGCTCCAAAGCCTAGTGCAAAATGGGAGGTCTCTGAATTATCTCCAGTACATGAGGAATTGGGAAAGAGGATTAGTGGGATGCAGGTTGTTCTGGTCACAGCAGAAGTCATTGCCAGATGTCTAGATATATCTGCTTCAATTATTGATTTTTGTGGCTCTGGGGCTAGAAGGGAGGTAGCTTTCGAGAACGATGAACCATACATGGTCTCTATTGGACTTACTGAGTATAACCATAGACACACTGGTGCAGTATGGAGGAGGGCGAACTCTGCACTGAGTGACCCATCTGCCGTCCAATATTACCCCATCTCCTCAGCCTGCCTCCTTGGGGAAAAACGTGGAGTAATAGTCTCAGAATCCACCTGGCAGTGTGCATGGTTCCCTGGTCACCTGGTGATGAGAACCAGCTGTCAGCCCACTAGATGGGTCTGCTGCTGATCAGGCCCCACCACCAAGCCACTTTATGGGGATTCCCAAATGGGGGAGGTGGGTGAGCAGGCATGGCCTCCCCCGGACTAGATCTGTCTCAAAGCCCCACTCCCACCAATGCTCCTACATCTGCAGCCAACCAAGCAAACCATCCCAGATGCAATGAAGCCAGATGTCTATATTCCTTTCAGAAAGATGAACACCATCATCCCTGAATAGGGCCCCCTGCCAGAATGAGGTGTGCAGGTGACTCACCCAAAGGCCATCTGCTGATTCAACCGCACACCCAGCCGTTTTGGTGACCTGGCCAGGTCCACCTTCTCAGGGGTGATGGGTCTCTGCCATTTACATATCTCCAACATCTGACCATAGCAGCTTTGTGTTTGGTCATGGAAATAGGTAAAACCAGGGACAGATCCTATTACAAATAGCTCTATATACACACAGTGGAAGTATATTAATAAGCTAATCGAAAAAAAGTGCAGCAATTAATGTTAAAATATATGAGCTACTACAGGAAAAAAGGCAACCAGCCAACTGGAAATAAAAATGACTGTGTGAAGAATTACAATTTAAAAGTAATGAAGTTGATGCTATTTACTAAAAACCTATCTTTCATCACTTGTCTCCATCTTAAAAGTCTCAGAATTAATAACCAGATACAATTCAGTGGCAACCTGCAATTTAGAATTTCCAGGGCTGCTAAATCAATTGGTGATGTGGGAAAGTAAAATGAAAGAAAGGTATTAATTTGTTTATAAACTGATGCTTATTACTTCTTTCTTTGGCTGATAACTTTTTAAAAATTATTTTACCAAAGTGCTATGTTAATGTAGCACACAAGACCCTAGAGGAAAATAAGGATGTGTAAGTACTCTTGGATAATTGGTGCTGTCAATAATCAGGGTTTGAGAAAAAGCAGTTTTGACTGTATAAGACAAATTATGATCTTTAGTGTATAACTGGTGACAAAGCCCATTCATTATGACAAGGTTTCACACATGGAGATTTTCAAGAAGTAGTCAGGAATTGTCTGTCTGATGGGCAAAAGATCAGGACCATCTTTAACTGACCAATTGTAGGATGGGACTTACAACCATGGGAGAAGCCTGGGTTATGATATCATTAGGGGTTCTATTGCAAGTATATGTGGAGTGCTGGATGACCAGTTGGTAGAGATCAGGGGATGACTGGGCCAGACTGCACTGAACAGGGGGAAGAGAAGGCAAGGGAGAGCTTTCACAGGATGGGAAGATCTCTGAAGCTGCCTCTGCTACACAGAGTTGAGTTCAACTTACTGTTCTGCTGGTCTTCTCTGTATATGTGCAAAGTGAGGCAGAAGGCTTTGAACCTTTACTGTGCATGCATGGAGGTCTTCCCCTTAAGTAAAAAGTAGTGACAGCTGTATAGGAACACACAACCCACTAGGTGCAGCTCTGTGACCTATTCAAGGTTTCCATGACCCATAGAAGAAGAAGAGTTTGAATTTATACCTCTCCTTTCTCTCCTGTAAAGAGAATCAAGGGGGCTTACAATCTCCTTTCCCTCCCCTCTCCCTGTGAGAGCTCTGAAGAACTGTGACTAGCACAAGGTCACCCAGCTGGCATGCTAATCTAGTTCCCCAAATAAGCCTCCACAGCTCAAGTAGCAGAGCGGGAAATCAAACCCAGTTTCCCAGATTAGAGCGCACCTGCTCTTAACCACTCTGTCACTGCTGCTCCTCAACCACAGACATAGGATATTATATTTACAGCTAAGGGTTTGAATTTATGTCACTTGACAGTGACATTTTCCTTTAAGATTAAATGGAAAATCTGTCCTCAGTTTAAGCCAAACAAAATAATATTTACTTGGTATTCAGAGTTTATGTGCAAAACCATTGTAATTAGAGATGCTGTGTACTTTACAGAGAACACTGTTTACAAAAGCTGTAATTTCTCATGAGCCTATTGTTCCATCTGGTCACCTGATCAGTTGACCGATGACTGTGGCTGTGTAGTACCTGCCTGTGGGGGTGGCACTTAATTTCCTTCTGTCTTGCAAGCCCCTTTTGCATCTGCATAGGAGATGAAATAGATTCACCTCTAGGGTTCTAGATGGTCAAGTCAGATGCAAGAGGTGAGGTGGCATGACTTGCAGAAGGCTGTGCAAAAATGTATATTTGAAATGAGCTTAGTAATGCAGATTTAAACAAACACAAATGGTAAGACTCGAAACACACATACACACTGTTTACAATCAGTGAATGACTAATGTTTTTGCTGTTTATGAGAATGGATGAGGGGCTGAAGGACTTCGGATAAAACATGACTGGACCAAGGTTACCTGGCAGGTTGCATGGGAAGAGTGGGAAATTTAATCTGGTCTTTAGAGTCTGCCATTCATATGGAGAAGGACATCAAACCCAATTCCCCAGACTAAAGTCTGCCACTCTTAACCACACCATGCTGGTTTTCTGTCTTTTCATGTGTGTGTGTCTGTGTCTGTGGGGAACTAGGTCCCAGGCAGTGTGAAAACACACATGCATGAAATGTTGCTGATTGCACTGCATTGAAGCTTGGGGGGAAAAGTTAATGGAATGTGAAAAAAGTAACCAATCAAATAGTCTTAAACTGGTCCCGAGCAGTTTGAAAAGTGTTGAAAAACCACTTTCCTGTGTGTGACTGATGAACAATATGTCAGCTGAACTGGGAAGTGTTTGAGCTTCTCAAGTCCAGTGCCCTCTCCATGCAAAGAGCAAAAGTTCTTAGGCTTCAGAAGCCTTCCAGATTTTCAAATCTATTTATGTGTCCTTCTAAAGGCTGATCTAACCATTCAGCAAAATCACATGCATGGCACACCAGGGAGAACCTGCCACTTTTTTCTTGGTATACTAACTTTCCATGTGGGGAAAGAATTAAAGTATTAATCCTTCACCTGAAATATAAGGTGGTAGATGTTTTTACTGTCTGTACAACTGGACTCTAAGATCCTTAGTCTTAGCAGATTAATCAGTAGAAAAGATTGGGGATGATTGTCCTTCTCCCTAGAATACTACCAGTTCACCCTGTCACTGAGTACAGCAAGATCTAATTTTTTTCACCCTACTTTGAAATATGACTGGTGGGAAGAAAAACTTTTTTGGCTCAACATTTGTCATAACCCAAAACTAATATGTTCGCAGACTTGTGGAGAAATCCAGAACCAACTGGAAACCAGGATCAATCTGGAAAAAAGTTATAAGCAAAGAAGAGTGGGGAATGCTAGTAAATCAGCTGAATGGATTGGCCTGTGTTCGTACTGAAGCTGTCACTTAGGTGCAGAAATAATGAGAGATGATGTCCATAGTATCCACAAAGGGAAACCTGCCCCCAACTTATTGCCACCAACAGACAGTTAAACTGGAGGACATGGGAAATATGGAAATTGGGGGGGGGGGGGGGGGGGAATCTGAATAGCTTAGCAAATAATTCAACACATTCCTCATACATCCAAAACAACAGATTCCAGAGTAACAAATTTAGTGTGACATAAATTTTTGAAGTGAGGCAGGCTCCAGCCTATAAAGCTTCTACCACAAGGCACAAGACTCTTTCTGGACAGGAGGGAAAGCAGAGGCAATGCATATCATTAGAAGCACCAGAGTTACTTGTCATGCTAGTCACATTCATTTGGACTAGGGCTGATGGAAGATTCCTAACTATCTTAATGTGGTGGTGCTATGGGTCATATCACCAGAGTTGTAGGAATAATCAATAGATCATTGTCCATCAGTCAGTTCTTTACACTGTAGGCTAAATTAAGGTACCATCAAGAACTGTCCAGGCTTCTTCTGCAAACATTCAAAGAATGGGATACAACTCTCATAAGTGAAATGCACTTACAGTTAAAAAATCATTCCTGTGGTTACTTAAATCAACAAATTCCTGAAGCACTCTAACCTATACCCAAACTAGTGACTATATTAACCTTTCCTAAATTCCTACGTATCTCAAATAATGTAATGGGGAGCTGTAAAATCTTAAGATCACTGCCCTACATGTTATTCCAATAGGATGGGAAGTGAATTTTCATGCAGTGCTCTTGCATAGCTGAGATAATGTTGAAAAGACCTACACATGTGGGTTAACATTGATCATGCAAGCTCAGATTGCGAAACATTTCTAGAAAGGGAATTTTTGCCCGTTCTGCAACAGAGGCACACCCAATCAGCTCCCCTGCTCCCCTATAGGGATGGGTCATTTAAACACAGCCTGCAACTGTGCAGGAGTGACTTACAGAAAAATAGCTCCAACAAAGCTAGTGGAATGTTCGTATTTACCTTATGATTCCTCTATAAGAGTGCTAAAGCTCAATTACTTGCTGCTTCAACATGTATCTCTCTGTACAATTCCTAGGTCTCTTTCAAACAAATTAGCTTTCATTCTAGACTTAAGAAAAGCTTACCTTATATACTCGCATATAAGTCTACTTTTCAGCACATTTTTTGTGCTGAAAAAGCCCCCCTCGACTTATACGCGAGTGAGGGTCCCACTTAATTCTTGTGTGGCGTTCCCCCTCTCCCATCTTCGCTCTCTCCTGCCTTCTCCCTTTCAGCCGCTTTCTCTTCCTCTGCCTTCTTCTTGGCGGCGGCCGGCCCCTGGCTCTCAGTGGGTGACAGCCAGTCGACCTGGGTGAGCTGGACAAGCTGCGGGATGGAGAGGTCAGTGGCAGAGACCTTGGGATTGATAAGATGGGGGTCAGTGGCAGAGACCCCCAAATAGCACCCAACCATATCTATTTTTATTTTTGAAATTTACCAGTAGCTGCTGCATTTCCCACCCTAAACTTATACTCGAGTCAATAAGTTTTCCCAGTTTTTTTGTGATAAAATTATGTGCCTCGGCTTGTTTTCGGGTCGACTTATACACGAGTATATACCGTATGTGGTTCAAGAAAGTACCAGGGGTTGTATTCAGTGATACACAGTCCTTGCTTAAGCGATCTTCTCTGCTTTCCCTTCCCTTTTGATGGCTCTTCCAGTTGATTCCTGGGATTGTAACCTGATCAGTATAGAGTAACGGCTTCCAGCTGAAGACTCAATATCAAAATCATTTATTCTTCTTAAATACTGTTAAATACACTGAACACTTAGTATGCATGTTCACAGTCATAAAATTAAAATTACATGTCTTCTAAATTTGAATTCACATCATACTTTTAGGCAATAGTTCAAAATAGAGAATTTACAGATGACCTATCATCTTCATGATGATTTGAGTTGTAAAGCAAAAGGGCATCCTAACATGTAAAAATAACTGAAATTTTCATCCTTGTATGTGAGAATGCATGGCTCAGTCAGATGTGAAGATCTCTTTCAAACATCATTGAGCTGAACACACATGATGCAAGTATAGCGATGGAAGACTGGGTCCATTAAGTGGATTGGGTCCATTAAGTGTTCCCTGCCCTTAAGGATAAACTCACTAAATGGCATCTTTCAAAACTTTCTACTGGATGAACAATTGGCTATTTTCACTGGTTTATTGAAATCCTTGTACCTAGCAACAAAGTATTTAAGTAATTTGCAGCAGGAATGGGGGTGTAAATAATATCTAATTATTCTGCAGCTAATATATTGGCTTGGTATGGAAGTTGTCTAGCAATACATTCCTTTCAGAACTGAAGAGCAAATCAGTCCAATCATAAACTAGAATGAAATCCTACCATGTTTAACAGGACTTATTTCTTAATAAGGGAAAGTTCCCACGTTATACTAATAGGTGAATTTACCATGTTTAATTGGCATTTCCTGCATGACCCCATAGCACTATTTACTGTATGCTTAGAGATGGACCTCCAAACCCTTCTTATTTCCGTACAAATGTACCAAACAACCTGCTACTGTAAATGGTGAATTGGTGCTGAACATAAGCTGTTCGTCAAAAAGGTCAGCATTCAGTTATCCAGCACTGTTACATCATTTGTTTCACAAGAGAACTGTACTCTTCTGCCAACTTCTTCTGCTCATTTAGTTTTTCCAGCATGGCATCCATTAAATACGAAGCAAAAGGAAACTAAAAGAGAAACAGAGTAAGAAAAATGATCAGTGAAGTCTATATTTTTCTTCAGCTAAAAACATTTACTAAGTATCTTGAAGCTATTAGATTTCACTTAGTTCTGACACTGGCACACGTGCCCATGTCGGTTCTCCCCTAAAACGGATCCTCCTGATTAGTGTGTGTAACTGTTCCTTATCATAAAAATGATAAAAGAGCAGAATAAAATGAAAAAAGATAAACGCCTTATTGAACAATTCATGGTTTACTGACCATGTTAATGATGTAATCTGCAATACCAGCAGCTCTGTCATTTATCTTCAATCAGCTGATCAATATGAGGTTACAGTCATCTCTGGGGCACTTATAAGTAGACGCAGCACGGCATGCTGACTGCTCTCAGGAGAGGGAGAGACGGAGCTATCAATACAACTCCTAGGGCTGGGGGTAAATGGTTTCAGAGGAGTCTAGTGAAACTTTGGTGACTAAATGTAGAAAAATCTCTCCATAGATCATAGATGGTACAAAAGAGCCAAAGCACAAGTCAAACTCTGCGATAGGGAAAAAGCACCCAACAGTTACTCACAGATTGTATTTGGACTTGACAGTTGAGTTAGGCAACCATATTTTTCATTTGGATGAGTATAATTATCATGAAAGTGCCAGAAGCTTTCATTACATAATAACTCATTATTTTCATCTTGAAAGAGGTATATTATCTCTATATGAAGGGACAGTCATCGACCTCTATTCTCTGATAGTAGATACACTCCAGTGTTGGAAAATGGTGTTTTCCTGACAAGGCTCCAAATTAAACCGTGGAACTAATGACTGCAGCAAACATGGCTGAAGTGAAGGCACAGGAGGTTCTGGGTGCAGTAGGAACCTTGCCAAAGAAAGGGATTAAAAAGCTCCTTCATGCTTCAAATGGCTACCTAGATATCTGCCCAGGGTGGGTGCAAGACGGAGCTGTCAGACTGGCAGAGTAAGCCAGTATTTAAAGGCTATTCCCAGGGAGGCCTAGGATTTTATAAAATGGCCCAGGAGTAACCCACTCTTGGTGCCGCTGGTCAGATCTGAGCTGAGTGGCCACTATGGTGCTGCCAGAACTCCTGGGCTTCGCTATCAGGGTTGGATCCAACCCTAGCATTGACTCTGCTCACTTGTAGCTGCCAGTGGCCCATGATCTGTGACCACTGGAAATGTATCAATGAAGACTTTCATGGTCAGAATCAATTGGCTGTTTTCCGGACTGTGTGGCCGTGGTCTGGTAGTTTTTGCTCCTAACATTTCGCCCATATCTATGGCTGGCATCTTCAGAGGCACACCATGATGAGATGCATTTCTCTCCATGACACAGTGAACTTCTTCCCCTCTATGTTAAATGGCCAGTCTACCCCTGAACTTTGTGTCATTGTGACAAAGAAGGTCAGACTGGCAATAAAATACACTTTAGCTGCTACATTCATTAGAAAATCCTATACTGGTTGATGAAGGCTCGGTGTGGTGTAGTGGTTAGAGTGCTGAATGGGAATCTGGAAGACCGAAGTCTGAATTCCCCCTCTCTCCATGGTAACTGGCTGGGTGGCCTTGGGCCAGCCCTACACTTTCAGCCTACACCTCTCAGAGTCACCAGGAGGATAAAATGGAAAAAACTGTAAACTGCTTTGGGTTCCAGCAGGGGAGCAACATCGGGTATAAATGAAGTTAGCAAACAAGTAAATTCCAAGAAGTTACAGTGCTTGTTTGTCATCATATGACCAACATTGCCTATCAATATAACAATCAAGACATTTATTAAAGGAAGCACTGTACCCTGCTTTGGGTCCCCACTGGGGAGAAAAGCAGGATATAAATTAAGGAAATAAATACTGGTACATAAATAAATAGAAATCTCACAAGAGGAATATAAGTCCCGTCTCTCTTTTTATCCAAACCACATAACCAAATTGAGGTACAGCAATAGCATAAACCAAGACAAAGAAAAATGTCAGATTTTCAAAGGTGAATCCCCCACCCCCAAACAGGGGTGGCAAAGTTGTGGATGCAACTGATTACTGTACAAATTACTGCATATCACCCTCATACCTGAATAAACATTAAGTTGTACACCTTCATCCATTATCGTATGTGAAGCATATACACCACTTCATATGAAATGTAACGTGCAAGTTTATTTTGCCACCAAGACACTGATCTGGTGGGTGCTGTGCACAGCAGTCGCTCCAACTGTCCCATGCTGGCAGCAGAAGAAACCTTTGTAGCCTGAGTACACTTTCCAACCCATTCCATATAGAAGAAATATCATGTAGGAAGCTGTCTTTGGTTTTTCTCTGAATTCTTTCCAATTTGTCTTTGGCTACCCAGAGTGTATTTACTTCTGGTAATCTATATTTTTTTTCCTCATAGCGTCCTGCTTGAGATGAATGTATTACTTCACAGCTATCTTGGGCTCCTATCATTCTACATTTTAGCTGCTGTTCACTACACTTTGTGGCTGCTCTGCCACTGTAAAATGATTTTTAAGGAGATGTTTCTATCTTAATCATTCATGGCAATCAAGGGGAAGAGGAGCTTGAAATGTTGCACATGTCTTGTGCATTTATCAGTTTTTGGGAGGGTGTTCATGTTCTTATCTAGTTCTCTTTATAGACATACATCCTGCACTGCATCTTTGCAGTCTTCATCTTCAATGGAGCCTTGTCAGATTTTTATTGATGGTTTTGTAAATGCACTGAGATTTCCTCTATGTGTTTGTAATTTTTGAGCAAAAAGAAGAGTTCATTCTACACAATCCAGACAAACTTTGGATGCTACCAGAATATTTTACACATCACACAGTCAGACATGAGAAATACAATTGGCTGGCTTTATAGCAACGAGTCTAATGGTACACAGTAATCAATATCACACCTTTCACAGAAAATTGTGAATACACTGCACTGTGTTGAACTACCCTGAACTAAAGAAAGGTGGGGTATAAATATTTTAATTGATAAATATATGTGAAATGATCTTTAACCCCCCCAAATATCAAATATATTGCTATACTTTGTGCATTTGAATTTTGTAAATATAGAATACCTCAATTTAAAAATATGGTTTTTAAGAACTGAAGGCAGCTATTTGGATGCACTGTCAATCAAATGGAATTTACAGTCATCAGGTGAAATTCAGCAAGAACAATTAGGCTCTTGTAAGCCCCACTGAAATGAATGGCACCTAAGTGGTGAACTGTGAACTTAAGTGCTGTTCACTTCAGTGGAACTTAGGTGAACCTAATGCATATTTCACTGGGAATTAGCCCACAGGCAAGAATTTATGAATTACAGGTTTCCTTTTGTGATACTGTATGCTCTTAACCACTAACTAAGAATCGAACTACATACTTATGGGATTATTTTAAAAGACCTTGTATCCATAGGCAGCTGCTAGGGGAGAACAGTGTGGAGAGAACAGTGGCAAGCTCTTTAGCTCTTTCTCCCTTGCTACCTTCCCACTGAAAAATGCCACTCTATCTCCTCTGAAGAAAAAAAGGGAGTACTTACACATTCTATTGCCATATGTTTGTGAACGTCCAAATAGTAAGACACAAGGACTTGCCACATAAACTATACTTTATAATTACTATGACATCTACAAAGTTGTGCAAAAGAGGGGGAAAAGGTTGAACCCTGCCTGCAAGTTTGCAGTCAAGTAAGATGAAAATATAGAAAGGAAAGCAAGAAAGAGAGGCTGATTCCGCATTGGACCAAAAACAGCAGTGTGAAAACGGTGTGAAGACAGTATAAACCCTTTTACACCATTTCAAACCCTTTTACACCATTTTCACACCGTTTTTGCACTGCTGTTTTTGGCCCATGCAGAATCAGCCAGAGTCAATTCATACAGGTTAAAGCAAAGAGATGCTTGACTTCAGTGACAGAAGGAACAAACTGAAAGTATGGGGGGATTTTAGGCACAATAATCTGTCCTTCTACCCCTCAAGGGTACTCCAAGGAAAGGCAAATCGGATAATACTAAAATTAATGTCTTCACAACAAAAATTCACGTGTGTCAACTACAATCTTAGGAATTGAGTCAAAATCAAGAGTAAAGTTGATCTAGATCAGGGGTTTCCAAAGTGGTCAATATCAACCTCTGGGGGTCGATGGGACTATCCAAGGGGTCAATAAATGCATAGTGGTCAAAAGGAGGACAGTAAACACCGGGGTTGATTATTAACTTTTGGGGTCAAAAGCTGACATTTGAATAAGAAATAAAAATACATAAAATAAATTTAAATTAAATTTAAATTACAATAAATTTAAGTTAGTTTATTGATGCATGGATGGTACGTAGCCCCAATTGGCCATTACGCACTGTTATTATACACCTAAAGAAATGTATTATTAATAATGGCTGTTTGTTTGTTTGTTTGTTTGTTTGCCTGTGAGTCAGTGAGGGCTCAAGGGTTCAAAGAAGGGGTCCATGGTCTAAAAAGTTTGAGGGGCCCTGATCTAGATTTCGTACAGAACAACCAAATTCATTATTTTTCTTAGGCAATGTGAAGTTTTCTTTGGTAAGTGTGACTACTAACCCATATTCAGAGTGGATCAGGCAGAAGGATGCACTCTGCTCCTTCCGCTCACTACACATGCACACACACTCTGAGATAGCTGGAAAAATGGAACCGCATGAAAATGCTGCTCTCCTTCCCATCCTTTGCCCCTTTGGCCTCTCCTCTTGCCACACCAGTGATCCTGCAGCTTGCCCACTTTGGTTTGAACAGGTCAAAGTTATTTAGGGCTGGCAAGCTACAGCAAAAACTAGTCCTGAGAGTTTAGAAATATTTTTAAGTGAATGGTTCTTTCCTGTGTTGCTGCGTGGTCATGTTGTTTAGTGGTTGTTGATACCATGTAACAAATTTGCCCAAATTCTTTTTTGTCCAGCACTGGGTATCCTGGGCCAATTTTTTTTAATGTATCTGGTTCTCTGTTAGTTCGTTGGTTGTGTGATGTAATGCAGAACCACTTTCCGTATGCCACACAACTGCTGAGTTCACCTCACATTACATTATTGAAACATTCCAAGTAATGGAAAACTGTTTTGCCTAAGTTTGTGACAGCTTCGTAGTTAATGGTGCTTGCATTATATAATGGATAATGCCGATCCTTCATAACCTACCTGTTCTATAGGTTTCAGCTTCTTTTAATGTAAGGATACTGGAAGCTTTAATTTCCAAGAGTTTCAAGAGAGTAAGGGCTCCTGGGAGAAAAGGCAGAAGCGAACTGCTAATCTGCTAACAAATTCTGCAGGGACAGCAAAGACCACTGCAATGCTATTAAAGCCCTCTCACTGTGAGTACCAAGAGCTAGCAGAGAGCTCTCTGAACAACCTCTACTCAATCATGTTACAAAGCTAATTAGAGTTGGACCCAAGGAGCATACTGAAAAGAACAAAAACAAACAAAAAAAACCCAGATAGTCTTCCCAAAGTGGCTGCAATAGCTGCAATGGCTTTTAACCACTGGGGGTACATTTATAGTACTACTGGCCACTCCTATTCACCCCTGCTCTTATCTCCTGGTTTGTCTGAATTGTGTCTGAAAATAATGCGCAAAGGAATAGAAAAAAGAAAGGGACCTACTGCAGCCGGACTATTTATGCAAATTAGCCTTAAACAATAATAAGCAGTGCCTGATAACCCAGGGTGCAGTGCCATGGGTATTTCCTACCCTCTCTCAGTGGGAATGTGATCACAGCAAGACTGATCCACTCAATGGATCCCATCCACATTAATGCATGGACAACAAGGATGTTCTTTTGTGACTTGTTCCTGGACCTTACCACAGATATTCTTCTTTGTCTCTATCTCACCTTCTTCTGGTTGTATATCGACTTTCCCCCACTTGTCTCCCTTCCAGATACTTGCCCTGACTTTGCCGGAGCTTGGTCTGATACTTAAGGCTCTTATACATGTCAGGTGACTGTGGATCAGGATGCCGAGACCATGGGCTGCACAAAAATGTGCTCAGCTTCAAGTTTTTGGTTTCAGGAGTAAGTTTAGTACCAAGGCAAAGAGAATGACCAAGCAGTGTATCAGCTGTTATTTGATTGTTGTGTCCTGTTTGCTGACTCTCAGTCAATTCTTCGGTTGCCAACCTCAGAAATTCAAGCCAGGCTGGTAAACAACAGGAGTTTATTTTGAAAATAAAACAAAGAAATGCAGGGTTCATTTATGCCATTTCAGATATTTGATATTGAGTACTTTGTCTTTTCCTAAGCTTCACTTCAGTAATGAGGTTTTAAAATTATAACTTCTAGAAGTACTGAAATGAAAATCTAACCTTATATGTGCCTGCTACATATGTAATAGAATGTTTCTGGTTCTGTGTACTAGTAGCAGATCTGTTATTTAGTTGTTTTACATCACAAAAGCTGCAAACTTGTCCTTGCCAGGAGAGGACACAGAAAATACTGCATATCTTTTTTTTTCAGAAAGCTTGGGGCATTTCCCACAGTGCAATGGACGAGTCTCACCCTGGAGAAACCTCCTGCGTGATCACGGTGTCTCCCCTGCCAAGTAATTTCCCTGGTTCCATTCCGAGATTTCCCCAACTAAAAATAACTAAATTGTTTAAAGAAATAAATCTTCGCCACTTTAAATGGCAAAGATTACTCCGGTTACTGGGGGGGGGAAAGATCAAATTAAATGCTGAGTTTTCTGATCTACCTGTAATCTCTCTCATATGGAATGGTCACTTCATGCACACGTTCAGCATCTGCCCAGAGATATGGTGTCTATCAGTCAACAATAACATTAATAATTTTCCAAAGGAGGCAAAGATTCTGCCCCTTACAGCCTCTAACATTATAGAAAACACAGGTGGAGAAAGACCATAAGCCAGAGGTGTGCCACAGCTCATAATTACACTCTAGGGGAATCTTTAAATGACAATAAAGAACAACTGGTGTTCACTGTGAGCCCCCCCTTCCCCAAATTCTAATGTAGCAGTAAAATGGTGCATGTCAGCAATAAAAATAAAACGTATGACATTTTAAATGTTATCATACTGTCACAGTGGAATAAAATTAGCTTGAAAAATGATCTAAAGGGATGTGATGCAGTTCATTTATGTATAACAGCAACAGCAGCAGTTTCCCCGTGTTCATAAAGGTTTCTCCATTAAATTTACCTCCAGTCAATAATTAGGAGTCCACAAATAAACCTAGGCAATTAAATCAATACTGTTGGGCAATTACGTTCCAGAGGCCAGGCTCAATGGCACAAGAAGACACTATATCAAACTTTAGTATTAAGTGATCTCATGTACTTTGCTGCTAGACATTTTGTACGGAAAAGAAAGGTGGATGGGGAGGGAGGGGGGGGGGATCAAGCACAAATATAAGAAAACTATTTGTAAATGACATGAATGGAGATCCAAGTCTTACATGGAGATCCATGGAGATTCATGCTTAACCTGTGCTTAATGCCCAGAGCAGAAATAGCAGTTTCATGCTGGTATCTGCCAGGAGCATGTGATACTAGTGCCAAAGCTTGGTACAGAACTGAGGGGAAAATAGTAGCAGTCCCACAGAGTTCAGGGACTTCCATGTTTCATAAACATAGGCCAAATGAAAGGCCCATTATGCATGGAACACTTACCTTAGGCCTCTTAGATGTGCAGTGGGGCTGTAGTGTAACAATGTAACACTTAACCAGATGCGCAGTCTCCTCACATTTCTCCATTTTCGTGCAAGGAGACATTCACTGCCCGCCCTGCAGCTGCTTGCTGCAGTCTCAATGGGCCTCTGCTTTTCCTGGTTCTCTTAACTCCACCCATAAACTCCCTCTTAAAGACACAGATCTCATCACACCTGGTAGTTGCAAGATAAGGGTGAGAACTTTTAGAAAATGGAAGTCCAACTTAACTGATAAAGAATACCAGAGAGAACACAAATGGTGGCAAAAGAGAAGCAAGTTAGCTGTAAGGGAGGCAAAAAAGGATTATGAGGAACGCATGGCTGTGAACATCAAAACCAGCAACAAACAGTTCTTCAAGTACATCAAAAGCAGGAAGCCAGCAAGGGAAGCGTAGGGTCTGCTTAGGATGACAAAGGAAACAAAGGGTGAAAGCTAAAAAGATGACAGGGAGATTGCAGAAAAGCTGAATGAATTCCTTTGTATCTGTCTTCACTCTAAGAGGAGGTGAGGAAAATTCCTGCACTCTGAACCAAGCTTCTTAGGGAGGCTTAACTGAGGAACCAATCTAAGATAGTGGTAGACAAGAAGAAGTTCTGGCAGCCATTGATAAACTAAATGCTACTCAAATCCTCTGGCCCAGATTGCATTCACCCAAGAGTTCTTAAAGAGCCCAAGCATGAAATTGTTGGATGTTCCCACTTTAATATGCAACTTATCCTTGAAATCACTGTACTCCATCCCTGAAGACTGGAAGATGACTAATGGGCCACATCAATCTTTAAGAAAGGATCTAGGGGGGACCCGGGAAATTACAGGCCAGTCAGTTTGACATCTGTTCCTGGTAAAATTAGTAGAATCTGTCATTAAAGATAAAAATTATAAACATAACAAAAGCAAAACCTGCTGAGAAAGAGTCAGCATGGCTTTTGCAGAGGCAAATCCTGTCTTACAAACTTACTAGGAAAGTTCTTTTGAGGATGTAAATAGGGCATGTGGATAAGGGGGAACTAGTGGACATTGTCTACTTGGGATTTCCAAAAGTTGCTTTTGACAAAGTTCCTCACCAGAGACTATTGAGAAAAAAACTCTGTAGCAATGAAGGAATAAGAGGGGAAGTCCTCCCTATGGATTAAAACTGGTTGAGAAACAGGGAAGCAAAAGAGTGGGTGTAAATGGGAAATTCTCATTAATGGAGAGATGTGGGGGAGTGGTGTCCCCAAGGGATCTTGTATTGGGACCAGTGCTCTTTTAACCTATTCATAAATGATCTGGAAGTAGGTGGGTGAAGCTTGGTGGGCTAAGTTTCTGCAGATGATAAACCAAATTATGTAGGGTGGGTGGAGAACCACAAAGGATTACAAGCGAGGAGGTCCAAGCTGACCTTGATAAATTAGGGTGAGTGGGCTGAGAAATGGCAAATGCAGCTCCATCGTAGCAAAAAATGCAAAGTGATGCACATAGGGGCAAAAAATCCAAACTTCACATAATATCGCTTACAGGGGTCAGTGCAAGTATCAGTCACAGACCAGGAAAGGGATTTAGTATCTTAGTGGATAGTTCCCATGGGAATGTCAACTCAATGTATGGTAGCTGTGAAAAGGCAAACTCTCTATGCTGGGGATAATCAGGAAAGGAATTGGGATAATAAAACTGTAAAGATTGTCATACCTATATAAAGACACGTGGTGCGTAATTTACACTTGGAGTAACTGTGTTCAGTTCTGGTCACCACATCTCAAAAAAGGATATTGAAGAGATAGAAAAAGTGCAGTGAGAAGGGCAAATCTAGGATGATTGAGGGACTGAGCACCTTCCCTAAGGAGGAGAGGCTGCAGCCGCTTTGGGGCTCTCTTTAGTTTGGAGAGGAGACGCCTGAGGGGGATATGATTGAAGTCTATAAAATTATGCATGGGGTGGTGAATGTTGACAGAGAGAAATTTTTCTCTCTTTCTCACAATACTAGAACCAGGGGCATTCATTGAAAAATGCTGGGGGGAAGAAATTAGGAACTAATAAAAAGGAAACACTTCTTCAATGCTAACGCAGGATTGGTGTTTGGAATATGCTGCCACAGGAGGTGGTGATGGCCACTAACCTGGATAGCTTTAAAAGGGGCTTGGACAGATTTATGGAGGAGAAGTCAATTTATGGCTACCAATCTTGATCCTCTTTGATCTGAGATTGCAAATGCCTTAACAGTCCAGGTGCTCGGGAGCAACAGCCGCAGAAGCCGCCATTGCTTTCACATCCTACATGTGAACTCCCAAAGGCACCTGGTGGGCCACTGCGAGTAGCAGAGAGCTGGACTAGATGGACTCTGGTCTGATCCAGCTGGCTTGTTCTTATGTTCTTATGTTCTTAAGGGGCTCTGTAAAAGCCCTTTAAATTGCTGTTACTTATGATTGCAGTTACATCAATATTATGGTCCCTTTCCAAAAACAACCCCCCCCCCAAGAGAAAGAGACAAAGCAATTTTCTGATCCACACTCTGTTGAAGAAGGGGAACAAGTCCTAGAACTGAAATCTCTTCCTCCCCCCCAATGAACACACACGGACATACACATATACTTCCTGGTTTTCAAATGCAATAAAAGACATTGATTTTGCAGTGATTCTCTCTTTGTATCAATATAATAAATAGCAAAAATTGAAGTAATAACAAATCTGAAAGGGGGAGGGGAGAGATGTGCACTGGGGTGCGAAGGAGTGGGAGGAGCTAGTGGTGGATGGAGGGAAGATGTCTGGGGCAAAGCTGTGCTCACTGGCAAATCTTCCCACCCTGACAGCAAAGAAAATTAAAGTTGGTGGAAAGTGGTGCAACTTGGCATGGCGAGAATGGAAATTAAAATCAGGGCTCAGGGAAATACATCCATACAAGAAATCTTGATATGATGGGTATTTGCTCCTCCGCACAGCAGACACCTGATGCAAAATGGGTCAGAGACACCTGGCCTCCAAACTGGAAAGAGAACTCTGATGACTGACTCTGATAACGTTTTTGCATTGTATGGTAAAGCATCTTTCCCCCCTTGACTTAAATGGACACTTAGAAAGGTCCTATGACGTTTCATTGCCAGGGAAAAAGAGAAAAAAGATCTCAAAGAAGGATTCAGAGAACAGGGTGATCTTTTAACCAAATGTAAGCGATTGAGAGGGAACAGTGGGTTTGTGCCCCCTCTTGCTCCTCCTTTTCTTTTCCAACAGGTGTGATATATCCATCAGTGTAAACTGTGATAATGCTAACTAGGATTCTATCTTTTTCTAACTAGTTTGAAAGTCTGGCTAAGAATGAACCCCCGTTAGCTCTAATCTCAGTGAACATCAATAGCAATGTAACACTTAACCAGGGCCAAGGTTGTCAGGTGAAGGGGCCAGAGGAAAGGGGAACAGGAGAGGAGAGACTGATTCCACTGTGACAGCTCCTTTTTCAATAACCCCAGTAAAGAGATCACTAGAGTAGTGTGTGTACCCACTTTCTAAGAAGATTGCATCACTCACACTTTCTATTAACTGAAGATTAATAGATCTAGCTCTGTAGGCAACTCACATATTGTCAACTTTTTATGCAGAGTGCATTTTCTGATAATTCATTTAATATTTCCTTCATTTATACCTCATGATCCTAACTGAAAGCTATTTACAACTTCTTTCACCTGCTCAAAAATGAAATGTGTGAATTTTACACTATACACATAATAAACACCAAGATATGTTTGTCCTAAAGGATTTTTAAAGGATAATTTCCTCTAGATTTTTAGAAACACCTTGGTGAAATTAAGAAGATAAATAAAAATTAGAAGTTTTAAGATACAGTTTATGTTGTCAGCCATCTTGAAACAAAAGCTGGCTGTGACTAGAAAAGCAGGGCTCTCACCTGCCAATAAGCTGCCCTTGATCACTTACAAGAGGGGAGCATCCCAGCAGACTGTGTGTGTATTAAAAAAAGAGACTTGAAAGAGAAGAAAAAGTATCACACAGGTCACAGCGGCAGTCTCAATGGACCCCTCAGGGATTTCAACTAGTCTCAGCCTTGTCATCCTCTATGCAGCTTTCCACTCTGCCCAGAAAATGTCGATAGGAAAATGTTTGAGGGGCCTCTAGTGGAAATTTTTTCATTCTTTCTGCATTGACAGGATGCCAAATCAATATTTACTTCCCACTAACAAGCTGCTTGAGGTCTCAGTAGAAAATATTGTAGAGAATGCGGGAAGACACGGTAATAAACAGCTGTCTGGCTGTGAGGAAAACATGAATTGACTGGAAACAGGTCCATAGTAAAAGGTCACTGAAACCCATGAACTCCTCAGGTGTCCATATCAACTACTAACTTTAAAGGCACATAATAAAAAAATCTCTTTTTCCTAAGACATATGAGGGAATGGATCCTTTTCTCTCCACCAAGGATACAGATAGATTCAATAATTTAATTAATATGTTGCCAAGATGTATGCTGTTCTCCCTAGATGTTTTATTTTCCATCCGTAAAGTTAGCTCAAACAAACATGGTGTTAAGCCTTTCCCTTTTTCAACTGAAAAGCCCCTTCAATAGAAAATAGTTCTCAGGTACAACAGTTGTAATTCTTAAATATTTGTAATTCTTAAATACATTTATTTAAAATTTTTGGATAATTAACAATGCACTCCTGAGGAGAGTTACTCCACTCTAAGCCCATTCATTTCAACGGGCGTAGACTGGAGTCTACTTTAGACTGCATTACAAATCTGTTCCTGAACTTCATATGAGCTCCAGCACTATCCAACTGTAGTCTTCTTTCTTAAATATTGTTATAATAAGCTCAGGACGCATCCAGCAGTCCCATCCTTTGATCCAGCCATCTTTTGTGTTCATTTCACACCATATTAAATTGGCACAGCGTGACTTCTCACCTAGCAGGAAATAAGCAGCAACCACTCAATTCCTACTCAAAGGAGTGTTTCTTGAGCTCATTCTGCACAGCAGAATAATGCACTTTCAAACTGCTTTCAGTGCTCTTTGAAGCTGTGCAGAATAGCAAAATCCACTTGCAAACAGTTGTGAAAGTGGTTTGAAAACGCATTATTTTGTGTGTGCGGAAGGGGCCTAGGTGAGACTGTGTCTTCAGCCTACATTTGATGTAGTGGCAATTCTTCATGGTGAAATTGTCACAGAGACACATTTCATTGTAACCTCTGTTTTCCAATGGGGAGCCAATGTTAGCTGAATTAGATGTGGTTTGGACCAGCTAGATCACTCTTTGAGCCCAGGAGAGGTGTCATGCTCAGTCAGGAGGCACCTCTCTCATCTGGCTATGGGAGAAACGCAGTTTCTCTATGGGAGAAACACTTGAGATGATGTCATGGCCTTTGTGGCAATTTCCCAGTTTCCAATGAGAAGGGCGCTCTAGGAAAGGAGAAGAGGGTGACTCTGTCATAGTTCCCTGGGCCCAGCCAGCGCCACATTCTCCTCTTCTGACTTGAGATTCTGAGAGTGGATGATTCTATTATCACAGATTTTTAAGGGAGGGACTATAGCTTAGCAGTAGAACATCTGCTTGACACGCAGAGGGTCGCAGATACAATCTTCAACATCTCCAGTTAAAAGGGGATCAGGTAGTAGGTGCAGTAAAAGACCTGGAAAGCCACTACCAGTTACATCAGGCAATACTGACTGATGGATGACTTACAGTGATAGAGATTCTATTTTCCATTGAACAAGCAATATTTGCCACCAAATAAACTTCAAATAAATTGCATACCTGTCCTTCTAGAAGCTTCTGTAAGTAGCTCATCCACTCCTTGTCATTTTCATGTTCTCTTTTGATCTGTTCCGTTACCTGAAAATGAAATATTGGTGCATAATCTTAGTCAGTGTGGAAGAGTTTCCAGAATCTTCCTGTAGCCAACAAGGCCATCTCATGTTGCATCCTTTTTGGAATGAGGCCTCCAGAACTCCACACAGTACTCCAGTGCAACATACAGAGGGACTATGACATCTTGCAAGCTGGACGATATGCCTCTGTTAATGCCCCCCAAGATCACATTAGCCTTTTTTGTTGCTGCATCACACTGAGTTCTCATATTTAATTTACTGTTCACCCATATCCCAAGATCTTGTTAGTACACACTGCTACTCAGTACTGTATCCCCCATCCAGTGTGTGTGTTCTTCATTTTTGTTACTCAGATATAGAAGTGGCACTTATCCTTGTTGAACTGCATCTTGTTTGCATCCACCCACTTTACCAGTGTGTTCAGATCTCATTGAATTCTATCTCTTTGGTGCATTCGCTGCTCCTCCCAATTTGTTATCATCTGCAAATTTAATGAATAGTTTCTCCACATCCTCATCCAGATCATTTATAAAAATATTGAAAAGTACTGGGCCCAGAACTGAGCCATATGGCACTCCACTGGACACCACCTTCCATTCAGATGAAATGCAGTCAAAGATCTGTCCTTCTTAGCATAATCAAGAGTGAACAGTAGCTTACCTCATCATCTTCAACATCAAGTATATCATCCAAGTCAGTCTTTGAAATATTAAGGATAGATGCAGCCAAGTATTGGGCCCGGTGAACAGACTCTTTTGAAATGCCGCTGTCATATTTTTTCTCTTGTTGTATTTTTTTAGTATGCCTTATTCGTGTTCTGATCTCCTTCACATTACGCTGCAGCTCTGTGGCCAAGGTCTAATCACAAAGGGAAAAAATGTGTTTATGATTAATTCATTTCCCGAATATAGTAAAAGATTATGTGATATAAAATGAAAACTATTAGCGGTACCGCTGAACGGTGACTGCAGTTTTTGTATACCACAATTCGAGAAGAATTTCAGACACCACATCCAGTTATCTTTAAAAATTACTGGCATCAAATGAATGACCACATCTTACAATTAGCACTTTGTCAATAGAGTGATTGGCACTGCCCCAGTGTGTTATTGGGTGTGTATGCCCTCTTTCACCAGTCATTGGTGCAGAACCAGCTGTGGAACTGTATGACACCAAAAGAGATGCAGGCACAGTTCAATGTAGTCACTCTTCTCAGTGTTCTAGCATCTCTTGGCTTATCAGATTCATCCAAGTCAAAGCAAAGTTGACTGCCTCCACTGCAAGAAAGGGACTGAAGAGAAAATTTCCCTTCCAGGGTCACAGAGACATGCACCTCTGATTTTCTTACTAGACATAGGATGTGGAGGTAGCTGTGGCAGAGGAAGCCCATACTTGCTGCTCTGTATCTGATACAGCTGTATAGCAGTGGACTGCAATACTTAAATCCAGCACACTGATTTCAATTGTTCATAAGGGCCGCTAACAGCACACTGGAACATAGCCCAAATGACTAAGGTATAGAAACGGCGCTTTAATAATGCGTACCTCTCACTTGTTTTGTTGTTTGAACACAATGTTGGATTCTCATGAAGTAACTGCAAAAAAATTCATCGCCCAGTATCCCCTACTTTTCAATTTTCCGCAGGAAACATTGCCTTGTTGTATATGTTTTTAATTTTGGTAGCAAATAATTAAATGGCAAAGAGCTTGAAGTCTTTACAGTGGAGGCTCACATACATTTTAGAGGCTCATGATCTATTTTCCCACAAGAGTACTACAGAAGATAGAATTCCCCTTGTGAATACCCACCAACCCAATCCTTCTTAAGTAGTTAATAAGTTCAGTGCTGAGTACGCAAGGGAACGAGCAGTTTCCCCCCAGCACTGTTAGCTCATTCTGGTATGATGGGAGAAAGAACTACATTAATAACAATGAATCTCTGCATAAGTTTATCAAGAAATCGCACCTGATATAATGCAATTAGTTTAAACTAACTGGTATTCAGTCATGATCAAAACAAAGCATTATCTATCAGCTGAGTGCACTGGCTTAGTACTGGCAGAAAATGAGACTCGAAGCCTGAACAAATAAGTGGATAATGATAAAAATGGAAGCAGCGAGGAGGAATAAGAATGTTTTACTATGTAAAGAAAGGAATAAACTGAAGGATTAAGGAACTCAAGAGTTCGAAGAATATGAGGCAACTTCCAAATTAGGCATGATAGAAGAATTCCTATTACTCAGACATCCCTGGTATGTGTAATTTTTAAAAAATTGCATCAGAGTTCAACCTCGGGGTGGGCTAAAGGTGATCATCTCGCAAATAAATGCAAATGCAACATCATTATCTTGGGGCCTGTTGCAGCCGAGTTAGAAGTCCAAGGAAAGAACTGGAAAGAATAGGAGCAATGGTAGCAGCTGGAAATGAGCACAGGCCAAATTTCTGCTGTGCTGATCACAGCAGAAGAAATGACTGATGTGGGAACTATGTATAGGAACCAGGGAAAGTTGCAAATCACTGTGAAAGAAGTAGGGCCAGTGTTTCAGATTTCAGCAGGAGTTTGAATAGTGTGTGCATGATCTAGAAAGGTTCAAATTCCAACCACTGGATGCCTTCGTACTTTTAACTGTAAAAATCAGTGAATTTTAAGAAAACTCTGTCGTGATAAATACAAAATATAATCGTAATTACTATAATAAGATTATCAACAAACAATACTCTATCCCTTTATTAAGCAAGTGGATTTGTGCTTTTGGCATGCAATCACATAGACTGAATGCAGCAGAAAAAGAGGAAGACCCAACATGGGTTGATAAAGGAAGCCACAGCATTCATTGGAAGCTGAGATGTGGACCTGTCAGCTCAAGCTAATGGTAAAACCAACCCCTTCCCCAAAATAAACACATGACAACTTTTATGGGTACAAAATTTGGCCATAGCCAGAGGTATTTATTGACATGGGATTGAAAGGAAGCAAATGGCACAGCATGGGAGGGGTGATCTGGGCAGCACAAATGCTAACCCTCAGAGCCAACCAAATCCCTCGAGCCCGCCTGCTAAAGGAATTGACCGCAATGGCAAAATTGGAGTGGAGAATGCCAGGTGGGCAGTGGGCCCCCGTCTGGTGCCCCCTTCAATCTGCCACTAGGGGTGCAAGCCATGGTAGCTCCTGCTGGGCATCCCGACCGTTGGCTTGCTCCACCCCAACCTCTTATGGAGGTGTCATAGGGGCACTCCCCCACCTCCCCCTTCCCAGCGGATCACCCCCCATGCGCAAACTGCTGCCCAGCTATGACAAGAGCATGGAAAAGCATAAACATAATAACAAAACACAGAACACTGAAAAACAGGGAAGGGTGGATGGGTCCGGCATTCAGGTGAGAGTGAGCACGCCGCCACGAGGCTGCGCCTTATATAGGCACTTGCTGTCACCTCCTGATGATGCAGCCCCAAAGTGCTGCAAGGTTTCAGTGTCCAATCAGGACTCGGCTTCTGTGCATGTGTGGGCCGGATCCTGAAGCCGAGTTCCTGCCCTTGCCAGGAAGGCTGTTAACCATAAGCTGTTAAACATAGGATGCTTTGGAAGGCATTAGGTTGGCCCTAAGCTGGACATGACTTGACAGCACTTCACACACACACAATATTTATATCTATATCTAGACACACAGAGACAGATAGACAGACAGACAGACAGGCCCCATGTAATATTTTTATGACAATGGTCAGCCAATATGCAGTGTCAGTGAACTGTCTAGAGAGATGGGTGATTATGAATAATATCGTGGGGGACACTACCTCCTCCTCCCTATTTAAAAGCATTGTGGGGGCTCAATTCAGATTGCAACTACAACATGGGAGGTGGAGGATCTCCTAGCTCTCCCTGCCATTTTTGTGACCTGCAACAGTGCCAGGGGGTGGTATATGCCCCATGGGAGGCTGTTTGTAGAGCCACCCTGATGAGTCAGCCCTGGTGCTGTTTTGGCTTGGGAAAATGGCACAGGAGCCTCTCTTCCACCCCATCCCCATCCCCCATTGTTCATACTTGAAAAGACCCTCCACAGACCTTTTAAAGGGAGTTCTCCCAGACTTGAAGCTGCACTATTACTGTGAATCCACCTAGCAGACTCATGTCATTTGTCATTAAGACCTGAATCCTGGTCTTCCTAGGAGGCATACAGCACTCAGGACACCTCACCTGACAAATCAGAATGTTCTTAGAGACATATATTTGCTTCTGCTGCTGCAACTTCAATATAGTACAGGCTGTCTTTTAAACTCAACTACAAAAGGTTGTTTTGTCTTACTTTTTGTCAGAATTTCTGCCTATGGAATGTTCCTTAAAGCATCTTAGTAATCATAAAGCTTAAATTTTCTCAAAGGCCTACAGAAAAAAGTCAAATGTTTACTGACCTGATTCGATACCTTATCACAGAATACAGTTTTAGTATTAGTACAGTCTGCTAACGTTTTGTTCAACTTTGTCAGCTTGAGCTTTGATCTACTGGCAACCAATAAATTAAGAACAGCCAATCTTGTTTGGTACTCAGAAGACAGACCTTTCAACTAAAACTAACTGTGTTTTAGACAGTGGAACATTTTCATAACTAGAACTTGGTTACAGTTGAACAAGGAGGACAATGTAAGGTTAACATGACATAAAACCAAGATTCCAGCATAGATCTATATAGTTCAAGTTTTGCTAATGGTTCCAAGTGCTTTGTACTGAGACAAGCTGAATCTTTCAAGATTTTACTAGTGCAATATTAATGAAGAAACATAAAAATACTATGATAAAACAATATACCAAACGAAGGCTGATTCCACATGGGCCAAAAACAGCAGTGTGAAAATGGTGTAAAAGGGTTTAAAACGGTGTAAAAGGATTTATACTGTTTTCACACCGTTTTCACACCGCTGTTTTTGGCCCATGTGGAATCAGCCTAAGAGAGGGTTTAATACAGTATGGGAATGTAGACTAAATATTTTCGATCACTAGCACTGTTTTAGTCGAGATTCTCTCTCTCTCTCTCTCAACTATATATATAATAACTATGTAACTATATAACTATAATAACTATATATAATAACTATATAACTCTCTCTCTCTCTGTGTGTATATATATATATACACTGTTTGGTTTGAATCTCATTTGCTGTGATTTACTGTGCCGCTCTTGCATGTCTACTGCAGTCCCAGGCTAGAATGAAGGAACTGTCATAAACATGAAGACTATTCAAAATCTATTTTTGAGGATTCTGACTCTGGCATAGGGTACTCCAGTGGCACCAGTATGGGTGAACTTGGTCTCTCCTTAGTAGAGGCCTACAAACAGAGGAATATTCTGGCTAACTCTCCAGACAATTCTTTACCCTGTGACAGAGAGGTCCTACCTGGGTCCCTTGGCTACAACCAAATCCTTCATTACTATTAATTACCAGCTAACTTCCATTCTTTTGCTTTGGATGGTTCAAAACCATTGGACACGTTTTTCAATTTCAATTTTGACACAGTGCACTCAACAGACACATCTGACTTATGATGACTCTGGCTGGGATTTTCAAGGCAACAGGTATTCAGAGGGGGCTTGCATCCATCAAGGCGATAGCCTGCCTCCATCAAGACCTTTCCTTTCCTTGGAGGTCTCCCATCCAAATACTTGCTAGGGTTGACCCTGCTTAGCATCTGAAAACTGATGAGATCAGGCTAGCCGCCTGGGCATACCATATCCAGCTCCAAATTTCCCCCATGATTTGGACTGATCAAAAGGGATCACAACAAATCCTCTTACCTTCCTAATATCAATTTTCATAAATTCAGAATAGCTTTCACAGCCATCTGCTTGCAAACTATGCCAAAAACCATGTTAACAGGCCATTATACCTGAAAACATGTTGCCCAGTGTTTATGTCCCAATAGAGCCTCAGCAGTAGAGGAGCTTCCTCATTAAGTTTTGTCTTGCCCTCTCTATGGGGAGCCCAGATCTAAATTTCTTGCTGAAATCCTAGCCAGCTTTGACCCAGGTCCAACAGCAGAGAAAATTATATCCCTTCTAGCTGATGCTGACCTGCATGGCTTCACTGTTTGCATTGGCATATGATAAGAATCTGAACTAAAGTCATGCTTGGGACTGAATTTCTTGCAGCTTAATTTGTGTTTTTGGACCAGGCTGTCACTTTGCTCCTTATTAATTTTCAATTTAATTTGCTTTTATTGTTGTTGTCTCCTAATTTTACATATTTTTAAATTTTAACTTGAGTTTGTAACAGCTTTTGTCCATATGCAACATTTTTTTTCCTATTTGCTAGGTGCCCCTTTAAAAGCCTGTGGAAGAAATATAAAATCTGAATTTTTATCAGAGCAGGATGAGTCATATGAAGTGGCATCCAGAAACTCTGACAGGTTTTTTTTAAATTAGATATTCTGTTTTGGTTATCTTTGATCCTGGAAATGTTTACCAAAACATTTTATCATTCCAAATGGATACAAGGCATTTTTTTAACCAGTTTCTTAGCTTCCCATTGCTATCCTAAAGGATATGCATGAGATTCTGTATGAGATTCTCCTTACATATAATGTTAATTAAGGCATAGGGGAAAATATTACAAAAAGGCTGTGGAGATGGCTATTCAGTCAAGAAGCAGCTTTTGGTTCTTGTGTGGCAATTTAACCACACATGTACTTCTGCTTTATATAAATCATTCAAGCCTGATCCTTTTTTTCTGGGTATCTCATATCTGTGAACTATTAAAATGGTGCCTATAATATTCTGGGGTTTAACATTGCTCAGTATTTGGTTGACTGCAGAATACATTCTTGTTCATTTACATTTGTTTCTGAATATGTATACTCATTAGAACTGGCTGACAAACTTTCCACTGTAAGGTAAGGCCAAGCCTCAGTTGTAAGAAGTTACAGCCTTGGCTAAAGATAGGATAGGAATGGTATCATGGAAATGCCATTCTAATTCAATATAGCTGTACGTTGGTGATTCAACGGACTTGAACTTTATAAAAACCTGATAACTTTTCCCACTTCCCCTCAATGGAAGAGGCTTATCCGTAAAGTAGTGTCCACATCTTTCTTTTGCCAAAATACAGGTGGACAGTGGGTTTGTACTTACAACAAATAAAGTAAGGGTGAGGGAAGAACATTATTCTGTGCACTTGCCTCCTTGCCAATGCAATCTGGAAAGGATTATTTTGAAAAACAAGCTTTGTAAACATATGAAACGCTGCCAGGGCAAATACACCAGTTCTGGATCAGCATATAAGGTTGTTATTTTATAGTAAAAGCAAAATATGAATCAGGTCTAAAGATACTTGCCTTGTGAGGATTATATGAGCAGCTGCTGAAAACATTCTGCCCACTGCAATTTGGCTTCAACAGCTTAATAATTTGAAATAAATTTCTAAATTTCAATACAGCTTGAAAGATTTTCATCACGTTGATAAATATTGTAATTTACACATACTGTTTATGTACTATTTTTTTCTGAATGATTAGTAGCAACTAATTTATGGAACATCAGAGGTTTATATGCTTTGCCTTTAGTGATCCAGACCCTGTCCAGCGTCTGCATTATACACAGCTCCTAGTGTACTCCACGCATCGCTTACCATATGCTAGCCCTAAACAGTGAGAACTCAGCCATTCACTCCATTCATTAAAATCCAAAGAGCCTATTATTCTGTTTACAGTCTAATAGATATTCACTGTCACCATCCAGACCTCTGATTCAATTTGCCTAAAGCCCATCTGAAAAGTGATCCTGATGGAGAATTAATTTAATCACCAGTTCTTCTCAGAACTATCAACTGTGGCTGTTTCCTAATAGAAGCCTTGATATTTGCCCTGCCACCAAAGGAAGTCTGACAAGTAGAAAATAGTTGGTAATTTCTTTTTAAGGAAGATTTTTCAGATTTCTGGAAAACATCCTTACCTAGGGCAGATCCTGGACTCGAAAATCTCTACAAGACCAAATGCACAGAAATAATTTGTCATTAATTAATTAATTGATTGATTGATTAATTAATTGGTGTACTCGTTTCCTGTCCATCACCAAATCCCTGGGTGGGGTTACAGTTACAAAACACATAGAACAATCTTAAAACCCTCATAAAATCTACTATAAAAACCATTTCTATCCCCCACTCCTAACCCTCCTGAAAATACATAATCATCCCTCCCACATAATGCCCCCCAAAAGTGTTTTCATTCAGAATACAGCCTTCTGTGGCTTTGCAACGTTATGAACATTCACAAACTGAAAACCTACTATCAACTGCAAAATGAACAAACATGGCTTTCCCACAATTATTTCTTGTTAATAATACCTGGTACACAGGACTCTGTATTCATATAAGCATAGAAGCGCAGTGGTTTGCAAAGTCTCCTGTTTCCTGGAACACAGCCTGCTCTACTGCTGCCTGCTTTTGAGCAAAAGCAGAAGACAGAGAACTGGGCTTTGGGTTCTGGACATAAAGCTCCACTAGCTTACGATGCTGCTGAGTGACTGATGTCCATGGTCAGCAGTTAGCTGAGAAGGTCGTAGTGGAGGGGTCGAGGGGGAAGGATATCTTGGCCGCAGCATATGGAGGTGACACCAAGTAATTCTCCCTATTACTCCTCTGCTTGTCCTCACATGACAGAAGGTGAAATTATCTGGAGATGATATTGCCCTGATTCAAAGAAAGAGGCAGTATGAGCGGGAGGAAACCAGAGATCTATCTCATAGTGCTAACTTGGTTTCCTTATGTATGGCTTTAGCCCAAAATGTGTAAACAGCGACTTAACATGATTTATTTTGTGTAGTACATAATGCCAATGAAACATGAGGAAGGTTTTCAACTGTGATCGTTTCAGTGTGATATTGTGGGGAGGGGGGGAGGTGTCAGAGGACCTCGCATAAATATTTAGCAACTGAGTAAGTCAATAATAGCTGCTCTGTTCATCATTAATATTTGACTTTTGGGCTGCATCTTTATTTTCATGCATTCTGTCTACCAAATACAAAAGACTAACAGTTTGCAGGAACATTATTCTATGAAATATGTACTGAAATTTTTAAACTATGATGTTTGTGTTTATGTATTTTAAATAAGATTATCACATTTTTGTACCATACCATGGTAATGTGAAAATCTTACATTAAAAGGACATAGTACAAACTTCATACGTAAAAAGCCCAAGTTCATATGTTCAAAAAGGCATTCTCCAGAGTTGCGAGAAATATGTTGGCTCCTCACAATGAATATGTTGTAGTTCTTCTGTCTTTGAAGGCTCATCATTATCTTCTCTTATTTTTATCATTCGTTTCAAGAAGTGATCAGGGAACACAACTCTTGTTCAAATTGCAATAAGAAAGTGTGAGCACAACTCTTGAAAAGAAATTTGCTTTTAATTGAGCACTTAAGAGTACTAAACTGTATTGCTAAGCTGTTTTGTACCTACCCATCACACTGCTATTCCATAGATTTCTTCCTCTTCCACTTGCCTAACTCACTGACCAGAAAAAAATATTCTTATGGAGAACATAAGAACAAGCCAGCTGGATCAGACCAAAGTCCATCTAGTCCAGCTCTCTGCTACTCGCAGTGGCCCACCAGGTGCCTTTGGGATCTCACATGCAGGATGTGAAAGCAATGGCCTTCTGCGGCTGTTGCTCCTGAGCACCTGGTCTGTTAAGGGATTTGCAATCTCAGATTGCAATCTCAGATGGAGGGGAGCATTATGTTTAGTTCTCTTGATCCAGCTGTGTGTATGTGTATACAAGAGCCATCCTAAACAGGTCCACTCAGAATCCTATTGAAATTTACTCAATGGGGCTTATTCCAGGAAAGTGCTCCTAAGCTTGCACTGCACATGTAAAAGCTACATCGCTTCTTGCTCTGATATCCCAGCCTTGCCCATTTTGTTAGTCTAATTCTCAAAGCCTAATATTTTTGTCATCATCAAGTGTTCCAAATTGGATCACAAATATTTTGAGTAATTATACAGTCACCAAGAAACTCTATTTTCCAGTAAGTCCAAAGCCTCTGCCAGCATGATCATTACCATATAAACTTAAAATGTACTTGATTTAAAATGATGTACAACCCTTCATTTCCTGGGACATTCACTGAGCATATGTAAGTCTAACCATCTAGTATATTCTGAGCCAAAAGTGATTAACTGGACAGCTGCCATGCTGAATGCTGCCAAATGAGCAGTGGCAAAAAATACAACTCATTTTAGAGTGCAATCAGTACAAATGTATGTTGTAGTATACTTAAGAGACAACTGGCATTGCAAACAGGATTTTTTTCAAACATACCCTTGCAAAATTGGAACCACTCATTTTAAATAGTACTTCTCAAGTGCTACATTGGTTGGTCTTAGCTAATTTAGTAGTAAAATAAATTTCTTGGCATTTGTTTTGAGTCATGCAGTAATTCTGCTCTACTATTTTTCTTTACCTTACAGTTGCTCTTACCACATTGATCAAGCTTGACAATACAATCAGTGGGTTCATCCTGTGATCCTTCTGGAGAGTCTGGGGACCTTCCATACTAGACTGCACTTTACTTTGCATGTGGCTTGGAAGCTTTCCATGTGACACAAAATACTGCAGCAGCAATGTGGAGAAGACACTTCAAGCTGATGGCTCCATGTGTATGACATGTAAACAGGTACTTAACAGCCAGCGTATATGTATTTATTTTGAAGTGGTGAAATTTCTCCTGCGGTGAGAACCTTGTCTTTCAAAACCAGTGTTTTAAAAGACGTGATAATTCTGAAGATTTTATTTTACCTCTGACAAATTTTTCACTAAATGAAAAAGTCACTGGCTCAAAAATAAGCGTACGTATTTTGCTCTTAGCTTCTTATGTTGCGCAACTTCCCAATACACTGTAATGCATATTTAAGTGCCACTGAAATTAACGTTTACATGATCTTAACTGCTCAGAATTTTGCTGTGAGCCCTTCAGAAGATGCAGTGGCATACTATGAATGAAAATATGCTTCTTTTTCTTTCTCTATAAGCTACACAGCTGGTTTTAAGAACCGTACGCTCGACTGTGTGTTCATTACAGACTGTCCAAAGTAGTCGTTAGCTTGTTAAGTTGTCAGCAAGCATATTACTTTCATTTAGGCTTTATTAATTTCACTCCTGCTGGCAATTTCATTGTTAGTCACCTTTGCTTTTGACAACTTAGCAGTGACCTTATATCAACTGAGGAGGCAAATGTAGTTATGATATTCTGTTATTTGGAAAGTGCTTGTAAAATTAGAAATGTTGATGACACAAAAAACAACCTAATCTATTCAAAATTTGTAATAAGACAAAGAAAGAAAAGCAAGGACTATGATATTTATTTTACCATGACCTTCTCTATCTGTACCTCTCCCAGTCTAGATGTGATTTGTTTTCATGCTTATCTAGGTATTTGTAAAGACTTATGTCTATGGTGTTCAGCATGTTTTTCCATACCTATACGTACATATATACCTCCCCAGAAAGGTTGCTGTTGACCCAAATTGGGTGCCAGGCCATTCCATATCAATCATGCCAGCTGGATGAAGTAACCTGTTGTGCTCCCCCATCAGGTTTGTGTCAACAGACCAGGGCAGGTGAAAGGAATAATGTTCATGACTCTGTGAATAACAGGCTGTATTCAAGCATTAAAAAGAATAGAACTAACATCTACAGGTGAGTTATTTCCCTTTTATGGATGACATGCATGGTGTCCCACTACCCCTGGCACTGCCAATCATATAATAAATTATTCTTATCATTCTTCAAAACATTTTCATGTTCAGTAGATCATATCTATTTAACAAATGCCACATGTATAAAAAGAGATATATAACTTTGCCAACTAAGAATGTATCCATTGGTGATCCTCACTATATACTGGTTTATTATTTGAATTTGTTTACTATCACAGCAGCTAGTTCTTTAGCTAACTGTTGGCCTTTCATTACAATTTAAGCCTCAACCAGAGGCCTAGGATGTTGTAATGTATAGATGTAGTATCTGTGTGGATCCCAGCAGGGCTGTCTTCTGAATCTGACAGATGTTGATTTTGTCGATTTGAAGATTCCAAGTGCCCGCCCTAGTGTTTTTGGAATGGCGCCCAGGTGCCGATTATTTTTTATTATTGTTATTATTGTTACATTTTGTTTAATGTCACAGCTGCCTGTTCTTTAGCTGGTTGTTGGCTTTTCATTACAAATCTGGCATACCAGCTGGAGGTGTTGATGGGCCCTCTTGGTTGTTGCTGCTACCTGGGCTTCCAGAGAGAGCAACCCATCCAAGAGAATCTCCAGATCCTGCACCAGTCCTTCTGGGATAAAGCCACCCTTTCCAGCACCAAGAGTCCCTTGATTCCCTGGACTCGTGAGCCTGGCACACAGAGCACCTCCATCTTATTGGGATTTGTCAACCCACCCCCTGCCCGGCGATAGCTTTGGAGTGGCAAACCAACCCTCATTCCCCTTTACGGGTGGTCTGATCCCCAGCCTCACTCCCTGTCTCTGAGGAGTGGTGTAAGCAGCTGAGCTTCTTCACCCACAGCCTGATTGTGAGGAGGACTGTCCCTGGCTCTGCAAGCCTCCTTGTCTCTCTTCTGTGAGCAGCCTGCCACCCTCAGCCTCCACCTTTCCCTTCTTCACACCTCCTCCATTCAAGTTTGTTTGTCCTTCTGTTTTCTCTTCGTGCCTCTCTCTCTACTCCTTCCACACCTTCTGCTCTCCATTTCTCCCCCCTGTGCCTTCTTATCTGATCTTTTATAGTTTTTCCTTTCCATGCCTTTTCCACCCCTTCCCATCACCTTTGTTCCCGCCCCCTTCTTGTTGGATGGGCCTGGCCTCTCACTGCGACACCCCAGTTCCGCTCTGCCAACCTGCCTGCTGGGCCAGAGTCCGCGTACCAGCCTTACTCAGTGGGGTGGAGCTCCCCCCGGCCACCTCTTCCACAGCTTTGTGCCACTGGTCGTGACTGGTCCTCCGGTCCCTCCTGGTGCGAGGTGAGTGTGGGGCAGGTCAGGGAGGGGTTAGGCTGGGAGTCCGAGGCAGGAGGCCCACTCAGCCTCGGACAGGATTCAACTTCAATTTATTGATCTTTATTGAGTCCACGATAGACTTCAGGCAGCGATGCAGCACGCAGGACACATCACCTGATGCAGATTGAACTGAGAGGAACAGCTGGGTGTTATCCACACATTGGTGACAATGCACACCGTATTCTCTGATGACCTCCCCCAGCAGCTTCAAGTAAATATTAAATAACATAGGAGACAGGATCCAGCCCAGGAGAACTCCACTAGAGAGATCTCAGGGACCTGAGCACCTGACCCCATCTCCACTTTGTGGAGCCTTTGCCCCATCTTTTAACAAGGAACACAGCTGGTCTACTGGGCTTGCCTATGAATGCTGAGATGGTACTCCAGTTGTTGCTGAGCTCTCAATGCAGGACTCTATTTCATGACACAATTAGTGTGGGCATTTTTTTTCTGAGCCCAACATCTTCATTAACCTGCTATGGAGTTTAAGTCAGTGTTGTGAATCTGAAGTGAGTCAAGAAGAATGTTATATATATCCTTCAACACTATAAATCTTCTTGGTTCCAGGATTTCATGATACTGTCTTTACTGCCCTCAGTCTGGTCCATCATGCCAGGAAACAAATGCTACACTCATTGTGCATTTTAATTTACTACGGTGTCCTTTATTACTTTCGGCTGCCACCATGTATGGAAGTCCAGCTGGCAAAAACATCTGACACCTCTGGCCTCCTGTTCAAGCCTCTCGCCTCCAAGGAGGCTGATAAGAACTGGCCGGTCGGTGTGACCTTCCCCCTCCTGGTTTCTTCCCCAGCCGCTCTGCAGAAGAATGGGCTTACCAGACAGCTTTCGACATTTATTTGCAGCAGTTTACAACAAAGAACAAAGTCAAATAAAATCAATCCCTTTCAGTATACTGAATAAACTTTCCAAAAAAACTCCGGCCGGGCAAAACAGCCATCCTTACTATTGAAGCATCCACCAGCTTCCTTTCTGACCTTCTTCCCATATACTTTCTTTGATTAACCATTATAAGCACCTGCTCCTATACTTGTTAACTGTTGAAGGTGTTGTTAAACTGGGTGGAGGCTTATGAGCTACAGGCACAGCTTCAACTGGGGATGATCTTATTGGATCAACAGTAGCTTTTCCATACTGCCTGCCACTGAGGTACGATGAAAACCACTGCATTCCAGTCAATCTCAGTCCCAACCTCTGCAGCCGTTCTAGAAGGATACCATAGTTTACGGTATCAAAGGCCGCTGAAAGATTGAGAAGTACCAGCAGGAACAGCTTGCCCCATCTGTCTCCCTGACTTATAACTTACAACAACACTAGAAGTAAAGCCCGTTGGGTTGAACAATACAATGGGCTCTAGACAACTGTTGGTGGCTAGAGCAGCAGTGAGGCAGGATCAGTTTAAATCAGTAGTGAACACTGTAACATTCTGGCATACTTTTGAGGAAATGGGGTTTTTTTGTTCGTTTGTGTTGTAAATGAAGAAACATCTCCATCTTTGGCAGAGATTTTGGCCAAGAAGAATCAAGCTACACGAAGAAACAATTCTATCCTTGTCTAACAATTTGCCCAAGAAGCAAGCAGGGTTTGTGGAGGGAAAGTTCTTAGGAGAGTATAATGGCAGACACTCTACCCTCCAAAGCAGCCATTTTCTCCACGGGAGCTGGGTTCTCTGGTCTGGAGTTCAGTTGTAATATGAGATCTAGAGGCACCACTTGGAAATTGGCAACGTTTTTTTTTCTAATGAAAAAACAGTTGCATCTTTACCCAACAATTTGCCGAAGAAGAACAAAGCCACAGGAGGGTTTGTGGAGGGGTAAGTTGTCAGGAAATTATAATGGCAGACAGTCCACCCTTGTAAGCAGTCATTTTCTAGGGAGAGCTGGTTTCTTGGGTCTAAAAATCATTTGTAGGGTCAGATCTCTAGGCCACACCTGGAGCTTGGCAAGCTGTTGGTGTGAGGTTTGGGTTTTTTTTTTAGAAAAAATGAGGAAGGAACTATCTTTGCCCTACAAAAACCAAGGCATACAGTCTGCCCTCCAAAGCCGCTATTTTCTTCAGGGGAAGTGGTTTCAGTCATCTGGAGATGAATTGTAATTTCAGATCTCCAGGCCACACTTGGTGGTTTGCAAACTGTTGGTGTAAGGGTTTTTCTTTTGAAAATGAAGAAACAACTCCAACTTTTGGTGTAGGGTTGGTTTTTTTAGCCCAAGAAAATGAGGAAACAACTCCAGCTTTGCCCAACAATGTGCCCCACAACAACCAAGCCATACAGTCCACCCTCCAAAGCAGCCATTTTTTTCAGGAGAAATGGTTTCAGTAGTGTGGAGATGAGTTGCAATTTCATATCTCCAGGCCCCACCTGGAGGCTGGCAACATTTTTGAAAAGTTTTTTTAAACCAAAAAATGAGAAAAGAATTCCAGCTTTGGCCAACGATGTGCCCAGGAAAAACCAAGCCATAGTCCACCCTCCAAAGCAGCCATTTTCTCCAAGGGGAACTAGTTTCAGTCTGGAGATCAGTTGTCAGTTAAGATCTCCAGGGCCCACCTGGAGGTTAGCTGCAGAGGACTCACAGGACTTCGGTAGAAATGAGTCCTTAATGGCAATTTACTGGGGGTTCTAAATGTTAAGACCATTAGAGGTTAGGATGTAAATTATAGCATGTGAAGTTTATTGTACAATGCTATGAAACCGCATTTGGTATCATGATGGTGTCAGTGAAAGAAAGGGAAGTCAAGGAAGAATCTTAGTATCAGGCACAATTCCCTGCATGCTTGAAGTGGATCCTAATGCTGGAATCCACACAATTATTTTTCAAATCATAAATAAATAAAAGATAATCAAAGAACCAACCTTCACAAAGGTAACAAACTCTTCCACTTTTTCATTAGCCATCATCAACTTTTTCTGCACGACTTCAAGTGCCTGTCCACTTTGCCTTGCTAGACCATGGAGTTGCTGGGAGGCAGTTGTTTCAAGCTCAGACATAGCAAATTCCGCCTCAGCCATTTTGCCTTCTAAATTGGTGACTTTCAGCTCCTTAAACAAGACATGTGGAACCTTCATTAAACACCACAATATCTTTGGGCAAACAAATAACGTGATCATAATTACCATGCAAAAGACCCTCCCATAATTCTACAGAGCAAGTCTACTCTCCCATTGTGTTGTACAGAGATAAGGTCTGAACTGCAACCTGGAGTAGATTTTCTCTCCACTTTTTATCACACCACGAACACAAGAGGACCTGGCTTATGCTGAATCAAACCACTGGTCTGTCAAGTACAATATTGTTTAGTCAGACTGGCAGCAGTCCTCCTGAGTCTGAGGTAGGTGTGTCTCACATGACTTCCTGTCCAGTCCTTTTAAACTAGGGATCTTCTGTGTGCAAACCAGAGGCTCTTCCACTGAGCCACAGCACCCTCCGGGGAAGAATATTCTATTTGGTTATTACTTTTTAATATAGGAAGTAGGATATCCTATGAAGACTGTATCCTACAGTTTAGGGCCAGGGAGTTAGATTAACACTGTATTTAAATTTGAAACGTAACATAAAATATACTCTCAGTTGATATGAGGGAAGCATCAGCTCTGGGGAGTCTAGGCTCTCAAACCTTGTTAGACCCATCGTATACACCACAAAAGAAATGGAAGATGCTCAAACTAGATATGACACACAATCACATTTCATTTCCCAGCAGTATTCTTAAAAAACCAAAAACTGTTTCAAGAAACTGTATGGCTAGAGGAATGGAAGGAAAAGAATTCTTAATCTGTTCCATTTCCCTAATGGGAAGAAATGCTGGGTAGTAGAGTTGAGTGGATGGTAGTATCAAGTTCAAAAAGAAAAAAAAATGCCAGGAGAGTAAACTGTTGAACATGAAATGCTCACCATTTCTCCTAGAGAAATGGTGTGTTATATAACCTCCAGAAGCTTGTTTAACCAAAATAACAATACCTCCCCCAAAACCTCCACTTAACAAACCTTTCTGAACCAACCAGAATAGGGAAATGGCCATACCCCATCTCACCTTTCTTCCTGTCCTTCCCAACCAGAAAGTGGACTTATCTATAATCATTTTGTCCCGTATAACAGTTCCCCTGACACTGTGCCAATTCCATTCAGTGATACATTTGCAGGATACTTCATTGAAGGACTCAGTGATGTATTTGAACATGTCTTCACATTTCAAAGCACTAAAAGTCACTTACAGAGATAATACTATGGCCATTGTGAATATTTTAAGTTACTGACCATACATATAGTTATTTACTATAAACAGCTTACCTAAAGAAGTTAGGATAAAAAAGTGAATTGGTTGCAAGAAGAGAAATAATCTACGGAGAAAATCTGTAATGATGTACCTTTTTCTGCATCTCCTCTGTAGCTTTGCGATACAGTTGCTCGTACTGTGCCTTTCCTTTTGTAGTGACGTTAAGCCTTTGCTTTAGTGAATCAATTGATGCTTTTTTGTTTGAACATTCCTCAGTCAGTGTCTTTACCTAGAGTAACACCCAGAGAACAGTTGTTATCAGTGAAGGTGTTTACATTGTTTAGATGGAAAACCTAAACTTGGAGTCAAAATAATAACTGCTTTTAATTTTACACATTTCTTGTGGTGAAAATGTAGTTTGTTGTCTTGCACCTGATTCATGTATGGATTGCATTCTGCTGAAATCAATATAAATGATATTCATATAATTAGCCACAGGACTACACCTTTTAGATATTTTTAAATTCCTGGCCCCTCACACACAGTCACATTGCTATGTAGAACACTCAGTTACGTAGAGAATTTGTCACATTGGGGTTCACAAGGAACCAGCATTTACCATACAATCCACACCTAAATATCTACTTGGATTGCCATTTCAATCAAGCAATGAAATACATATTTAACTTTAAGTTTTATGCACAAATTAAATGGATAGATTTTGCCCATTCTCCTGTACAACCTGAAAATAAGATGTTAAAGCAAAAGATCACTAGAGAGTACAGATCTCTAATACGCTTTCTGCAAGACAACAATACAAAACAAAAAGAAACCATATATTTATTTTGATCCATCTTCATTTTGCCTGTGATCTCTACTCGCACCCGATTTCTTAATGACATCTTATCACTGACACTAAGGGCAAGAGAGTAGTTCTCTACGGAACTGACAACTGCTTAATGACTGCCAGCGCAGGATACCTTTCTGAGCCGTACAGCCGGCACCTGCTTTTAAAGAAAATCACAGTAGTGGTTGCCTAGAAAACTATTTCTATTTGGGGGTTGCTGAGAGTGCAGCCTCAGGGATTCCTATACATGTGCCTGGCTTGCTGGGCGAAAGAGGGCAAGCAAACACACTGCACAGACAGGAGCAGAAAAAGTTGCCATTTCTCTTCTAATCCCTTCAAGCATCTGTAAAATGCATTAAACATTTATGGGGGAAATAATTCGCAGAATCATGTAAAGTGAAATCAGTAAGTACATAACAGCTGAAAGGATGACACATAGCTATTATGACAGGTAAACTTTCTTTTTACTATTATCTAGCATTAGACGGCAAATATGTTTTGTATTTTATACAGAATCTCTGCTTTTTTAGGGAGCTAAGTATGTGCAATTTTAGCTTCGTTCTGGACCACGTTAAGACAGCAAGCATTCAGTTAGCACATTTTAACTACTTTGTTAACCCGAATAAGCATTACAATTAATCAGTGCAACCCAACAGCATTCCTCAATGGGCATACAAATGAAACAGATTTTTTTAAAATGGGGGAGACGTTCAGAATTGTAGAATGGCTTCATTAGGCTGACGTTATGGAGGAGACTTGTATAGCAATCTTAGGGGGTTTTTGAGCGTGCAGGGGGGCGTTAAAACTAATAAAATGAAATACCTTTTCTTCAAGAGTTTGCAGTGTTTCTTTTAAGGTTTTCTCCTTTTCCTGATTAGATTTCATCTGCGTTTTCCAGTCTTCTATTAAACGCCTTTTCATACTTAGGTCCCTCTCCATTCGAGAAATCCTTGAAGCAGGGAGGAAATGCAATATTCCCCAAATTATGAAACATAACTAGCATGTACTTAATTTGAATAATTAAACTGCAGGAATGAAGAGATTGCTAAGATTTGTACATTTGCCAGCCCATAAGTGATGAAAAAAATTGTTTGACACATTCTACACATATAAAAACATAGCAGACAGCAGTAACACACTGGATTTCTGAATCAATGTAGCATTTTTTTAACCAGCCCCAATACAGTAAATTTATAGCAAAATGAAGGGATTATAATGGATGAAGTAAAAACAGAATACAAAATTATTTTAGAGAAGGCTGGCACCAAAAGTACAGAAGGGGAAAAAAGAAACTCATCCAAATTATCGATTTCGAAGTCTGAACTGCTTGTCATGACTATGTACCTCTCTTTAGTACATAGAAGGCATTATAACAATAAAAATGTAAAACAAAAATATCTCATAATATCAGAAAACTAATACAATGGTTTCACAGAAGATGCTGCTTCTGCACACAGAGCAAAATCTTTTAAAGAAACTGTGTGGGAGGAAAATGTATGCTTATTGCCCTACTACCTGTAACTATTTTCACACAGCTGCAGTACTTCATCCAAATAAAGCAAGTCAGTACCATTATTACATGAAATTCATTGTTGCTGATATGTCGGCAGCATATAAAATAAGTGAGAAAACCATAGCATGGCAAAATGGATAGAAGGAATTTACATCTGAATGGTCACATCAGAGTATTGGAGGCAATCAAAATTACTAGCAAAACACATTCTATATTTACCGCATAAAATAATGGTAGGACAGAGCCCATACTAAATCCATACAACAGAGCACTAGACTCTTTAGATGTATCCTAAGGCATTAATCAATAGAAATATGCATATTTTAAAAAATACCACTGTATAAAAAATGAAGAACCTATGTCAACAGAATAATTTTTATTCCTTAAAATTACGCATTAGTAGGTACTGGATTTACTTGTGGGTTTTTTTAGTCTAAAATTTTAATGAACAGTTTACAGTTTGCATTTAGAAATATAAAATTAAAATATAGCACTGCACATGTCAAATGAGACATGAAGTTAAGTGAGCACAGATACAAATAAGTCCAGTTGCCCTTCTATACTTTTTACAAATGTAAAGCAGACTGTTTAAGCCACTTTAAGCATCTAAACCTTGACATATTTCTCAGCCCTGAGGCAAAGAATCACTGTATTTGAAGGACTGCTTTCAGCTACATTGAAGAATTCATTTAAATCTGCATCATGGATAACCCAGTCCACACTGGGATCTGGAATATGATTTTGTTACTCTTATTGCAATGTAAAAATTGTATATGGTTAACAAAACTGTGCATTTAGTATGCGTTGTTCCTTTGATAAATGCTATAAACACTCCGAAATATTCTTTAAAAAAACAAGAGAAACGGGGAAAGCGCATTACAAAAAAATGTCCATACTCGAGCTGAAATGCTGTTGGAATAATTACATTTTGGCCACTGGGGGGAACCAGACACAACAGATAGACAGAGTGAACGTACTTTTCCTGCAGCTCCCGCATCTGTTCTTCTTTACTTTGGACTTCATTTTTCAAAGATTTAATGGTTGATGACTGCTTGGTGATTTCATTATTTGCATTCTAGATTGAATAAAATATTTATTAAAGCTTCAACATTGTGGGATTTAGAATTGTACAAAGTATAACCAATAACGGTCTTGTTTCAAAGAGAAGATTTACTGTTCTGATGGTTTAGTCTATTTTGATCACTGCTAAACAATCATTAGAGAACACCATAGTAAAACAAGCATCTCTATTGTTCTAGCATTAAGAAAATTTGCCCTTTAAAATATGATTTGCTAATGTTTGGTACCTCAATTAAATAGGTGTTTTTTCAGGGCCAACGGTAAATATATTGTTTTACTTGGAAGAAAAATTCCACTGTGGTTTAAACTCCTCTACAGCATTATCTACAAAAATTTTATCTATCCAAGGTGATTCCTTGTTTGATAGGGTGGGTAATAAAGAACATATTTCTTCTGATCTTTAACATTTGCGACAGACTCAAGAGAAACAATTATGTAACAGGACCGGAGTTGCCCATGGAAGCTTTTGCACAGTTGTCCCATCTTGCTCCTCAAAGACAGCTAACACCATTTGTATAATTTATTCCTTCAACGCTGCATCGTGTCCTGCCATCTCAGTATCCACTACAAATTTAGTGTATCCACTACAAATGCATCTAGAATTTACTTCTGTTGTTCTTGTATGGGCAAAAAGTCTATAACTAAATGCAGATAGGGGATCAGACCTCAAATTCTCTATTAAGCATTTAAAGCTGTATCTGCAGAAACAGAATTCATTCCAAACTTTTCACAGTATTCTAAAGCATTCATAGTACACCTCAAAAACTAAAATCAGTGATGCCAAATGTTTCGGCAAGCAGCACTGTACAGCACCAAATCAATCAATCAATAAATGGCAAGAAATGCACTCACTATAGACATACATTTCTTTTTGCAGGTTCAGCCATTGCTTTGGTTTGGGGAATATACCCATTACATGTAAAACCATGAGCGAAAAATCAGACAGGCAGTAAACTGAAATACTTCTGGAATATTTCCCTGCTCATTGCAAGTTTGTAACTCCCATTAACATTAATGGGAGTCTTGTACATAGTATTGTTTCTCTCAAGGGAAGTATGGATTCTGATGTGAAGAGTTAGGTGTAAACTACTATTTCTATCCACACTGAAACATCCTCTTCACCTGCATGCAGCCTTAAAAGTAAAATGTTGGCTATTCCTCTAATTAAAATTCAATAATGCTAAATGCCCATGGTGCCTTCGAATTTTCACATTCTCTTTAAAATGTTCATGGCAGGAGATATAATGATCTTGATTTAACATTCATGTAATGAAAGAAAAATTAAAAGCAGGTTCATGAAGAATGCAAATGCAATTTGGTAAAGTCGCCAGCAAGTTTAACCTCAAACTGTTCTTTGTTGTTGTTGCTGTCGTCTTACAAAATCAGGCTTCTGTGGTTCTAAATACAACTATAATGTAAGGGATAAAGAATCATATACATTTGATACTCCTGAGATACAAAAGAATGCAAGTTACTATTCTTCCATGACAGTGCACTTCAACAGGAGTTTTCTCTGGTAAGAAAGACATTTTCAGATCATATTACATATACCTCTGTGTGTTTATGTGTGTGTAAAGGGAAATGTTTTCAAGTGGTCAAAACATGCCACAGATACCAACATTTCCATACTGGACGTGTCATCCTATCCTGAAAGCTATGTAGTTTCATGTTCAACTGGTTAAAATGATAAATGGCTGTAGAACAACGACCAAAGTTCCGTAGGCTGGCTAGGAGTGCTGGGCCCTCATTAATGGAGATGTGTGACACCCCATTTTAGGAGTTTACATACCACAAGTAAAAGTGGATGCTTGAATTTAAAGTGGGCCTCTGTAAAAAGAGTTACACAGCAATGCTTGTTAAAACAAATGTAAGAGTGCTTATGTCCAAGGGGAAAGTCACCACTTCCTGTGGAAAACAACATACAGGATGGTGCTGTGAAGGGGAAAGAAAATGAAGTAAATCTCTTCCAGCGGTGATTGGGTAGAAGTATGAAAAAGCAGGAAGCCTGGTTTCTCAGAAACCACTTCTTGTGTGGCTAGACTTTGGAATTTGGAAGGGAAAAAAATAAATGTGCATATGGTACAGTTTGGGTTTATTTATCTAGATCTTGCAGGCAAAATTGAGATATGTGCACAATGTAGATTTTCCGACAGGTCCCAGTGTAACCTTATGTATTTGGTTTAGTTATGTCACTAATCAAGTATTTGCTGAGTTTTTAATTTCCGATGGCAGAGTTGTTTAACAAAATAAAGCAGGCTCAAAAATGTATTAAAACAGGACAACAAGGTTATGTAAATTCTGACATTAAAAGTTCTTTGCCGTAGTGTTTTTGCTGCACTGCTTGTGGAAAGCAAGGAAAGTAAATTCTCAGATAAATCCCATATGCAAGTTTGCAAAGTAAGATTACAATACAGCAGCCTATATTCCAATTCCAATTCCAAAGCCTTTATTGGCATTATAAACTACAGAGTTAGTAGAAAAGTAGAAAAGAGGCATTTATCTACTAACTGAGACATTAAAACATTAAAATGCATTAAAACATTAAATACAGCAGTAAATGCATTAAATACTGATTAAAATAATGTTAAAGACGTTACAGCTAACCACGCCTTTGTAAACCGCGACACATTATACGAAATAATTAACCGTATTTACTACTATGTATGACAATGAGTTGCTTCGACCAAATAGTGCCTCAAAAAACCTTGCAACGATTCTCACATACATAGGATCACAGGACCCATTGAGTAGGAAAAGTTCATCACAGATGAAGTAACCTCGACAGCGTTTGAGCTCTCTAAAAATACCGGACAGATGCTTAGCATGGAGCGTATAGATTCTTCGTATATTGGATAACCTCCGGCATAGCGCTACACGTTGAACTGTCTCAACAAGCAGCCGTATGTTAAGCATTTGGGTATAACTCTGTTCTCATATGGAGTGTTATTATACCTGCCAAGAGTCATAAGCGTTAGGAATTTGTAGAGCATTAAAAGCGAGCCAAAGTGTATACTCTGGCGTTGTTTCGGGTTTGCACAGAATATCTTACAGATAGCTTGGCACAGCAAAATCTGATCGGACAATTCCCAAGACCTGTGGGGAGCAGCTTTTTTCCCCCCTCCTGCAATATTCTCAGTTTCTCTGCGTTCAACTAAAACAGATTTAATTTTCATTCGCAATTCACGGTGATGGCGGACATAGTTTGGAACTGGGTCAGCACTGTGTTAAGCCCATGTTGTTAAGTTTCTTATCTATGGCGCTTCAGCCAACCATTTCACAGTTATGTAGATTCTGATAAGAGTTGATGTATAAAAAACTATTGGGTCTAGGCTCAAAATGAATTTGGGTCCGAAGCACTTAGAGTACTCTTGTCCATGCCATCAGTTCCATGCCAATTATTTTGTCCAGTTTCTCTGCATAGAGATTGTCATATGGGACGCACCTTGGTGGGAAGCCCTAAAATTCTTCTACGCGAAAAGTAATCCCTGTAATTTGACTCTATAAGAGTGAAGGATTTAATTTCGGGGAACCATATTGCCGGGCTCGCAGCTTAATAGTTGAGGGATTATCTTTTGCATTGAAGATTTTCAGAGTGCAAGCGGGGACAAATTTTGGTGTCCTTTAGAGTAGAAAAAAATCGGAGAATCAGCTGCGAAAGCATTCAATTCCTAAGCTTTGTTCTCTAGCTTGTTTGCTGTAGGGACCCAAAGGAGTGAGAGTTGCTCAACTGGAATAGGAGCCCTAGATATCCTAAACTGACTTCTACTTGCTCTAGGACATGGTTGTTCACTTTCCAGCTAAGCATTTACACTCTAGATTTTGCAAAGATCATGACTTTGGACTTGTCACATAGTTAAAGCGTCAGCTTATTTACATGACAAGTATTCTGCACTGCGGAGTTTAGTAGGCGCTTTTAAGCTTCCACTTGGGAGATATGACAAGAGAACAAGCGTCGGTATGCATAAAGCAGGGGTGGATGTAATGCAGCTAACCACTAAGCGTGGCGGATGTGCCAAATCGAATTTTAGTTAAAGGTTGCAGGGAAGTCATTGAGAAATAGGCCGAAAATAGACTGGGTGCCAGTAAGGGCAACCTTGTTTAACCCCTTTGTTAACTCATAAGTAATTGATTCTTGTTAGGCACGTGCTATCTCTTGAAGTTCTTATTTGTAGCAAGTTGTATTACTGCGTGTACGGAACGCTTTTAATTAGAGCTAAAGTCTCACTGTTTTCCATGTTTAGGGTTTTAATTTTATACCATAAAAGTTCCCTATCTACCGAATCAAAGGAAGCACCTCTTCAAATCCAGAAAGCGGCATAAAAGCTTAGCTTTTTTCTTTACGTGCCTACGTATTTGCTTGCAAGATGTTGGAGAATTCAGGACAGTGATGATCTAGAATAGGAGTTACCTGCCCGAAACCCGATTTGTTTCTGGGGCCGGGCTTAAGGCTGATGCTTGTCTGTTGTCCAGCTCCTTTAATTTTTTTCTCTTAGTAGATGAAGTTAGCATACAAATTTGTCTACTTATAGATAAAAGGCTGATCGGCCTATTCTCAATTAGAGGGACACTGGGGGGTCTCCCTTTTATAGAGGGTACAATGATCGCCTTTAATCCAACCAGTCTTCTTGGGAATCATTTAAAGATTTGTTGATATATAGCAAATAATAGAGGCAGAAGCACTGGAGCCCACCAGTCTGGGTCACAAGGTTTTAACATCCTCGAAGCGCTACAATGATATCAAGGCCAGCTGCTTTCCCAGACTTTAGTTGGTGAGATTAATTCAATAACCTCTTCCTCGGCCATGTTAACTGGGGCCCATTCAGGCAAATCCTGCGGGCTGGGCTCATGCTAGAGCTTCTCGTCCAATCCTCTTGGTCGGAGAGTAAAAAATTCCAGAGTAGTGTTTCTGCCATAATGAAGGAGTGATGCTTAGCAGCTATTGTGAGATTTTGACATTTTACATGCCCCTATTTGTTAATTTGCCAGAATTGTTTTGTGTTATTTGGATAGGGTGGCATATAGTAGATTGCTCCCAGTTGCCTTTCCTTATTGACTCTTAGCTGACGATTTTACTTTGATGTGGTTGCATAGAGTCTGTTTTGAGGACTCGAAAACAATTCAGGAGTGGGGAATTTGCAGCCTTGGAGGCCCTAAATCCTATTGTATGTGATCCGAATCTGTTTGGATTCAAATATTTGCACTCAAGCGTCAAACCCAGTCTCTGCCTTTGAGATTTCCCTTCCCTCTTTGTTCCCCTCAAAAGGACACCAAATATGAATAACAAGTTTTTCATAATTTCCTATACTGCTGCTAACATTATCTGCAATAACTACTTCGCAAGGAGGCTTCACAAAGAAACTTGCAGGTGAGTGTTGCTTAGTGCTTCCTTTGGTTTTATTGCATGTTTGGGTTGACCAACTAAATACTTATTTATGGGAGTTGGTGTTAATTTACCCTTTATAGTTTGAAATTTTGGCAGTAGAGGTCTCTCTTTGAGTAGGAGGAGGTAGATGAGTGGAAGGTGATGTCGCTAATCATAGAATCCCTCTATCCTAAAGGCTTGGAGAATGGCTAACAAGTGTGGAGACACGAAAGTATGCATAGCTCACAATTACGCTGCACCCATGGGAAGAGATGATGAAGTAAAATTAAGCAACTATGCATTTGGTCAGAAACTTAGTCAGTCCGTTTAGCCAGATTTTGTTGTGTAGGAGGGCCAATTTGGCTAAATGGAGCCCATTGTTGAGTTAGAATTTGGAATCCCCTTAGATCTCTCCCTTGCATATGAGTGTAAAAGGAGTGATGTAGCTGAAGGAGTTCTTGATCTATATCTTCTTGGGAACATAATTGGATGGGATCGTTTCCTACCCTGGCGTTAAAATCCCCCGCCACTACTAACTCTGACTGGGGATGCTTGGCTTCTAAGTCACCTATAAAATTTGACAGTCTTCTCCAATCACTGTCATTAGCTACTGACCCATTTCTTGGGGGGGCAGCCTATATTAGAAATAAGCACTGAATATAGAAGAACACTAAACTCCTTAATTAGGGTTCCACTGAAATCTGATTAATTAAAACAGATACCTATTAGAATAGTTACCACTGGACAACTGTCATGAAATTAAGAATACAATTGTAGAATTCAAGATACAGGTTCACTTTGATCTATAAAAATGTTTATCATGTGTCATCCTGGATATTGGTGTTCCAATAGTAATAGGATATGCATGAGCCTGCTGACTCAACACCTAATAAACCTATTTATTTTTTAGAAGAAATGTGCAGTAACTTTCTCTTTACTCTCTTGAGAAGAAATGTGCAGGAACTTTCTCTTTACTATTGTTTAACCACAAAAAAAAAAGAATTGGAGGAGCATCTCTAATGATGGACATCTGAAAACATACACATCTGAAAACACACACAAAAGCATGCTAAACATTAACAATAGACCTGAAGAACTACAAGTATCATTTTTAATCACTGCATATTTTTTCATAATGGTTTTCCATTAATCAAAAATTACTAAGCCTTTGTTTAAAAAGGGACTTGCATGTCTTGCTACGTTCCCCAAGCCTTCAAAATTATATCCTAAACTAGAATCAAAAGCAATACTGCCTGGGGTCAGGCCTCCCCCGCACACCCACTTACCTCCAAGGGGATGGAAGCTTGCAGACCATGCCAAGGGAACCATTCAGGGAGGGCTGCACAAACCCAATATGATAACTCAGGAGCAGGTTCCCAGCTCACCACAACACCAAGAGACTTCAAGCAGGCCAGTGGCCAGTGAGCAGTCAACCGCGGAGGACACAAGGAAAAAAAGCTGGCAGAGGACCAACAGAACCTGCTGCAGGCGATGGCCCATTCATCATCTATTGTGGGAGCCAGGAAGGCTTCTTTAGAAGGACAGGGCAGGAATAGGGTGCAGTGAGCTCTTTAGGCTAGTAGAGGCCAGAGCAGAAGCCTTTTAAGAGTTCCCAGGGCAGAAGGGCAGAGGAAATGGGATCCTAGACAGACAGTTGCCTTTGGGTCTAGGACTCTCAGGGAGAACCAGGGAGAAAGGCCAGACTTGTCTTAAGGTAGCCAGGAAGAGTGCAGGCAGGAGAGGGAATGTGTGCTGTAAACCCCCACCCACTCTTTTTTGAGGTTCTCCCCCTAAAGCAAGCCCTACAAAAGGAACCCTGGAGAAGGCAACAGACTTGGATTTCAGCACAATACAATCACACATATCTCCTGGGCTTTGCCAGCTGCACTGGTTGCCAGTTGAGTTCCAGATCAGGTTCAAGGTGTTGGTGTTAACCATTAAAGCCCTGAGCAATCTGGGGCTCTTGTATCTATGGGACTGCATCTCCCAGTATCACCCCCACAGGACTTAATGTTCCTCTGGTAATAATCTCCTGGAATTCCTGGCCCAAAAGACATCCAGCTGGCCTTGACCAGGGCTTTGCCCTGGCCCATGAGTGGTAGAATTCCCCATCAACTGAGATTAGGGCCCTGCGAGATGTGGTACGGCTCAGGTAGCCAAGGTCTGTCATCTTCTGGCCTCCCCATCCCCCCTTCCCTTTCCAACCTTTATCCCTGCTCTTCCCTTCCCTGCCTTTCCCTCTCTAGTCCCTTCCCCTGCTTTTACTTACCCCTCCCCCATTCCTTATGTGGATTAGAAATAGATAGATCTTAGGATTTGGGGTTCGGGTTTGTGCATCTTATTAGAGAGGTCGTCTCTTGAGGAGGTATCCTTACTTAACCACACTACTGTGAAGCCCAAAGATTTTATGACTCAAGAACGATTTTTACAGATATTTTAAATGATTGATGTTTTAATTAGTGATGTGTCAATTATTGGATAGTTTTATTTTATTTATAGTATGTGATGTGCTGTTGTTTGCCACCCTGAGCCCGGCTGGCGAGGGTAGGGTGGAGTATAAATCTAAACTAAACTAAATTACCTAAGACCAAACTGTATTTATATATCCGTCAAACAATGTATCCAATTTTAGCATTCTTAATTCTTAAAATTTTACAATTTTCAATCACATTTACTAATTGCTAATAAAATGTGCTTTTCACTGATCATCAATTTTCAAATATGAACCCTTTATTTCTATTTTTCCAGTGTATGCACTATTTGCAAACTTTTGATATTATCAACTGTTCCATGGTGACATATCTGCATGTGCATTCTGAGAGCTCAAGGAAGGCAGGAAGTAGACCAGGTGAAGTAGACTAAGTGCTGCAAGCAGAGCTATATTGGCTGTTCATTTTTCACACATACAGTGCAACAGATATCCTGATTAGGTCAGAGGCATTTTTTCAAAGTTCAGAGACCGTCAAAAGTACATCTAACAGAATGGAAAGAAAGTGTTAACTTATGCTTAGAGAAAATTGGCCTCTCCTTGGTTGATATTTATATAAAAGAGGGTGCAGTATGTCTACTTGATATCAAAATTATTTTATTACCACTTATTACCACCTGCTTGTTCTTATTTTGTGAAGTCTGGAATCATGCAATTTGTCTTAAATACAATCCTGCTGTGTAACACTTTCAACAAGTTGGATTTAATAGTCTCAAGCCTGATTTATTTCTACTAATATTTGAGCAGGTGAAGCACACTAGTTCAGCATAATTTGACTGAACTTTCACTTTTTCTTATTTCATTATCAATCTCTGCTAGCCAGATGCTATGCCCTGCCCTCTAAATACTGGAGGGGAAATTCAAAAAGATCCCTTGGACGGAGATATGATCTTGCATGCCTGGGGATGTGGACACCATAGAACATGTATTTTTCAGATACTCTAGTTATAGTAAGGCTCGTTTAAAGCTTACAGAGCCTCCCTTGCATGCCACCCCTCCCTTGCATGCCACCCCTCCCTTCCCTTCCCCTCCCCCCACTAGGGTGGGTGGGCCATGTCCAGATGCCGCCCCCCTCCCCTCCCTTGCATGCCACCCCTCCCTCCCCTTGCATGCCATCCTCCCCCTCCCCTTTCCTCCCCTCCCTTGCATGCCACCCCTCCCTCTCTCCCCTCCCCTTCCTCCCCTCCTTTGCATACCACCTATCTATCTATCCCTCTCTCCCCTCCCCCCTTCCCCTTCCCTTGCATGACATTCCTCCCCCTTGCTCCCCTCCCCCTTCCTCTGCTAGGGTGAGTGGGCCATGACCAGATGCTGGGCCCCCTCCCCTTGCATGCCACCCCCATAGACATATGCAGTTCTGACTCCATTGAAAACTTAGAGGAGAATGGCTTCTTCCAGAGAGAATTCATATTGAGGAAGTATTTGAAAACAGCTATCTCATTGTAACCATCAGAGAAGAGAATAACTCTGTCAGCTAGGAAGAAACTACTAGGCCGAACTTCAGGACTTTCTGAAAAAAATAGGGTTGAAAAGTTCCTGTCTGAAAAGTTCCTCGGCCTCTAGACTGGTAGCAAAGTTCTGTGCCCTGGTAAGCAAAGTCCATCAAAAACCAGGAAATTAAGAAATCTAGGAATATTTTAATCAATGTTATCTTTGTTGAATGCATGATTCATTTTTTTAGGGAAGTTATATTTTAAGGAATGTTTTTGGCTGGCCTTGAGCCATAATAATTTTTTTAAAAAATACTTATTTAATTATTGTTGGGTATCTATCATACAATAGCAAGATTGCTCAAGCCCTTAGATGCATTTTATTTTCTCATGAATATTTATCTTCCAGGGTTTGATATCTTCTTTAGGAATCACAGTGAAAATTTTATAACAATGTTATAATGTGTACTGTCACCTTCAGTTTATACTGCAGCTGCTTCATTTCCAACTCTGCATTCTTCAGTGGAGATGCTGATGTAGTTACAGTATGCCCAGATATCACAGAAGACAGACCCTCTCTCAGTTTGGTAGACTGGGTCAGGTGGTCCAATTTTCCTTGCAAATCTGATTTTTCTCGCTGCAATTCAGTCAGGTTGGACATCAGGGTCTGTATTCCAAATAAAGTAATAATAGAAACAGTTGTGTTTAACAGGCATTTGAGACTAACTTGCTGCATAATTTTACAGTTTAGCATTATAAAAGACAGCATATGCTATCCACTGTCCAAATTGCAAATGTATTGGCTGTAGTCACAGGTCACAAATAAATACAGTCCTAAATAGTAAAGAAGGCTGACCATATGAATTCATGTTCATTTAACTACATGCAAAGTATGTTGAAAAGTACAGTGATGCATTTTCCCCATTATGAGCACTATTTCTATGCTAAGCATAAATTTACATTAATATGTTTTCAGGTGCTACTTGGTGCTTAATACTAACTCAATATAATGGTCACCAGGATAAGTTTACTTGTATAATCCACTAGCAAATGATATAGAACACATTTTCCAACTTGTGTGTGTTTGTAGGGCTCGTAGAGGTTAAAGCAAAACAGACCATATGCACTGCACAGCTTCTGTTTGGCTGATCTTTACATTGTTATGTCGTCCTTTTCTCATCCATGCACCATAGCCAGGGAACCACAGAATCCATAACCTTGACCCTGAGGCCAATGCACTTAACTGGTAAAAGCCAAGTTGGAGCAGGACAAGATAGCAGATGTTTGTTGTTTAGTCGACTGGGTAGGTCTTACTCCTCAGCCAAAATGCTTCTCATTTAGCAATATAAATGTTGAGGCCAATTAGCAGATGAGGCTTGTTAGGGATTTACTTCAAATGAATAGCATGCAAACAAACTATTAAGCTTTATTGAACTTGATTGACAGTGCAGTAGATCCATTTATTCTGTCAAACAGCACAGCAATGCATGCCTTAAAATTATAACATAAAGCAGTCAGGATGCCACAGAATAGAGCAGACTTTCCCTTCATTCCTGTAATAGCTGGAATAATCTTTTACCAATCTGTAGTCAGCAGAAAACCACCAAGCTTTTAATGACATAACGTCACAAAGCTCCTTAAGAGCCCAACAATAGTACTATGCTAATATTCCAAAGATGCTTATAATATGGGTAGTTTAACATAAGGAAAAATTAAACAAAATGGCACTGAAGACTCCCAATTAGATAATATGAAAGAAGCTACAGTGTAGAATAACTCAGGGGAGGTTCACTACATTGTATGGTAAAGAGAGAGAAAAACAGAAAAATGTTAATATTTGTGTCAGGATGCTCTTGTTGGGAGGGGGATATATCTGGGAGTTCTTTTGCTTTTGCAGGTGCAATGCTATCAACAATGCTGGCCTTGGAGTTCCGTTGGTTGGGAAGGGCCTCCAGGATGGACACTTCTAACTCTCTCTGTTTCCATGTGGGGGTGGGGATTATGCTATCCATACGATCAACTGCTTGGCACCTTTTCGCCAGAACTGTCTTCTTCTGTCTCTCATATGTCTTCAATAAAATCCTTGAAAACCTACAAGCGTTTTATTGCCTGAGCGGGGAACAGACATTAAGACAGTTCTGCATTGTTCATATTTCCAGCTTCATGTTGCAATCGCCAGCTGAAGTTGTGAAAGCTTTATCAACAATTATGGCTTTCGACCAAGAGGGACCTGGCAACCCCCTGTCTGGGGCAGGAGCTGCTCCTACACTTTTGGATCATATAGCAGAATTAGTACGAGAACCACCCGGCGTGAAAACTGTTGCAGCAGGAGTTGAACAGTTGTGCATCGGTGAAACCCAGACACAGGTGGGTAGCAGGGACAGTCGTGGTTCCAAGGTTTTGATCAATGACCCATCCGGCTGGACCAAACTTCACTGGTGGACCGTCGATTAGAAAAAAGCTGGGTGGATCATGTTTGGGGTCTCACCCTGGGCATCCAGTCAGAGGACTCTTACAATCCTGACAGGGAGCCCTTGGAATATCCTACCGGGACTTGGACTTTCCCACCGGGTGGGGTGCACCCTTGGGTCTTGTTGGAAACACGCACTGAGCGCAGGAGAAGCGCAGCATGGTTTACCAAAACTGTGGAACTAACTTGTGACTACGACTCGGACTTGGACTCTGAACTCTTGAGGGCACTGGGCGTTCCATGGCAGGAGGCCGACTGGTGGAGACAGGAGAGAGAGGAATACAAGGCCGAGATACGCAAGTTGCAACGTGAAGTGGAGTTGCTTCAGGCCCGGGCAGAAGCAGCGGAATCCACCTGGCCACCGACTGCAGTAGCAACCCGATAGCTCCCGCACAATTTCAGCTTGGCAGTCAAATGAGGGGGGCCTGCAGCGCAACACCCCCCTTCAATTCATGGGATCAAGGGTGTCTGGCACTCCTGAAGAGACCCACCTGTTCCCACTATTCTGCCTGCTCCAATATAACTGATAGTAGCAGCACCCCTGCAGACAATTGAAAGTGCGCTTTGATGGCACTCCTGACCACTTGCCTTACCTTTTGGTGCAAGTGGATGCTTACATGCAGGACCATGGGAGCAATTATGCCAGTGAAGGTGAGCGGGTGCATGAGGTGAGCACCCTACTTGAGAGACCAGCAGTGGACTGGTACGTGGGGCTATTTCACAGACAGCTCCAGAACTCCGCTCACTCCCTCATTTTATGATGGCCTCACATAGACGTTTCAAAAACCCATTTCTTGGGGAGAAAGCTAAGCAGGCCATGCTATGAATGTGCCAAGATAATAAGTTTGGTTGAATTCTCAGAGGGATTTAGACCTTTGGCCAGCAAAATCCCTGATTGGCCGGAGCAATAATACCCGCTATGGTCAGTTTGAATATCAAGTAATGCCCTTTGTGTTAAGCGAAGCCCCCGACGTATTCATGAGCCTTATCAATGATGTGCTTCAGGATTTGTTGTTTAAAGGAGTTGTATTTAGATGACATTCTCATCTACTCCCAGGATGAGGAATCCCATATACAGTTGGTGCGGGAACTGTGCGGGACTTTCAAAGAACTCTTTATTTGTTAAATTATCTAAATGTGCATTTCATGAAAAGAAATTGGATTTTTTTGGGCTATAGAATCTCAGCAGATGGTTTAGAAATGGATCTAAACCATAAATATATACAATTGACATTTTCAAATGATTATTTTTTATTAATTAAAATATGGCACACCAAACTAAATGTGATATTTGACAGAACTGTTTTTATGTGTTCCTCCTAAGAAAAGAAGTTGGGTAATAACTTTATCTTTTAACCAAAAGGTATTGTACTACAAAATGAACTCCCTGATAAAATGTACCAATTTAATTATAGCTTTTAAAAAAGAATTAAACTGACATACAAAGAAATCCTTAGATGGATTCAACATCTTCCTTTGTGTGAGCAGAAAAGCATTCCCACTCACTTGGGAAGTGTACTTTCCACAGATTTTCCTTTCCACTGCATCTCCTCCACGCCATATCCCACACGATTCCTGAGAATGCACCATCCCTCAAGATCCATTCCATTAGTAGGGCTTCCAGTGAAGGGATCTATGGATTTTTGATGCATCTATGTAAAGATGTGCATTTTAATGCTATTTTATACTAGGTACTTTATGTAGAAACTAATTTTTATGGGCTAGATCTTCATTTTTTTTAATTCACATCCACAGCCTCACAAAGACTCAGGGCAAATACAAAACAACAAAATTCAATAAGTAAAAATGTACACCTTCCTAAGTATGAACCCAAACAGGGAACTCTTCTAAATGGAATTTAGGCTTGGAGTTTGTCAATTATATTGTAGGAAGGTATTTTATAGTGGGGCAGATTCATCCAACTTTGGCCTTTTGCTGTTCAAAATTTATTCTCAGTGTGATAAAGAAGGATATACTCGATCCCAGAGACCTCATGAGAATTGTCACAGCTACTTACCTTGAACATTATATGACTGAGCTAAGCTATTTAGTACTCTATAATGCTGATTATGAGATCACTACCATTTGATCATGTCTGAGCACTTTTTCAAAATTGCAATTTCTGCATCCATTGGACCCCCCCCCCCACAGAACTGCAGTCCTTCCTGCTCCAGTTCTAGCAACAATTATTCTCAGTTGATATAATTTTCCAAGATAGTGGGCACGAGTTAAATAATATGGGAAGGGCTTTTTTTATCCCCTGGAGGCAGGCAGAACTCATGGCTGAGAAGATGGATCAAAATATTTAAAGGATGAGGGTGTTGTAGTAAAAGTTTTGTAGCACCTTGAAGGCTTTTAAAAAATTTAAACACGAGCAGTTACGGACTACAGGCACCACATCAGATGAACTGCAATGAACTCCAGGCAGACATAAATACACACAGATTTACAAAGAGCAAAATAAACATGACTCTCTGATTGTGTATGTGCAAGTGTCTGCCTGCCTACTGAAGGTCCACTATATGCACCCGTCAAAGTGATTCCAGGTTCTCAAAAGTTTGTGCTAGAATAAAGGCATGCAACAATATTAACATTTATTTGTGATTAACAGTCTGGCAGATTGAACTCATTATCACACAAGTTCAGTGATTGCTTGCCAAATTATATCATGAAATGAGACTGCAGCAAATCCTATAAACTCCTGATCTTTGACATCTTGTAGGTAAAAAGCCCCTTCATAAGTCAAATGCCTTTGGAACAGTACAGGAAACAAATAGCTAGATGTATCCCAAATGTAAGACACACATCAAGTTAGCTTTAGCAGCAATTTCTAATAAGCAGCATATGACAAGAAAACATCTGGAAGGCTGAAATCCTGGTATTCAACTAAGTAAGTGTTCTACTTAGTAAGCACAAGAAGAAAAATGGAAATTTAAAAAGGCCACCTAGTCAGATGTGGATAGAGCGCAAGAGAGCAGAAGGAAGTTAAGTCTGCCAAGATCATACATTTATAAACTATTTCTAGGTTCTTACAGGAAGACAACAGCTTATTTCACAAAATGTCAAGCAAATGAAGGCAATGCAGAGGAGTTTTTAACAAGTACTTTTAGCTAGTTGCTAGACTTCATCAGCCTTCAGAGACCACTAAGTACCCTTTGGTTAATTGGCCAGTGGTAGATTAATCTTTTATTCCAGCAGCAGTGTTTTAACACCCCTTGCACTCTGACAGAGTAGTAGCTGAATGACAAAATAATATTATGCATGAATAATAAGCAGAAAAGTGAAATTAGCATTTCATATTTCATATGCCATACCTGTATGTCAGAGGAAGAAAAACTTTCTTTTTAAGTCCCTGACATTCAACTCTTAAAAAAAACCACAATCTGATGTTGACATCTCATTGAGCTGAATCTTCCTAATTACTGCTAATTGCCTATCAAGACTTTGTTCCCCTTGAAGTGCAGTTGTCTAGTATATATGAACACAGTTTTAACGCATGCCGCATAGACAGCCATGACACCTGAGGTATGTTACATTATTATGAGGTCATACTAAATATGGTTTGCAATTAATAAAACAGATTTTAAAGATGCTTAAAGGCACTGAAAATGCCACTCTCTAATGAAGTGCTTAAACTACATCCCCATGGAGTAATACAGATGTCTGGATAAATAATATTCCCTTAAAACTTTTTTTAAAAATAAAAGGATTTTCCTACCCACGTGATTAATAGTGTAGTATTAACACTAATCTTACAAAACTAAAAATTACAAATTAATCTTGTCGGGCTCATATTTTTATATTCCAAAGGCATGACTCGGACAGTCACAATTCAGAGAGTCAAATTGTACATGCAAAAATACAATAAAATTTGTTATTGAACACATAGCAGCACAAAAACCTGAACACACACATCTTCAAACCACTCTTGGATACAAAAATTAATCAATTTTGATATTAAGCCTCTCCTATCTTTTTGTTGGAATCCCAGAAAAGCAATCAATTCTTTGTCTTTCCTGCCAGCTTACCTCATACTACCTCAGGACCCATTTGGGAGTATAAAAATTGATCCTTTGGCCATTCATAGTGTGTGTGTGTGTTCTGGATTCATGAGTGTACTCCCATTTCCGTATGAGATCTTTTCGTTAGTCCTGGACATTCTGGTCATTTTTTTGTTTTCAGCACTGCTTTCTCTGGCCATCCCTTCAAGACTGGTAACTATCACCCATCTCTAAAGCCCTATCCAACTTCCGCCCTGTTCTCCTAGTCAGCTCCTGTATGTTTTGTGTGCATAAGTTCATTGCTTAAAATATAGTTCTTGTTTTACTTGTTTTTATTCTTTAATAAAATCAACTTTAATTGTACAACTGCCTGCCCATTTGAGAGTTTTCACCCAGGACTATCCTGGTAAACATAGGTTATCAATTCTAGTTATCCCCTCCCGCTCTCTCTGTCTCCAGCTAATTCCCCCAACTAAAGTGGAGACTTTCTACTTTGGGTAAAAAAACCAGAAAAACCCAAAATTCCCCACCCACACAGAAGCCATGCAGGCTTTGCTGCAATCTTTCAAAAACTCTGGAGCATAGCAGGTTTACGGAAAGACCAGGAGAAACCAGAGGACCCCTGGGAGGTGCACCATGACACTACAGGGTAAATGTGGGGGAAAAACCCCTCACCTGGAACACATGACCTGTGTGGAAATGGCCTTCAAGGATGAGAACTGCTGTTGTGATGATCCTGCGATCTGTCTGTCTGGTTAACAGGTTTTGTGATATTATTTTTACGAAATCAAATCAGATCAAATCTGTTCACATGTGAAAATTAAAATGGATATTTCCACTATAGTGTTAATTCTACATCTGTTGTTCCTATTTTTAAAAGTCTGTCGCTATCAAACAGCTGAAAAGAACAGTTTAAAATGCCACTGATCTAACAGGATGGAATAAGGCCCATGATAGAAAGCAGAATTTCATCAAGGCTACTGGGGAGTAAAGCTAGGCACCTGTCCACCTGCAGATTATTGTTGCCAATCCTGGCCACAATATTGTTGTCAAACTCCACCTGTGCTTGTGGTTCCCAAGCTTTTCAATATTGTACTTTGTGGCTTACTGTCGAGAAGCCATTTGGCTCGGAGCTATTAACTCTGAGCAACTTACCCTGCTCCCTCCAGAGTGCTGGCATTGTCAATCTTTATCACCCGTCAAAGAGAGTGGCCTTGCTAAATGGTTCTATGAACATTTTGGCAGAGGATTAGATGAAGGCAAGAAATCACACTGCACTGGGGGAAAAAGCTACACTTGTACCAAGATGCTGAGCACAGTTCTGAAAACAGCAGCACGGGCTGAACTAAATGGAAGTGGTGGTGTGGTGACCAATTGTGTTTGCCGTGTGCCAGAAATTCATGGGTTCAGAACTCATTTCAGCCATGAACTTATTAGTGGGCTTTGGCAAAACATGGTCTCAGCTCCCTAAATTCAGCATAGGAATAATACTGACCAGCTTAACACAATATTCTATAGAGATGACTCAGAATGCATGTGATTTCAACCAAGTGTTATAAAATGCTACTGTGGCCATTTTTTATCAGCAAATAAAATCCACAATTTTACTATTACTAAGAAAAGGAAACATTTAGCTTTAACCATTTATCACTGATCAACTCTGAATACTTATAAAAAATAGCTACATGACATAATCAGTGTTTGTAACCCTGGTTATTTGAATAGCTTCATTTTAGAACAGTTCATTATAAATTTTAAGTGGTATACAAAATAGAATAGGTATTATCGAATTTGCTTCACATTTGACTTACCAATTTAGTTTCATTAAAAGGTGAAAAATCTGTTTGCACGTTCTTAAAATAAATAAACTGGAAATTTTTGACATGTATACCAAAACATTTTGAAAACATGCACTGCGTAAGAATGGGGCTTTGGGATAGTATTACCTTGAGATGAAAGCCATAGATTTTGCAACCACAGAGCATGTTAAGATTTTAATGAGACACATACACACCTGTAGGTGAATGGACTAACAAGAAAATCCAACAGGGAATATAAACAGATTCTTTTACTCTGTGATGTATGAGAACCATCAATTTGTTACAAATAGAACAGAAATTATTGACGTGTTGTTCAGATCACATTTACTGACTTAAAATATTCTGATCCCAAGTGCATTAGAAAACAGAGTGGAAAAAAGAAGTATGACTTTATTGGACAGGGTATCTCAAATGATAATCATCTTTCTCTGGAACATAATATAACAACCACAGATACTGGGTTAACAAATATCACTTGGCTGAACTGGAATATAGGATGTAAGGATAAGACAGTCACGTCCAATTCCACATAGATTCTCAGTTTGGATCCTACTTTTTTGCACAGTTTACCTTATGAACATGATCCAAGTGACATTTCACAAATTCCTGGATAAATGTTGCTACACTCTGCCAGCAGAGAGAAAGGCTGTGTCATGCACAGATCAATAATAGCACTGTGTTTCATCAGCCTCAAAATCAAAAGTGCTTCATCTGGCAAAAGCCATAGCCCTTGAGGATCAAACACACACACACGCACACACAAACACTAAATGCTCTACCAAGATACTCCGCAATGCACCTTGACAAGCTGAAGCAAAAGCAATTCAGGAGGTAGATAATGAAGGATAATAATAAGAATAATAGAAAAGGACTTTTAAGCTGTTAGAGAAATGTGAAGAAGAAAATCTTAGTCTTACTTCTTTCATTTGGCAGCACACTTCTCTCCTTTCCTTGTACAAAACCCAGTATATCCAGTTAACAAATCTCAGAAAGCAGGGCTCAGAATAACTCAGTGTAAGACAGATGCAGAATGGACAGGCTCCCAACTTGAGTTCTTTTTTATCAGGGTCCAGAAATCCATGGGCCTTGGTTGCAACCCCATTAACATGGGGGAAAATGCTTCAGATATTTATAGAAACTTACTTCTCTATATTTATGGTGATACGGGGCACCCAAACCTTGTGACATTTGCTGGAGCCAATGACAACTGCCATTACAGCAAAACAAGCAACATTCGGAACCACGAGTTGTTGGCCCACTCCAGGCCTTTCTTTAAAACAGAGGAGGTGTGTTTGTGTAGTAAAAATAAGATTTATAGTTTAAGAGACAGACAGATTTTTGTTGCTCTAAAAACATTTATAACCGAGGTAGAACTTCCTTGGAAAAACAAAATCTAATATTGTCATCCATAAGGATGGATGAACCAAGAATTAATTTCAACAGCTTTCTGGTTGATGAGATTTTGAGCCATATGAAATTTATTCAGTGCTATGGCTGCTATTCAATTTGGCACAAGTGGCAATGTATACACACACATTTTTTCTTCAGACATTTGTCTCAAGATATCACCACCCAAAAAACAAAATTAAAAACAGTTTAGGGATCTGGCAGGAAAATTTATTTAAGGAAAAGCTTAGAGGAAAATATGTGCCCAGACAGAAGGTTCTCTTTGAATGACTCATATGACAAATCTGATAGTTACTGTTTGAACTCAAGGGAATTTGACAAGTTGGAGGGAGGGGTTGTGGGGCAGCTACTGAATGGAAATCTCTTACAAATATTTGAAAGTGCTCACAGTGCAGCCTAAATATCTAACACATGGTAATATTATGACAAATATGGATGTCCTCAGCCATATGGATGTCTCATGGGCCCTTTCCGCACACACAAAATAATGCATTTTCCAACCACTTTCACAACTGTTTGCAAGTGGATTTTGCCATTCCGCACAGCTTCAAAGAGCACTGAAAGCAGTTTGAAAGTGCATTATTCTGCATGTGCAGAATGAGCTATGGAGTACATCAGGGATCAAAAATCATAGTACACATTTAGTGAAAGTCAATGGAACAAATGGAACAAGGGACAATGGAACAAAAGCCAAGCCTTGGTATTATCTATAAACAAAACAAAACAAAGTCCCAGGCAATCAGGTTGTCATTGATCTGTTTGGCCCAAAGTAGGCAAAGCACTAGACTTGCAAAGGGGAGACATGAATGACAACCCAAGGAAGTTAAGATTTTTTCAAGGAAGTTAATCCATTTTGCTATCTGATGGAGAATTGAAATTTTATACAGACACACTCTTTAAATCGTTGATGATTCTGATGGAGAACCATTTATTTTTTTCACTTCAAATGTTTTAAAATGCAAGTATTGTTCTGTTTTTCATGAAGATTTACCGTATATACTCGTGTATAAGTCGACCCGCATATAAGTCGAGGGACCTAATTTTACCACAAAAAACTGGGAAAACTTATTGACTCGCATATCAGTCGAGGGTGGGAAATGCAGCAGCTACTGGTAAATTAAAAAAAATACCAATAAAATTACATTAATTGAGGCATCAGTAGGTTAAATGTTTTTGAATATTTATTTCAAAGAAAAACAGTAAACTAGCTCTGTAAGTGGAAAAGAGGATCAACAAGAACAATATGGTCTCAACAATAACTTTAAAAGCACAGAAACCTTATCTCAACCAGCAACCAAGCTAAAACACAAGAGTTAAAATCCTTCAAAACTGGATTTTTGGTCAGGGGAGGAATGTTTATGTTAGCAGTACCAACATTTCTGAGGATCTTTAGGAGACCCTCCTGATGTTACCATCCAGGTTTGGTGAAGTTTGGTTCAGGGGTCCAAAGTTATGGACCCTCAAAATGTAGCCCGATCTACTATTCGCTCCCATTGGAAACAATGGGGGATGGGGCACCCCCTTTGGGAGTCCATAACTTTGGATCCCCTGAACCAAACTTTACCATCCGGAGAGTCTCTTGAAAAATCCCTGAAATTTTGGTGCCACTAGCCTAAAAACTGCACCCCCTGGTGGCCGACAAAGTAAAAACCATAAAATATTTTTTTAAATACACCTGACTTGCGTATAAGTCGAGGGGGGCTTTTTCAGCGCAAAAAACATGCTGAAAAATTCGATTTATATGTGAGTATATACGGTAATCCAATTTTTGTGAAATCACTTTCCTGCAGGTTTTTGTTGTATGGTTGCATTCCTGAGTTACAAAAGATGCTATGTGAACATTGTAGCACTTCGTAATGAGTCAATATTTTTCACAATGCCCATTTTTTAAAAACTGAAGAAGTTTTTTTGACATATTGATGTACCACAGAGAGCTAAAAAATGGTGGATGCTGCGGGAAAACATGGCACCATCTAAAATTCATAATCCAATCCAAACAATTTGTACATATGGTTTAAAGAGCTCATCTGAAAGTCTCCCCTTTTTTTTTACAATATTCGAGTCCAAACCTGATTCAAAATGGAATAATATCTTTGAGTGAAATGTTGTCCAATAACAATGTTATCAACAAACCTCTCACCTATTTACACTCAGACAAGATTTGATTCCGTCCACACTTGACACAACACTTGACTAAACTTTCATGCTTTCGCTCATCACACCTAGACCTTTTTACATGAACTAAACTACCTGCATATCCTTTATTATAATGGATGGACTGAGGGGCCTACAGCACAAGCCTGTAAAATCACAGGTAGTGGTTCATATAAAAGATTCTATCCACAGGAGCAGAGTGCACAAGTTCAAAGTTTACTCCTTCAAAGTTTACTCACTGGGTTATCAGAGAAACATGAACTTATGCATGCTTATGTTTATGAGAAATAGAGATGTATTGTCGAAGGCTTTCACGGCCGGAATCACTTGGGTGCTGTGTGGTTTCCGGGCTGTATGGCCGTGTTCTAGCAGCATTCTCTCCTGACGTTTCGCCTGCATCTGTGGCTGGCATCTTCAGAGGATCCACACAGCACCCAAGAAATAGAGATGTTAATTCTTATTAAGAGTCCTATTGGAGATTTTAACTCCATGGTTTTAACTCTTACTTTTATCAGCTACAGAGAGATGAAGAAAGAGTATATACCCTTCTTGAAAAGACAGGATTCCTGAACATTAGCAAATTAGCACTCTATTGTATAGTATAGACTATACCACTTTTTCAGTGATAGAGAATAACTATTTACTCTCCAAATCCCCCCTCCCCCCAAAAACCCATTTGGAATGTATTTTTTACATTAAAGAAGTCCTAGACCAATCTTAATCCCTTTTCATTAGAATGCAGAAAAAATATATCTAAAACAAATGAAAATACTAAAATAGTAAAACTTTAAAATATCAGATTATTTGGGATAGGGATATGGCATGTGAATCCTAAGAGTTTCACTAGAAACTGGAGGGAATCAATTTTTAAAATAGTCGTTGTCAAATAGTATATCTACCAGTTTTGATAAAAGCTGGATTCTTTGCAAAATCACACCCTACATATCACTTTGAAATTGATTCTAATTTGTATATTGATTGTACTAAATCATCCAGTTGAACTCCAGCACTGTTGAGATCCAGGAATGTCGATCCCAGAGAACTAGCCCATGCTTAGCTCTGCCAGAATAATCAATGTCACACAGAAGTTCTTAACTTTGGATGGGTTAGGGCAGGCTCTATTAGACTTGGCCTTTGTGTTCTAGACTATTAACTGTTAGAATAGCTGTACTCCATCCTCCAGGATAATTCAGTTCTCTTGCCACCTTATACCTTTTTAGCATTTAGCATCTATCAACATTCAGTTTGCATTACAATGAATACAGTATTAGTATTCAGACAGGTCTGATTCATGCCAACTCGCTGCCTTAATTTATGAAGAGGCTACATTTCCAACATGTAGCCTATGTAAGTTCATTAATAATGAAAGATTTTTAATAGCAATTCTACTTTAGAGATCAGTAAAACAGAAAAGGCATTTTGTTTGATAATGGAAGCACAAATCTATGGGATAAAATTATCTTACCGTACCATATCCTTCTATTTTAATTTTTTTTCAAAAAATGAAGACAATTATTTATTACAATTGTACAATGGAAGCAGCCAAGAGAACATATATATCAATTACCACAACCATCCCAGGGAGAGAAAACAAGCGACGTTCATTCAACAGAACTCAAAAAAGCAAAACAAACTGCAGAAAGTAGAGACAGGAGGCCCATGGAAAAGACTTCAAGGCAAATATGACTTGAACAATATGCTGTCATGGACAGCAAAATACCAGCACCACTAGCAGTGATCCAAGAGGGAAAAACATTCTTCTTCTAAAAGTGAACACTAATCAGACTGTGTGCAGAAGCAAAACCCGATCCCTTCCTTGCTGACTCCAGCGTCTAAGGCAAAAGGAAGCTTTAGCTGTCTCTTAATCATGTCCCAGATTATAGTCTTCAAGAATCCTAACCATACAGCCCCACGTCCTTCGGTAGGATGAACCCTTGGGAACAAAATATGTATAATGAAACTGGGAACAGTGAAAATGAGTTTGGTTTGAAGATAAAGGGGAAGAGAGTAAATGACAAGAATAGAATTTATTTTCCCATTTGCAAATTCAATTAAAGAGGACTAATCATAATACTAATACTTTATAATTTCATCTTTTATGAATATACATCCAGGTAATCTAAAATGTAGCTCACTGAAGACTCAGAGTTCTGAGATGTTAAGGAGATTTTCAGTGTAAAACACAGAAAGCGCAAGGCAACAAAGGTTTCCTTTTACAAATTAACAATATCACTGGAATTGTTCAAGAAATGCCTGCAGTGATTTTTTAAATGCTACTGTAGGAGTTCTTTAGGCTGAAATATGGCAACACCAAGCAGAGGCTTTAAAAAGGAACAACAGTTACACATCTGGAAGAATGCTCCTGAAGAACTGCTTTGCAGCCTTTGTGTAGTCCTGCCCAGAGGAGTTGCAAACACTTGCCTGGTGTGTTGCAAGTCTGTTCCTTTTTTCCTCCTGGCCTTTGCAGAACAAAAGGGTTTGCATAGCTACTCCGTCCTTTTCAGATGTCAAAGGCAACTCATAAAACAATGCAATTATTCCTGTGGTGCTACTTCTGTAGCACGATAGGAACAGAAACAAAGGATTCTGGGTAATTTTGTAGTGGGGGGCTTTATAATTGGGTCACTACATTTAAAAGGCACTAATTACTGACTTAAATTACAGTATGGCAGTTTTGCTGTATCTTCTATCCCTTGCGCCTCTATGTGTTTTTGCTGCGAGAATGTTACATCTTGCCCATGTATAATTGTCATTACTCCAGTATGTACAGAAGAAAAAGTTTTAATATATGCAGACATCTGGTGATGGGTTTCTGCACTGCCATTAGACACAGGGGGTACAGGAAAAAAGCTTTAAAAAAAAGTTTCCCTGAATTTTGCCAATAATTCTTCCATGACATTTTTCTAAGGAACTCCTGAAAGGAACTTAGATCACATCACTTTTACATTAAGTAACAACTCCAGCTGTGATTTCCGTACACTGATTGCAGAGCCTAACTACTTTACTTACAAACAGATGAGCTTTAGAAACTGAAGAACAAGTCCCAAAGGTGCAGTCACCCGACGGCAATGCTGTAAAAAAAAGTGGGGGTGTACAGTTTTCTCAGCAAAGAGAACACAATGCACACTCTGGACTGGTACAAACAGCTTGTCAATAAGCACAAAAATAAGGTAAATCCCTGTATATTTCTAAGGTTTGCAATTTACATACATACACAAGCATGCAACAATATCCATAAGCTTTCCTTGTTTTCCATCTAAGAAACCAACAGACGCCAACAGTCCTCAGGTTGCCGGAACTGTGAAATCTGCCTTAAAAATGAACATCTGGAACATTTAAACCTTAACTCTAGAGCTGATCTTATACCACTGCAGTCCATGGAGATTATGATAAGTACTGACTGCATGAACATCTGTCTATGTCGGTTAATGGACTTCCTTCAGTTCAGTTAACAGGGTTATCTTGTCTGCGCACATTATGTTAACATTTGCAAATACAGAAGTATTGTATTCCATTTAAGCCACAGTCATGTATTAGGAATAAAAGTAATATTACACTTGCAAATTATAATTATGTAGCAAAGTGTAAGAAACTAAATCAAATATTGTTATGCCATTTGAGAACTAGTTTTCCAAAGCTATCAGTATTTACAAATGTGTCTGCTTCTGGGGTTTGTGTTTTCACTTCCATCATAATCAACAGATGCTGATTATAATAGCTTTTATTACAATGTTACTACAGTGAACTGTAAATATAACATGCCATCATAAAAGGTTGGCAGTGCTTGACAGTATCTACTCTTGTCCCTGGACTGACCGTTTCAACTCTCAGTATAGATCCCTTTCACATTCAGTACTCCTCACAAAGGTTTTCCTACCACTACTTTTTCTAAAGAGCAATACCTCTTCTAAAATAGATAAGTTCCCTGCAGTTACTGTTTTCTCTTACTTCCATAATTTTCACTGGAATGTAGCCGAAGATTCCACTTAAAAGTTTAGATTTCCCTTTTGGTGACACTAATAGAGTGTTTTAAGCTTAACTCATTGCAAGTAGAAAATTCAAATGACATGCCAAGAAGAAACCAGATTTAAAATATAACTCATAACTTCTGTTCACAATCATGCAGCTACTTTATTTCTTTTTTCTTTTTTTCCTTTTAAAATAATTTTATTAAGATTTTTGGGAAACAAACAACAGGCAAAAGTATACAGAGAAAAAAACCCTCTACTATAAATGAAACGGCAGGCTCCCGATTTCTTTGGTACCAAATATAAACATGATTAAAAATTTACCACTTGCTCTCCAGTTACAAATATACTAATTAAATAGGAACTGAACTTTATTATGTAGATTTTCCTATTCTCCTAGTCTTCAAGTTCACAGATCATCAGTTTTTTTAAATTTTTAAGCAAAAAGTCCATCAGGGGTTTCCAATTATGAATATAAGTTATTTTCTCTAGTCAATGAAGTAAGATTAGCTATCTCACCCAATTCCAATATCTTCATTCTATTCGCTGATGAGAACATCATTTGTGCAAAAATTCCGTATCGTTTTTCAAACTTTCTGTTCACAAGACCCAAAAGGTAAGTCTCTGGTTTCATTTGAATGTTAGTCTTCAAAATCTTCGTAATTTATTAAATGTGTTTGTAACCAATTTTTTTTAGTTTTATTACAAGCCTACCATAAATGGTAAAACAACTCTTACGATTTTTACATTTCCAACACATTCGAAACACTTTTATACATTTTTGCTTATTTCTCCAGGGATAAGTACCAACAATACATCATTTTATTAAAAAATTCTTTAAGAGTGGAACTTAAATTTATGACACTGATCCATTTGTGTATTAAACTCAAAATCTGGCCCATTTGTGTATTAAACCAAAATTTTGGCCCATATTATCATACAATCTTTTACTCACTCTTCCTCTGTTTCAAATTTCAACAGCAACATATACATTTTGGCAATTATATGACCACATAGTTCTACTTTAAATTCAGTCTTAGAGTCTAACAAAAGATGTAAAGAAGACCTCTTATCTGCTTTACATCTTTCTAATAATTGTGCATATGAAAACAAATGACAAGTATGTCCTTCTGCTGCTAAAACTCTTGATTTCATTTTACTATCCTTTGAGAAAAATATAGCATGTCACAATAGTACGTAACCACCTATTTTCAGCTACAGTTAACATATAGGCCTCCTCCATGAACATCCATGAACATCAATCAAGATCCCCTTGGTGGGGTGGGTTTTATTGCTGCAACTGGACAAGGCCATCTTAGTAGTCATTACGTTTTTATTAGAATATATTACAAACAACCACTAAGTCTCAATTTTAATAATTGGGTCAGAACAGGCCTTGGTGCATTGTTATAAAGCCTCCAGTGCAAATGAATAGAGGAGATGCTGGTCCCATCATGTTTGCTGCTTCCACTGCAGCTGAAAGGATAACTGGGGTGGGGGGGAGCAGGGAGGGGGAGAAGGAAAGTGGGATCGTCCCGCTTTTGCCCCCCTCCTCTATTGCCAGCTAATCTAAGAAATGCAAACCCTGAAGGATGCTGCTTCTTGGAGGGGGAGGGGGAGTTATTTTTCTGGCCCTGGTGAAAGTGGAAAGGGGTTGGGGGAGGCGGAAGAAAAAAGCAGGCAGGTCAGAGGAAGCAGCTGCAGTGCAGCGGCTGCAGGAGCAGAGGGGAAAATAAAAAGGGGGGAAGAGGAAAGTGGAGTGGGATGGATGAGGTGAAAGAAAGAAAAGAGGAGAAGAGAGTGGCATGGGAGGAAAGGGGGAAAGAAAGTGGAACGGTGGAAGGAGTGAGGGGGAAGAAGAGGAGGGAGAGATAGGCCATTTCTGCATGGGCCCTGGGAGTGCCGGAGCGCCGGTGTACATGACACTGGCACCAGCCTGGGGCCTTTCGTGCAGTTATGCACTTGCAGCCCTGGCACTCCCGCGCAACCTGGGCAGTTCCTCTGTATGAGGCGCACCGCTTTTGTTTTTAAAACTTACCCCATCATCTTGCGTCGCTTCGTCAGGACAAGGGGACATGTCCCCGTGGCCCTGGCAATGCCCTGGGGGCTAAATGTATGTCCCCTCATCCCCATGGAGCAACGCAGGAAGAGGGGGTAAGTTTTAATAACAAAAGCAGGGGGCCGAAGAACGGTGTCCTCCACTATTCACTCGACGCCGGATGGAAGGTGGACTCTGAAAAACATCATTGGGATGGAACGCCACTGCCGCTGCAGTAGCTGTGCAACCTTCTCCCCCACAATGGCGTTTTTACCAGCCCCACGCCGGTCTAAATGGCCCGTGCAGAAAGGGCCTGAGTGAGTGAGTGAGTGAGTGAGTGAGTGAGTGAGTGAGTGAGTGAGTGAGTGAGTGAGTGGGGAAGAAGGGGGAAGGAATGAGGGAGGGAGGCAGAGAGGGGAGGGGAGGGAGAGATGTGGAAGGAAGTTGGGTGGCTGAATTAGCAGGTGATGAGGCGACGGCAACTTGCCTTCACACCCCACTTTGGTCTGCCCCTTCCCGCAACCCTTGGTCTAGGTGCACGTCTGAAGCTGGTGTGGAAGAGCTGCCTAGATGGAGGACCACTTTTGCTGCTTGTGCGCTCTCATTCTCTCTCCCCTGCCTGTTTACAAGCCTGTATGGCATGTTGCCAGGCAAAAGTCAGTCAGGAGTTGCCATTGAGCTGCTTCGTTCTTTCTCTCTCTTTCATACACACATTTCTTCAGTGTATGGACCTGGGGGGAGGAGGAGGAGTGTGGGGGGGGGCAATTTTCCACCCCCCATGTAACTAGATGGCCTCCGCCCGGCAACATTTGACTCCATATGTCTCCAGGGGCGGTATGCCCCTGGGTCAGAACCACAATCAGAGACGATTGGCCTTCCTGGGCCAGGCAAAATACCCTTATGAACTTTTGATAGGAGGTAAAACTGTGAAATCCTGCCTTCTGCTTGTATAAGAAAATCATAAGGTTTTTTGTCTACCTAATTCATTATTTTTAATATTTTGTTGTTTGCTATTTATTAGGTCTCCCTACTGGTGTTCTGTTAAAAGGTCTCCCTAGTGGTGTTCTATTTAAAATTGGTTTTTACCTGTAAGATTCACAATATATATCAAAGATACCTATGGGAACACCATTTAATGTATCTTTGTGAGTAATTAAACCTATCATTTTTATTTTGAAATCTTAAACTGCTACATTTATTTGAATGGATTATTTTTTAATATCTTATTTTTCGTCTGACCTATTTACAAATACAGAGTATAAATCTGTATGGGTTGTGAATAGTTCTATGCATGTCTGGGTTGTTTAAATGACCTCTGAAGAAGATCCAATTGGATTGAAACGTGTCAGGTCTTTTTAGATATTTTGGGTGTTACATCCTGAAATATTGTGCATTTGATTATTAAAATTGAGGCTTTGTCGTTTTCGTAATATATTTTATGATACTGTGTATTGTATGTATTCTCAAGTTATGAATGTATTTTTATGTATAGTGCTTTATTATTTAGAATATAGAACAGTGTAATAAAATATATATTTTATAAAATTTATATTTTATACATATCAAGGATACGTTTTTAGACTTTCCAACCTTTTTGGTTCCTAGCTTGTTTTTCAAATTGGGTTTATTTCCCCTTCTTCTTTTTGGTTGCAGCTACCCTCCCCCAGAAGGATTGCATAATTGGGGGGAAATCCTAAACAGGAATATTCAGTGGGGCTTTCCCCCAGGAGAATGTCCTTAGGACTGCAGCCTAACCAATGTTACTTCTGGATACACAGGTTGCAATTCAACAATATCATGCAAAAATCATGATATGCAACAATGGGTCTCAAAATGGGGATATGCATCACCATGTAAAGCCTGCCATTTTAGTGGAGCCCTGTGAGCATCTGATATGTGTATGTGTATCCACATGGGCAGCGTAAGTTGAAGTCAGATTCTCCACTAGGATTTCCGTCACTGAATCAGGGTGATTTTCTTTTGCTATAGGATAGGCAACAGTTACATTTCAATTCTGCATTTGAGATTTACTTCACAGTAATTTGTATCCCATCTTTCTGCGCTCGCAAAGGCCTCCAGGACAGCTAACTAATTAAAACATACATGATAATATCATATTTTATATCCATTAAAATCAACCTTCCAAAACCAAACATCATTAAAACAACAACAACAAAACAGAGTTCAAATATGTATAAAGACATAAAAACACAAGTAAAATGTTGGTCAAGAAGCAGGGATCACTAAAGGAACATCATTAGTGTTTTGTTGCTACGCATCTACCCCCTATCTGACATCTACTGAAGCGAATACATTTTGTGGGCTGTATAGCTTTTTCAGTAGATTTGAATCCTTCTGAAAGTAAATGCTTATTATTTATAAAAAGAGACCCAAAAGAAACAGTTAAACCAAAAATAAGTGTTCTATGAAAGAAGTTGTTAGTGAATCATACATTAAGAAATATTTCAGTTCTAATATGCTCCACAAATTCACATACAATACTGTGTTGCACCAATATTTTTGATCTATAACCCTGTGGGCCAAGGGCCAACATCTGCTGGTTGATACTCTTTTTTCTGTTCTTTAATGTGAAATTTGGTATTGGTAGAACACTGGAAAGAAAGAGTACTAGAATATCTGCTTACACAATGGATGATCAGGCCCACTTATGGTTACTTTAATATGTCGACCAATACTCCACCAGTCTGCAGAGCAGAACAACACAGGGTGATCTAGCTATATTTGGCAGAAGATTAAAAAATTAACTTCAGGGCAGTCTGGCCTCCTTAAGAGCACAGATCTAAGCACTGTGAAGTATTGATATTTTAAATAGAAATATTTTTTAAAAAATAAGCCATTGCCCTGTAGTGAAACAAAAACTGCACTGAAGCAGAGTTTACAGGAAAGGGACAGTCTCCCTCTCTAGTTTCATTATCCTGGAAAGCCAATGAAGAGTCAGAAGGGATAAGCAGTGGGAAGGGATTATTATAATAATGCCGGTTTCAGCCAAAAAAATTAGAGTTGACAATCAGTCCTTCCATTGATAAGAGAGCTATTAATGATTAGACTGGGCTTGCATTCTTTCCGTATCAAGATTATAACAGCAGAAAGAAATCTTTACCTGAACAGTTTGTTTGCTGGCTTGAAGTCTCTGTTCAGTTAAACGCAGCTGAGATGTTAATTTTGCATTCTCTTCCTTAGACTTTTGGAGAGCAAATATTGTTGTTCTTTTTGAATTCTGTAAAACTGTTAACTGCTGCTGTAAGGATGTAATCCGTGCCCGTAAAGAAGAAGAGCAGCCAACTTTCTGAAGCACAACATTTCTTCTCTTCTCTCTGTTCACTAAACAGTGATCACAGTTAACAACAATTAATTTGATACCTTTCATAGGTCTTTCAAGAAACTGGGATCGTTGAACATTTTAGTGCCCATAAACATCCTATAGAATCCAGAAGTCATACTTCTTTACCTGTAAATGTTTAATACTATTTATTATTTAATATACTAATTTTACACAGTCCTCTACTAGAATTGAAAAGACTATCCAGTTTTGAAAGAACATTTTGCATTATGGCAGAAAAAGCATAAAACTGATCAGTTTATGTTCTTGATTTTGGATTAATTATATTGGCAAAAGTGGCCAAGTGATTTTTTTAACCTATGAGCTGTTCTCTTGAGTTCTCTCTAATGGCACTCCGTATATTGGGGGTGTGTTCCCAGCTCAGAATATGCACCAAATATGTAGAAAAGAAAGACTGTTCTGATCCTTCTCATAATACCCCAGTTGAGAATTTCCAGCTTAGCAAGCGCCAACACAGTACTGAAAAGATTACTCTAATCAGTCTATCAATCAGTGGTTAAAAATGGGAAATTATAATCTTAACCACAACCACATTATTTCATGCTGGGTTGACTAAACACTGAGGCCGTTTCCACATGGCCACGCTGTGGGGGTGCGTTGGCATAAATGACGCCAACGGACGGTCCCGGTAGGGGTTGGAAGATGCCGCTTCCAAAAAACCTCGCTCAGGAAGTGAGATTTGGAAGCAGCATCTTCGCACCGCTTGGGGATTGCGAGGCCGGCGCTGCTGCGATGCAGTGGCGGCGGCCGTGTGAACCCCTACCCAGGGACGCTATTTTTAGCATCCCTGGGGCGCTCTTTACCGCCCGTGCAGAAAGGGCCTGATATACTCAGGGTTAGGCATGATCTTGAGACTTCAAAGTCAGGATTCTCCTATCTTCCTTTAATCATAAACAGTTTTGATCCTTAAAAGGGTGGATTGGGGTAGCACAGAAGAATATTCAAGAAAGAGAATTCAGAAGGAAGACATCAATTGTTCATTCTCCCTAATAGGGGTCCCCCGTGTGGTACCTAAGGGAACTATGGCACTTCCCTTGGTTCCTGCTGAGCTTTTCAAAATGAGTGATGATAGAAGCTTAGGGATGACTCTTCCCAACAGCTTTTCAGATTTCCTGGAAAAAGTGAGACCATGAAACACCAACCCTGATGTTATGATTTCTGTGATGGTGTTTAGGATCCATCAGTCTTAATAGAGCAGTCCATTTCAGGGCAAATGAATTGATCTGCAGATCTTAACTCAGTCTAAAGGCTATCTGAGCCACTTCTCACCAAAACAAGGCAGACCAATGAAGTTTGTTCCAGATGTGGGATCAGAACTCATGAGTAGGAGCCAGAGGAGCAGATAGTCTAGCAGTGAAGAAGAAGAAGAGGAGGAGGAGGAGGAGTTTGTATTTATACCCCACTTTTCTGAACTGTAAAGACCCTCAACACAGCTTACAAACTCCTTCCCTTCTACTCCCCACAACAGACACTTGTGAGTAGCTGGTGCTGAGAGTTCTGAGAGAACTGTAACTAGCCCAAGGTCACCAGCAGAGTTCATGAAGTGGAGAAACAAATCTGGTTCACCAGATTAGAGTCCACTGCTCATGTGGAGAAGTGGGAATCAAACCCAGTTTTCCGGATTAGAGTCCACTGCTCTTAACCTCTACACCAACATCTGCCATTAAATGGCAATCACATAGATGATTAGCTGATCTCTCAGTTTCTGGCCAACATAGACAAATAGGTTCTGATTAGCAGCTGCAGCTGGCACACCCAGAAGAGAAAATGCAAAAGCAAACAAACAAAAAATCTTGACATTTTTTGAGAAAGGATAAAGCTCTCCCTGAGAAACTCTACCCACTCACTTTGGGGAACATTTCAAATATAACATCAAGCAGAAATGCTAGCTGGTGGTTGCAGGTATTTCAATGCATTTGTCAAGTGAATGGGGAGAGGTTAGTGGCTCTGAGAAATGTGAAAGATAAGCCTGGCTTTTTATGTCAGTCATTATTCCATCCCACAGTTTCAGGAAATAACTGCTAATGGCATTCCCAATTTTAACACTAGCTAGACACTTCATACTTCTCCATGGTGGAATCATAACTAAGAGACATTTGATCAGTTGGATAAGGGCTTGACTAGTTTTAAGTTCTGGTAAATCTACTCATGATTAGACATCTCATTCTTTTTCCCCCTCTCCATAATCAGACCCTATGTTGCAAAAGGTAGCATAGAGCGGGAGGTGAAAGGCCCAAGGGTCCCTCTAACTGGGGCTTCTCTTTCATTACACACTACAGAATCAAGCTGTTGCTACCAAAGGGTAACAAGAATGTGCCTCTGTTAGCTAAGATAGAAGCTGCAAGAGACCATGTACATCACCTGCCTTTCAATCTGAAGAAGAAAGCTGACTTAGAAGAGCAATGGCTCTTTTCTCAGACCACCAAAGGTGAGCTAGCAGTCCTCATAAGATCATAGTTGAGTATATAAAGGTTAGAAAGCAAAACAAACAAACAAACAAAAAACTACTCTCCTGCTGAGATACACCATGTGGAGGATTTCATGAAAGTCTGTAACATTCCTAGAGGCAATATTTCTTCTTTTCTACATATCTGCCTCCCATATTGACCTGGAAGTGTAGATTAAATATTCCAGAGAGACACAGAATTTACAAAACGTTCATATATGCAATCCACACTCCCCTCTACATGCCAAGTTTCTCAAAGGTAGTCTGAAAGATGTCTTAATATAAAAGACCTTTCAGCACCAAGCCCTTCCATAACCTTCTCCTTAGGAATTTCTCAGTACCCTAATGAGAACATTCACAGTGTATTGAATCAGCACTGATGCACCCATCAACATGGTCATCCAGGACTTCCACCTTCATCAATATGTTCTTCATCTGCTTCCCTTAGGATGATGTGGGATAGAAAAGTGGCAGCAGGAACATCTTGGACTGAACTTTAATGGCTTTGGGGCTCTTGTAATCTGTCTTAATTGCTCAAAGCCCCCCAAGATGTTTAACACATTAATTGGCCTAATAGCAACCATAATTTTAATTTTCATAATCCAAGTAGTGGAATGAGGTGAGGAAAGAGAAAGAAGAGTGATAGATAAGTGGCTTCGATCATACACATTGATCTATCCATATAGACATGTACAAATGCAAACACGATTTTGTTTTAAATAAGTAGTGCAAAAAGTGCATGTGATTCTTACCTTTACTAGTGAGCACAAAATTAAGGGTCTTCTTCCTTTTGAGAGGGGCCAGTTCTACTTCTTTGTCCTGTGCAGACATAAAAAGTATAGGATGCACATAACTTTTCAAAAAGTTGAAGAATCTTCTTTTACCAGGAGTAAAACATGTAGAGAAAAGCAACTTGTTGGATTGCAACTTATTCTTAGTAGGTTGTTCCATATTCTAAATATATAAGAGATCACTGAATGTGATAGTTAATTAGGTGAAAGCAGAAAGTATATGGAAACAGTGCCCAACTGGAAAACTGTTCCACAGGTAACAAATATTGGTATTCACTAGTCATACTGCCACCATAGAATATTACAAATCAGATATGTTTTACCCATCTAGGAAACGTTAGTTCTATGTAATGGATAATTCTTATCTTCTTTCTGTAATATCAAAGCAGGTATCACTGAGTTCAGCTAAAGTGTATACTAGAATAGAAAGGGTAGAAAAAATAGTGTTGTGGCTAACTAACTTAATCCAAAGGTTGTATAGGAGCTAATTCAGAATTTTTCAGAGCAGCATAGTTTCTTCTTCTCCACGGCTGGATGCCATGCCACTTCGACACCATCTTTTAAAAGAACATGTAGGCTGAGGGAATTACACAGATCCTTCCATAGTTGGCTAGAAAAGTCCAACATGATCATATTGATTTCAGAAGAGGACTTCTCAAAGGGGTAAAGGGAGCAGTTGAAAAGAAGGTTAAAAGGGTGAGAAAGAGGGTGAAATATCTTCAAGACTCTTCGAAGTTATTTAAAACCATAATAATAGAAACTCAGAATATATACCACAGATTAGGAAAGCTACCATTAAGTCCTAGAGGATGCCAGCATGGTTAACAAGCAGAGTCAAAGAAGTCATAAAAGACTAGAATGTTCTCTTTTTAAGAAGTGGAAGTTTTGCTGAAATGAGATAATGAAGAAACACAAGCTCTGGTAAAACTAATCGAAATTTATAAATCAAGAAAAAGAATTTGAGAAACAGATTGCTAAAAATTATAAGATAACTTAATACAATATATTTAAATATATCAAAAGCAGAGAGATAATGAGGGAGATCATAGGAAATAGAATGCTGGCCTAGATTGGCTTTTTGTCTGATTCAGTAGGACTCTTTATATTTTGTTGACAATACCTCAGTTCTGTGTCATTCTTCTAATCCAATCCATTACCCTTGATAGGTGTTATTACAGCAGCATGAGATATAGATGCAGTGAACCATAACAGTTTGGCAATGTTACAGTCTTAAATGACAGCAAAAGAGTTTGCAGACATTATTCAAAGCCACACTTGAGCTGAGGGGAACAGATAATGGCTTGGATGCGCCACACATCTCCATTGATGGAAAGTATTTCCAGAAGTGGCATATGATTTTCTTACATTTCCAGAAATGCTGCTCCTTGGATGCAGGATACACCCAGGAACAGCATGGGTCAGATGTCAGCAGCAGAAAGGAGGGATTTTGCCCATTCTTTTATGGAAATTCTCCAATGGATCCAGTCCTCTCCATTAATTTATAACAGCCTGCAATAACACTTCAAAGCACTAAACTTGTATGATAGGCTACCAAGACTCCACTACTGTTGAATGGCTGATCAATTTCAAACAAAATTGCCTGGAAGGATTTATCTGGGCTGAATGCCATTGAAGCATCAAACAACAAGAATATTCTTGATGGTAAGTAAAACAAATTTTCAATAGAAGTTTCCTTAGACATTTGTATTTTATAAATGTATTGATGTGATGCATTAAGCGCCATCAAGTATCTTCCAACTCATGGAGAACAACTGTTGGTGCTTAACTGTGAAGGAACCTGCTCCTCTGAGTACTGGAGGACATCATTCTGGTAATTCCCACCACTGACCTGGGAGGCAGGAACTAGATTATTGTGTTTCTTGTATCCTGTGGACATTACCAGAAATCCCCAGTTCTGGGACTTGCAATAGCTGTACACATTTAAAGAAGACTTTTAATATTTACTTTATCATAACAGAGAATTCTCACCTAAATACTAAGAAAAACATATGAACGAACAACAGGAAATCGATCAAACATAAAGTAACTCTCATTCAGTACACTCATGTACGTCCAGTTGTGTTGCCTGTCTTATTATTATCAATGACGTGGGGAAGACAAGATGTCCTCTGATGCTCAGAGGAGAAGGATGTTTCACAGGTTAGTACCAATAGTTGTTCTCCCTTTGAGCTGGAGGACATCTTTTTGGGACCAGAGTCATTCTAAGAACTAAAGGGTTGGTCATCGTTAGCCTCCAATACATGCTGCAGAACACAGCATCCAAACACAACATCAGAAGGTCCAAACTGGTCAATGAAGTTGAATACAACTGATCACAAAACTGCTTTACAAATTTCTTCCGTAGAAGCATTTTTGCCACCACTACATTGCTGGTGGAGCTTTACGATGAATGTGCAATAACACCAAAGTACTGTCTCTAAGGCATTTGCTGATGGTTGATGATGTAATTTTGTGACCTTTATTCAGTGTAGAGACTGTGACAAATGATGCATCAGTCTTCCTGAATTCTAACCAGGTATACTTTTAAAGTCCTTCATACTTCCAGATCATGCCACACCACCTCCTTGGGATGTTTGGGGCTCAGACAAAGGTAGGCAGGCAAATTTCTTGCTGCTGATGGAACCTGGAATTAACCTTTGGTTGAAATAAGAGATCAGAACAGAGAACCACCTCGTCCTGGTGGAAAAAAACACAACTTATGACCAATGGACAATACACTCAATTCCAAAATCCTCCTTGAGGAGGTCCCTGCAACCAGGAACACTGCTTTTAATCTTAAAGATTTTTAAAGAAATGTCCCTCACTGGTTCAAACTGGGGCCTTGTCAGGGCATTAAAAATTGAGTTCAACCGGTGTATCTGTGGAGACTCCTTGGCCGACACTCCTTCGAGGCATCGGATCACGTGTGGATGTCCAGATAGCTTTATACCATCTAAGGTTGAAGCAATTGATCCTATCACCACAACCTGTCTCTTTAAAGTGGATGATCTCAGTCCATGCTCCATTCCATCCTGGAGAAACTGTAGAACAAAAATCAGACTTGGAGACATGTGGCTGTTCCTTTTGTGTCTACACCAATGGACAAAAACCTTGTAGATCAATAAATTCTGGATGTAGGCTTGTTCCTAGATGTCAAAACCATCTCAGTGACCTGAGAGCTAAAACCTAACCCAGTGAGCGGCCACCATTCAGGTTCCAGATGACTAACTGTAATCTGCCGAACTGAGGTGAAGAAAGGAACCATGATGTAGAATATTCTGCTTGTGTGGGAGTTAGAAGGGGAAACTCATTAATACCTGCTGAATTGTTGAGAACCAACATTTCCTGGGCCAGAAGAAGGCCACCACTAGTACCTCTGCCTGTTACTCCTGGATATTCCTGAGCAGTTTGACAAGTACAGGTATCAAGGGAAACACATACTGAAGCCCCAGGCCATTCCGACATCAAGACATCCACTGCCTCAGACTGATGGTGTTGAGAACTTGTCAAGAACCTTGGTAGTTGAGTTCTATGGTGAGGTAATTAGGTCCACTCCAGGAACTCCCAGCTGATGTAATATCTCCAGGAAGGTGTTCCTCAGAAGAGCCTACATCTTTTTTGGAAACTGGAATGTAGATGAAGAGTTTCCAAACTGGGCCATTTGTGACCTATACCAGGTCACAAAAATGGAGTCCAGCAAAATGTTAACATTTTGCTGGACTCCATTTTTGTGACCTGGTATAGCTTTATTTATATCCCATTTACTCCTGTCAATTTGTTTACTTAGAAATCGCTAAGAATGGATATGCAAGAAGATTTTAAAATTCTCAGTACTTTTCAGAAAAGTGGGAATGACAACTGTAGAAAACTAGTAACACCTTATGTTAAAATAGTTACACTGGCTACCTCCAAAAACAGGCTAGCAGCCTGTATCCTATACTTAACTGCTGGAAACCACACAGATTGTATTTCAGATCTCTTGAGGACAAGGAACTGCAATTCCTTAACATTAATTTAGGAGGGTTATTGTACTTAACGACAATTACATATTTGATGGTAACTCTGAAGAGACAAAAAAATGAAATGTGCTCAAATTATACTTCACCTTTATATGACGTGGCTTGCTTGTGTCTTCTAAATGCACAGTACAGGGAGGCATCTCATTCTCTTCCATCTTATTTTGTTCTTGCTCATTTTTTTTGCCTGTCATTGGAATCTGTTGCCGTGTTTTTGATATAATGGTTCCCTGACTTTCAGAAATTGGTATCTCAGAATCACTAAAAATGGGAAAACAGCAAAAAATTTACTATACTTGGGCTAGAGACTCTTTAACTATCCAATAATGGAGCAAATAAAGCAACTACAGATAAACTACAGAATCAAACAGCAAAAATAAAAACAAAGAAAAAACAACAACAAAAACAAAAGTACAAATCTGGCAAATTGTCATGAACAATTAAACAAACAAATCATTTTAATTTAACTAAAGTAAAAAAGAAATCTTTCTTCACACTTTTAGATAATTTCTGCACAGAGCAAACAGATGGAAACAGAAACATTTACTATCTACTGCACTTTGTTTATGAAAGTTTCCTGCATTATTTGCCTTTGATATCTACTCAACACCTGATCCTAAATAAATAATGACAATTTTTGACAGGTTATGGAGGATTTGGCCTGAAAGACGATTCATTTGGAATACAAATGGAGCCTATTGACTGTTGCCTTAATTTCACAGGCTAGGCCTTACTGCTCCACAAATCCATGACTGAATTTTGGAATCTAACTTCTCCTCCTTCAGAATATATTTGAAAACTCTATTCTTAAAAATATAAAAAGAACATATTTTTGTTTTGTTTGATATTTCCTTAGTAATGCTCCATCCTGTGTGTTTTAATTGCTACTTTACATATCTGTAGTGTCCCTAAGGAGCAGCAGTGGCGTAGTGGTTAAGAGCAGGTGCATTCTAATCTGGAGGAACTGGGTTTGATTCCCCGCTCTGCCGCTTGAGCTGTGGAGGCTTATCTGGGGAATTCAGATTAGCCTGCACACACCCACACATGCCAGCTGGGTGACCTTGGGCTAGTCACAGCTTTTCGGAGCTCTCTCAGGCCCACCCACCTCACAGGGTGTTTGTTGTGAGGGGGGGAAGGGCAAGGAGATTGTAAGCCCCTTTGAGTCTCCTACAGGAGAGAAAGGAGGGATATAAATCCAAACTCCTCCTCCTCCTCCTCCTCCTCCTCCTCTTCTTCTTCTTCAAATGAAAACATAATTTATTGAAAAAAATGAGAACAATGGCCAGTTCATTTTATGATTACACCACTTTGGTTATTCATCTGACAAAGTTCAAGTTGGCCTTAAACACTTCAAACTGAAATATTCATCAACTGGTTTTCCTAAACATGTATTTACAGGGAATTAATTTTGAATCCCAACGTAACTGAATTAGCATTTCTGCTCCTACAGGCCACCTGGCCCCAGAATCAGCACTCTTGGACTTGCTAGTAATCTGTATGAACAATAGGTGGCAAAATCCACGTAGCAAAAAAGGATTCATGGAGCCACATAAGTTTTGTTTTTCTAGCAAAAACTAGAAATGCAATATTGTAACCAGGCTGCACTAAATTTATTTGGATGGAATCTCCCTGATCATATGATCTGCACCCTTTCAATCTAAAACAAAGATAAGCTAGGCACAGCCCAACTCAAATATTATCCAAACCCTAACAAGGGACAGAAGAAGCCTGATATTTATTCAGATGTTTAAAGTCAAGACTATCTGGAAAAAATGACACCTGGCGGAGCCCATGGGACAATTTTCCTCCACCAAGTAAAATTTCCTCCACTTTCAGTTACATATCCAAGAGCTCAATTATGAGCACAAGAAACTCCAATGTGAATGCACTCTACGTTGAATGGAATTACTTTTAGGAGGTATGAAATCTGTACAATTTCAATTTAATATTCCCAATAAGAGACGGTGTTTAAATATAGGTGCAACTATCCCCAAGCACCAAAGGAATTTGTTGCCAGCCATTGCTAGATGTTATGCTACCTTTGATTTCCGATCAAATGTCATCATATGGTTTACTTGTACTTGCCCCTTTCATATGCTTACTTGTGCAGCCGACTGTGAAGCATAGCTCAGAGCAGTGGTGGCGAACCTTTGGCACTCCAGATGTTATGGACTACCATTCCCATCAGCCCCTTCCAGCATGGCCAATTGGCCATGCTGGAATGGGCTGATGGGAATGGTAGTCCATAACATCTGGAGTGCCAAAGGTTCGCCACCACTGGCTCAGAATATACTCCAGGATATGAAAAATTAGGTATTCATTGTCTTTGCTGGTCAAGGGAAGGACAGATGCCACCAGCCAAAGAACAAACACTTTGGATAACATTTTTGTGGTATAAAATTTGGCCACAGCCCAGGTTTTATTGATTACAGGCATAGGAAGCAAGAGCATAGCATAAGGGGCAGATCTTATTGCTGGGCAGCATGCCCACTGAACCCAACACACACCATTCTCCAAGCCAGGTGCTGGGGAATTGGAGCAGTAGTTGATGGGACTCATTTGGGTGCTGACCGCTAGATAGATCTTCCCCTCTACCTGGAGGTATGGGTCCATCGGCAGCCTACCGCCTGGCCATGCAGCATCAAGGTCCTCCCCACCCAAGGCTTCTTATGGGAGCCCTTGTTAACAGGGAGGCAGGCATGCAGGCTCAGCAACTCAGAAAATGGGTTTTCAGTACCAGACTACATATTATTGTAAGACAGAGGGGTATCTAGGGAAAATGTAGTCCCCCCCCCCTCCGGTATGGAAAGTCACCCTCCCCCACCATGACCAAACAATGTTTTTTTGCCCCAGGTCTTGAAGTCAGTGTATGAACCCAGGCGGAAGGAGGAGTGTTGTGACTAAATGGCCGCAGCCTGGGGACATTTGAACCCATGTGTCCCTCTGGGCGGTACACCCCTGTGGTAAGATGCTTAATTAAACTGCTATAAGTTCAGAACAACTTAAGTAGTAACCCTACCTAAGCTAAAGGAATAATCAAATGGTGTACTGATAAAAAGCAAGTAGTAAAATATGGAGCCAATTCATGAAGCAATGTGACTCTTGAAAATTCATTAATGGGAGACATCATTCACAAATGCTTGTTTGAATCCCTAATAATGAATCATGGGAACTTGATGTGTTAGTGCCCATCGCTAAGATTACTTATGTATCAACAAGTTAGTGTTACAAATATATTACAAATATATTATATACTTCTTATTTCTATAAATGCAATTTGAAAATGGACAATCTGTATTGTAGAAGTCTTGCTGACAGGTGATACATTGTTATCTGATAATAATTTATACTCCAACTTTCAATAGTCTTAATTCTTCAATGTTAGCAAGCTAACAGATACATTATATCTAAAACTTGAAATTGATTAGATGGCTAGAAAGCCACCAAATCTACGTAAACATATGTGCTTACTCTACAACTTTTAAAAAACTGATAATGTTTTCATTCATTTGGCTAAAGGGGATATTGTCCTCCCTGACTTTATATAATTTTAAAGTTATGAAGAAATACAAGTCAATTTGAATTAGTTGCAAAAAGTCCTACAAAGTGATTCAGTTTTAGAACACTAGTAAGATTTCTTGTTACATATCTGAAACCTCTCAACAAAGTTGGAAATTATCCATAATGTGTACATTACTTTAAAATGTGGGAAAGATTCAAAAGTGGGCAGCGTCTGTAGTAATTGAAATTATATGTGTAAAATGAAAAGGAAAGGGGAAAAAACTAAGCGGGAAACTAGGCAACTTTTCACCATTGGCTACAGAAACTTCCAAAAGTGGTTCTGTTTTCATTCTTGCCAGTTCTGTTTGCGAGGGACTTTGTGATTGTGTGCCTATGCATTTCAACTTACCTTTACCGGCCTAATTTTCAACCAGTCCTTCAATTAAAGTTAGTACAATGACTGCACATAAAACAAACATGCAATAATTAGTGTGGATGGTCCTTAATTTAAAGGATGTTAAACAGCTTGTAGACATCTGGTAGCAAGTCGAAATGGGTCATTCAAAATTTATCTAACTAAATTACAGAGAAAAAAATGTTTCTCCTCCTGGGCTGGCATGTCACAGGATAACTAAACCAACTTTGTAGGCTTGCCTGGGAATCCTTAGCTGTCAGTGGTGAATATGCAAAAGGCCAGCAAATTAAATCAACCTGCCAAACTGTCAATTTCAAGCCTCATGACTGCATGAAAATAGCATCACTGGAAGAAATCAAGCATTGCCTTCTTTTGGGTTTCCTGGCACCTATTCAAATACTCATGCAGTTGTGGCTAATTTTGCATGCAAATTTCAGTCAATAAACTCAGAACAAGACCTCCCAAGATATTTCAAAGGCTCTGACAGTATTTTTTCTGAATACCAAATCGACAGTAGTTGAAATTCAATCTCTATTTGCTAGTGCTTTACATATGCACAGTGTCCCCCTCTACAGAGCGAAGTTAATGAGAGCCGTACCTGCTTTCACTCATATCCTCCCAGCCGTCCTTACTGAAGTTCTCAAATACACCACTCATAACCTTGATGGACTGATTGAGGAAAGACTGGTGACGTTTCACTGAGCTCTTTTTCTTCTCTGTTTTCCACATTACTTTGGAGCTTGCACTCTTACATCTACATGGCCCACAGGTTGCCTCCACTGTGGCCAAAGTACCCATCATCCTTGCTTTGTCCAAGGAAGTCTGCAATTGCCTCACTTGACTCAGCAGATCCTTATTTTCATTTCTCAATGTGTTGGTTTCTGCCACTTGTCTCTTCAGAGAGGTGACCTCTCCCTCCAGCCCATCTATCATTAATTGAAGCTCTGCTTTGTCCTGCTTTATTTCTTTGATCTTTTGCAGTAGTTTCTCCACCTCCCTCTCTCTGGTGTCTGCTCCTTCTCTGTGCTGCTGAAGAGTTGCTTTCAGATCATTGTTATCCTTCATTAACCCTTTGTTAACTTCAATCAGTTGCCTTGATTCTTTCTCAAATGCTTTCAGCCTTCTTTCCAATTGGCAAACCTAAAACAGAACAGCCCCCCAAAACCCCCAACAAATTTAACCTTTCAGATTACAGCCAATCTCCCCCTAATGTTCTAATGTCATATATGCTTTATGAACATAAATGTGTTCTGAGTACAAGGACAAAAGCTGTTTCAAGTGCCTAATTGAAAAATAATTTCAAGGTATTGTAGATGAACACATTTGAACTGCAATAACACATCTGTTGAGCAAAGGGCAGATGGTAAAATAAGTTAGAAATTCTTGACAAAGTGACATAGTGAAAAGTGTGCTGATGAAATGAAACAATATATGCCAAACCAAGGAATATGGATTCAATGAGATATTAATCATACAATCATATTACATTTTACCAAGCTAATTGGTGATATATCTTTGGATTTGTGGAGATGGACAACTTTAAACTTGTCTTTATGAGGCAATATAAATACACTGAAAATGAATATTATACCTAGGATTATTTATATTTCACATGCTATTACTTTCTATATACCTTGAAGATATATTCATAAAATTAATACTTTGTTTTGGAAATTTATGTGGGGTTCCTTAGATTTCTTTAAAGAGAAATCTCCATTCAATGAAGGATGATTTGGTTTATTTGATCTTAGTTTATACCATCAGGCATATTTGTTAACTTGTAATAGTTATTGGGACAGCCCTTTGCAGTTGAACTATCTGCCTTGGGCTCTTTTGGAGTCCTTTTGTCTAGTGTCCCTTTCTAAGTGAAATGCATTAAGGTCTATTTTTGCTATAGTGGATCCCATTCCTCCTGCAGTTCCTGCAACTATAGAACAATGGTGTTTATGTTATGACAATAACGAATTTTCACATGATGAATTAACATTATGGTCCGATCCAGATCTAAAACTTGGGAAGAAATCTTTTTTTATGGAAAGCTAAGAACAATGGTGTGATTTTTACATTGGACCACTCAATAGATTATGATTAGTAGTTTTTGTCATTTTCTCAGCTAAATTGTGGTGGGTTTTCCGGGCTGTGTGGCCGTGGTCTGGTGGACCACAGCCCGGAAAACCCACCACAACCAGTTGAATCTGGCCATGAAATCCTTTGACTATACATTCTCAGCTAAGGTCGGGATATGACTTATCACTTTTTGTAGAAAGGCAACAGTTACAAGTGCAACATTTGTTGGTATTTAAATATGGCTCTTCAGCATTAGGTCTCAGTGTCCTCTTTGCTCCTGGAAACTAACTGAATCAAGACAAACCCCCCCCCCCTACAATATTTGTTCATAAATATTTGATGTCAGTTAATAAATATGACATGCAGAGTCTTCGGAATTAATGAAATATGGAACTAAATTGCACTTACTAAAACAATGAGATACAACCTTGAAATGTGTACCTGCTCTCTCCATGGATCTTAAGTTGAGAAATGTTTAGCAAAAATGTATGTTTAGGATACACTGAACATCACAGTGTCTCTATGGCAAAGGATTGAGTACAGCATCTAATTGTTGGCATTGTAACTCACAGGATGTATCCCTAAAATATATGCTTCGGGTGTGTCAAATCATTTGGTTTTTCTGGGAAGAAATTACTCATATCAACTATATATTAGAATGTCCACTAGTTTTTGAGAATGCTTATGAACTTTTAAACTGCCTGCCCACCTTGGAGACTAACTGATGGTCAACAAAAATGGACCCTCTATGCCATAATTACAGTTAAAAGTCTTGTATTGCAACACTGGAAAGATAAAAGCCTATGTTCAGTAAATCAAGGACAGAGGGCCTTAGAAATCTATCAATATTTGAACGTATGGCATGTGGGTAGCAATTGTCTATGGACTTATTTTTAGATATAGTTGAAAACCATGTATAGAAACTTAAGTGTAACTCTACCACCAGGTTTTTTTACTTCTGTCCTTACTGTCAATATTTCTTTTAAAAAGAAACTTATTTAATTGCTAGATTTTAATTTTTTTTCTTGTTCTTTTTTCCATTTTTTAAAAATAGAGCTACATTTTTCTTTTTTTAATAGAGCATTTTTCAATAGACATTGTTTCAGTCATGTTGATGCAGATACCTATAAACAGTTTTTCCCCAGTGTTTTCCAATGAATTCAGTGGCGTAATGTCCATTGGGCAATGTGGGCAGCTACCCAGGGCTCAGGAATTTTGCAGGGCATGCTCCTGCATTTTTGTTTTTGGGTTTTTCCCACATTTCGGCCTGCAGGGGGTGCATTTTTAGAGAGATCGGCACCAGAATTTCAGTGACAATCCTGATGATGTCTCCCAAGTTTGGTGCAGTTTGGTTCAGGGGGTCCAAAGTTATGGACCCCCAAACGGGTTGCCCCTATCCCCCATTGTTTCCAAAGGGGCAGCCTCTATCTTCTATTAGCTCCCATTGAAAACAGTGGGGGATGGGGCACCCCTTTTGGGAGTCCATTACCTTTGCCCCCCCTGAACCAAACTTCACCAAACTTGGGGGGTGTCCTCTGGACAGTCTCCTGAAGATACCCTGAAATGTTGGTGTCACTAGCTTTAAAAATGCTGTTTTTTGTGGAACCCAGCAGGCTTCATGTGCTGGAGCAATGATACCCTGAAATTTTGGTGCCAATATCTCTAAAAATACGCCCCTGCAGGCCGAAATGCGAAAAAACACCAAAAAAATAAAAACACTTCCGAGAATCTCAGATGTTACCGCAAGTTCGTATTGTGCAGAGTTCGGAAGGGGTGGGCTCGGGCCCTTGGCCTTCCAAGTGCCTCCGAACCGGCTCAGCTTGGTCTGATCCACAGATGCCAAGCCGAACTGCCAAGCCTTGCAGCCTGTACTCCGCCTCTTATCAGCCCTGCTGTGTCCTCAGATGGATCTTTGTGGGGTGGCAGGACTAGCAGACTGCACTGACTGTGCAGCTCTCTCCTGGATGCCGCCTCCCCCCACCCCCCGCATCTCATGCCCTTTCGCCAGTAAGGGAGGGCACCTAAGTTCAGCCGGCAGGGAGTGGGGAAGTAACAAGCCACCAGGGAAGGAGGACGGGGGAGCTCCGCTTCCTTCCGCCACCCATGGGGGGGGCATCAAACTCAGGTTTTGCCCAGGGCTACAGTTTTGTTCGTTACGCCCCTGAATGAATTCCATATAGAAATCAAACTACCAGCAAGAACAAAAGCATACTTTTACATAGTCTGTTCATTTGCAGCACAGGTCAATATATGACACCTCTTGATACTTAATGGTTTTATGGAATCTGCCTGATTAGCACTTAAGTGGTAGATGACTTATAAAACCCTGGATAAGTCCCATTGATCTGACCATCAAACCAGTACTTTGGTACATGTTCACAATGAGGTGTTTTTCTCAAAACAAAAGACAGATTTTGGCTATGAAAAAAGAGTCTATAATTTGGGAAGCAGAGCCTGGAAATAATGTTGTTAATGCAAAAGAAATGCAGAACATCAAGGTGGCTCATTGGCATATATGACAGCAGCAGCAAGAACATTATATGTGCAGAAATGGAAAATTCCAACAATCCCTACAATTGAAGAATGGTGGGTGAAGGTACTAAAGCTGGCTAAGATGGCCAAGTTAACTTTGCTACTTAAAGAAAATAACTTAAGTACGTTCATGGACAATTGGAACCCCTTGATAGAATATCTAGATAAAACAGAAAAAAAATTGATAACTAGTGGTTTCGAATATAACGGATTGTTAAATTAAGATCTCAATAGAGAAATGTGAGATTTTTAAAATACTAATAATGCTAAAGATTTCATTTCATTTCATTTCATTTGGATATGTGATGGCCAAGTGCTGAAAGTGTAAGATTTAAGGGTTAATATTCACTGTAGGAGAAACTGGAAGTCTCTATGACTTTTTCATTTGATGAATTTATATATTTGTGCATGCTTTATATTTCTGTAAACACGTCATATACTATCGAAATCATTAATCACATTTCAACAAACTGTGTTCCATACTTTTACATATTATTTATTAATGGCTTTGAAATGATTGTATGAACCTGCACTAGGACCCAAGTGGAACATTCCAGAACACAGTTCATCCAGGAAATGGTGGATGAATTCACAAATATCCTGTCGTCTTTATCCTGAACAAGGTATAGCTACTACCCTGCCACCATCCAACTGTTGACCTTTGATGAAGACAACAACACATCACCTTCTCATGAGCCTAGCCAATACTTACTATCCCTCTGTGTCCCTGCTGATGTACAGGCTTGCCTATCCGGTAGCCTACATTATAAACTCCTTCCTGTTGAAGACATTTGTTGCCTCGGTTTTGAAGGAGAAATTCTTCTTTATTTAAGTGGAAAACTCAATCATTTATAGTAGTTGAAAGGAAACAATGCAGGTCTTCAGGGTTTATACCTTAAGGTTTCCTTATAACACCTTACATCCATAGGGGTAGAAAATTATAGTGTACCTGGCAAGCAAAATTACTTGCATGATAGGTGTGACATCCTCTACTGTAGCTCTCAAATTATTTCAATTACTCACTCTACCTTAAGATAAATGAATGTGAGCATTTCCTGTTCTGTGTTATTATTTTAACATGATGTTTGTCATTCAGTAATAACGAGATGACAGCCTTCATTACCTGACCATATGGCAAGTGTTAGAAGTATACGCAATCAAATCATCTGCTGTAAATTACCACATTTCCTACAAGCTAATTCACAAATACAAGATAAATTGACATAGCCATAGTGTTATTAAGTAACATGGTCTCGTATATCTAATTTCAGCATAGTTCCAAAATTTCAGAAACTTGATAAATAAGTTACCGATAGGAGAAGAATTTTTTTTTTTGCGGGTGTGGTGGAGGTAAAGCCTATTCCCTTGGAGGTAAAGCATATTCCCTTTAGTGAACAGCTGTTAACAAACCAAACTACTTAAGAAAACAGGAAATGTATTCAAAACTGGAATAGTTTGTTAAGTGCACTGTGGAAAATGACAACTGCTGTTTCACAACTCCAGAGTTTCCCAAACTTCTGCTAGCTAAAACACACTACATACTAAACACATAGAGTCAAAAAGTTTATACTTAAAACTGAAAGGTAAGAATTCCTTGCTGTCAAAGGAGTTCAGCTACATCTCTCTGTAGAGTCACTAATATGGGTGTGCCTTCTTTGGAGGGAGGCAAAACCAGAACAAAAACTCTTGCAGTAATGCAATAAGCAGTCATTCTGAGGGAAAATAGTCTACTGTTTTTCTATGAGTAATTAAATGACCCAGTCATACCCTCTACAGAAATTAGTTAGAATTACCTCATTCCAGGGGAAGCTGATTGGGACAAGCAATAAATCACCAAGAGAGCGGTCCTAAGCAGGCTTTCTCAGAAGTAAGTGCAATCTTATTCAGTAACATCAGTCCCAGAAATTAGAATTTCAGCTGCAGAGATGTAGCAGGGAGTTTCTGTGGGGCCTGGCTCTTTGGTCTCTTACAAGGCTTTATTACGGGCAAGCACATAGGGGCTAAGCAACAAATCAGGAAGCCTCTACCTTGAATTTCAGCCCTGCCATAAATTCAACAGATGGTTCTAATCTAATAGATAGCCACAGCTCTTGTGCTTCAGTTCCCATCTGTCATTTGACAGGCTCACCAACCTTACAGGGTTGTTAGATTTACAAAAGGCAATAGATGTGAGGCACAATACAAATGTTAAACATTATTCTCATTTATTCTTCATGCCACATCAGCAGTGCTCTCATGACCTATATGGTTCAGCATTATCATAAGCATACCATACAGGTGTTAAACTAATGAGACTGTTAAACATGCTGTGATAATACACATTTACGCATACAACTGAATATTGAAAAAATCATTAGATTTACCAGCAGAAAAAATACCAGAGTTGTATTTGTTCGACCAAACCGAAGATTACAAAAAGAACACGCTAAAACTGTACAGAACATACGCTTTAATCTACATCTAGATAATTTCTAAATGTGTTTTATTCTCTTTAACTGTATCGTTAATATTCTTTGACCCTGCAAGAGACATAAATGTATATTTTTCATGAGCATTGATTTCTGACACAATTTTGGCAGACTTTTTTTTTGAATTATGAGAGATAATTAAAAAAAAAGAACATATGGCTTACATCAATCAGTTCTGTCTTTTAACATATGATCCCTTATACTGAAATTGAGATTTAGCTTGCTGGGCTCAATATCTTACAGATTAGGGTACCTTCTGTAATGTCTGCGCTGATATTTCTTTCACATTCTTCTTTGGCGTACTGCTCGTGACCTCATCTTCCTCACCGAGTCTAAAGAGCAGATCTGGTAGGGGAATAAATAATATATTGTGACACTTAATATCTGAGTAAAACAATATTAAGTCATTTTAAGGAAATGGGTTCATCAGTTTCCCAATTGTAAATAACGTGGTTTATTTTCTTGTCAAGCTGTTTGGTCAGTCTAAAAAGACTGACCTCTTTTCAAAGCCTTACAGTACATAATTATTACTCGTCGTAACGCCAGGCTGTTTTATTCCTCACTACAAGATTTTCAAAGGTACAATAGATCTATAGGTTAAAGATGCTATACTTTTATTTCCATCTTCACTTTCCCCCCTGCGCCTTAAAAGGCGAATTTGCTGTCTTTTTATCTACACAGTCACTAGAAGTTTTGTTCTCTGGGTTCTTATCCCCTGCCAGGAGGATCAGAGTGATTGGTGAACAAAGCAAATAGTAACAGAATTAGGGTGGACAGAACTTTAAACTCCCTTTTTTAAAAGGTGAAAGATCAAGTACTTTACAGAATAAGTCACAGATGTCATTCTAGTGTAATGTTGAAGATTCATAGTAATTAGAAACTCAAACAGCCGACCGGTGACCCAGTGCTCTACGCAGCACGCTGAAAAGCATCTGATACATACACTAGATGGTACCCCTAGGCTGCTCCTCCTCATCACTCTAATCCAAAACTTGAGCATCTAAAAAACTTGTTATTAGCGTTGACTGTCCACAGTATGTTTTCATGCATGCAGTCAGTCAAGACAGCCCACGTTCACACTATATCAGGTGCCAAACTATTTGTGTAAGAGTGGTTCCAGCTATTTTTATCAAACTGTCACAACATCTCTCTCTCTCTCTCTCTCTGTGTATCGTTTACAACCACATGCTGAAGTCATTCAGCGCCACATGAGGAACCACACAAGCAGCATGCCTCATGAACCATTGCTTGATGATGGCCACATCAAATGATGGCTTACATGTGTGAATGGGCCATCAGAGAGACAAATATGTCAGACCAGTCTTTTATATATCCTCCCATCATTTCAAACGAAATGCTTTTTAAATGAAGTCAGTTCATACATTTTGCTGCCAGTTATCAAGTATACATTAATCAAGGGTAGAGAAATCAAATGATATATGTGCTTGTGTCACCGTTGTGCTTTCAAGCAACGACCAGACAGCTGATTGCATTTGAACCAGATATTAAGCATGTCATACAAAGAAAGGGAATTGTAGGAAAACTGCTCAAATGCTTTAAAACTATTTTTTTAAAGCTAGGCAAAGACATGCATCCTCAGAGAATATTATCTGCTGTGCACAGTAAAGGTTTGCTTCAGAAATATAATTCAAAACTACAAGTGGGCATGGCAGGTCAGTAAAGAGCTCTTGATTCACAAACAAAGCAAAAGGAGAAGAAATGCACACCACCCTCTGTAGGGTAACAATCCTCTTGGCATAAACAGGACTAACAAGTTTGTTAGAGTGAATTAGACCTTTCTTTTGTCTTTGGAATGTGTCATGGCTAATTAAAACTCCTGTATTCATGGAATAAATGGAGCACTGCTGTAAGATAATAAAAGCTGAAAAGCGTAAAACTGTGCAACTGGGGAATATGTACCTTTACCTTGATAATAATTCCTTCACTCCCATGTTAGTTCCAAAAACAGTCCCTAAGCACAGTGGAACTGCATACATTTTCTACTTTCTTTAATAAACTTGTAGTGGTAATTCATAGCTTCATTTCAACTTTTTCTAAATATTTACTCATTTTAATGTCAACTGTAGCATAAATGTCAACATTTACTTCTGAAAGTTTTTTTAAAAGCTTAATACTAAACTGATCAAAGCACTCAATGTTAATCTTAGAACATAATCAGATATATTAATTGGAACACTGGCTATCTAGCCAAGTGTCAGGACAACACAGGCAGACTTTCTTCACATTCTCTCCCCCTAGCTCAGTGGTTCTCAACCTGTGGGTCGCAACCCCTTTGGAGGTCGAATGACCCTTTCACAGGGGTCGCCTAAGATTCTCTGCATCAGTGTTCTCCATCTGTAAAATGGATAAATGTTAGGGTTGGGGGTCACCACAACCTGAGGAACTGTATTAAAGGGTCGTGGCATTAGGAAGGTTGAGAGCCACTGCCCTAGCTTTTCTTTTGACCCCTAGAAAGGTACCGTATATACTCATGTATAAGTTGAATTTTTCAGTACATTTTTAATGCTGAAAAAGCTCCCCTCGACTTATATGCGGGTCATTAAAAATTTTTTTGTGTTTTTACTTTGCCGGCCAGCAGGGGGCACAGTTTTTATGCTAGAGACACCAAAATTTCAGGGTACCCTCAGGAGACTCTCCTGATGATACCAGCCATGTTTGGTAAAGTTTGGTTCAGGGGGTCCAAAGTTATGGACCCCCAAAGGAGGTGCCCCCATTCCCCATTGTTTTCAATGGGAGCTATTAGTAGATGGGGCTACCCTTTTGAGGGTCCATAACTTTGGACCCTCTGAACCAAACTTCACCAAAGCTGGCTGGTCTCATCAGGAGAGTCTCTTTATGATACCAGCCAGGTTTGGTGAAGTTTGGGTCAGGGGATCCAAAGTTATTGACCCCCAAAGGGGATGCCCCATACCCCATTGTTTACAATGGAAGCTAATAGTAGATTTTTCATTTCTGATAATATCCCTCTTAAAATCTAAGTTGGGTTACATTTGGACATACAGATGATGATGAGGAATCCAGTTTTGAAGGATTTTAACTCTTGTGTTTTAGCTTGGTTGCTGGTTGAGCTAAGGTTTTTGTACTTTTAAAGTTATTGTTGATACCATATTGTTCTTGTTGACCCTCTTTTCCACTTACAGAGCTAGTTTACTGTTTTTCTATTAAATAAATATTTAAAAACATTTAACCTACTGATGCCTCAATTGATGCTGCATTTCCCACCCTCGACTTATACGTGAGTCAATAAGTTTTCCCAGTTTTTTGTGGTAAAATTAGGTGCCTCGACTTATATGCGGGTCGACTTATACATGAGTATATACGGTAATTGGTATTTTTAGGACCAGTATGAAAAAATGATATGTAGATTAACAGAGGTGTAGCTCCAAGGGGGCGGATGGGGGGGGAATGCAACGCACCAGGCATGTGCCCCTGTGGGGGTGGGGTGAGGGCGTTGCGGGGGTGTTCTGGGGGCATGGCAGGAGTGTTCTGGGGTGGGTGCATTATGGGCGGGGGCAGAGGACGCACCAGTGCACCAGGTTCTTTCCCCCCTTGCTACACCTCTGCAGATTAAAGGGCTGCAGTAAGGAGGGAGCAAAAATCCATGATGGCTAGAAGTTGGCTATCATCTGCGAGCAGTTGGCTGGATATAATTCACTGAGTTGGATCCAGTGCAGGAACTGCACAAAGACTGTAGATTGTTTTCAGTGTGAATAAACACAAAGTGGATCTGATCCAACAATCTGTCAGCAAAAGACACAATTGATCACAGATATTCTCTGCTTTGAGTTACCAGGCCCCCACAAGGGGTGGGGATTCCCAGCTTTGGGCCCCCTCTACTGACGCTGTTCAGACAGTTGACAGGGTCTTACAAGCCCTAACTTGAGACCTCAGTCTAATCACCATTGGCACATTGACATCACTTTTGGAAGTGACATCATCAGGTTGCAAACGACATCAGAGACATTCTGGTATTTGGGCAAAACCCAAACATTTGGGTATTTGGGGAGAGGAAGGGAAAGGAGCTTGTAAGCCACCTTGAGTCTCCTTACAGGAGAGAAAGGTGGAGTATAAATCCAAACTCCTATTCCTATTTAATTGTCAATGCTGACAATTACTGAGACAGAGTATCATTTTGAAAGGAAATACAGTGGAACCTCAGTTTTTGCCGCTAATCCATCTGGCGACAGGCAGCGAAAACCAAAAACGGCGTACTCTGAGGTGTGCTGTTTGCGCATGCACAATGCCGTTCGCACATGTGCAATGCAAACGGTGCACCTGAGATATTCAAAAGTTGCCTTGGAAGCCGAGGTGACCGCCAATCTCCAAGTCAACCAAGCGGCCAGGGGGCGACCGGTGAAGACGAAAACCGTCGATCTCTGAGGGCAACAAACACCGAGGTTTGACGGTAATGACTTATTTTTCACAGAGATAAACTTAATTTCAACAACAAATTAAAAAAGCACTCGAAAGTTTATTCCTGAAGTCACTGGCATAATAAACACACAGAACTTGCTGTATGTTAAAGTGAGCTATCATACATGATATGTTGGTTCACTGGTTGATTGCCATGCCAATCCTTCAGACCATCATGCCTTTGTAAGTGATTCTGCTATTGCTCCTTTGTAGGTAGGAGATCAAGCAAGAGTTTGCTGTCTCAGCTAATAAAAATGTATGAAGGGCTCCATAAATGTATAAACTATGGATTGAGCTCTAAATGAAAACAAACTGGCTTAATGGCCAAATTGAGCCTACCTTCTCTTTCTTGCTGCAGGCACAGATTCAGTTCTTGTATTTTAGCTTTATCTCTAGATACACATACTTTCATCTGATCCAATTCTTCTTCTAAATCGAGCCTAGATCAAAATATAAAGAATTGGCATACTAGTGTGGATTTTTTTTTAAAAAAAGAATCAGTCAAATAGACATAACCTATGCAAAATATGCAATTAATAAGAACCATGGAATTATTGATAGTGAAATTTTATACTAATTTCAGGAATAGTATAATTATTTTACAGGAATAGTATAATTATTTCATAAATAATGCAAGCAATTGTGCACATGTATCAGCTAACAAGAAAATTCTATAATTTAACAAACATTCGTGTAAAGTTTCAGAACACTTAAAATCAGGAATCAAATCAGAACCGATAGGGTTACTGAAGAAAAAATGGGTCAGCTACCTGAAAACAGAGTACATTGTTATCGCAAACGTTGCAGCTTCTACTGAAGACTTTCTAAATTAATACAATAGATACCTACTATAATATCATGTGTTTAAGCTTAAGCATTTGCTCACTAATAGATTTGATGGGAAAGGAAACAATGATTTACAGACACAGTTGGCTCTGCTAGTTAAGAAGACTGCAGCACTCATAAATATCTGAAAACCTACAGAGATTTCCATTTTCATTCAATCAGCATTTCAACTACATAAAAGTTTTTTAATACTGTTAACCAGTCAGATGCCCACAAACCAGTCACATTAAATTATTAGGTTAACTATCAATGTTTGCTTCATCACTACACTTCCATTCGTACACAACATATTAATTAAATCACAGTAATATATACAGGTGGTGTGATTCATAAGAATAAGAATTTTGAATTACATTCCACTGTTTTAACTTTTAATAAACACAGCAGAAGCAAATATTTTACATCAAGTTTCCCGGTGTAATAACTCATCATACACAACTACAGCCAATCATTTTCACTAAAGTTCCTTAACTTTTCACCATTTAAAAAGAGATGCACAAACTGAAAATACCATGAGAAATCCAGCTGGAAAGGGTCTATACATATGCAAAGTGATGATTTATGTTGGTACCAAATTTTGATTCAATGGGAAATTAAAATTAAAATTTCTCCTTGCATTTGTTAAACACCCGCTATTATACAAGTACAAAGCTTTTATCAGTGCATTACAATAAAACTGGATCTAGGGGGGGCAAGAGGGACAGGTGCCTTGGGCAAAGAGGAGGCAGCGGCAGGAGTTGCGGGAGGCTCAGTTGCCTGGAAGAGATTATTCATTCTGCAGCTCGTGCAACCATTTCCCCAATAAGGCTGCTGCTAGTTTGTACGGGAAGCTCAACTACATGAAAGAGATGGCTTGTTCTGCAGTGTATGTGCTTCATTCTCTTAATTAGGCTGCTGCAAGCAATACTTAGAAAAGGCAAATAAAAGATAACTTAGGAAAAGCAAGACACAGAAAGCTCCACCAAATGTGGAGGGGGCAAAAGTGCCTCATCCACAGACCAATCAGCCCCCCCCCCCCATCTACAAATCCAAATAATAAATAAATAAAATAAAAATAAATTGGGCTGTGATTTAAAAAGTTCCTTAGAAAATTATTAATGAATGTGGAGGGGGGGGGAAGTGCCCCATGCACAGACCAATCACCCCACCCCCATCCAAATTGGGCTGTGATTCACAAAGTTTCTTAGAAAATTATTAGTGACTGGAACCCATGCTATAGCTTGGTGAAACTAAGGCCCTTTCTGCACCGCAACAGTGCAGGGGTGCGTCAGCATAAAAGACACCGATGCACCCCCCGGGACCGTTCGCATGGATGGTCCCGGGAGGGCAGCAGGCAGCAGCGCAGCCTTCGCACAGACTGTGCAGTCCCTGAAAGCTTACCTCATCCCCTGGCCTCCGGCTTGTCGCAGAGGCCAGGGGACACGCCCCCACAGGCTGGAGCGAGGGCTCTAGAGTCGCAGGCCAGGGGGGCGTGTCCCCTGGCCTCTGCGACAAGCCGAAAGCCAGGAGACGAGGTAAGCTTTCAGGGATGGTGCGGGGGACATGGCGCCTTCCAGCAGCTGCAGTTCACATGGCAGCGTTTGGAAGCCGCTGTTTCCGGAAAACCTAGCTCGGGGAGCGAGGTTGGGAAACAGCGGCTTCGCGCCACTGGGGGGGAGCGAGGGTGGCGCTGCTGCAATGCAGCAGCACCCCCCATGCGAAAAGCTCCCTAGGGACGGTGTTTTTGCCGTCCCTAGGGTGCTGTTTTTGGCCCGTGCAGAAAGGGCCTAGGATCCTGTACAGAATTTTACATCATTTAATGTGTCATGTTAATATTTACGCTTGCTTCAGGTCTGTTTTTAGACTTCTGATTGGTTCTACAGCCCTAATCCTATTGCATTATTTATTGTCCCATCTTGCTGATTGTATTCTCTCTGGCCTCTTCTGCACATGCAGAATAATGCACTTTCAATCCACTTTTACAATTGTTTGCAAGTGGATTTTGCTATTCCACACAGTAAAATCCAGCTGAAAGTGGATTGAAAGTGCATTATTCTGCATGTGCGGAAGGAGCCTCTGTGTGTAATCTGCTTTGAGTCCAAGTGAGAAAGGCAGACTACAAGTAACATAAATAAATAAATTTTAAAATAATAGTGTTCCTTTCAAGAACACTATACACTGTACAACTGAATATCAAAAAGTCAAGCAGGTTACATGAAGTTAAATATAATTCTGATGGAAATTTTGCAATCAGTAAAGATTGAACCACAGATTGCAATAATAGATTCCAGCCGCAAGAATGAAGTAGGAATGTTCTCTTTGAAACTCCTACTGGGGCCCCTTCCACACACGCAGAATAATGCACTTACAATCTACTTTCACAATTGTTTGCAAGTGGATTTTGCTATTCCACACAGCTGCAAAGTGCATTGAAAATGGATTGAAAGTGCATTATTCTGCATGTGCGGAAGGGGCCTATGTCTACACCATGAACACTGAATTGATTGGCAGAACTTGAAGAGAAGAAAGAAGGATACATTTTATAACTCTGATGTATCTTCAGCATAACTGTGGTATAATTTGTTTCTGAGAAAAAAAATATTAAAGATAATTTTTTCTCAGAAACAAATTATACCACAGTTATGACTAATAAGTTATGACTAATAAGATCAATTATGTGATTAAATCATTCTTCCGCTAGCTAGGTGTACTCATGAAAAACAGAAGTGTTTGACACTTCAGCCAAGAAAGGAATGTCTGAAGTAACTCCAACTCTCCGTAAACTCCATAATGAATATATACTCACAATTTTTTAAAGGAAGGTCTGTGGAAGATGGTTCTGCTTCTTCATTGGAAAACCAACATAGCTATCATTCCAGATACGAATATATATATATATCCCTGTTCACGTGTTACAGTATATCTATATGCTCACTTTATTAGGGACCAGAACTTGGATAAATTTGGGGTCTAAATCACACAGGCCACTGTATATGTGTTGAATGTGACATGAGAATTACTCAGATGTTATAAGGGGGTTATATTATATGCTGCTAAATTTGACATGTAGTCCAATCCAAAATACAAACATTATATGACACAGGACAAGCCATGATGCCAAGCATAGGCAAGCTCAAGTTGAATTCTGCTTTCTTTCTCCCATCCCATGGTTGGCTGTTCCCCTGCATCCGACTTGTCAATAAATTGATATTGCAGGGGAACCTTCACAGTGAATTATTGCTTACGATATTTAATGTTACATCTGGCTTTAGCCTCAAGTTGCAGTTGATGGCATCTAAACCGTTTGCATTTCAAATACCTTGCATTTTCCTCAGCATTACAGTTCAAATGGATCTTCTTAACAGATTAGTTATAGTTAATTTACGGAACGAGAAAAGAATTCCAAATTCCAAAATACCATAAAACACAGTAATTATCCTTATGAAGACTTCATATGGGAAAATAATAACAGATCAACCAATTATTATGACCTTAGGCAACACAATAGACTACACATAATATCCAGAGGCATTTATGTCAGGTCCTATATGCAAGAGAATTTCAGGACAGATATAACTGTAAAAAGATCCAACAGGAAATTTGTAAGATCATTTCTCAGAAATATGATTTCTCTATGATCAGTCTGTACATACTGGAGCTTATTACAGATACCTTTTTGCCACAATTTGGTATTGTTTGCTCAGGTGGCAACTTCTCAAAGGGTTATGGCACACATAAAATATCTTGTGAATACAACAAAAACATAAAATATAGACCACAAAAAGTCAAGCATTACAAACATGTACATCAAATAAACAGATTCCTCAGGGCATCTGTGGTGGGTTTTCCGGGCTGTGTGGCTGTGAACCCAGTTGTCATATCTCTTGTACTGACACAAGTCATAAACATTGTGTTATTGACCGTAACAAATTCAGAACAAAAACAAAATTTGAACTCTATTTTGAACTTGGGTGGAAAAGGTAAAGCTGTTTTAGTAGAAGAGAGAGCCATCCTAAAGGAGGAAAGCTGTAGTTAAAGTGAAAATGTCGCGCAGAATGAAGCACCTTGCCAAAATATGGAAAATAAACTGACATCCAAAATTAGAACAGTAAAATCCCAACATTTCTTGCTGTTTGATATTGCGCTCTAGTACTTTTTAACTATGAGACAATAGGCTAACCTCAAAACAGTTATGTAAAGCTTTTCAGTTGCTGAGGGTAATTAATGTGGTTTCATGAATACAGGAGAATAGCAAACCCACTGTTTAACATGATATGATACGATAATGATATGATATCAATATTTCTAATAGCAAAGTGTGGTCTCCATCTGTGAATATCTAAATCTGCAGATCAGAGCCACAGACACTAAACAGATTTCCTACAAATTTGGAGAAACTCAGGGTTGCAGAAAATCTGAAATCACAAATAGGGTTGTTGTTGTCAAGTCACAGATGACTTAAGGAGACCTGATAGGGTTTGCAAGGCCTGAGACCTTTAAAGACGGTTTGTCATTGCCTGCCTCTGCATCATGACCCAGGTATTTCTTAGGGATTTTCCTCCCAAATAATCAATCAATCTTTATTATGGTCCTAGACCATCATAAGGGAAATAAAATATCATTAAAAGATGAAATGGTTGTGGTGGGTTTTCTGGGCTGTGTGGCCGTGGTCTGGTAGATCTTGTTCCTAATGTTTCGCCTGCATCTGTGGCTGGCATCGTTAGGCGAAACATTAGGAACAAGATCTACCAGACCACGGCCACACAGCCTGGAAAACCCACCACAACCAGTTGAATCCGGCCGTGAAAGCCTTTGACAATACAAAAGATGAAATGTTTTAAAATTGTTAATATAAAATATTAGCCAGGGCCAGGGTTCAGAGTATGAGACTGGCCTCAAACAAAAGCTACCCATACTGGGCTTGACCATGGAGAATGCCTTGAGCAGCACCAGTGGTGGGTCCAGACAATGGTGGAAGAGGATGCTAGGAATTGCTGTGAACCTGGCTACAACGGCAGATGCTGGATGCCATTATGATATAGGAGGATGTTGAGAGCCACTCCAGGTTTGGTTGCCACAACAGAGAACACTAGGAGCTGCTCCAGGACTGACCACAGAGGTGGAGGAAGCTGGGATCCACTCTAGGCCTGGCCATGGCAGCAGAGGAGGCTGCCTGGAGCAGCTCCAGGACCAACTTTGGTGGTGGAAGAGGACATAAGGAGCCACTCCAGACCCAGCTACAGTGGCAAAGCAAACTTGGACCCACTCTGGACTTGGTCACAGAAGATACTGGGAACCACCTGGAGATCAACCAAGTGGCAAAGGACATTAGGAGTCGAGCCAGGCTCAGCCATAGTGGAGAATGCTGGGAGCTGCTGCAGCCTTGGAGTAGCTCCCAGGCACTACTGCCGGTGTGGCTGTGTTTAAAGGTGGAGCCACTCAGGCTCAGAAATAGGAGGGGAATTGGGATTCCCCCCTGTGAATCTTGTGGCCCCTCTTTTAGAGGAAATAAATAAAAAATTGCTGAGATGGGGAGGCATAAAGAGAAAGTGTTGGAGTGGAGACATAAAAAGAGAGATGGGTGGGGAGACAAAAAGTGAGAATGCTGGGGTAGGAAGGCAGAAAGAAAGGATGATGGGTTTTTCAGAGGCAGAAAGAGATAGTGATGGGTTTGGGCAGGCAGAAAAGGAGACTGATGGGGTGGGGGCAGAGGGTTGGTCAGATGGAGAAAGAGTGAGAGGCAGAGAAGTAGGGAGAAAGGGGACAAAACAAAGGTGAGGGGAATGGGATACCCACCCTCACAAGTGCCTTGCGGGTTCCCACTTGTATGGTCTAATAATGAAGTTGGCCAAATCTGAGGATATTAAATCTGGTGATTGGATGGGAAGCCATGATTGGAAAAGACAGATCTTTCTACAAACCTGAAACATGGCCTGAGTTTGCAGAAAAAAAATGAAATCTAATAACATACATTGGTGGGAGGCTTTAAAATTATAAAAGGAGTGTTGATAGCTCTAAGACATGGAAGCCTTCAGTGGCCATTGCAAGGCAACTACCGAACTGTAAATTATTTTATGTCAGTAAAAGGCAGGGAGATAGGACAGAACCCTTCCCAGGGCTGTTTTGACCTTTGAAAGAGAACTCATTTGGCAGCCTGGCAGCAATCACCATGATACCTTCTGCTACCTGATTTGCATCACTCACCTAGGCTTGGCTGCTGCTACGTTTCAACAGTAGCCACCATATGAAAGTCAATAATAAAAATAGCTGAAAATGGGAGGGGGGAAAGGTAGATTGATGAATGGCTGAAAAGGAAAGAATGAGGCAGGGAATGGGGGGAGGAGATAATATGGGGTTTGCAAGGAGGAGGGAAAGAAGAAATAATGTAGGGAGGGGAACACAGAGTAAAATGAGGTCCCCTCACAAGTTCTGGAAGGTTCCTATAAAGCAAGTGGTCCTGGTCCAGAGCTGGCAGTAAACACCTGAACCATAGTTTTCCTAAGTAGAGGCTGCTGGGGTGGAGGGAGAGAGAAAGCTGAAGATAGAGGAGCAGATAAATGTGGACTGGTTGTTGACTGGGAAGGAGAGGAGGAATTGGGAAAAGGGGAGGTTATGGGGTCTTTCAGAGAAAAGAAAGAGGAACTAGTAAGGGAATGAGATGTTTGCCATAAGCCAACCAAACCCTATACCCTGTTCAGGATAAAGATGACAAGAGATTTTTGAATTCATTCACGATTTCCTGGACCATCTTTGTTCTAGGATGCTCCTCCTGGGTCCTAGTGCCTTGGAGCATTAAGCATTAAGACCCAAGCGAGCATTCTAAAACAAAGACAGTCCAGGAAATGGTGGATGAATTCACAATTCTCCTGAACAGGGTATAGGGTTTGTTACTCTCTGTTACTGTTATATAGGGTATAGTTACTCTTCAATGAATCGTCATAAAACTATTTAAAAATCTGCCATTTAATTCTATGGACAATACAGACGTCATAAATTAGGACTGAAAAGAACAGCATAGCTCAGCATGATTGTATTCCCCTGTAGTCCTAAAGGTTACAATATCTGGAATAAGCCTGAACAAGATCTGGCTTTTGAAGCAGTCAAATACAAGTATGACAAAAGTTTTCCCTCTACTATTCTAGTGTTAAGATTCAGATACATCTGCTTCCAATAAGGGCAAAATCTGCTCTTTCCAAGGGTCTGTATATTTGCGTGTCAACTGACAGCTTTGGGAAGCAACAGCAAATCTTGGAGCAGGTGTTTGATCTAGCCTGTGTGAGAAAGCAAAAAACCATTACATACATTGGGGGATAAGGCTGCCAAAAGAGAGTGTAAAGCAAAAAAAAAAAAAGTACAAGAATTACTTACATTTTAGTCATGTTCATGATACTGACAATGATTTATTGAATTCCTTAGCCAATTTGGGTTATAAGAGAGTGATTGCTGTTTGATAACCATCAAACAGCTCCTCAACACGCACGGGACAGCGGCTTGACATTTTTCTGGATCTTCCAACTAGGGTTAGTTGAATAAACACTGTAAGATATTCACCTCGACAACAGCTGAAATTAGTCCAAATAAGGACTACCGTTGCAGGAGATTTTAATGGTTATAGCAAGACTATAATTTGAAGTTACCTGGCATGCATTTATGTAGGTACTTTATCCTTTAGCATTAGATTGTATTTTTTTTTCACCTTATGGCAGAGAAATATTCCTATTTTCACATTCAGGATATCAAAGGAAATGAAATAAATGTATATTTATATTTTAACTTGTTCTCAAAAGTTTTGTAAGATGCCTTGGGACCAAATATTGGCATAAAGTGCTTTCAATAAATCTAATGAAGCTGTTTCATACCACAAGATCATTTAATCCAGTACCATCTACACTAACTGCTAGCAGCTCTCAAAGGCCACAGGTACTAGTCTTGTTACAAACTACTAAAAATACCACAAATTATGCATGAAACCTTCTACATATGAAACATGCACTCTGCAACTCCGAAGTGCCCCTTTGAAAACCTCAAAATTCCAAGTTATAAACCCCAGTTTTACCATAGCCAGTACAAACAGGGATTACCATATATACTCCCACAGGCAAGGACCATGTTAAAATATAGCTGTCACTGGAGAAAAGTATGCTGGAGAAAGCAACACTCTGGCTAATGCAAGGTATCAGACTTTTCGCCATTTGATATTGATGGAACCTATTCACCAGCCTTTTCGACAAGGAATGTGAACTGCTGAACTCTAATGAGCCAGCCCGGTCCTGAAGCAGGACCTTAACGTTGATCTTCAAATGATGAGATGCTTATTCTCTGTCGTATCTTCTGAGGAAAAAGCCACGAAGTCCGGAACAAAAAGCCTACTCTGACAAATCCTAAAATGTCACAGGATTCATGCGTAAGTTTCCATGACTATTTTTTTAAGAGAGTGGTCTGAAGGGAGAGACAGGAATGGGAAGAGAGGGGCCGCCTTAATCCTCCTCAAGACATTTTTGCATTGTCAATCACTCCCACAGAGATTATTTTATTACATAGTAAAAGGCCTTCACTTCTAACAATTTTCCAGTTTGAGGGAGGCAAAAGCATTTTGATGCTGATAATTTTCAGCAAGAAAAGGTCCCAAAAAGAAGCAACAAAGCTGCACTCCACCTGCATCGGTCTCTACCTTCAAATTACAGTCAGAACAGCATCATCTCAAACAATCACAGAACATATTATGCTTCCTTTTAGAGGAGAATGTGGTGACCTTCCACAGACAGAGATTTCTTAAAAGATTCTCCATTCATCCAAAATTTCTACCTTCTGTGAACAAGAAACAAAGGGGGAAATTCAAAATGGCCCCTACTGTATTATACAAACTCTTAGAACAAGATGGTTAAATATCATCATTTAGCAGGTCCTAAATCAAGATAAGCAGCTTGTGGAGAGAGAGTGATGTATTCAGAATTGGACTGCAACACAAATATATTTATTTTATTTTGATTTGATTTAGTATCCTGCCTTTCTCAGCCAGAGGCCTGGCTAAGGGCAGCTAACACACATATTTAAAAACAATAATAACATTACAAGGATAAAGTATGAAGTTAAAATGTTTAAATCCCCAATACATAATAAATATCCAGATGGTGATTTCCCAAAATTACCCACATATATTCCACATTTACCACAATCCTAACTCAGGGGTGAGAGAGGAGGAGGTATAAATTCAGGGGTCGAGATGTTGCCGTTTAGGACTGGCTTAATTGTTGTAAGCCGGAGGAACATTTCGGTCTTACGGGCCCTGAGGAACTGATTTAATACCACCGGGCCCTAATGTCCAGCGGGTGTGAGTTCCACCAGACAGGAGCCAGAGCTTAAAAGGCCTAGCTCTGGTGGAACTCAGCCGAATGTCCCTGGGGCTGGGGAACACCAGTAGCTTGCCATCAGAAGACTGGTATGGGGAGATGCAGTCCCAAAGATGCAATGGTCCCAAACCACTCAAGGCCTCAAAGGTTAATACCAAAGCCTTGAAAATGATACGGAATCCAACTGGCAATAAGTGCAGCCAGTACAGTACAGGTCTAATGTGCTCTTGAACTGGTGTACCAGTGAGTACTCTCAGGGCCACATTCTGGACCAACAGGCATATAGCAATATTTTGCTTTTGATAACTGTTTCCAATTAGTGGATCCTGGGAGCTGGAAATCACTACATAGTCACATTCAAATCTACCTCAGATGCCTGGGGTTAACCTGAACCTATTCAAATGTACACTTTAAGAGCACAGAGTGATAGCAGCTTATGAAGTTACTATTCCAACCATGCCATCCATGCTGTACATGTTTACAGACCAGAACTGTGTAGGGCCAAACCACCCTAATAGCACTCCCAAATCACATGCTTGTGGTGGCTCTTAAGGGTATTAAAACAGAGGAGTGCAGGGCCAAACCACCTCTAACAAATCCTAAATTACAAAGTAAAGTTTGGATCAAGCCCAAGGTGGGCCTTGAGAAAATCCAAACATAAAATGGGAGCTTACATTTTATGGCTGCCATAAAGCACAACCTTAACTCCCTTTAACTGAGCTAGTGAATGATAAATCACATTAATAAGTTTTCCTTGTCACAGATTGCACGGCAAGGAGCATTATATTCAGCCTCATTATTCCAATCAGGGGGAAGAGGTCATTGTTAAGCATATAGGTATTTGTCCACTTAAGGTCCTGCATAGTGAGGAAGCGACAAGAACTCAGAATGCCCCCCACTGTTTAATAATAGTCAGCATTATTAAAAATAATTTAATATTGCAGGCCTATCTCTATTAACCTCTGTGAATCACTTTATATTTAGATAATCATTGCCTCATTTGTACATAAACGTTTTCATGGGAGAGACATCCCTTCCAGACCCCCGAGAACCTCTGGCAAATCTAAAAGCACAATAAAATTACAAAATCAATCAGAGCAGCAGCGGTTCTCCTTCTCTGGCTCCCAAACATCTCTCATATTGATTAGCCAGAAGATCCTATAAAATAACGACTCCCTTTCCACACTACGTTATCCCACAAATAAAAATTCAAGTCTCATCTGTAGCAGCCTCCATTCAAAATCTTGCTTAAGTAAACAGGCTCCTATATGCCCTGGAGGGCAAGAGAAGGAAACAAGTTCCCAACAGGCCATTGCAGGAGGAAAAAGCTGACATATTTTTAATTATTTAGACAATGTGTTGATTTGGCCACAACGCAAAGTTCTTGGATTACTTTACTTGCAGATGTTTTTGAAAGAACACCGCAGAAAAATGAACCAGTAGCATATTTAAAAGACCAAGAATGGGTTTACAACACCCATTTTTATGAGAAGTTCCAACATATATTTGCCTATGCAGAGAAATGTAATTCATAACCTGACAGTATAGCAATAAAGCTGGTGGTAATTCCTGTGATCACAGAAGCTCTTTTCCATCTGCTGTACTGTAAGAATCACTGTGCTCATGCCTACTTCCTATTTATTTAGAGAATTTACATTCTACCTCTCCAGAGACGTGCTTGAAGAATCTCACAAAGTAAAACCAAAACAATACAATCAAAAAAATAATAACATATAACATTAAAACAGGTTACTAAGATAAACTACTACAATTGAGCTACCAGAGATGTGATCACAGCATGGATCACTGCAGCTACATTAAACTTTTCGAGAAATTACCATAGGTGGTCTATCGGCCAAAGTCAAAAGATGTGGTGTGTCACAAACGATACCACAACCTCCTCCACCATAGGTTAGGATCCAGTATCTCCCGAGAGGTGAAGTTGCTTCTTTGGAGAGACCACTTCAGAACATATTGCTACTTAGCCTCCAAGCAGCTCTTGACCAATAGCAGCTCTGTCTTGTCTAGAACAATCAGCACCTTATTAATCTCCCGTCACCTTCTTCAGGCACCTATTCAGGACCTCTGTAGACTCAACTCAGCTCGGGGTGGGGGGTGGGTGGGGGGAATGCTGAGAGATATAGGTGATTCATTCAAAATTCCCAGACAATCTCTTCCAGCAATTTCATGTAAACAGCAAGTGGAACAAGATGGACTCTTGCAGGACCTCAGTGCAAAAATGGGAAAGGTTCATAAGCAGTCCTTTAGCCCTGCCTTCTGGAAGTGCCCAGCCATAGAGTGGAACCACAAAAGCATGGTGACCCCAACTATCAAATCCAGCCAGACTCTCCAGAAAGATATCATTAACAGTATCAAAAGTTGAGGAGAATCCATAAGGATATATTCCCCAACATTAGATCAGCAAAGATCAGTAAGGGAATCCAAGGCTGTTGTTATCCCAAACTCAGACCTAAATTTGAATTGTAATCGGTTTAGATAACTGGCACTGTCTAAGATTACCTAAAGCTGCCTAGCCACTATTTGCTCAACTACCTTGCCCTAGAACAGGGGTCTGCAACCTGCGACTCTCCAGAAGTTCATGGACTACAAATCCCATCAGCCCCTGCCATCATGGCCAATTGGCCATGCTGGCAGGGGCTGATGGGAATTGTAGTCCATGAACATCTGGAGAGCCGCAGGTTGCAGACCCCTGCCCTAGAATGTATCAGTGGCCACCAGGAGGTAGTTGTTTAGGTCATTCAGGTCCAGGGTGGTTCATTGCTACTGTTTTCAAAGCAATTACTCTGATACAAAGAGACATTTATTAACTTTCTAAGCAACGTGCTTGACGCTATCAGCTACAAAGGGCAAGGATCAAGCCAAATTTGATGGGACTACACTTTTAGAAGTTTCTCCACTTCATCAGGCATCAGAAACGGAAATCATCATACATTCCAATAGTGAAGTTAGACAAATCATTAGATACTTAAATCCAGTAACTGGAGCTGTGAACAGGCAAGACAAAAAAACCACATGGGGGGGGGGGGGGTTGTAACTTGTTGCTTAAAGTTACAAACACCTTTTTATCAGGGGGGGTTAACCCCCCCCCATGATTAAAAGGTGTTTGTAACTTTAAGCAACACGTTCCCTCAGTTTCTGCAGCAAAACAACCACACATTCCAGGCTGGTTGTCAGTAAAAAAGGGGCGAGGGGTATTTTGGCCTTTAAAGGAAGATTCATTGGGGCCAGGCCTGGTTAGGACTGCCAGCTCCCAGTTGGAAAATTCCTGAAAATTTTAAGGGTACAGCCTGGGCAAGGTGGGGTTAAAGAGGGGAGGGACCTCAGCAGATTATAACACCATAGACTCCGAAGTAGCCATTTCCTCTGGGGAACTTGCATTGCCAACCTTCAGGAGATGGCTAGATACCAACTGGAATTACAACTGATCTCCAGACGATAGAAATCACTTCCCCTGGAGAAAATGGCTGCTTTGGAGGATAGACTCTTTGGCATTATATACTGCTGAGGTTGCTTCCCTCCCCAAACCTCACTTTGCCAAGAATCCAACCCCAAATATCCAAAAATTTCCCAACCTACAGCTGGCAGCCCTAAGGTTGTAGTTGGAAAATCCATTGTGATTTGAGGAGATCTCCAAGCCACTAGGAGAGGAGAAACGGAAGCAGAAAAGAAGGCAATGGGAGCTTTCAGAAAAAGGAAAGAGGAAATGGGGGGGGGGGGAGAGAAATGATATGTCTCCTGCAAGTCCTTGTGGATTCCCATCTGCAATTAATAACCATGTTTTTATAAAAATAAAACATGCACTCAGCAATCAGTCAGAGATGTTTGTTTATGAGAAAAAAAGGCAATATGGTCCTAACTTTTGGTGTGATCTGACACTAATGAATGAACACGTAGTCTGTCAAGAAAAAAGTTATAACTGTAAAATAACTGATTTCAAATAAGGAACAGCATGTGCATCTCAGCCTTGTGCATTTCACAAGCCCAGCAAAATGAAATCAACAAACACGATACTACACAAAATTTCCTTGGGAGTAAAGAAAGGAAGACTGACACAGAAGGCAAAAGCCAACTGCCACAATGTAAACTCTATGGAAAACTGAGCTCAGCAGCAGCACTTTGAGTTGCAGTTGCTGAATAGGTTTATTGAGAAAGAAATATGCTTCCTGTGTCTCCGTGTTGGCAGAGAATACCTTGAGATAGGTTCTGGGGCTATAAAAATGAATTTGTTCTACAGTAAATCTTGCCTGGATTGGGAATTTTTACCACATATCAATAGCAATACTCTATATTTAGGGGCCTCAGCAGCTATACGCGAGATGTAATAACAGAGAGCTGTTGTTTTGATTTGATTTTTAACCTGGATTCCATGTTGTCTGCAATAAGGGGTTTTACAATCTCAATTCAGTATAGACTAACACCAATCAGAATATGTATGCCAAACAGAGGGGGGGCCACTGGCCCAAAGATACTTGGGCAAGCTAAATAACTTTTAAAACTCCTATAATAATAAAGAGCTAACCATTCACACAAACCTGAGGGCAAGCATCTAAATGCATACTTGAAAGAAAGAAAAAATGAACCCAAACTATTTTTAGCATGGAATTAATCTTAGTTTGCTAATGTTTAATTTTGAAATGACACAGAAAAAGATGTAGATATGCCAAAGAGGGACTTTCAGCCAAATAAGTATAGTTGCCTGTGACACTATAATCCCCCACAAAAGAATGCAAGCAATCATAAGGTTAGGATCAGCAGTTTAGTGCTTTTCTTTGATGAGTGATCAAGAACAAATCTTTGGAACTTTATGCGGACTGCAATGATATGCTGGCGTCTTTTCCATTTGACTTAGGAGAAGAGAATCTGAAACGCCTCATTCCAGAGGCACTGCCTGTCAAATGACCATTTGCACCCTGCTGCACTGTGTATGCGATTAAATTCCTAGTCACTGTTGACACAGTGGCACCTGACCATAGAATCATAGGGCACTTTCACACATGCAGAATAATGTACTTTCAATCCACTTTTAATGCACTTTGCAGTTGAATTTTACTGTGCCAAATAGCAAATTCCACTTGCAAACAATTGTGAAAGTGGGTTGAAAGTGCATTATTCTGCATGTGTTGAAAGTGCCCATAGAGTTGGAAGGGGCCATACAGCCATCTAGTCCAACCTACTGCTCAATGCAGGATCAGCATTCCTGATAAGTATTTGTCCAGTCTCTGCTCAAAGACTGGCAGTGAGGGAGAGCTCACCATCTCTGTAGGCAGCCAATTCCACTATTGAACAACTCTCACTGTAAAAAGTTTTTTCCTAATATCCAGCCAGTACCTTTCCTCCTGTAATTTAAACCCACTATTACTATATATACTTGTGTATAAGTCGACCCGCATATAAGTCGAGGCACCTAATTTTACCACAAAAAACTGGGAAAACTTATTGACTCGCGTATAAGTCAAGGGTGGGAAATGCAGAAGCTACTGGTAAATTTCAAAAATAAAAATAGATACCAATAAAATTACATTAATTGAGGCATCAGTAGGTTAAATGCTTTTGAATATTTATTTCAAAGAAAAATAGTAAACTAGCTCTGTAAGCCCTGATTCTCCCTTTAAATCCACTCAGAAGGGGTGGGGTGGTTTAAAAGGGAGAATCTGGGGAAAAATTGAGGGTGCCTGTAAGGGGAATGTTAATGTTAGCAATACCAACATTTCCGAAGATCTTTAGGAGACCCTCCTGATGATACCACCCAGGTTTGGTGAAGTTTGGTTCAGGGGGTCCAAATTTATGGACCCTCAAAAGGGTAGACCCACCTACTATTAGCTTCCATTGGAAACAATAGGGGATGGGAGCACCCACTTTGGGGGTCCATAACTTTGGACTCCCTGAACCAAACATCACCAAACCTGGCTGATATCAGCAAGAGATTATCCTGATGATACCACCCAGGTTTGGTTCAAGGGGAGGAATGTTAGCAGTACCAACATTTCAGAGTATCTTTAGGAGACCCTCCTGAAAATACCACGCAGGTTTGGTGAAGTTTGGTTCAAGGGGTCCAAAGTTATGGACCCTCAAAATGTAGCCCCATCTACTATTAGCTCCCATTGGAAACAATGGGGGATGGGCCCCTTGGGGGTCCATAACTTTGGATTCCCTGAACCAAACTTCACCAAACCTGGCTGGTATTATCAGGAGTGTCACCTGATGATACCCTGAAATTTTGGTGCCGCTAGCCTAAAAATTGCGCTCCCTGGCGGCCAACAAAGTAAAACCCCTAAACTATTTTTTTTAAATACACCTGACTCACGTATAAGTCGAGGAGGACTTTTTCAGCACAAAAATGTGCTGAAAAGTTCGACTTATATGCGAGTATACACGGTATGCATCCTATCCTCTGCAGCCAACAGGAACAGCTCCCTACCCTTCTCTAAGTGACAGCCCCTTAAATACAAGAGAGAAATTATGTCACCCCTCAACCTCCTCTTCTCCAGACTAAACATTCCCAAGTACCTCAGACTTTCCTCATAAGACTTGGTCTCCAGGCCCCTGATTATCCTTACCACTCTCCTCTGCACCTGCTCCATTCTGTTCACATCCTTTTTGAAGTGAGGCCTCCAAACCTGCACATGATACTCCAGGCGTGGCTTGATCAACACAGTGTACAGTGAGACTATGACACACTACAATTTGGATGTTATGCCTCCGTTGATATCCCCGCTGTTGATCATCGGCTGCTTGTGTGACCTTGGATACACCCATTTTACAGTCAAAATGCAAAAAAGTCACCTGTTTTGATTAATCTGTTCGAAATGTTCTGATTTCCTCAAGCAAAAAGTATACTTCAGCAAGGATATACATTCAACCTGCTGTGAACTATAGTTTGGACTAGTTGGTAAACTAGGAACAAGAGTTCCTAGGAACTAAAGAAGAATCAACAATGTTAAAGCTTCTTAGAGTCCTCCTTCTAGCCTTAGGAAAAGAAATGGTTCACAAATGAACGAAAAAAATACAGCCTCTGCTTCAACAGGATTTCAGTTAGCATTCCTCTTTTCTCTTCAACCTATTGGAACTGATGTAAAGAAATCCATGAGTCTGAACAGGTCATTTGCCTAAAATGAACCCAGTTACTAAACACAGTGAAACATCTGTGCCAAGTGCATCCAACTGGATAGTTACTTCTCTGGTATGTGGAATGACATAGGACGTGACGAGTGGCCACATATCATAAACTTCCTAACAGTTGCAGAATACACCTGTTCTTCACATCTCATTAAATAGCTAAGTTATCCAAAGCTAACATGGAAAATAACCTTGGAGGAAAATTATGTCACTTAAATTCCACAGTTAAGCAGTCAAACATCTGTATTAAATGCATTAAACTGAGGCTGTCATACTTTGGCCATATTAAGAGAAAACAAGAGTCACTGGAAAAGACAATAATGCTAAGAAAAAATGAAGGCAGCAGAAAAAGAGGAACTCCATAATGGAAGTCACGGCCCTCAATTTGCATGACCTGAGCAAGTATGTTAATGATAGGACATTTGGGAGGACATTGATTCACAGGGTTATCGTGAGTCGGAAGTAACTTGATGGCACTTAACACACACAATGGACACAGGTTTCCAAGATACCCTGGACTGAATCAAAGAGTTGCAACAGGAATGACTGTATCAGTATATACACTGGGGTAATGCCACTGGACAGTTAATGTATGCAATAACCAGTGATTTTGCCTACACATCATGGCTCATGGAAAATGTGTGCATCGCTTTATAAAACAGGTACACATTGCTTGTTCAATATACATGCTCTTCAACAGGCCTTGGAGAATGTGCCTCTCTTAACTGCTGATTTCCAGCACACTCAGATCAAGTATTCTTGAGTTGCTGTTATTTACTATTCCAGTATTTGTCTTGTTAATTATGTTAGCTGAACTTCTGAAGCAAGGATTTTTTGAGGAGGTAAATCCTTATCTTAGGGCTAGTATACTTGGCAAAAGTTGGTATCATCACAGGCTGAGCTAAAGTTGCAGGTGCTACAGAGAAAATAATGCTTTCGTACAAGAAGGAAAGCTGAACTGAAGTACTTCAACATTCTACCGTTGACAGAATATTCTGGAAGTTCCTGTCATTGCAAGAACACTCCCAACAAACACACTGAATGAAGTCTCAGAAGAACTGGAAACTGCTCAGAGTTTCGACGAAGCTCAATGCTAGACAACAAAATTAACTTGACAAAGATGTTTTAAAACATCATTAAAAAGGCTAATTATGCAATGTCTACTGCCTTCCCTTTGTCTGGTGCAAAAGGGAACGTTCTTCCTTTACCAGGGTGAGTATAATCGTCTATGAATTATAAAGATCAAAGAGGCAAACTGTATGTTTTCTAAAATAAGAATTCCTTCACCAAGTTTTACACTTACCACAGCTAAAAGAGCTGTGTGAAGGGATCAGCACTAAACCCAAAGGACAGGCTGTGCACGGCAAGAAAGAGAGCAACTCCCTCGTGCTTTTTGCAGGTCACTATGAAGGACCATGTTAGCAGATCCACTCCAGACCCTTAACAGGCAGCTCTGCTGCTACCAGTAATTAGCTTGGACAGCTCTGGCTCCAAGAGTAGCAGCAAGGCTACACCATAATGAGCTCAGCTGGGATTAGCAGGACAGGGCAGGGAACCAAGAGAGCGGAGGCATTCTGCATTGCGTATGTATCAAGGAGATCAAACAACGATGGCTGGCTAGGTTATCCCCTCACCACCTCATTCCAAAAATGAAGCACGGCAGTGTGTAAAATACAGGCTAATGAAGAGTGACACCTCCAACAGATGAGAGCCACATTAATTAACACAATCCCTAGATCATGTAATACAGTTTCAGTTAGTGCTAGCAAACTTGTCACTGATTTCAGGGGCGGGGGAAGGAGGAGGACTGATGTTTTTCCTCTTTGTTTTTCGCAGAAGAAGATGTTTTAATTTTGGTATTTGAAAGGAATTCCTCGGAGTGGCCTTCAAGCCCCAACAAGAGAAAGACTTGGAGAACCAATACCACATTTCTCAGTGTGCACGTATTCAAAGACAAACAAACCAGAAACTCACTTTTCACTCAATAGTTTTTTGTGTTCCTTTTTGAAATAAGCCAGCTCATTCCACACAGCATCAGAATCTTCTTGGCATAGCTGCCGGGGATCCGCACGTTTCTTTCCACTGTTCCTACTTCCAGTTCTGTTGGTTTTTTTAAAAAATAAAAATAAAATAATAATAGATTTTTAAAGTGCAGGAAAAAATGAACATTCTTTTTACCCAACAATTGATGATCACCATGAGTACAAATATTGCTGAAATAAATTTTTGGATAAAGAAAACAGAACTCCTGTTCACTAGTTTTAGAAAGATAAACTGGAAACAGAACCCTCACAATTCAAAATGGAGGTGCGTTCGCATATAGTTATCTCATCCATACAATCAGCAGAGAGAAAATTAAAGCTGGAAATCTCAAGCACAGCCTCTGAGCAATAGTCTCAATAGTGCTCTAACTGACAAGTCCTTCCAAAGCAACTGAACAACAGCCAGGACAACCCACTTGCAACTTTCAGTTGCAAGAGCATCAGCCTGACTTCCCTTGAGAAAGGATGAGTCTGTCTCGGCATTACCAATCCGAGTCAGAACGCAACCAAGGTGGTTTCAAAGGATATGGGTCTGCAGAAATAAATCCTGAGGAAAGAAGTAACCCACAAACCCTCTAGTGGGGCAGGGCTGATCTCTGAAGTAAGAGGCAGCCCTGTGGGCAGGTACTGGGAAAAGGCATCTGCCATAATGCCAGTTGCATGGAAACAGGAGGAACCTGCTGTTATGGTCAGATGCTCCTCAGAAACTTCCACAACCCCAATAAATCATCATTTTATAATTTTATCCAAATTAGATGAAGCATTGTGTTACTTGTTAATTATATTACTTGTTAATTATATTACTTATTCTCTTCCCAATAAACCACAGTTTAATCCTGGTTTGAGGAAAAAGAACAAACCCTAATTTGTCATTTTGCCCAATTTGTGAAATTTGTGAAAACAATAAATTGTAGTTTATTGCTAACATGGATGTTTTTATTTCCCAAACTGTGCTTACAAGCAGAAAGAAGGCATAAAGGGAAGAAGGAGTGTGAAAGTCCAAGGACTTTGGTTTTTTTCCCATAATCCCATACTGCCTTGAGTCCCATTGAGAAAGGTGGACTATAACTAACATAAATAAATAAATAAAAAACCTCAGAATACAGAGAAAGGTGGACTATAACTAACATAAATAAATAAATAAAAACCTCAGAATAAATAAAAACCTCAGAATACAGTAGGCTACCATGAATGTATTAAGAGAAGTATTCATTTATTTAAAACACGTTAATCCTGCCTTCATACCACCTGTATGTTTCTTGCCTTGAAAACCATATGGAGTTACCACAAATTGGCTGTGACTTGACAGCACCTTACACACAAACACACACCCTGCCTTATTTCTTTGGATTCAAGGATGGGTGGGTTTTTTAAAAAAAACCTAATTCCTCAATCGCATTTGGGCACTGATATTTATAGACTTTGTGCACAAATGGCAGCTTTATAATAGCTTATAAAGTTTCCTCTAGTGAATTTAATCACAACTTCCATTTGAGGAGCTCGGTTGTTTTTCCAGTAGAAAATTCATATTCATCAACGTAACTTATCACCAGACGTTGAAGAATTTGGTTTTTTTCTGTGAAAAGGTAACATCCAGCTTCCACCCTCACTAATTTTATATCTTTGCTGAGCTGGTACTCTGTGACAGCAATTCTAGCATAAATTACTGAAAGACAATTGCTTTTATTTAATTCATAAAATGTAGACTTATCAAAGTAACTGAGAGTACTAAAGACAGAAAATGGAACAGGTATGACATCTTACCAGCCCAACACACCTATAATTCCACAGAGCCATCATCAAGAGGTTCCCATTTGGTTGAAAAAAAGGAAATTGTGGAAGCAGAAAGACAGTCATTTCATCTCTTTTAATAAGCCTAGGCACACAGCTACCATCTATGGGGAATAAAGAGACAGCAAAGGCCCCTACAGAAATCAATACAAGGCCTTAATTCAGAGTTATTCCTAAAAACCAGGTCAAAGAAGTAGCAGAATCTCAATTAGTTTTGCTGTTTTATCCCCACTGTTTCTAAAGCCAAACCCAGAAGAATTGTTAAGTGGTCATCTTTATCCCCTACATAAATGCAACTATTATAACCTTCATATTTAATAAAGGTAAAGCACTGGGTTATTAATGACCAGTGGGTCCTTAAAGCCATTGACCATGACACCACAGACTTCACAGGGTGGTTTGCCATTGCTTTCCTCAGTCACCTACACTTTACCCCCAGAATACTCAGTACAGTCAGTGGTGGGATGCAAAAATTTTAGTAACAGGTTCCCATGGTGGTGGGATTCAAACTGTGGCATAGTGCCAATGGGGCTGGGCGGGGCACAATGGGGGCGTGGCCGGGCATTCCAGGGGTGGGGCATTCCTGGGCGGGGTTGTGGCAAGGACGCAGCCGCTGCGCCGGTCCTTGGATGGGAAACGAATGCACGCAGGCACAGGCTGCCACGCACGCCGGTGCACCTCCTGCTAGACTGCTTCAAGTTCTCCACGCTACTGCTGAGAGGAGGGGCGTAACTAAGGCGAAAATCACGTGGCAAAATCACCAATTAGTAACCCCCTCTCGGCACACACAAATAATTAGCAACCTACTCTCGGGAACCTGTGAGAACCTGCTGGATCCCACCTCTGTGGGTACTCATTTTACCGACCTTGGAAAGATGGAAGGCTGAGTCAACCTTGAGTTGGCTATTCAAAACTGACTTCTGCCAGGATTAGCTAGGAGAGCTAGGACTGCAGTAATGCAGTTTACCACTCTGCATCACAGGGTTCTTAATAATATTTAATAAGGCTTGTAATCTACGAAAATGAATTGGTATGCCCAAACTAATTTAAATAGAAATGACAAATCTGCTTGGTCCAAATGCATATTGCAACCTTTTTTCTTTATTGAGACTCTCAGTAAGATGTAGGACTTTGATTGATACATGATAATTACAGTTAGCATAGATTTTTCATGAGAGACTGTGTTATGCAGGTTTTGGATGCCACTAACTTGGACATTTAATAATACTCCCTGCCTCATATCAGCAATCAATATATCTGTTTCTTCTGGGCATCTAGTTATCCAAAAGTAATCTGCTCTTTCAACATTTCTAGTCAGCAAAATCTCTAGGTTGTATTTAACAAGAGAGATCAGGGAAGGTTCTCAGTATACTGATGCAGATCCATTTGGGATCAGGTCTTGACACCAGGTGGACATGCAAACCAAAACGGTTCAGACAGAGCACGTCCCAAAAATGCAGTGTCTAACACTAACAATGTCCCATTTTAAGCGTTTGTCCCATGACTAGTTAAAACAATTACTTAAGGTTAAATTCTACTGGTTATAACATAAGTAATTAAGTGGCAGAAAAGGGTGCAAACAGAAACTATTTTAGCTTAATGACACATGGCTTTAAGGAGCTAACTTGTTTTCATTTGGACCACTGGTTGATCTAGCCCAGGATTATCTATTTTGAATGGCAGCAGTTTTCAATATAGCTTAATTACATTTTTAAAAATTATTTATGCTATTTATAGTCTGGCTTTCTCACTACGACTCAAGGTGGATTATGGAGAGAGTCAATACAGTACAATCAACAAGATGGGATAGTCAATAAACAATGTAATAGGATTAGGGTTGTAGAACTAACCAGAAATCTAAAAAACAGAACTGAAACAAAACTGAACTATTAATATGACACAATAAGCAGTGTAAACATGATATAAAAGGATCCTACTTACAGCATGCTATACAAAGCAGTACAGCATGTTATACAAAGCAGTACAGTCCTTAATACAGTCCTCAATATAGTCCTTCATAATTTATCCATGTATTTTTGTGACTCATTTTGTACAGCGCAACCCTATTATCTTTGTAGAAAAGCTTTTTTGAACCATTCAGTTTCACATAATTTGCGGAAAGCCAGAAGACAGTAAGCCTTCCTGAACTCATCAGACAAGCCATTCTACAAGGTAGCAGCCCCAATGGAGAAGGTGTGTGCACAAGCAGTTGTTGATTTTGCCCTTTTGCAAGCTGGCATGTACAGAAGTCCCTGCCCAGATGAGCAAAGCTAAGGAGAGAGATGGTCTCACAGATATGAAGATCCAAGGTCATGGTGGGCTTTATATATGATAGCTAATACCTTAAACTGATCCCAGGAATTGATGGGCCACCAGTGGAGTGACTACAGTCATATAAATGTTTTGCCTAGCTCCTGATAACAGCCGAGCTGCAGCATTCTACACTAACTGGAGTTTCTGAATTGATGTTGAGGGGAGAGAAATGTACCCCCAAACTATGATTTGTCATAAGAGCTTTACATAGAGACTGAATAGCAGGGAGGGGCAGAATTGCATCATGTGAAACTCCACAGTATGGGTCCCACACTAATGATAACTGATCTCCAACATAGTAGCAGAGTAGTAACATTTTTTGCCACCATCATTTCATAGTTCTTCCAGCGGGCTCTACAGTGTAATCTATCAAAGTCAGTAGGAACAACATTCACAGTTACCAACTAAAAGAATCACATGGCTATTGTATATGCAAACCCCAAGCAAACATATACAATAAAATAAGATGTAACTATTTTACACTGCATTTGCAGCAGTTGCCACCACAGCAAAAGATTCTACACTGTGCTACTGAAGTTAAGCTGTGGAAGATATTTTGTTGTTACACCCACAATGCTGTGTTAGAATTCCAAATGTGATCACGAGCTCAAAAAGGTGGGGGACCCCTGGAATAGACAATACTGACCTTGAAAGAGCAATGATCTCACTCAGAACTTTTCCCTATACATCAGAATACCATTATCACCAGCAGTGTTGGCTGGCAACAGGGGCCATATAGGGCAACACAGATATTATGTGACTCGGCCCTCCCCCAAGGGCATGGAGTAAAATAGAAAGTGTTGTGTTGATGAGACAATGGAAGCAAGGATCAGAGATAATTTATATGTGGTTTAATACCATCCCCCTTTGGATTCCCAAATTAATTTGTATGAGCCCAAAATTAGTAATGGATATTTAAAGGATTTAAGTAGTCTGGAAATTAAATCACCAAGTGTTCTTGTCTATCATAGCCAAATGACAAACCCGTAGGAAAAGTGAGACACATTAACTAATACAATATTTTATGTATTATTTACAAAGATTATATAGCATAGTATGCATGGCTGTTTGGAGGCAACTGCAACAGATAAGGAAAGCTGTAGAGACAAATGGAGACGATTCATTAAAAGGGAGATAAAGCAGGCAAAACAATTTAATCGTTTTTGATCTCTGTCCATTTGTGAAACTGGAAATGGCATCTAAACTAAAATGGAATGATCAGCTCAAGCAACTTTTGATTTTACTATTATATATTATCATGTGAATTTGTCTCGTGTACTCTCCTATAAAAATTACAGCAGGAAACTGTTTTTTGCACTTTAACCAACTTCTTTGCTAGGACACGTAAGCCAGGAAAGTTGCATTTGGATTTAATAGGTATAATGGTTTTAATGAGATGTGTAACTTACTTGCTATTGCCCTCCTCCCATTGCTTTAATTGCTTTTTTACTGCTCTGTAGTTGGTCTGAAACATCTGCAGCCTTTTTTTGCGCTTTTCATGGGCTTGTCTTAGCTCATCATTTTCCTGGGTCTGCAAAACATCAAGATGAGAAGACACTGGTAAGATATTGAACAAACGATAAGCGAAAGAACGGCACAGTTAAATTTCTCATTTACAAATCAACTGTCAACCACCTGTTTATTAAATTGCAATTTGAAAAGACTTCACAGTCATGGCTGATTAAAGCCTAAATAACCAGTTTGGCTATCCCTTGTCAAACATGAGAAACAACACATTCTGAAGAATTACACAACTAGTTTCTTAATGCCTAGAACTTTGAACGTAACATGTTTTAAAACGGAATCCACAGGAGCCCCCCCCCCCCCCCCACTATACTGTATATATTAGTATAGTGTAGGGATTCCTTGCTCAGTTGGTATGGAGTTTTGGGCTGATTTGCCATCAGTATGCTGATGACACGCAGCTCATTCTGTTGATGGAGGGGGGAGCAACCGCCGCCCCTGCGGCTCTACAGCACTCTTTGGAGGCGGTCGCTGGTTGGTTGTGACAGAGTAGGTTAAAACTGAATCCATCGAAGACGGAGATCCTTTGGCTCGGCCGCGAGGGGGGGCGGGACTTTCCAGCTGCCGGTGTGGGAGGGGGTCACATTGGCGCCGACCCCCTCCGTCTGCAGCCTGGGGGGGGTCCACTTGGATTTGTCTCTTTCAATGGAGACCCAGGTGGCCCATACAACCCGGGCTGCCTTTTTCCATCTTCATCAGGCCCGGCGGCTGGCCCCCTTCTTCTCCCGAGCGGATTTAGCCACTGTGATCCATGCAACGGTCATCTCCAGATTAGACTATTGTAACTCGCTCTACGCGGGCCTTCCCTTGCATTTGATCTGGAGATTAAAACTGGTTCAGCATGCAGCGGCGGGCTTGCTAACAGGCAGCGCCACCTGGGAACACATCCAGCCTGTACTGCGTCAGCTGCACTGGCTTCCAGTAGAGTTCCAGATCATCTTCAAGGTGTTGGTGTTGACCTTTAAGGCCTTACGCGGCCTGGGACCATCGTATCTTCGAGACCGCATCACCCCATATGTCCCCGTACGGCCTCTCCGATTGGTGGAGGCCAATCTACTGGTGGTCTCTGGCCCTTCGGTGATGCAGCTGGCCTTTACGGCTCTGGCCCCGGCCTGGGGGAACGCTCTTCCTCCAGCTGTCCGGGCCTGCGGGACCTTGGGGAGTTCCGCAGGGCCTGTAAGACGGAGTTGTTCCGCAGGGGCCTTTGGAGGAACCGGCTGCTAATGGTGCCCCCTTTCTGTGGCCCCTGACATCTGGGCCACCTGTCACCTAACGAGACTCGCCATGCCTCCCTTTTTGGGGGGAGGGACTTTTATTATTGGAATGCTGGACGCCACTCTATTTTGTTGAGATTTTTATATAATTCTTGGAACAAATATTTGTAATTTTTTATCGCTGCTTTTAAATGTTTACTTTTATATTGTATCTCTATATGCTGTACATCGCCCAGAGCCCTCTGGGGATGGGGTGGTATAAAAGCCTAATAATAATAAAAAATAAAATAAATTCCCAAAGTGGGTGCTACTTCCCCCCTGGTAGAAACATCAAAGGGGTGATAAGGAATTTTGGGGCAGTAGGGGAGCAGTACAGGGATTCCTGAGCCAGCTGGTGGGGGAAAAGTCTTGTCCTTCCATCCTTGCCGTGTAGTGACTGTTAAGTTTTAAAGGAAAAGCAGCAGCACTCTCCTTACTGTATAACTGGGATGGGGGGGGACACAAGGCAAAGAGCCCCATCGCCCCTGGTTTGCAAGGCACAATATTTTTTAAAAGGAAAAGCAACACTCTCCTCACTGTTGTTTTAAAGTTGCAATAGACCTAATACCAAGGAAAAGGAGAGGAGCATATTCGGGGCGGGGGGGGGGGGCGCACTAGAACATGGCCTGGCTGGTAGCCAAGGGGGCAGCAGCCCAAAAAAGTTTGGGAACCACCGGTACAATATTTGTCTTTCTGTGGTTTGTATTTTTTTCCACTATACCTCCGTTGCTGTTTGTTAATACAAATCCAATCATGTCCTTCTCCTGGAGGGAGTAGGAAAACTCTACTGTTCGGATAAAAAATAAATACCCACTGGATGTTCCTGAAATAGCCTTATGGATCCCAGGTTTTGCTGTTAAACATCTTTAAAGAATTCACCATCAAAACTGCACCATATTTCTTCTAACATCATGCGCTTACCACTACTTATTACAATGTACAGTAGAGATTAATATTTCATAATACACTGAATGTATTTTTCTTAATGAACTTATGTGAAAGCCTATGAAGCATTAGAGGGAGGAGAGCTACGACATGGCCAGGGACAGCACAGCAACAGCACAGCTGAGCCACCTCCCAAGTCGTTAGCTATGCGGCTAGTCCCAGAAAAACAGAAAATTAGGAAACATCAGGGAAAATATACCGTGATGCAGGAATCCCAGCCCCGGGGGGGGGGGTGAGGCATGGGACAGAGGCTGTGACTGATGGTTCAGCTGACAGCCAGCAAAGAGGCAGTGGATCGGAGGAGGAGTTAGGTGGTGAAGCCAGATTAGGGCAAGGAAGAGGTTGGATCAGGCAAAGGAGGGGCAAGGGAGGCCACCAGAGGGCAGGCCCCAGTGAAATGCCAGGGCCAGCAGAGGCCTGAGGGGAGCAAAGGGGGAGGCCAACAGTGAACACAACACCACAAAGAATGTTCACACTGGTGAAGGCAACCCCTTTGGAGAGATCTAGGGGTCACCAGTGATGGGGAGAAAGGGACAGGTGCTGCAGGAATCTACAGAGAGCAAGACTAAGTTCCAAGACCCCCTTCATCCTGTGCCTCTTGAACAGCCCCTACCTGGACTGATTCTGGATGGACAGGGTCACCATACAGGGGATTTGCAAGGAGATCAGTCAGATGCTGGTCTCCTGCACCCACATCGCTCCGACAACCCCTCACGAGAAGCAAAAGGCATATCATAACTGACGTCACTTCTACAGGATCAACATCTAGGCACCTTGCAACCCCACTGTGGCATTTTCATGGACCTCATAGCCAAATTCCCCAGCAGCAGCCACGATACCCAGGTCTTCCCTGCCTCTGGCCTCCAATGCCTCATGCAGCAGTAACCAGATGGCAAGAGCTGACTGCTGGGTGAGTTTGGGAAGGTCAGGGCCCCTGCCAAGAACTGCTTCCTCATTAACCCCACCACTTTCCACAAGTGATCGTGGTTATGTGTTGCTGCCATGCTTTCTCACCTCCTAGAGTTGTAATGAACCCAATGACAGGGAATATTATAAATCTGCCCCTGGCTTCAGTTATCTTCCCTGAAGGTTTGAAAGAGGCTGGGGTAAGGCCGTTCTTGAAGAAGAAACCTTTGAATCCTACAGATCCCTCCAATTACAGCCCAGTTTCCTATCTTTCATTCCTAGGTAAGGTAGTTGAGAGAGCAGCTGCAGAGTAACTCCAGGCCTTCTTGGAGTATGCATCAATACTGGATACATTTCAGTCCAGCTTCCACACTGGCCGTGGGATGGAGATTGATCTGGTCAGCCTCCCAGAAGAGCTCCAGAGACAACTGGACCGAAGCACATCAGCACTGCTGTTGTTACTTGACCTGTCCTGATATTAGTCTGTACCCAAAATCTGTACCTAGAGGCTTAACAGCCTGAATGGCAACCTGTATTTCACAAATTCTTTCAATAAAGCTCAGTAAACTCAATATAACAATATTTGACTAAATAAGACTCCAATTAGAAAATGGTCACACAAAACTCAAACAATCATGTATTCCACAATAAGATACCTGGCTCGTCAACTCCCCTGGTTGGATTTGACCTTGAGCTTCACACTTCAGCTTGGCCAAAGTACCCGTGTACCTGGGGGATGACTTATTTAGAGGTTGAATTTAAACATATGAGTTGGAAACAAGAAAATATAGCCATCAGTTCATGTTCTATTGAGTTTATTGACCTTTATTGAAAGAATTTGTGAAGTTAAACCCATCAAAAACAGAGGTCCTGTAGCTAGGCCAGGTGGGCACGCATGGAAGGTACCAGTTGCTAAGTCTTGGCACCATGCAGTTAACACCTACACTGACCATCAAGAGTCGTGGTGTGATTCTTGATGCCTCCTTAACTGTGGAGGCACAAGTCACACATGTTGCTTGCCTGGCCTTTCACCATCTTTGCCAGGCAAGACTATTGGCACCCACCTATCACAAACTGACCTACAGTGATCCATACAATGATCATCTCCAGATTAGACTGTTGCAACTCAGTTTATGCATGGCTACCCTTGAGCCTACTCCGTAAACTCCAGCTGGTGCAAACTGCAGAAGCACAGGTACTTATTAGGATCCCATGGTGGATGCACCAGTGTTCCGCCAGCTGCACTTGCTCCGGGTGGAGTACTGATTATGTGAAGGTTTTGGTGCTTACCTTTAAAGCCATAAATGGTCAGGAGTCTTCATACCTGTGGGACTACCTCTTCTAGTACATTCCCTGTAGAGCACTGTGATCAGTAAACAACAATCTACTATGATCCCTGGCCCAAAAGACATCTGGATGGCCTCAACCAGGGTTAGGGTGTTTTTGGTCCTGGCCCCTGCCTGGTGGAACACTCTGTTTAATGAGAACTGGGCCTGCATATCTAATGCAATTCTGCAGGGCCTATAAGACGGAGCTGTTCAACCAGGCCTATAATTGAGGCAGAAATGCTTTTACCATCAAATGGCCTCCCTCTCTTCCTCCTTCAGTCCCCTCCTATTACTTTCTTTCATGGATGATAAGAACTTTTCATACTTAAATTGAGATCTTTTAGCCACTATCTGGTTTTAGAGTTAGGTAGATTGCTTAAATTTAATGTATTAATGATACTTCGGAAGCTGCCCTGAGAAGGGTGTCATACAAAATAGATACCGGTAGGTAGGTAGGTAGGTAGGTAGGTAGGTAGGTAGGTAGGTAGGTAGGTAGGTAGGTAGGTAGGTAGGTAGGTAGGTAGGTAGATAGGTAGATAGGTAGGTAGATAGATAGATAGATAGATAGATAGATAGATAGATAGATAGATAGATAGATAGATAGATAGATAGATAGATAGATAGATAGATAGATAGATAGATAGATAGATAGATAGATAGATAGATAGATAGATAGATAGATGATCACTTGCCATTTAACAAACCTGATTTGTGTAGCTGAGTCAAAGATACCATGCTTTGGGAAAGCAGAGAGTTATGGTAGGGACAACATAAAACATTTTCAGAACTGTAATACATATAACCGTCTACAATCATAAATTAAAGATCAATGTATTTATGCAGCACCACCAACATTTTACTGCACATTTTATTGCATGCGAATCTTAGCATCGTAATTGCAAAGGTAATGCCTTTCTAGTAACTCAATTGTAGACAACACTATATATATCTGATTTTCTCAAATACATATATAATCGTTATCTTTCCCTATGCCAACTGAAGACTTAGAAGTTCTTTAAAAATTTTCACCTTTAACTGTAGTGACTTCTCCAGGTTTTCAATCTTTTTTTCAGCTATTTGAAGCTTTCTTAGTTCTTCTGACTCTTTCAAAAAGCTCTTTGGGGACAGAGACCTTGAACGTTTCACAGGTGGCTCCTGGAGAATAAAACAAGGACATGGTTGAACTGGTTGGAACACTGGTTTATGAAAGACATGCAAAATTAAAGAACAAGTAATTTTGAATACTAATAATGAATTATAAAAAAATCCTGCATGGAATACCAGAGAAATAACAAGCAGAATTACCACAGCGCTACCACTAAAGGTTTCTCTGTGACTCGTTAATGAGAATATTCATTTACATTTACATTGTTTCTTTCAGAATAATGATGTCCCATTAGGGAAGACTAAAGGGTTATAGACTCAGAAATGCAAGAAACCTCATTACAAAGGAGGGGATAGAGGCTGATCTAATTGCTCTATAAGGGTCCAAGGTTACACTTGATAGGACAACCAGAAACAAGAGGGAAAGGCTTTTTTCCCCTCTGAAATAGTTTAACACACTGTGAAGTTGAAGGAACAATATGCTTGAGGAATATAAATACAACAGACAGTAGATCTTATACCATAATGACCATATGGTCATTAACTATAATATGCCTAACTAGAGACAAGAATGTGTGTTTATATTATGCACAGCTTCATATAGCAATCTGGAGAAAGGATGTGCGAAAGTAGCACTTCTTGCTCTGACTGTGTCATATGTTCTAATATAAAATAAACGGAGTTGTCTAGATTAGTTTTACTGAATTCCTGAATCATTCTGGATAGAACACAGCCACATTTTAACCCCACTGTTCTGTGAATAATATTTTAACCCCTAAGATACACATTCAGCTTTTTCTCTCTCTAGATGCTCCATTTGTTTTATTTTCTCAAATAATGCACATTTGTAATTCTGCAAAAATGTATCACAATTGATTTTTTAAAGGAAGAAAAAAATAAGATGGCAAGTTTTTTTCCTGAATATTACGAACAACAGGGAAAACACACAGATTGCAACAGAATCTCACTTGAAAAAAAATCCATTGGAAAATGTATGTAAGAACTATTTGGGAAAGAAATTATTTATTACATTTAATCCATCAAAATGAAACAAAGTACCAATATCTAAAACTTGTAAGAGGAAAAAACCCCAGAATAATATAGCAATATATGGAAACAGAATAATATAGCAAAACAGTTTAAAAGGTATAGGCTAATTCATGGTGGGGTGTGCGCATGTGTGTGGAGTTGGCCTAGTAAAAGAACTCAGATTGAAGTCATGGGAACCAAAGAAGTCTGTTCACTGGAATAGAAGATGTTTATCCATCCACACACATTATACTGCATACATAATATACAGACGCACACAGAAATCTTTCTTTAATTGTGAAATGCAGTTTCCATAATGTATTATACAGATTCTATTTTAGAATTCTTAAATTTGCATAATCCAGTTTTATTACACAATTCATGGTATGCACTGTACTGTTTTTACTGTATTGGCTTTTATAACTCTAATCTGCCATGAGTCTCTACAAGAAAGGCTGACAACAAAGTGAAGTAAATAATTATACATGTTATAAAAAGGCTCTGTTATATAAATCTTTAAGAACATTTTAATATGTACAGCATTACAATGACTTACAGTAATATTGTAAAGTAACATCTATGTTGATCGACTTGTACAGATATTATTTTGCTAAAGATCAGCTGTAAGTAATGCTGGTCCCTCACCAAAGTGCATGGGAGTGGGAACTGAGATCTTTAAAAAGTACATTTATGAGGTTCAATAATAACAAAACGAGGTTCATATATTTTATATTTTATTTTAGCTATCAAAAGCAACTGTGGCTTGAATTTAGTATTTCAGCTTCAAGCAATAATGATTAATTACTAATTTTATGATTTATTACAGTAAAAGCAATCGAAGCCAACTGTGGTAAAGCTGTATCACACAAGGTGCAGGCAGGATTATACTGGGAGAGAAAATCATATATAGTTGTTTGTATTCTTATACACATGGACTATTGGAATGTCCCTGCCTTCCTAAGTATCGTGATGCTAAGTGAACTCTCTGGTATCACAAGTTTAGGGCCTCTTCAGGCCAGTGGCGGAGCTACAAGGAGGGGTGCACCATGTACTAGGCGCATGCCTGGGGAGCGGCAAATCGCCCCCAGGCCCATCTCCCTCCCCTCCGCCCCCCCTCCGCGGCACCCCCTTGCAGCGCCCCACCCCACCCCCCCTTCCCACACATACCTTAGTTCCTTTCCTTTTCCTAGAACTTTTTCAGGCTGAAAAAAAGGCCTGTTCACAGTACAGGCTAAAAACAGCCTGAGGAACTACAGTTCCCAGGAGACCCAGGCTCACAAGGTCTCCTGGGAAGTATAGTTCCCATCAGGCCGTTTTTAAGCCTGAATTGTGAATAGGTCTTTTTTTTAAGCCTGAAAAAGTTCTAGAAAAAGGAAAGGAACTAAGGTAAGTGTGGGAAGGGGGACACCGTGGGGGGGACACCGCGGGGAGGGGGCACCGCAGGGGGGCCATGGGGGGCGGAAATATAGACTGCGCACCAGGCACAGTTTGGCTTCAGGCGTTACCAGTTTGGTATAGGATCCACTTTTTCTGTTCCATTTTGTCCTCACAACTGTCAGGTAGGTTAGACTGAAAAAGAGTAATTGGTCCAAGGTCACACTCTTGGCTGTGTTGATATTTGAATCCAAGTTTCTCTGATGCTAGTCTGACATTCTAACTACACAACCCTGGCTCACTCTAACTCATCATCTTTCTTATTGCCCACCTAACAGTTGGGTGGGAAGGAGACACACATGTGGTTCCAGACATCCAAATGTTCCCACAGTACCACAGGAAGAAATCATGGGAACGCAGCTCCTAGATCACTGTAGTAGTATATAAACTAGACCACTTATTTGGATATACTTGGTTGATTCCAAAAAGTCTCCTTTTAAAAGGAAGTAAAGTTGAGATTTCAGATTTACAGATGCTAAAGGGGCCAACTTACTGGTGGTCCCAGGCCCTTTTACAATCCGTCTCTCCTCCACCCAGGCCAGGGCCTTTAGTGCACTGGCCCCCGTCTGGTGGAATTCTTTGCCTTCATCCGTCCAGGCCCTTGAGCAGTTCCACAGGGCCTGTAAGATGGTCTTGTTTCGCCGGGCCTTTGGTGGAGGGGGATACCTGCGGAAAGATGCCATCCACTATGCTTCTATTGACGACCATCTTGACCACTCTTGTGATGCATAATGAAATACCCTCTTTGCCATCTGATTTCTTACATTATATTTATGTGTTATTCTATAATACTGGGTTTTAAACTGTAAATGGTATCTTGCAAATTGTTTTAGTTATACATTTTTAACATGTTCTATACACCACCCAGAGCCCTTCAGGTGTGGGCAGGTTATCAAGTCTAAATAATAAATAAATATAAATAAATAAATTACTTAAAATTACCCAATTATTATGATCCCTGGTATGTATTACCACCTTCTCTGTGATCAATTCCAAAAAGGAATTGGAATTTATTGCAGAATGTCCAATTGGAGAATATATTTTGTGTTCTGTTTTATGAAAAACTCCCATATGACCTAATTCTTAAAAATTAACATAGTTGACCTTTTGTATGCTAGACGTGGTTGATGCCTCTCAATTGATGCATACTCAATAAATTTTCAAACAACAAAATTCCAAATGTTTCAGTTCAATTCAAGATTTTATCTAATTGAAATATTTATACTGTGCCTGCTTGCCATTTCTGACACCAAGGGTGGATTACAAAGCGATATAACAGGTTAAAAGAACAGAATTACATTTTTTTAAAAAATAAATCAAAGCTGCTCTTAATCTTTACCAAACTACTGAAGGACCATGAGGGACAATGAGACCAGTGTATACAGGCTCATCCTCAGAAGTAGTTGCCAACTATCCTCAGGAAATATCTACAGTCATTGGAGAGGAAAGAGGGGTCTCTTCTTCTGGGCCACAGAGCAATGAGAAGCAGTTGGAGTGCTTTCAAGATCTCCAGCATCATTGGAGGACTGGAGATAACAAAGCTGGTAAAAGTTCCCTGCACGGTTCTCTGATGGCTCTGCTACTGTAGATGGCTATTCACCACCATCTCTCACAAAACACCTCCAGTGGAATCCACCCCCAAACAGCATCACTTTCAATGTTTAAACTGGGGACCTCACATTCTCCCTTTAAGTCCATGCCAAAGAGGGTGGATTTAAAAGGAGAATCTGGGGGAAATTGGAGGGTGCCTGCTGTCAGGGGTGCAATTGTTAAGCTAACAGCACCAAAATTTCAGGGTATCTTTAAGAAACTCTCCTGATGGTACCACCCAGGTTTGGAAGTTTGGTTCAGGGGGTCCAATGTTATGGACCCTCAAAGGTGTAGCCCCCATCTCCTATTAGCTCCCATTGGAATCAATGGGGGATGGGGGAAAACCTTTTGGGAGTCCATAATGTTGGACCCCCTGAACCAAAAATCACCTAACTTTGTTGGTATCACCAGGAGGGTCTCCTGAAAAATCCCTGAAATTTTGGTGCTGCTATACTGAAAACTGTGCCCCCTGCAGGCCTGAAAACTGAAAACTGCAGGCCTGAAAAACTGAAAAAACACTAAAAAATACAAAAAACACACAAATGAACCTGAAATTTTTACGCCCCAACTAGGGGGCACTCAGGGACATAGGGTACCCCATCTCCCTTAGGTAAATACGCCACTGAATCTCAGCAATAGCTGTTAACGCAATAGCTGTTAAAAGTCCCTAGGGTTCTGACCTAAAACTTTAAAAGGCTTGAAAACATCATAATTTACAGATCTTCTCCTTCCTTATGAATACTGTTATTTAAATATGTAACAAAACACTTTGACAATACTGTCCATCTACCAACTGTGCAGAACAAGATACAATATAGATTTATCTTCTCTATATTATTGCCATAGCTATTAATCTTCCTTTCCTTGGATATCTGACATATCATTTGCATCTTCTGGAACCACTCCAAGACTGGACTTCAAAAAACAGAATTATGAAAAAAGACGGGGTTGTATTATTTTGTTTTGTGACTCAACTGCATCTCTGCATCCCTGAATCTCATAGCAGGGTGAAATACAATTCAAACAGGTAAAATACATAGATGTAGATTTAATAATCAATTTTGAGGAGAAAATATCACCAGTTGAAAAACTTCTAAATCAGCATTTAATTACAAACTTTTAATCTCAAACTCAGCTTCCTAAATTCATCTGTTTAGAAAGAATGGCATCTTCACAAGCAGGATCAAGTAATAAATATTCATCTTAAGAATCCTACAAAGAATTGAACCTTTAAATAATTTCATTAAATTAACAATCCTGTAGTCAGTGTTTAATAAGGTAAAACTTCTTACTCCCAACAGTTATTTTAACAAGTATTTGGCAGATAATAAAAACACTCTTCTATCAAGCTTCCAGAATTATAAGTAGCATCGACATTTATTAAAATTGTTGTTATCCAAGTCCCAGAGCAAAATGTCAAGCTTTGCCAAGCTCATTTTGACACAAATACACAAGGTAATAAAGCTTTCCTACCTTGTATTTCTTCCCAGTTCTAACACTGATGCAATCCAGGAAATCTCTGCTGCACAGGGTACGATCTGCTAGTTTACAATTTGCTCTTTTCAATTTTTCTTGCAAAAGCTTTATTTCAGATTTTTGCGTTGCTATGAGATATTCTAATTCCCTTGAAGAATACTGGTGGAATCCCTGGAAAAAAGTAATATAGATAGGTTGGGACAGAGGAAAGAAACAAAAAAGGCAAAACTGGTGGAATACAACAATTCTGTACATTTTAGTAGCATAAGTTTGGAGATAAGAAACATGCTGAAAGTACAAAAATATGTTTTATCATATGAATAGAGACATATTGTGTGTATGTGCGTGAGACTAAATTTACAAATTTACAATTTATGTATTCATCTTTATGCCCAATCTGACACTGAGATATACATTAACTTATTTACTTGCGTAATTTGGATGGTGCAGTCCTAAAAAGGACTGTTTTGAATTCAAAGATGAGGACTTCAATGAACTTAGAAGGGAATCATCTATTAGTTTAGCACCTAGGATCATCTATTAGTTTCCTAGTAGCACAGAATATCGAACAACATGATAATCACACAGTCCCAAATATAATGGTTAAACTTACCCTATTCTACCTCTTGGCTAAAAAAAAAGCCAATTTGAATTTTAAAATACTCAAACAGCCTCTGGAACAAAACAATACTTTGGTGAATTATTAGGAAAAGGAATCATGGAATCTGAGGATTATTCACTATGAGAATTCCCAAATATCCTTTTTCTCGTGACTTAGCACAAAGATAGTAAAATAAAGAGGGCATTCCTGAGTGGTATTAAAGGTTTTAATGGATCATAGACATTACGGTCTTCTTAGGCCATCACCAGTACTCTCAAATGAGCTTGGAAAGAAAGAGGGAACTAGTACAGACACTGGGATACTGGTACTGTGTCTTCACACAGTCCATCCTTCTCCCATCAGAACATAGTTTGTTCCAGCTGAGGCTTCTGAACAATCACCAAGGACACCAAGGTCTACTGTTATTTTCTGCAAACCAAAAATCAATATTTGCAAAACTGCTTTTCATTTAAAAAAAAAATTAATAATCCTTTTGGATTAACAGTGCAGCTATTATTAAATATTTTCCAATATCCAGATTAAGAGATGTTCATGCACGGATTCCATCACCAACAACCAATACTTATCAATAGGATAGGAAAGAGGGGAAGAAACTTTGTGGTGGCGTCCAATCTTTATTGCGCCTGAAGATTCCAGTTCAAGACACCCAGAAAATCTGCAAATGGGAAAGGTAATTTCCTGGTATATCAATGGTATACCATTTTAACTCTTAGGATCAAAACAAACAAATCCTTGGGTGATCTGTGATCAGATCTTCCCAGTGCCTTTATAAACTCAGGAACAGCTATGTTTAGATTTGTTCAGCCCTATCATCTTGCACTGTTTTGAAAATGGGCACCAAAGCACACAGTTACAAACTTTTAAAGCAAAGGGGGGGGGACATGAGGGGGAGGACATAGCCCCAAACAAATATGAGAATTATCATTCATTTTTACCCACTGCCTTTGTTAAAACCACTATTTTGTGCATTATTGAAGATGGTACTTTGATACAAGAGAATGATTGCTCAAAAAAAATTAATTTTCAAACGGATGGGAAATGGGGGGTGGAGCAGGGCTAGGTAGGCACTGGGACCCAGGTGGAGCATTGTACAACAAAGAAGATCTGGCATGCTGAGTTCTGCGGCAGAGGAATATACAACCCTACCAACATGGAATATACAACCCTACCAACATCTTCTTCGCTTTTACACATGAAGCTTGCTGGGAGACCTTGGACTACTCATAGTTCTTCAGAACTCTCATCCCCCTATATCACAAGGTGTCTGCTGTGGGGAGTTGTGCTGTGTTACAGAAATTATAAACCTTTCTTAGTGTTTCCTGGAAATTTCTCTCACCAAGAAACCATGAAACTTCTCCCACCAAGAAACAATGCCTTTCTGTTCCAATATGTGCTATCAATTAGGAACCTACTCAACCAAATAAAATATAAATATTTTGTGCACATTTGTATTGTAAATGCTTTTTTCATTTTTGAAATATTTTAATGCTTGACAAAAAAATCTATCTCCCTAACTTAATTTCCCAAAGTTTAAGATTTCTATTATAAATTTCACCCTCTATCCCTTATCCCACTTCTTTTAACTTTGTATCAAACTTTCCCATTCCCACTTTAACTATCAGTAGTCTCTCATACAACAGTTAAGTAAAAACCCTTAATTAAGCTGACTGCCAAATTCTAAGTAAACCCTTTCTTCATCTTCTTAAAGGTTTCTTTGGCACTTGCTTTAGAAGTAATTATTTGCTGCTGTCCCTTGTAAACAAAAAAAGGCCTTCCCACATTTAAGTCAGGAGAATTTTATCTGATTTTTCTTTAAATGCATATTCTTTCCTTTTCTGTAGAACTCAAAGGAATCTCTTTCATCCCAATGATGTCCATGTCTTTTATCTTGCTTGTTGACTTCCTGTGTATTTTCAGGATCTGTCCTGTCATTTATTTGGAGCAAAAATAGATGACAATGGATCTACATCTTTTGTTTTGGGGTTTTTTGAAGAGACTCCATAGATTTTTTTCACTCCTTGATGCCAATTCTTCTTTCTTGATCTTTAGACAGTTGTCTAAAGCTCAGGAGATCTTCTTCAAATCTTCCTTTATTGGTTCCTCAAGGCTTTCTGTCTTATCTGGTACTCAAGATGAAGAATAGCTAGATCATGTATTTTGACTTCAATTTGAACAGAATCAACAGGTTTTTTTTAAAAAAAAGTTTTAATTTCTTCCTTGGTTTTCTCCATATTTTCTTCCAGTTGTACAATTTTTCTAAAATCATGTTTCATCTCTTTAATGCCCTTTATACGTTCAGACATCATTCTGGGAATATTCTTGTTGACATTATTTTTCATAGAGTACATTTCTGACATAAGAGTCTGGAGCTTGATTATGATTATGACTAGAAGAGCCTCTGAGAAGGGTTGCATGGCGTGTTCTATAGGTATTCTCTCCTGACGCTGGCCAGCATCAGTGGTTGGCATCTTCCAGAGGATCCTCTTGAAGATGCCAGGCTACAGATGCAGGCATGTAAAACGCTGTGGAGAGAAATGCTGCCAGAATTCATCACGGCCATACAGCCCGGAAACCACACAGCACCCAAGTGATTCCGGCCGTGAAAGCCTTCGACAATACGATTAGCACTTCGTTGATGATTTCAGTGACTTCCCCTATCAACGATCCATTACTTCTAGTTGCCATTTTTGCCCACTACTTTTCCCCCCACTACATTTTTGTCAGTACTTTCACAGTTACCCAGGTTTTACAAGGTTTTAACATAGCAACCAGTCTTTCCCCTCTCTCTAGTTCAGTGGTTCTCAACCTGTGGGTTGGGACCCCTTTGGGGGTCGAACGACCCTTTCGCAGGGGTCGCCTAAGACTCTCTGAATCACTGTTCTCCATCTGTAAAATGGATAAATGTTAGAGTTGGGGTCACCACAACATGAGGAACTGTATCGAAGGGTTGCTGAATTAGGAAGGTTGAGAACCACTGTCCTAAAATGTCATTTCTTTTCCAGTTTTTGTTTTGGCAGCTCACCATCTGAAAGAGGGATAGGCTTAGGAAACTTTTTGATTTTAAAAGCACTCTAGCACCTTTTTCTCTGGGAGTTCCTTTTAGTTTAATTCTTTTTTAATTCTTTACTATACTCTTTATTTTTCATCACTGCACACTTTTTAGGAAGATCTGCTTTTTGCACGTTTTATTGGCAGCACAGATCAGACTTCTCTCATTGATCTCATTATATCATCATTCCATTCCTCAGAGATACACAGCTTGGATGTTTCCTCCCAAGGTTGGTTGGCTCAAACTGGAAAAGATGCTGCTAAGCTATGGCTTTTCAACTCTAGACAATCACTACGGTGACTGTTTTCAGCATTATCTCACCAGAGGAGCTCACCTCAGGAGCACATGCAACTTCTCTTGCTCTTCCTTATCCAGAGAGGCTTATGTACCCCTTAGGACTGCTCACTTGAGCTTTGTTGTCTGCAGCAAGTCAAGACCAGACTACCCAGAGCCATTTCTATACTAGAAGTACTGTTTTGACAATCACAGATCATACCTACGTTCCATTCTCTACAGCAGTTCTTCTCAAATTTTGTGAAGTTTATTCCTGGGGTACAAGTTGTGTAGACTATTAGTCCATGAAGGTCTTGCAAAACCAAGAATAAATTATGTTGAAATGACTGCTAGAGAATGGAGGAAAGATCTGCAATTCTTGTATCCTTGTGACATAATGGTGGGTTGCCTGGTTCCATCTGAGCCTCATACAAGATAGTGGGGTGAAGGACTCTCAAATGGAAATGGATTCAGGCATGATGAAAAAACATCTGGCTGTTTCTTATTTTAATGGCTACACTGATTGTATCAAGGATGTGGGGTTCTCAACTACAACTGAGGCATTATGTAAAAGTACCTGCCTCTCCTTTCTCTAGCCTTATGAATGGCAGTTGATAGTAGGGAAGATGGATCTAGGCACAAAGTAAAGGTGTCCAGCTATCTACTACCCTTGGCCAGTTGCACAATTTACTTGTATAATCAGAAGAATGCCATCTTTTAGAGAAGGTGCAGCTGCTGTTGTACCTGTTTGCTAAGCTGCCAAAAGAACTTGGTTGCTTCATCAATACTTTAAGAACAGTTGTACATATGTCACAAATCTAAATCAAATATTCAAAGTCTGGTTTAAAATTTAATTGTAAATATACCAAGACATTTTTAAAGAGAGAGCTGAAAGTGACACAAATTACTGTGGATCTTGATATGTGGACTAATTCTTTTTCTGTTCAACAACAATGTCTGGTCAAACACATTTTGCCAGGTTTTGTAGTGTTTTAAAATGTATTTGATCAAAGTCAATAGCTGAGCACAGATAAAAATAACTTCAAGCATTTCAAAAATGGCATATTCAAAATAAGTAAATAAATAGTTCCCACAGCAGTGAAAACCAGTATGAAAATGTACAGCAACTCACACAAACCAAAATGAGTTTCCATTACCATTGAGGCCCTATATCCTACATAGTGTCATGCCACCTCCTGACCTGCAGAATTCTATCAAATAAACAGTTACGGGAATTTGTGTGTGTCTCAGCCTTCTGAATAATGAAAATAATAGGTAAACATTAGTTAGGAAGTATCTAATTATATGCTATAAAGAGTTTAGACTCTGCCAAGAGGCTACAGTTCTAGCAGAGTTACTCAAGACAACTGACTAACGATCAATGGCAACATCAGCACAAGAGAATAGACGAGGTGATGGGGTGGAGTAGAGTGGAGTGGAGAACAGACGTGGTGATGGGGTGGAGGAATCCTTGAAGGAAACATACTGGGCAACAGCAGTAGTGGAAAGTGACTCTGGCAGTGAATCTTTCATAGACAACAGTAGTTCCACTTCAGCTAAACCTGGTTAGTATTGTGTAGGAGAAGGCAATGGTAAACTCTCCCAAGCCACTAAAAATGGAGTCCATCAAAATCTTAACAAGAATGTGCTAATAAATACAGAAAACAAAACAATGGCCAAGGGAATGGAAACACTCTACTTACATCCTAACTCCAAAAAAGGAAATGTCAAAGACTACAGCAGCTATTAAATAATGTAAAAGACTGCAGCAACTATTAATTTCTCACATGAGTAAAATAATACTCAAAAACCTGCAATAAAGGCTGATACCATACATAGAACAAGAAATGCTAGATGTTCAAGTTGTATTCAGAAAAGGATGACGCAGCACTAGAGATCATAATGCAAACTTACCGGCAAATACAAAAGAATTTCAGAAGAAAATCAGTTTGTATTTCATAGATTACAACAATGGTTTTGACTGATAGGATGATGAAAAGCTATGGCTGGTTTTAAAAGAAATGGGTGTGCCACAACATCTGGTTGTTTTGAGGTGCATACCTGTACTCCAGGCAACAGGCTACTGCTAGGTCAGAATGTGGAGAAACAGAATGGTTTCCAATTGGCAACGGTGTCAGAGGAGGATGGATTTTATCTCCCTATCTTTTCAATCTATATACAGAACATATCATAGGGAAAGCTGGATTACACTTAGATGATAGTGGAGTGTAAATTGGTGGAAGGAACATTAACAATTTAAGATATGCAGATAACACCACATGACTGTTAGAAAATAATGAAGACTTGAAATGTCTACTGATGAAGGTTAAAGCAGAAAGTTCTAACACAGGATTACAGCTAAACATCAAGAAGACAAAAGTAATGACTACTGGGGAATAACAGAATGTTAAGATTGACATTGAAGAAATTTAAATATTCTATTCTTTGGCTCCATCATCAGCCAAAAGGAAGACTATAACCAAGAAACCTGAAGGAGATTGAGACTGGGAAGGGCAGCCATGAAAGAGCTAGAAAAGATTCCTAAGTGTAAGGATGCGTTGTTGATGACCAAGGTCATGGTAAATGATACTACAGCATTTCCCATTACATTGTATAGGTGTGAAAGTTGGACAGTGAAGAAAGCTGACCGGAAGGAAGTTTACTCATTTGAAATGTGGTGTTGGAGGAGAGTTTTATGGATACTTGGCCCAACAAAAACAAAAGAGTGCGTTCTACACCATATCAACCCTGAACCCTCCCTACCGTGTTTCCCGAAAATAAGACAGGGTCTTATATTAATTTTTGCTTCAAAAGATGCATTAGGGCTTATTTTCAGGGAATGTCTTATTTTTTTTGCCCCCCCCCCCCCCAATGTGACCAGATCAGCTGCATTTGGGAATCTGTAACTAGGGCTTATGTTTGGAGTAGGGTTTATATTTCAAGCATCCTCCAAAAATCCCAAAAAATCGTGCTAGGGCTTATTTTCGAGGTAGGTCTTATTTTCAGGGAAACAGGGTAGAAGCTAAAATGACTAAAATTAGGCTATTATACTTTGGTTACATTAAAGACAAGACAAAAGTCACTGGAACAGACAATAATGACAGGAAAAGTTGAAGCCAGCAGGAAAAGGGAAGATTCAACATTAGATGGATTAACTCAGTCAAGGAAACTACGGCTCTCAGTTTGCAAGAGTAAGGCTGTTAATGATAGGTCATTTTGGAGATCATTAATTCACATAGTTGCCGTAAGTCAGAACTTGTTAGCACTTAACATGCAGTAATTTTAGAATCAGAACAGACTTTTTCATGGTTCATGAGATTGCATGTATAGGATAAGGGATAAGGATGTTGGTGGGGGGGAAGTTTACATATGTGTTACAAGTTTGTACTGGGCCAAGAAAAATGCTGCTTGGGTCCTGAATATGCTTAACACATTGCAGAATTCTGCTTCTGTTAGTAAAATATTTTGCTTTGCTCTTGTTTATTTAGCACACACTAAATATTTCCTGGCTTTTCAAAATGTTGCAAAATTCCATTTTTAAAATATGTTATATTCAGTATCAGAACTGATCATACAACTATTCCAGTACTCTTTAAACAGTAAAGAATATTCAACAGACATCAGAATTTAGGAAAGATGTTGGACTTTTGAGCCCAGTTAATTTATGCACTGAAAAACTGAATCTTTCAGGTGCAATTGCTGTACCAACAAGTAGAAATGTTGAGGAAGGATTGTACTAATTGTTATATAAGTGCAATATCAGAAACATGATATCTGTCAAGGCACAGTGGTGGATAGAGATATACATTCATTTTTTAAAAGGATGTGATTTCAATGCCTTCCAGTGGCAATACACATACATCTACTTACAGAGTATGTCGATTAACTCATTGGGTAGCAATAGTAAGGCAAATTTTTGTGCAGAAGGCAAATATTTGCTAGAACTTCTGGTTCAAAATACAAAACTAACAGTTACCTTTTTGTTTGCCTGTATTGTTAAATGCCTGCCTCTAATAGAAAAGTCTTAATATGCTTTTTACTACTCCCAGCTGACTTTTAAGAGAAGTATCCAAAAATCTACTGGTAGTCCCTCTTTTTACATTTGACTTTTAGAGTTTGGGTCTGCACGGTATTGCTTGGGAGATTGCTGTCACCATTTGAGGTATCACAAATTAAAGTATGCAAGAAACCTCTCCATCAGCGTAAATCATATTATATCCACAACACCGAAGAGCCGACAATGAATTTTCTTAACAAGCTTAAGAAGAATGTTTAGACTTTGGTCATATGGGAAAGAGTCAGATATTTGTTTACTTACAGTTCTTACAATTATTTTGTTTATTGTCTGGGCATGGAAATATACTGCTTGAAAATCCATGTGACTGTTTTCCATTGTACATTCTTCTGATTAAGATATATTTCAAAACAGGATGATACATTGAATGCCTGCTAATGATGGCCTTTTTTGTGATGGACTCTTTTTGAATATGTATTTAGCACTTGAGAATGTATTTTTGTTCTAATAATCACTTCCATTATTATCACTGTCTCAAAATTTTTCTTTGATGGCTAATATCTCCTGTCCAGTATGATTACACAGCAAGGTGCTTCTTGATACTTTTTTCAAAATGTATGCATAGCCCTGGGAAGTTCACATATTTATTTTCCACAAGCTCCTTAGCAAGCCACCGTGTATTTATGGCAAGAGCCATTTTCTGGTAAATTGTTTTAAAAAGGGAAGTCAGAAGGGAAATTGGTTTTTATCATTTATCATATCACACATTACAACAATGAGTAGATTTTTATGGGGCTTCATCATATGCATATATTTTAATGCACACAAGGATTAACCAAATCTCATGCAGGTCATGAAGTGCTCTAAATTGACAATGAAGAATCTCTATTTCACACACAAAATATGCCCCAATACCTTAAGAGCAGAACTGTTTCTGCTTACATCGTTTACATGGGCACACAATATGTCCCAGTCAGTTCAATGAATTGGGGTGAGTGGGGGTGTCTCCCGTTGTATCTGGAGCACCACTGTCAGTTTATTGCTTATTTATTACAATTGTATCTTCCATTTTTTGAGGGGGCTGCAGAAGTGTAGGTGGCTTCAAAGAAGAAGAGATCTTCAAAGAAGAACTCCATTCAAGCACCAACAAAATCCAGACCAGCTTTGCTTTGTTGTACTGTGTAACTTTCAACACATTGTCTGGGACCTCATTTTCATCTATAGGGATGCCTTGTTGGCCTTTTGCTTATGGCATCGTTTTAATTATCCATTCCACAGCCAAACTGAAATCAAAACTACATTCCATATCTCACACTAAAGGAAGTGGATGTATTGATGACAGTTGCATGGGCTAATGGTCAGAAGACTTTCCTGGTTGGTTGGTATAAATAACATATTTCAGAAAAGTCCAATCGAACAACTTTCTGTTTTAAGCCCATGTTTCTTATTTCTGCTCTTTATAGGATCAAATCTGTATTCTGTTAACTAATCCAATTGAGAAATGTTTGTGTAAGGGGCATTCTGTCCCTTTTAGATAGATGGATTTCACGTTTTCTCTGGTGATGCCAAATCATGTCAAACTGTAAACTTATCAACTTGAAAATAGCTGGTTTAGCTAGGAAGAAAAATGTACAAAGTCTTTCCACTTTATGTTTCCTAACAAGCATGGCACTCTTTGACAGATAGACTGATGTTCGTAGAACAGTTACACTTCTGTCACCAGCAGAAATCAAACCTTGCACAATAACAGGGTAAATCAGGAGCGATGCTTGTTATGAATTATCATCTCTATACATTAGAATCTCAATCATACTCAAACAAATTCACCAAAGTGTGGTTTTCAATCTGCTAACTATGCATTCCATAATAGCCTGTAATTATTAAAAACTGACAAGAAAGCTACGCCACCTGTGTTTATGTGAAGCCAGGTAATGAAAAAAACAACAATGCTGTCATCACCTCTCAATTCCTGATTGCATTATCAAAACTGTAGCCGAGTTTGGCATCTGGGTGTGACCTTGTTAACTGCTAGGGTAATTAAATTTATTCTATTGGGAAAAGGGATGATAAATTATTAGCAAGAAGATTTTGTTCACATTTTATTAAATTGGCCTGTCAAAGGGTCGGCCAAATTATCAAGGGCCTCATTTATTGGAGGCCAGCCATATTGCCACATCTGTTACAATTATTTATAATTTCAGCAGTTGAAAACCAACTGAGTTAGGCATCCGCCATGTAAAGTAATTTACAAATTATCTGATGAGGGAGTGTTTTAGCTTCTCCCTCATTTCTAGCCAGCAGAAAGCCGCACTGTAATTACAGAACACGATTAGGTTCTTTGGGGAACTTATCTTGCACTCATAGCCATAGTAAGATGCCGCAAGAACATATGGAGGAGCTTGTGCTTCTACTCCCTGAAGCTCGTGACCCGCCTGCCGCTGAGCCCTTGAGTTGAATTTGAATGAGAGTGCCATGGCTAATGTTCTACACATGCACCATTTATGCCACAAAACAAATCGGATCACTGTTAATTATGAAGCAGCTATAATCAGGCCTTCACATCTGTGTAATGTGAAGCGCAGTAGGCTGTATTCCAATAATGTATGACTACCTTTGGGTTGCAAATTGTGAGCCATATTGGCTGAGTAGTAGTTACTGAATTCAAAGCAACTCCTTTGATAAAAGCCCATCACAGAGATATTTTTATCCAGATTTTTTTTAAAAAAAAACAACCTTCTCTTTATCAGCTATTGACCATAACAGTTAAAGCATATGGCACAAGTTCATTAATGAACAGTAGCATACAGTACTCTAATTTAATGAAACCACTTGAGCCATAAAAATCAGATTTACTTAATTCCCTCTCTTCCTTTTTTTTTTTGTTCCTCTTCGGCATCTAGCCTAAGCCCTGGACCTTTACCTGTTGTAAAAATGTGATTATATTTCTTTATATTGGTGAAATAAGTTTTTATAAAATATTACAGGACCTCATCAAAGCAACGTGTGAAGAAAAAAAATCAAGGTGACCAAAAAGTTAATTTTGATAACTCTTTTTAAAATTGGTAAATCGTTAGGGTATATATTACTTGCATCACTTTCTAGCAGTTGCATTCTAAGAAAAACAGAAATGCTCTTTATTCCGTGAAAAATCTTTCTGCAAAAAGCAACTAAACAAGCTGTACCCAGATGGCAAACCAGCTACAGTTTAATTAATCCACTAAAAGCCATTCCGTTTTCAGTACGGGTAATGTAATTTTGAATAATTGTGGGGGAAAAAATTACTAAACGTTCTTAAGTTTTATTATAGCAGCATGAATATGGCCACTATAGAGTAGTTAAAGTTGAGTTGCTGTTTCCATAATAAAGCCCTGCACTTTTCAGAGTCTTCCTGCTTTCCTTTGCTTTGATTGGGAAATGGGATATTCGCATTTACTAATCTACTTGTTATATGAATAGATAGAAACTTTAGATACTGCACTCCACAACTGGTTTAGGACATGATTGGATTAATATTAGTCTAAAAAAGGGGTACTATTTTTATGGTGAATCTCCCTACATTATGCAGGATTGACTTCTGCTTTCACTCCCCTAACTCACTAACCATGCATAGAAAGTAATCAAAGTATCAGGGCATCCCACCTGACATCTGCTTGACCCTAACAGGCATCTGTACCACACATCAGGGAGATCCTACATTCAATTAAAGCAGTGCTAAGGCTAACATGATGATACCAACATTGAAATTCCTCTAAGAGAGGCCATCAGTGTTTGAAATGGTCACGTTATTACACCAACACATCACAGAATGCTATTTCTTTTCATAACCAATTGCCATTTATTTCTGACATGATCTTTCATACATGCTGAAAATAAACCATCATTGCCATCAGAGTACTGCTATCTAAAAATATGGTCCAAATCAATTTGAAAAGAATGACTCAACCTATTTGATCAAAAGCTTCTCCAAGGCAAGTAGCTTCCAAGGCCCAGCCTGTCCAGCTACTTTTGACATACTTAAAGGTAGTTAAGTTTCCTTAAGGGAGGGCAATGAGTTCCACCAATCCCCTTTCCCACTGTGCCATTCCTAAAGGTCTGCTGACCTTCACAGGCACTTAAAGTTTTGTTGGTTGATGATTGGATCAGGCCAATGTTCAGATTGTCCTGTCACAGAAGATACATGCTGTTGAATGTGCAGGCTAGACCATTTGTTTACATTTTCCTATAAAGTTTAATAAAGGCCTAATACAATTTTAAATTGTTTCTTTATTTTTATGTAATGTGCATAGCATTCAAAAGCAGTGAGCAACTGTAAAAACGAAAACACAGGGAGAAGGGGTTGTGGTTCATTTGCTTGGTAGAGCAACTGCTTGACATGCAGAAGGCCCCAGGTTCAATCCCTGGCAGCTCCAACTTAAAAAAAAAAAGGACCAGAGTAAAAAGTATGGTAACTGATGGACCATCAGTGGTCTGATTCAATATAAGGCAGTTTCAGGTCTTTAGTGGCTACACTACATGTGTTCAATAGCTGTACTAAAATTAGCAGATAATTTCTCTAGCTTTTTGAAAGACAGCATTCTAATGGACTTGATCCACATTCTCAAGGTGAAAGAAAAAAATCCAAGTCAAACTGACTTTGGCAGCAACTTCCATATCTGGAGTACCACCACAAGGAGTAACTTGAATTTTACAGTATCCGGGTGTACCACATGAATGTTAATTAAACCTAACATGGTATTCAAGGATGACAAAGGGAAACTAAGACATGTTTACTACATATAACTTCACCATGAGACATCTGTGAGCCTGGACTACTACATAAAATGTGAAGTAGTTCTTAAGGCAACCCACAATACATGAAAATATATTAATGCAGCCTGCTGCTTTTATTTTGTGGCTTGCAAAGCAACTTGGAGAGGAAAGAAGGGGGTGCTTAATCTTCTCTCTACCTCTCCTGTAGTCCTGATCTTCTGAAACAGCACAGGATCTGCCAGAATTAGGGGAGGGGATATTTAAAAGGTCTTATCTTGATAACTTTCAGACTCTTCAGTGCGTCATGGTAAAATTGTAAAACGCATGTCTAAAAATCATAAGCTTGTACTGTGCACACATCCATAACTTTTGCCCAAGTGGCAAAAAGTAGTCAAAGATTTTGCCTGATAGGTAACCCCACCTAGTTATCCTTTATTAGCTTACAGAGATTTTATTTAGGCTTAAGATAATATGAATGTGTGAGGCAAGTATTCAGTTTGATTAAACCTGCATTTACTCCTTAAACTTCTCTTTTTGAGAGCATCTTCTACACTTTCCTATTCTGTCTTTGGACTCTTTCTGACTGCTCATAGAGTCCATACATATCTTTTCTTCGTAACAGTTCTGTAATAAGCACACTGCATTTTCCTCAGTTTGACATTGCCTTGAATGCCTGAAGTAGGTGTGTGTGTGTGTATACATATATATTCTAGTGTAGATTTTCATGCAGTAATGTATTTAGAGAAACATTTATTACATTTCATCATGCTCCCAGTTATTTAAGCGAATGCACATGTTGCTTATTGCTTATATTCACATTCTGTTTTCCACCAGAGAAATTAGTGGAGATGAGGTGTTCACTAATATCTCAGTCCCATATCTCTTCCCCCCCTTTTGTCCCCATACTGTATAATTTTTAAAGCAAGACCCAGGTATATGATGCTTAGCTATAATACACCGACACATAGAAGTTTCCATAAATGCCTCTTTGTTTGAACATTTAAACTTTCCCTCACCTCTTTTCTCTTCTTTGGATAAGTTTCTTGAGGCAGTGTAGATGCAGAACTGAGTGCTTGCTGAAGTTGGCTTTCCAGCTGATTAATCCGTTGTTCTTTTTCAAATACCTCATTCTGGAGAGAAATTTGACTTTGCCGGAGCTGAATCTCACTTGCTTTGAGCTTGTCAAAACATATAGTCAATTCATTGTGGAGCTATTTTAAACAAAACATAGGTTTGAGGAAAAACTGTCATTACGAACAAGTGTGCAAAGTCATGAACGGATATGTAATTATTACAGGGTGCAGCTTGATCATAGAACTCATGGTACCAATGGGATTGAAGTCAAGTTTGTCTCCATAAATGCTGCTTCAACTCATATCAGTTCCTTTCTGGGACAAACTGAGTGTGCTTTAGATTATCCTTCCACTACAGAACTAATAAAGCTCCACCGATAAACCCTTCAACATATGCACCGAACTATGTATGTTGCTGTATTTCAAAAAACAACAAAAATAAAATTAAAAAAACACATGCACCTTTAACTGTAAAAATGCAAACACCCGTCTATTTTATACATGGCAGACACACAAACAACAAATGTGGCCGCCCCACCCCTTTTATCTATTTTTTTTAATTACTATTAAGGACAGAGTTTGAGAAACTTAGATTTGCCAAGGATGGCAGAACACTCAAAGATACAATTTCAATATTCATAGTCTTGTTGTTGTTGTTGTTGTTGTTGTTGTTGTTGTTATAATATTTGGAGGGAAATATTCAAGCCTCTCTTCACTTCTGTATATTATTCCTATTGCATGTAGTTACTGAAATGATTCAGATGATGCTCAGTTTTGGTTTTTAAACAAATTAATAGCTATATCTAGATCCCTTTCTACACCACAACCTGATTTTTTTGTCCATCATTTAGGATTTCTTCCTATAATAAAAAAACAGAAGCTTAATTGCTCAAAAGCTGAGATGGTCAAGAATCTACTTACAAGATGTCTTCCAGGACTGGAAAAAAAAACTTTTAGCCACATGGCAACATACAAACACGCTGAGGTTGCAACAAGTTTTCATTCTCTAAATAACCAGAACCAGATAACAGGCTTTATCCTCCCTTTACAAATCAAATGTACAGTATTTCAGGCAAGATTCTCCATTGTACTGGAGTCCGGGCTGCAAGAACTAGATAAGGACTTGTCAGCTGCTCCTTAGGCAAATTCACAGAGGAACCGTCTTCTGCTTTTCTAAATGGCATCAAGCCTATCAGCATGTACGTCCTATGATATACTGTCCCTTACAGGAAGATCAATGACCTTAGTTATTGGGCTGACAGTCCATATAGCCAGTACTTCAGGTCATTAGACTTAGAGAGAGACTCTCAATTCAGCATACCTTCACATCATTTAGGAAGCAACACTGTTAAATACAAGGTTTCTTAGGAAACAGTCAATATAGAATCATATAGAGAGGTATATCTTTACATAAACACTTCTGCTCTGACAGCATAGGGAGAAAGCAGATGAATGGCAGATTCCACCCACTACTCTAGAAAGCCAATGGATAATCAAATATTTCAATACCTCCCAGCCAAAGACTCCTTCAAAACCTATCACAGCCTTCTTGTTGATGGGTTAGACTTGTACTACCATTTTGTTTAATGGTGGGATGGATCATTCAATTCAGCCAATCAATCACATCTTCATTCCAATCATAGACCAGAACGCCAGTCAAGTATTCAGGCATTCAACATTCTCTCAGCCATTTGTGTGAAAGGTTTTGACCACATGAAATAACTGTGGGGTAGCCTACTTGGATAAGAGCTGATGTGAAAATGGGTTTAATTCATATTATTCCCAACACCTTTTCCTAGATCAAAGTTACCTCACCTCACCCAACAAAAGGTTTAGCCACAGTGTTGAAATCCATAGCTTCAAGGGATTCATTCAGACAAATGGTGCAGAAGAAAGGTTAACCTTTCCAAAGGCTTCAGTCTAAGCCAAGGAGCCCCATGGCTGCACTGAAGCTTTAAAAAAATGTGAAGAGATTCAATCACAGATTTCTCTCGTCACTTGGATGTTACATTTTGTGAGATTTGTAATGTTTGCAGAGTCTTACCTATTGAGCACTCAAGTGGAAAAAGTGTCAAAACCCACAGATATTTCCAGATCCCAATCCTAATAGTGATTTCAGACCGGGGGAAGAATATACAGTCAGGAGTTTCACACAAATGTCTATCCGTTTTACTATACAACACCACTTCCCTTTACCACAGGCAAATATTTTAGGTTAGCAATGTTATAGAAACTCTTTGACATCTATTTTATATTGTGTTTATAGCTGTTCCTCTCAAGAAAAGGAATTATTTCCCCAAAATATATACCAACTATTTTACTGGTCCCAGACACACAAAGTGCTCCAGTAGCATGCTGGTTTTAATGAGACTCAACAGATTTGTCCACACCTAAGACTCAAGGTGGTGAGTCTTAAATCAATACTAAGGATAATAAGACAAGAAGAGTTTCTCAGTCTCCAGACTATCTTATCAGAGTACTCTGAAATTTACAGTTTAGAGCTTTTGTTTCAAAATGCAGTACCTCCCTTCTGTGTGGTCTTGGCTGTCTAGCTATTTATTAATCAGTTTGATTGAAAATCTCATAAAGGAAAGCTATCTCAATGGGATTGAAGTAACATTTGTTGCTCCCAAACAGAAAACTAGGCTAGAATCCTATGTTTAGTTCTCTCAAGCAACAGAAATCAGGGCCATTAATATTGATGAACAAGCTTCTTCAGTTAAAACCAAGCCAGACAACAAATGCCGACTATTTAAGGTTTGCTCAAATGAGCTAGATAAGCCTGAAATGAACTTGATCAGTTTTCCTAATACCGGTATAAACCCATGTTCATATTATTAGGCTGACAAACATCTCACATTTCCCTTAAGCCAAGATGGAGAATTAACATAGACTCCGTCAACTGGAATGAAGAAACGCTTCATATAGTAAGAAAGTTACAAGTCCATAAATGAGGAAAGTTAGAAGCCCATAAATCAATGCATATTCAAATCATAGTCCTGAATGTGTGACATAATGTTGTATCATTTCAATGGGACATACTCATACAAAAATGCTTTTGCCCATAGCGGTTAAGAGTGCTGGACTAATTCTAACTTGTGCTTTGGCCTTGACACATTCTCTCATTCTAATCTAACCCACAGGGTTGTTGTGAGACTAAAATGAAGAAAAGAAAAGGATGTAAGACACTTTGGGTCCCCATTGTTAAGAAAAACAGCAAAAATGAATTAAACATATAAGATTACTGTTATTTAGTTATGCATCAGGCTGTTATTTACTGGGATATTTCTTTTCCCGCAGCTGCCCGTGCTTCTGTAGTTGAGTTGCTTTTTATACAACCCCATGTTTCATGGTTTATAAATCCAAACAGTTTCAGAAAGTATAGCAAATATGTTTATGTAGCTATAATCCTGTCTACCTTTCCATTTCAAAAAGTGTTGCCCCGCCCTTCTTGAAACTGCAGCACAAATCCGTTCAGCATGCATTTCTCAATCAAAGAAAATGCCAGTCATGGACTGCCTCAGCAAGAATAGTCTGTGCAGAACAAATGCAGTCTCATGATAAAACAAACCCAAAGCAATACAAATCACCGGCCACCAAACTCCCTACTTACTGAAATTACCCAAATGCTTTCTCAGCCTTCAAGATTAGCAGAAAGACTGATAGAAACTAAATGTGCACAGCTTTAATATCATTTTACTGCACATCTGGAAGCATCAGTGCATGGCTGCCTAAGTTTCTGCTAAGTTTTATAAAGCTACAAAAAGCATCTGGAATACTGTTGCAGAGGGGCCAAACACAGATAGATAACAGTCCATTGACTACTCGGCTGCTGACCCATATATGCCAATACTTGGTGTTCCAGACCAATGGGAAAGTTGCACCCCTACCCAGTTCACAAAATTAAATTCTTACATAGTGTCATACCAACAGAGAAGCAAATATACTTTTTTTGTGGGGGTGGGGGTGGGGTGCATACTTTCTGATAGGATATTGTTTCAGCTGTGTGAGCATCTTCCTGAGTTTTCAGTACTTTCTGCGTATCCATATTGAGAGCCTGAAGCTGCTGGATCAGCTCTGCCTGCTGTGCTGCATGTTCAGTGTTTTGTTTGTAGAGATTCTGCAGCTCCTGCAACTCCTTCCTGTGCAAAACAAGCAAGAAACTTGAAAATAAAGTAAAAGAAATCTCGTAATCAACTCAGTTAAATGGCGGTGCTAGCTATTTTGAGATAGCCATCTTTCATTCTCTCAATTTTCTTATAAGTGCAGGTTGATTATTAATATTATTAGCAAAATGACCAAGACTTCACTTACGGTATTCATAGCTTCCCTGACTACTTAAGCAACAATTTAATATCAAGAAGCAAAAGATAGCAGGCAACAACTGCAGTCTTTTTGAATAGCTATACCAGTAAAAAAAAAGTCTAATGAGGGGTTTTTCTTTTCCAAATTGGATCTAATGTGAAAACTCTCTTTAGAGAAAATTGTGACATCAACCACCTAAAGAAACAGTAAGCATAAAAAGAACTGTCCTGAAATATGCTGAGAAAAGTTCCTTTCCTTGTCAAGACATGCAACAACAGATTCTAAGGGATAGCTGAGAGGCCAACTCTCGTGATAGGAATAAAGGTTAAAAAGATCTGATTTTTGAATTTCCTATCCCCCATTCTGTTATACAGCAAAATCTATTTAAAGAGATTCAAAATCCCACAAAGAGCTCAGAAATGTAATTCTATGTGTTTTCAAAAGCACAGCTAGAGAGTATAGTAGGTAGAGTGTTGAACTACAATCTGGGAGATGCAGGTTTGACTCCCCACTGTCCACCATATTTTCCTTCAAGAAATAAAAGCTCCCTATGTACTACTCAAGATCTTTAGATCAAAGAAGCTTGAAAAAGGGAAAGGTTGAGGAAAGGATACTCTGCTGTGGAAGCTTGTTCGATGGCCTCAGGCCTAACTTACTAGATAGGGCTGTTGTGAGGAGAAAATGAAGGAGGAGGAAACAATGGGCCCACATGAGAGAGAAAGGTGAGGTATAAGTAAATAAAATACAATGATGCCTTCCACACATGCAGAATAATGCGTTTTCAAACCACTTTCACAATTGTTTGCAAGTGGATTTTGCTAGTCCGCACAGCTTCAAAGAGCATTGAAAGCAGTTTGAAAGTGCATTATTCTGCATGTGCGGAAGGAGCCATACAAAATTCTGTAGATCAGTCTAATTACATGTGTTTTCAGAAGCAGAGCTAGTACATAGCTAGAAAGAGTGGTTCAATATATTCTATGCAAATATTGGATGTTTAGTTTCCATACTTTTTTTTGAGCTGTTCAAAGGTTTATTGTGGTGGAACTTGGCATTGTCAGTTGGTATTTCAGCAGCTTCAAGAATCCAGCTGAACAAGTGCTTTGGGTACCACTGCACAAAGCAGGGCAACTGCTTAGTAGATTACACAAAACCTTCCATTCTCTTAATAGCTAGTTATTGAGAATCCTGACATTATAAATGTTTCCAATTATAATATGATATTATCTTTCAGATACACAATTTCATATATAGATGAAGTGTGAACCTAAAGGGTCACAATACTTGCTACTATTAAAATTGTAACATCTTACAGAAGTTCCAAAGGATTAAAACATTAAGGGATAGCTGATCTTTTAGTGCTGCAAAGAAGGAAGTAATTGCAGGGTGAACTGACAGTAGGAATGCCAAAGATTGCACATCCACAATTCGAAAAAGACTTTGCAAATGAAGAGGGCACCTGATTTTTTCCATTTTTCTTTTAAGCCTCTTTATTTATGGACATCTCCAGTGTTGCTTAAAGAGAAACTGGCATAAATGTGCATTGGATAGTTTCAGTGGGTAACCATGTTGGTCTGCAGCAGAAGAGATCAATTCAAGTCCAAAAGCACATTAGAGACCAGTAAGCTTTTGGGTGTATATGTTTTTGAGAGTTCAAAGATCTCTTCATTAGATACTAGAGGCATTAAACAACAGTCCTACAAACCCCTTTCTGAACTCAGAAGACTTCAAACTCATACTGGGAATTCCACAAATAAAACTCATGAGAACGAATCATTCCAGAAAACATGGTAGTGTGCCTTCCCTTCCAGAAGCCCAACTACACTGGAATAAGAACAGGAACTGGGCAGCTGATACTAAGGTTGCTTTTCCTGATGGTCAGGGTTAACTAGGTCTTGCCCTCTCAATACAGCAAATGGGTTTCAGCACATGTTGTATTACTTAATATTTTGGGGTTTTAACATGTGCAAGCCACAGCATGGAGGGAAGCATGCATATTTGCCACTGGTTTAAGGACACTGTCCTCAAAATTTCTGCATCAGATGTAATATTGGTACTTCTAGGATCTTCTTCCTGTTCAAAGTAGTCAACCATTTTCATAATTGAGATATTTCTATTCATTTACATACTCTTCCCGAGACCAAAATCAGATTCCACAACAACGAATTTAAATTACCAATTTACCAGTACTAATATAACTGAAATAGTTATGTTAACAATGAATACATCTATTGCCATTTCACCCTTTTTCTGTACACTGTTATGAAAGAGAGCACTGGACTGGGGGAGAAGGGAGGATTTTGTGAGGTTTTTTAAAATATAACTCAGAAGCTTTAGGTCATGTAGCTGCTCCATTCATTCCCACAGCTGCTGCAGTCAAAGCCTTATCTTATGAGTGAACTTTCATAGAAAGCACAGTCATTACATTGTAAGAAGACGGAGAGCAGCCGAGCAGCAGGATACTGGAGTTGATCACAGGATGCCTTTCAAAACCTAGGTGCTTTGTAAAGGCTATAAAGAAAGATATCTCAAAGCTCACAATTTCAAACTTCAGATACACACCTGTCTACAAATTTTGAGGTTAATGCCCTACAAGTAAACGCCTAAATGACAAAGGAGAACAAAAGGCCTGAGCAGGGATAAGAAGAGTTGCTAGTGTTAGTTGTTTCACCTGTATTTTTTTTTTTCATTTCAAAGCTCATTTTTACAGGGGTTGGAATATAGGCTGACAGATTAAAGTAGCATTACTCCAATGTAAATGCAAAACAGAAAGCAATATACTCATAACAGATGGCCATATATGCCAATAATTAAACAAAATCCCAAGCAATGTGATTTGTAACCCCTTTCTTGCCATTTTTCTGGTCAATTGTAATCAACATTACTATTGTGTGATGCAACCTATTTCAACTGGATGTACGGATATAAAAGTAATTACCTGTGGGGGACCTGCAAGAACTTGTGGGGGCCTTCTCATTTCTGCCTCCCCCACCATTTCCTCTTTTCCTTCCCTGAAACCGCACTATGTTATCTCTCTTCCCTGCTCACGTCTCTCCTTCTTAGCTAACCTACACTTATCTGTCCTCCATCTTCAGCTTTCCCCTCTTTCCTCCTCCTGGCAACTTGTGCAGCTGGAAACCAGTAAGGATTAACTGAGGGGAACCTCACTTTCCCCTCTATTGTCCTCCCCACAATATTCCACCTTTCTTTCCTCCTGGCAGCTCCCATATGCTTATCTTTCCTTTCTTCCCTCTCTCCTTTCTACCTACCAACAGCCTACCTGTTATCTGCCTCCATCTTCAGCTACATATTTTACTTAGTTACGTCATTTATATTCCGCCTTTTTCCACAATGGGGACCAAAAGCAGCCTCCATAATTCTCTCTCCTCTACTTGATCCTCACAACAAGTGAGTGGGAGTGGGAGTGTGTGACTCAGTGAACTTCCACAACAAACTTTGTCTCCCAGATCCTAGTCTAATTCTCTAACTCCAACACTACTAAACCACACTGGCTTTAATGGCATGGCTGATGGGCAATAGCTAGCAGGTAAGGGTAAGTCATGAAAGTGGTGTGTTAGAACGTAGCTTGGTGGTTGCTGGTGGGCCTAGTTTCAAAGAGTCCTCCCTCAAAGGCCAAAACAGATACGGAAAGGGCCCTGTCCTCTCTCCCTGTCTTTTGTTGACAAAAACTGTTCTGGTTGCCTGGCAACAAGCACTTCTATTGCCATTGGGGGGTTTGCTTTGTTTTTACATTTTTCTATCAATTCTGCCTTGTCTGTCCTTGGCCCTGATCTCCGGATTTAAATATGCACAGATAGGGCCATGTTAATAAGAAGCATTCATTCATCTCCTTCTAGGTATCCCTCAATGAATAATAAAGTGCATTTTTGCTCATACCTACAAATGTAATGTGGATTCTTATCTATACTAGTGTCTCTAAGGAGAATGTTCCTGGTACAGCATACATCTTATTTACACGTGGCTAGTTGCTAAACCAGTTAACACCTGAATTAAAGAATAACGTGGGAAAGGCAAAATGTTCTGATTAGCACCCATATCCTCATTAGATGAGAGAAGATAGCATAGTGATGTCTAACATTAATCAGTACTCTTGGGGCAGTAAGGGGTAAATCCACAGGGAAATATCAATGCAATGTGACTGGTTATTGATTATACCCAAGTACAAATTGGAGTTCGGCTGATTTCCTCCTGCCCCTCACCACCCTGCGGAAGACATACATAAAACTAATAGTTAGTTAATGTTGCAAATGAAGAGTTGACAACTATAAGGAAAAAAGTAAGAGGAACAAAACCGCAAAAAAATATTACAGAGAATTTTTCAAAAAGATTTCAGTTGACAGCAGGGATGACCAAAATAGAGATGGTGCAAATATAAGAAAATCAAACTGAAATATCACAACCAGTCTCTGGAATACCTTCTTACTCTCTTCTTCTCAGATATGGATTCTTTCTGACTTCCCATTTTGGTCCTAACCATGGTTCAGCATTTACACCAGTTTGTCACTAACTGTAGTTAATGCTACCCAGAGTTCCATTCTCAATTAGAATTTCAAATCAGGATTTTCAGGGACTTTGTGAACATTGGCTAAGGAAACCCTGGTCAGTTTTGCCATAGTTAGTCCTTTTGCCAATATAAATAGAATGTAAAATGCACTGCAAAAGTTGGTTCACAATTTACAAACCATAGACCGAAACTTAAGCATGAAGCAGGTCAGAATAGCCTGGGGGCACAGACTTACCTGGGGCCCTGTTTGCGAGCTCACAGGGGGGAGGGATGAGAGTACGCTTTTCCGGAATGCGGTGTGGCCTTCCTTCTAGCTGGGTGACTTTCTTCCCAGGGGCGGGGTCTGGGGACCTTGCAAGATCCCCTTTCTCCCCTATTTCAGGTGCTTCCACTCTCCCCTTGGACTCTTGTGGCATCCTGTTCAATATTTGTTCATAATGGGGACCCCAAAAAAACAAACACATTCTACTCTCGTCCATTTTATCTTCACAACAACTCTGTGAGGTATGTTAGCCTGAGAATATGTGATTGCTCCAAGGTCACCCAACAAACTGCCATGGTGGAATGGGATTCAAACTTGGGTCTTCCAGATCCTAGTCTGATACTCTAACCACTACATCACATAAGCTCGTGTTTCACAACTGTCTTACTAAGGAGCAAGAAGATTGTATTACTCATAGGGCTGTAACCTTTAGTACTAAACTCCTAGCATGGAAAACATTTCAACAGATCTTTCATCTATCAGAGTGATCCCTAACATGGTGCATGCTTACATGGTTCTTTGCATCCATTTGGTTTCTAATCATTCCTTAGCCCCGTGGTGGCGAACCTTTGGCACTCCAGATGTTATGTACTACAATTCCCATCAGCCCCTGCCAGCATGGCCAATTGGCACTCCAGATGTTATGGACTACAATTCCCATCAGCTCCTGCCAGCATGGCCAATTGGCCATGCTGGCAGAGGCTGATGGGAATTGTAGTCCATAACATCTGGAGTGCCAAAGGTTCGCCACCACTGCCTTAGCCCTTCCCAAATTTCTTTCTTTGTTCGCATTCACACTCCTCTTTTCTACTGTCTATCACATTTGACCCATTCATACTCCATTCTTCGTTTTCTTTACCTTTTTTCTCAGTTGATTCTGTTTATATTCTCTACTTAGCTTTGGGATGTATTAAAGGCAATGGGGAGGCAGAGAGGTCGTGGTGGTAGTGGCAGTAACAGAGTTTGATCTCAATTAGCATGATTATTTTTACATACTTAGTAAATCAAATTTTTAATCTCATGTTAATTTCAATTAGCTACAAATACTAGAATTAATGTACATGGTTAGGGAAAAAATCAAGCATAGTTTAAACTTAATATTAAACAAATCCAAAGCTTTATGTGGAAATTAATACTTGTAAAATGTAAAGGTAAGATTGAATGTCTAAAAAGTGCTTAAAACTGTGGATAGATTAATTTTAGCAAGCCCCCACTCACCCAAAAAAACTGTGCACCACTCCTTGGAGGTAGCTATCTATTCATCTCTTTCAACAGAATTTAGCTCTCATCCACAGAGGTCAGTGGAATACCAGATTCATTGCCTTTGTAGTACCCCTTGCATTACATGTTAGTTCCTTATCAGACTTCTGACTACAGTACCACTTCTACCATGTGAAAGAGGCTTCATTCCCTCCCATAATTCATTTACATGTTCTCTTCTACATGTTTCCTAGGGATAATTACCTCAAAAACATTAATTTCAATGCTTGACAAAACTTGCATATTATTCTGCTGGTAATGCTGTTCTTTCATTGTTATTGACTTTATAGACTCTGTAGAAAATTTTCTACAAAAAATACAGCACTGGAAATTACCACCTGCCACAGAGCCCCGCTCCCCCACCTCCCTGCAGGCCAGTTCTTGCCCTCCCCAGAGCCTGGGGAGGGCAGAAGCCAGCCTTCAAAGAGGCCAGGGGGCGGGGCACCACAACAGGTGGCTCAGGCAGGTGGTAGAGCAACCCGCTGCTAAGCCCCACCCCCCTGGCTTCTCTGCAGGCTAGGAAGGGGACAGGGGTTCGGTCGCACACCATTTCATCAAGTGGGGGATGCCCAGCTAATGGGGACATGGAACCCCATGTCCCCACTAGCAGTATGCCACTTTGTCGGAAGGCTGGCCATGTATGGAGAGAAGATGTCCAGGCCAAAGCTGTGCCCACTGGAAAATCTGTCCCATTCTGGCAGTGAAGCAAGATTTAAATATTTAACAAGTGGTTTCACTTGCCACAAAGATACTAGAAAGTGAAAGTGGGGCTCCACAAAATACGTCCATACAAGAAATCTTGCTGTGGCAAACAGTGGCCTCCACTACACAGCAAAGACCTTTTGTGTAAAAAGCCACTGTGAACTAAGTACAGCTTCCTTGTGCTGCTGCTTTTGAGCTTACTGCTGTAAGTTCTATTTTTTCTTGTCTAAACTTCTTTTCCCTTGCAAAAAAAAATCTGATTCTCTTCACAACATTCAGATATATCAATGGAGTTTCCTCAGTCCCAAAGCAGGATCTGAACTTTTTCCCTTGGGCACCTATATCCAATGGATTCCATTTGCTGGCTTCCACCTGGTTAATGGGCTACACATCTTTCCGTGTAAAGCTAAAATGATAGTCTATCCACTGTGTAACACTGGCACGTTCACGAGCCACAGAATCATTCTAGTGTTTTGAAATTTGAATGATTGCATAAGTGGATCTCTGGACCTTACTGGTTCTCCTGATCAGTGAGATATGACACTAAATGTTTAATTATAATAACTGTGTGCACTTTCTTCAATATACTTGTGCCATGTGTGTCAGAAAGCATGTGGTTGAAAAACAATATCACCATATCACCATTATTGTTGATAACTGTAGATCAGTGTAGAAGGCACTGATCTGGGGGGTGTCCTCAATAACAATATTGTGAATGAAGGCTGTACAGGAATTGTTAGGGAGGGCAGGGCTGCCTTCTTCCCACTGCTCTTAACTATGCTTCTGATGTTACCACTAGAAGAATATAGGGTAACAAAAAGTTACCCCAATATAAGTCCCGTTATAATGGCAATTAGCCGGACCATCAGATTGCCCTATATCAAAAGCTTACATAGTTCAAGTGGTTTAGGCTAGATTTTTCCTTCGCATTTCATCCATGCAATATTAATCCTCATGATCCAACTTAAAATGTGAAAAATCTCAGATAAAAGCTGAAATCACAACATTATAAACCTTCAGCAGCAGGCTCCTGCTGACCTGTCAGACTTGACTCTAATTAAAAAGTGAAAGTTGGGCTTCAAACTTTTGTCAGTTTCAGGCATTTAGCCTCTCAAATTAATTGCTTATGTTACTAATCATATTGATGTTTTGTGACTTGCAGTGGAGACTAAGAACTCTCTGACCCAATGCTAATTAAAGATGTGCATTTTTTAAATAATGTCTGTAATAGAAGCCAAAAGGCACCAAGATAGTCTGCATAAACAGGAGACATTCTAAACTTTCTCCATAGCACGCAAAGCAGACTGGCATTACAATTTTTCCACAAATCCCAAACAATGGACATTTTCCATATTCATTGGAATGAGCATGCTCACAAATGCTTTATTAAAATGTGGTATACATACCTGGCTCTGGCTACATCTAAATCCTTTTGTGTTAATTCAGTCTGTTTAATTCTCAGTTGCGTTGCCAGATCGTTGCATCTACTGTGAAAGATTTCCATTTGCACCCTTGCATCTGTTAAATCAGCTTCAAAATTCTAGAAAACATATAATTTATTTTTACAGGAGAGAATAAATCAATAAGTAAAATGTTGTAAACTGTATAATGTGAAATGTCCAAGAGTGTTAGAACTGTATATAATTAGCCAGTCAAAAAAGATCTAATGATCTGCATATCATAAGACAATCAAAATCAGCCCATTTAGGATTAAAGTTAAATGAGCTCCAAACACCATATAATGGAACAACTCTTGCTGGGCAGTCTGAGGGGGGGGGGGGGGGGGCTGAAGCTACACTGGAAGCACTGGTGACAAGAGACTTACCTTGGGAGCAAGCCACCACAGTGCCCAAAAGCTGGCCCCTGTGGTAGCTGGCCACCACTGCAAATGTCCACACTGGCATGGAGGGGGGCTTTCTGGGAGGTGTAGCCAACTTTAAGGACTTTCAACCCAGATAATGCTCCCCTTCCACAGCACAGACTTACACCATCATAAAAAGTTGGCAAAAGCAGTTTTTTAGGGGCTTTCCCAGGGGCACCCACGATGCCTCTTTGGAGGCAATGTGGAGCAACCATAGTTGGCTGCTGGTCTATCCCCCCCCCCCCGGCACCATGGATTTGGCTGTTAATACAGTATAACTTCACTTATACACCTAATGACACTATTAGATATCATAATGTTGAAGTGACAGTCCAATGGTGTTTGGTGTCTCTGCAATGCAGACTTAGAAAATGAATATTTGGCCATATATATTCTTATACTAGCACTGTGTGACAAACTAAGTATTATGACAAAAAAGTACACGAAGGATGCCTAGCAATTCTCAAGGAAATTACTAATACACTCTTGCACAGGTCAGGATCCAAAGTTACTTTATGTCAAATAGGTGGCAATCACAGGTGAAACGAGGAGGGGAAAAGATAACTGAAGCAGTGGCGAAGCTACAAGGGAAAAGGGGTGTGTGCTGTGCACTAGGCACACGCCTGGGGCACAGAAAATCGCCCCAGGCCCTTTCCCCTTTCCCCCGCCCCTGTGGCGCCCCCCCACCCCACCCCCTTCCCACACTTACCTTAGATCCTTTCCTTTTTCTTGAATTTTTTCAGGCTGCAAAAGGCCTGTTGGCAGTAAAAATGGCCTAAGGATCTACAGTTCCCAGGAGACCTTGGGGCTCACAAGGTCTCCTGGGAAGTACAGTTCCCATCACGCCGTTTTTACTGTGAACAGGCCTTTCGCAGCCTGAAAAAGTTCACAGAAAAAGATGGGGAGACTAAGGTAAGAGATTAAGCTATTGGAAGAAGGAAGGAGGCCCCGAGGGGGGCATGGTGGGAAGACTTAAGAAAAATATAGAATGTGCACCGGGCACAGTTTGGCCCAGCTAGGCCTCTGAACTGAAGGGAAGGAAATAATGCTGCCAAATGTCAATAAGAGGGGCAAAACAAGGGCGAGAAGAACTAGAAAGGTTAAACTTCTGTAGAAGCTAAATATGCTGAAGGAGGGGACAATCATGATGGGCCTGATGCAATGAGCCTAAACATAATGGCCCAATCATAACGGGCCTAATGCAACATTCATTAACAAATTAACATGCATAAGATCCACTTTTCCATCCTAAATGAGGATGCTGCTGCTGCTGCAGCGCTAACAACAGTGAGGCACCAGCACAACTAGTCACTATTGTATGTTCACTCTGTTAGCAGAGAAAAGACATTCGATAAAAGACCCCACTGCACAAAGTTGGAAGCTTAGCAACTGCGCTGGCATCCATAGCAGCACCAGTAACACTCACCAATCATAAAGATGCAGGCTGACAATGCCCCAACAACAGCCAGGGACAGAAGCCTATAAGCAGCATGGCAATGCCAACATGCCTGCATGGTGTAAATCTGTGCCCTACACACATACCCCACAAAGGAAATACAGCACCCACCAGTGTGAAGATAGGTATGCCCGGGAGGCCAGCCAAGTAAGTATCATTTTCCTAGATCAGCTGTCAGCAATTTGAATGCCATCCTGCATGCACCCAACCTTTTAGCATGCAATCATATGAGAAAGGAAGCATGGATAGCCCCAAACATATCATCCAGGAATCTTCATAGTTCACTTAACAAAAGGTCAAGCACACACACACACGCATAAACACAGAAGACTCGGCTTCCAGCTCAGCTTCTGTAAGGGAAGAATGTCCCAAAGAACAAAACTTTTGGCCCAATTCAGATGGGGTGTGTGTGAAATCCAGATGGGAGTGTTAGTAAGCGGTGGAGGGTCCCACCAGCATATTTGCCCCCTTCTTTGGCATAAGGGGCTCCCATGCCAGTGGAGAGAGCAAACACGCTGGTATACAGCGTTGGCAAAGCTCCATGGTGGCCAAATCCAGGGGTGAGCGCCACCAGGAAGCTATTCTAGCATCCGAGCAAATGCCAGTGCAGGGGGGCGGGCATACTGGAGGCACTGCTGAGGATGGAGCCAACTTTAGTCAGCTTCCACTGGCATTCCAGCCTGGCAACACTGCCCTCCAAGCCAGCAGATACCACACAAAAGTGTGGTGTAAGCCTGTTTCCCCAATGGGGCAGTTCAGGTGGCAGGAGGTTTTTTTTTAACTTCCTCCTTTCTGTGCCACCAGTGGCACACACCACCTTTTCTGCACTGCCCTTGGCTGCAGCAGCCCTCCCCCTCATCTGCACTGCACTGTCCACTAGTCGTGTCCACTAGGACACAGGATGAGTTGCTGTACACCTTAATAACAATGGGTTCAGCTTCAGATGCTCCTGGACCTGGCACTGTTCTCAATTTCAGCCCCCAAGTGCTTTTCTTTAAATTTAAATACAGTTACATCCTATACTGGAAGGACCCAGTCTAGACACAGTCACAACAGAAGACATCTCTGATAGTTTCATCCAAGTTGAATGGGAAAACAGCGATAGGCAGAAAATACACATCACACTGAAACCAAAAGAAAGAGAAACAATAACAAATGACTATTTTAGGAACAAATAATTATTTAATAACAAACTTTATGAACCAGAATCAGGTTTTTTAAAATAAAAACCTAAAATAAAAATGCACATTTCTGTATGTACGTACGTACGTACGTAGGTATTATCACAGACAGACAGACAGACAGACAGGCAGACAGGCAGACAGGCAGATGGATGTTAAAAAGTAGTTCTTAAAATCTCTGGTAGACATCCATCATCTCAGTTCTTCCTCCAATATGAGGGTAAGGACTGTGGTCATGATTTCCAAACCCACAGATCATCAAGGAGAAATCCTCTTTCTTCTTATAAAAAATCCTGCAACAGTTTGAGAATGGGATCAATGGGAATCAATAATCTCCTCAGCGTTTGCTTTAATGAGCCACTCATGTATATATGGACAAATGAAAATAACTTTGTTTTCACAGATGACCAAACAAAGGGGTCAGACATTTTGTTTATTTAAAAAACAAAACAACCCCCCCCCCCCCCCCATACTGTAAATAGTTCAGACAGTGTGCGTATTTTGCTGGAAAACAAATCAGTCTGCTGAAGTCCAAGAATCTTTCAGGCTGAGATTTCAAGATTATCAAGCATTAAATGAATCTAGAGACAACAGTCTTAAGTCAAGCCAGAAAACACAACATAAGTGTGAAGAAGAGAAATGATTTGATGTTCTGGAGAAAACCACAACATTCTAACACAGAATGGCCTCATTGCTTTATTAAAGTGGTCTTCCAATTGAGCACAATTCCAAATTATCATAGATACATGGCCAAATTGAGAGATAGACAGGGAAACCTGTTGCCAAAGATGTTGCACCATTATCCAACAATTTAAAATAGGAATGTGTATTACCATATTTTAAATACCACATAAAGTATAATCAAGTATCAAACAAAGAAAGATGCCAGAAGCAATTAAAATAAAACGCCAACGTACATGACTTAACTATAGTGCTGAAAATCCCAAGTAGTGTTATTGCTGGCAGTGTTGACTTTCACCTACAATTATTTATTTATTTATTTATTTATTTATTTATTTATTTATTATTTGATTTCGTATACCGCCCTATCCCAAAAGGGCTCAGGGCGGTGAACAATATAAAAGCATATATAAACATAAATATATAAAAGTTTAAAAATTTCATTCTAAAACAGTATCCCACGAACCCATATGCAACCCTCCCAAGAAGAGTGATGGGTCCCGATGATGTTAGGGACCCTATACAGCAGGGGGAGGATGAAAGCAGGGCACCCTCAGCGGCTGGTCTCTCCGAAGGCCCGGTGGAACAATTCGGTCTTGCAGGCCCTACGGAACTCTCCAAGGTCCCGCAGGGCCCGGACAGCTGGTGGTAGAGTGTTCCACCAGGCAGGGGCCAGAGCCGTAAAGGCCCTGGCCCGAGTGGAGGCCAGCCGCATCATTGAGGGGCCAGGGATCTCCAGTAAATTGGCCTCTGCTGAGCGCAGAGGTCGACTCGGGACATATGGGGTAATGCGGTCCCGAAGGTACGAGGGTCCCAGGCCGCGTAAGGCCTTAAAGGTCAACACCAACACCTTGAAGATGATTCGGAACTCCACTGGGAGCCAATGCAGCTGGTGCAACACAGGCTGGATATGATCCCAGATGGCACTGCCTGTGAGCAGACGTGCAGCTGCATTTTGGACCAGTTTTAGCTTCCGAATCAGACGCAAGGGAAGGCCCGCGTAGAGCGAGTTACAATAGTCTAGCCTGGAGGTGACCGTTGCATGGATCACAGTGGCTAGGTCAGCGTTGGAGAGGAAGGGAGCCAGCCGTCGGGCCTGTCGAAGATGGAAAAACGCAACCCGGGTTGTATGGGCCACCTGGGTCTCCATTGAAAGAGACGAATCCAGGTGGACCAATTAATATGTTAACTGCCTCCCATTCTTGGTCCTGCTAACATGGTCTCATTCCACACAGCACAAATAAAACATTTTCAGGAAAGAAAAAAAAGTGTTTTAGGGTGGAGTTCCGCAGCTTTATTCCCCCAAAATTTTGGGAAACGTTTTATTTTAATGTTTATATCAACCATTTTCAGGAAAGGGAAAAAAGGTGTTTGGGGGTGGAGTTTTACATTTTATTCCCCGAAATGTTTGGAGAACGTTTTACTTGTGCTCAAAACAGGTTATTCTGAAAATGCTAAACTAATGGAAAAATGCTTTTTCCTGAAGCCGTTTTTAAAATGTATCTTGTTTGCTGTGTGGAAAGCAGGAAACATTTTACTTTTCCTGCCAGAATGTAAAGTTCTCACTTTTGTTTTCTCTGTCACTCGCATCCTACATTTTCTGGCACTTCCATTTGATTCGCCATGTCACCTGTCATTTTCTAACTCTTTCCAGTAGACATTTCCTCCGCTGGTATCATGGCTGGGAGCCATTTCAGTGATTAAAGTACACTAACTAACACAGTTGTGCCTGCTGATTACAGCAACATGTTGTTTCCCCCTTTTTAAAACATTTTCAGTGAAGTATCTTGGAAGCTTCAAAGACTCAATATCAGAATCCATGCCGATTATCATACTGAATCACTAAATCATCGAAGCTTCAAAAATACCTCACCGAAAATTTTAAAAGGTGGAAATGACATGTTGCCAAAATTGGCAGGCACAACTGAGTTCATTCATGTACTTCAATCACTAAAATGGCACCCAGTCACAATGCCAGGGGAGGAAACGTCTGTGAGAAAGAATCAGAAAATGGCAGGCAGAATGGGGAATCAAACTGAAGCGGCAGAAAACTGTGAACAAAAGAACCATTTTCCCCAGAAATGCTTAATTTTTCTGTGCTATGCAGACAAAAAACCCAGAACAGTTGTTTATAAAGCGCTTCCCATACGTTTGAAATGGTCTGCAGGCTAGAGATTACTGTAATAGATTCTATGCGGGTCTTCCCCTGAAAACTAAGAGCTTCAGCAAGTGGAGAATATGATCGTTCACCTTATAGGAAGAAGTTAGTTAGATTGTATTAAATCAGTCTTGTAGGAAGTCCACTGGTTACTTATTTACAAGATTGAACTTGAGGCGCTGGTCTGGACTGCCAAACCCTCTTTCTGCGACAATCCTTGCATGAATTGTGACTCTCACCATCTTCCTCCCTGATGGTCTAGGATGGTCTTCCACAATTTGTTCATAAGGGAGCACTTCTGATGGCCTTTTAAAAAGCTTGTCATACGGTCTGCTTTCAAAAGATATTCTTGAGACAGAACCTTCTCCTAGTTAGGACTTAAATTGTTTGGAAATCAGCAGAACTTGTAATTTATTGATTGATTGCACTTCATCATGTTTTTTAAACTACATGTCCTAGCCATGACTGGAGACTGAAAAAGGCAAACTGAAAGATGGGGACATAAATATTTTAAACAAAGCATATTATCATATTAAACCAACAAATTATTATATTAAGCCAGGTTATACTATCTACACAGGTTTCCAGTTTGTTTCCAGGTGCAATACAAGATACCAGTTTTGAATTTCACAGCCCTAAATGTCTCAGGGCCCAACACAGCTAAGGGGACAACTCAACGGTATCAACTAGTGTAACGCTTGAGAATGACCCAGGGGGCGTTCTTCCAGGAACCAGCCAGCTTTGCTGGTGAGAACCCAGATGGCTTTTTTGTTTGATATCCTTTGACTTCTGAATTCCCTTCTGCAAAAATCAAGAATAGCTTATTTTGTTCATTTCACCACTTAACTGCATTTTAACTATATTATTCACTTTATTATATTGTACTCTTTTGTAAACTGGCCTGGAAAGTTTTTGTTGAAAGGTTGTATGTAAACAACTTACTTAATCCACTTACATATGAAGCACTCCACATTCTTCCACATTCCCCCCAGGACCAATTACGTACAGGTAATGACAGTTAGCTAAGTTTATATCTGGTTGAACTGTCATTCCCTCTACAGACAGGGACCCTAAGAACTGTAGTCCTGAGAATGAAATTTCTAATAAAGAACTGTCATAGTACCTACACCAAACTATAGTCCCCCAAATTACTGTGCGGGGGAGGGAGGGAGCCATGATAGTTAAACATGCCCTACAACTGCAGTATAAATCCACCTGCAGAGAGATCAAAAGATTATTTGCTTATACGCAATGTTTTAGCAACAAATCATCATAGAATTAAAGATAAGTCTTTAAAGACAGTATCCACATTTCTACATTCCACCAATGCAAATTTCTATATTCCACCAATGCAAAACAAAAAGTGTATCTATAAAATGTAGAACATAGATAGATCATGCAAATAAAACAACAATTATAAGATTTATACCCTATAGATGTGTACTGGGCATAGAAATATGTATGTACAAGAAGTCCTATTATAACAGAAAAGAGCTAGCATTAGCTATTTATTATGAGCAAAAACTACCAGACCACAGTTACACAGGTCAGAAAACTCACAACAGCCTGTTGGACAAGGATTTGGAAGACCCAGATTCAAATCCCCACTGATGAGTGACCTTTGACCAGTCATATTTATTTATTTATTTATTTATTATATTTATATAACCGCCCTCCCCTGGAGGGCTCAGCCTAATCTACCTCATAAAATGGAGGAAAGGGGTACAATGTAAGCCACGTTGGGTCCATACTGAAAACAAAAGCAGGGTATAAAGGAAGTAAATAAATATGTGAAACCAACACTGCAACCTTCTACACACAGACCTGGGAGTAGGTACCATTGATTGCAGTGGGACAGTCTACCAAGTAAATGTGTTCTGTTTGACAAGTGTTCTCAACAGAATGCTAAACTAGATGGACCACTGGGTCCAACTGAGCCAGGCCCTTCTCTTTTGGACACAGGGTCTGGATAGCAATCTGATTTGGGGGCAGGCAGAGGGAATTCTGGAATGACAGGATTATTTCCAACATTTTTTAAATTACATGTTTATATTTGAATGAAATATCTTTTATTATTTAATGATTACATTTTAGGGTGGCTATTTGAAGTCAGTTTCCTGCTTTACAACATCAATTTTTAAAAAGCTTTGGGTCTTAAGTGAAGGAATGTAAATGAATGCCAGTCCCCATTGGTGGTTATGAATATATAACTTGTTATTTAAAGAAAATAACATGTAGCATAAAGCCTAAGAGAAGCCAGTTCTGAAATCACATCCAGGAGCCTGTTCCTTCTCATACCTTTATTTTTGCATCAATGCCAGATTTTTCTATTCTCCATTGTGCCTCCTGCTTCCTCAGTTTCTCCAGGTCATTTAGCAGGTCAGCATAGCGTGTACTTAATCCCTCATTTTCCTCCTCCAGATTTTTTATAACCAGCCTGCTTTGCTCTTCCTTTCTCACTGCACACTCCTTAGTGTCCTGTAGAACAGTACCACAAGGGCCGATAAACAAAAAAAGGGGGGGAGGGAAGGAGAGGAAAAAAGTGAGAGCTAATCAGCAAATATAAACTGTGCAGTTTTACCCTCACAGCAGCTTCGTCTATATTTGATGGCCAAGGTCACCTGTGTACTTTTATTGGCCTCTTTCATGCAGGTGGAAGGGTCATATTTTTTAGCTGGATGACAGCTTTGATGAGTACACATTTGCAAAGAGCCCATTAATTGATCAAGCTGCCTTTGATGCTGTCCCCAGCTATTTTTGAGACCCACACAGACATATCCTCCCAGACCTCTGCTTTATCAATTAATAATGCCAGTCCCATCAGAATCTAATTACACGAAGCCACATCTTCACACTCCTACTTTCTTTGCTCCATTTCCATCATTAACTATTTATCTGAAAGTTATAAAGCGTGGATTCCTCACTTTAAAGCATCTTTCTTCGAGTTTTGTGCATGAGAGAAAACTGGATGGTACAGGCTAAGGCCTAAGGCTATATTTCCTCTGAGCTTGTCACTTTCTGTGCCACAAAGACTGATGCAGCTCAAAGAGCTACTTCAAAGCTGGGGCCATCTTCATACTATGTACAAGTCAATATACCTTAAGTTCCTCGATTTTATCTGTAAATTTCTGCTGCAAGAGGCAGAGTTCACTCTTCAAGACAACATTTTCCTCATCTACAGCAATTTTTCTCTGTACCAGGTCGTTTATCTCTGCTTGTTGCCCAGATGTTCTCTAAGAAAGATCAAACATAATTAATATAATATGAGGGAGAAATAAACCAACTAATACAATCATGGAAATTCAAGGTTTTATTTTACTTTTTACCAATTAAATTGCAATAGACATAATTATCCCTTATCTTTTTATTTCTTTGCACCTTGCAGTCCTCAGTTCAGTACCATACCTCAGGGTGAATGCATGGAGTCATGTTTGATATTTTAAAAAGCTTACGACAAAGGGGAAAATATTCATATATTTGTTGTTTATAGTTTTAAATTTGACTTAATCTTATGAGGCCTTTTGCACATATGTGCTTTCTTCGGGTCAAGCATACATTAACTTTGGGTCAGATTCTTAATTGCACACATTTCCCCTCTCTTCAGAATTAACCACACTGCAGATCAGAGAATTCCTACAATTTCCAGTTGCAGGCAAGGTGTGATTTTTTTCTCTCTGCCTGCACAGGGTTAGAGAAGCAGAGCTGTATGCATTTTGCCTCCTTTGGCTTTTCTGCCCTCCCCACCTTCTCCTGCCCACACAGGAGCAGTTCTGTCGGCATTTCCAGGGACTCCTTTTTGTTTTGTTTTTTAATTTAAATACTTTCAATTTATCCAAGGAGCGAAACCGTGTTTCCCTAAAAATAAGACAGCGTCTTATATTAATTTTTGCTCCAAAAGATGTGTTAGGGCTTATTTTCAGAGGATGTGTTATTTTTTTCCCTATGATTTTGCGCCCCCCATGTGACCTGATCAGCTGCGCCGAGGAATCTGTAACTAGGACTTATTTTTGGAATAGGGCTTATGTTTCAGGCATCCTCCCAAAATCCAAAAAAATCATGCTAGATCTTTTTTTGGGGGGGGGGGTCTTATTTTGGGGGAAACAGGGTAGATTGAAGAAATTTGCTATTTTAAAAAAATCATAAAGGTAGCAAACAATCACCCAAACCCAGAAGCATTTTCATTAGGGGACAGGCAAAATGGCAGCTAGGCTCAGGTCCTTGCTTTGGAAAAGGAGGGTGTTTCACTTAAGCCATGTGTCTTTGTTGGGACTGCACTGCTACTGGGTCTTTTCTTTTTTCTGCTGGCTCTTGAGAAGGGGGTGGGGACAAAGTCGTGTCAAGGCAGAGACCAAGCAGCAGGCAGATTGGCTTAATCTATATGTACCACTCCCAGGTGAGCCACTGGCCACTGTTTTCTGACCAGAGGGTGTTGTGTGGGTTGCTATTATCTTTGGCATGCTTGTTATGCCATATATGCCCTGCAGAGCAGAATGGGTTTTTTCCTCCTGCTGAATATCCACAGTGAATGGACTAGTGGTGCCTCTTTTGCATAGGTGGTAGTGGTAGAATGCACTGTAAGCAGTTTAACTTAAACATTTTTTTAAGAAAATACATTCTGAATATATATATAGTAAAGGATTATAGCACTGTTATATGAAATACAGTAATAGATTATCATGGAATCAGTTACTTGTGGGTATGAACAGAATGTGTGAAGGATGCTCAGGATCTTATTAGGAGCTATAAATGTTTGCGAGGTTAACAGTTTGCCTTAACTGACTTAGCATCTTTCAGAGACAGAAAGTCTACATCAGGGTACTGCAAACTACCAGGTCTTTTGATTGCTCTTACTAGCTTTCCGGACTTCTGGGCCCCCATATTGGCTGCCCTTTTCACACAAATTAACAATAGTGGGCAGAGCCCCGAAACCTGGTCTCAGGTTATCATTGTTCCAATTCATAAAAAAGGTGATCCATGGAATACAGCAAACTATCGACCAATCAGCTTACTGTCAGTTGTAAGTAAACTCTATGCAAGACACCTAGCGAAGTGCCTAATACCTTCGTCCTCCTCAGTTTTGGGTTTGGAGCAGATTGGCTTCACCTCTGGCAAATCCACTCTCGACCACTGCTTGGTCCTGTACCATTTAGCAGAGAAATACAGCAGTCCTAAGGGTGGAAAACTTTTCTCAGCTTTTCTGGACCTTAAGTGTGCATTTGACTATGTCCCTAGGAAGCAACTCTGGGAAAAATTAGCAGCTTTGGGAATAGACCAGAGACTATTATTCCTAATGCGCCAACTATATTCCTCAAATACCTGCCAGGTCCGCTATGACCATGCTAGTCATCTGACTTCACCAATAACTTCAAACAAAGGTGTCAAGAGGGGATGTATTCTAGCACCCTATTTGTTCAATCTCTACCTAAATGATCTTGCCGCTTATCTGTTACAGACTAATAACCATGCAACTATCTTGGGTCAAAGGCCAACCCACGTACTCCTCTACGTAGATGACGCTGTGTTGTTATCTCGTTCTAGGGTGGGTTTATGAAGACTGCTTCAAAGTTACCTATTGCCAAAACAACGCTTTGACAATAAATTTCAACAAATCTAAAATCCTGGTTTTCTCCAAGTCTAGAAAACTCAATAAATGGAAGGTAAACGGCAGGCAGATTGAACAGGTTTATTCATTTAGATATCTGGGAATAAACTTTCATTCTCTGATATGGTCACCTCACATTCACTCAGCACTTAATACTACAAAAATCAAGATGATGGCAGTATTTAGATTCTTCCATTCCCAAGGTGGACAGTTTGTGCCCGCTGCAATGAGGGTCTTCAAATTAAAACTATTGCCTCAACAACTTTACGGAGCTCCAATTTGAGGAGTTAAAACTGCTGCCATTTTAGAGAGTGTTCAATCTCTTTTTCTCCATCATCTACTGGGACTTTCAAATTCCATAACCTACCACATTCTCTGCCTAGAGTCCGGTGCAATTACGATCGCCTCACAGGTCTGGCTCTCCATCTACAGATACTGATTACACCTACACTTCAGAGCATCGCTGGGAAGTCTGATATACTTTTTGCTAAATGGCCATTTCAATTCTACCTGGCAAATCACAATTTTAAATCAGATTAAATGTACTGGAATCTCTTTCGACCAACTTCTTCCACTGGATGAAGCTCAAGCATTTAGGGTTCTGAAACTGCGAACCCTGGACATTGAAGGTCAGATGCTGATGGCAGTTGCTAGAAGAATCTGCTCTCCAATGCACTACAGCATTTGTCCACCCATGTCAGGTTCTATACCGAAGTACATGAGCAACCTGACAACACCTTCTCTCCGTTGATACTTTATGCTAGCCTGATTAAATGTTTTACCAACTGCAGATACTAAAGGTAGATATCTAAATATCCAAAAATGTGAAAGACTTTGTCCCTGCTCAGCAGGACTTCCCGAAACAACAGTACACCTACTCCTGTTCTGTAACAACTCGGCACCCATACGGTCACTTTTTATCGAAGCTATTCTAAAGAAGAGACCAGAGAGAAGAGATCACGAAAAAGTAGCCTATTTGCTTAGCGACCAACAGCCACATATTACAGAGATGGTTGCCAGATTTTTATTTAAGGCTTTTAGCTCTCACGAGTAATTTTACTATCTTCAGAATTTGCTTTGATTTTTCTGAATATATTTTATTTTGTGTATTGATGCCATTAAAGGTCTTGTTAATTGTTATTTGTTGATTGCTCTTACTGAACTGTCCTGAAAACCAGTAAGATTCCTATAATTTAAACTCACAATTTTGAGGGATAAGGAGAACAAGCATTTTCTCTTCATTGCATCCTTAAAAAACACTGCATCCTTAAAAAACATTCGCTGCATCCTTAAAAAACATTCTCCCCTTAATCCTGTCTTTCTGTACTCTGCATCAACTACTGGGTTCTATCACCTTTCTTTTATATGTCTTTCTTTGTAGGATTTTTATCTTCTCTGAATCCCTTCCAGTTAGCTAATATCCTCCTCGTAGCATAGTGGCTAAATTCAATACAGTATTTCTAATGAAGCCTCATCAGATCTGAGCAGAGTCATACTGCTTCCTAAGTACTACAATGTGATGTTTCTATTAAGGCAACCAGAAATTGCTCTGATCTTTTGTTTCACAGTATCACATTACTGGCTCACGTTAACTGTAATCAAAACCTTCCTGGACAAATGAATAAAATCAAGCAACTTAAATTGCAACATATACTGGGTATAAAGGTGGGAGTACAAGTTCAGTGTCATGTTGTTAAACCTGCTCAAATAAGTCCAGGGCCAATTCAGAAGGACCACATGCCTATACTAACTACATGAAAGTAGTTCTTGCTTTTTTAACAGAGTTGTTTAAAACCACTGTCTTAGTAACTTTTCATTAGTGTGTCTCTGCTCATGTTTACACTTTCTAAACTCTCACCCTCCTAACTCTTTCGTTTGCTTTCTAGTCTTCTAGCACAAGTCTATGGCCCCATCACTCAGTACCATCTGGGGTTCTTTGGAAGTACTTCCTTCTCAAAGCAGAAGAGAGATAGCACTGGATATTTGCTTTGGTGAAGAAGCAAATGGGCATCCAGAGACCTTGGAGTTCACTGAGATAGGGTGTGCAGTTTTCTCGCTGTAGTCCTCCCATTCCAGAGCCCCCCCTTTTCTTCCAACTCTTTTTATATTACTTCTATCCACCAGGCTTGCAAACAGTAGCACATAACTTTCACTCTCCTAGCAATTCCCACCACTAAGAAAGATTCAGACTCAGCTATACTAGGCTGGCTAGCTGCAGTAGGCTGGGAAACTGGCACCAAATCTAGTATGCATCTCAGAATCCAGGAAGAGGAAAAAGCATACAGATGGGCAGCCTAATCCAGGGGGAAAGGGTAATTCCCCATTGGATGCAGCGCGGGCTTACGGCAGCAGAAATGCCCTCCCCAGGGCACTTACACCGGCACCAATCCACTGCAGAGCCCTGGGATGCCCAGCTGCAGCACCCAGCAAACCAACGGTGCTTCCCCCCCGCCCTGAGTTGTGTTGGCACGATGGGAGCGTTCCCTGAGGTGGAGCTGACTTTAGTCAGCTTCCACCACCAGTTAGCCCCCTCACACCAGGGGGGCTTGGACATACTTCACATTTTTTGCGGAGTATCTCTACTTCCTCCTATGGGGGAGTTAAAGGTAAGTTGTTGGAGTTTTTACTTTTGGGCTTCCCACGCCATGGAAACAACCTTTGGAGCAGGCAGGGTGGTACCAGAGCAGCGCTGTGCCCACCCACATGACAGCATTGGATTGGACTGGTAGAGACACAAGACTAGACAGACTTTGGCTTTTATTGCACATTCCCCAAAAATGTTGAAAAAGGCTACAAATAACAGGTATTTGGAACTTCCCAAAAAGACCACAAAGACTTTGGTAGAGGTCACTACAGCCTGGAGCCAGTGTATTGCTGAGGCCTTTTCAAACCTTCTGAGAGCTAAGTTTCATTCTCACAATCATTCAAAATTGGAGGCTGTTTTTCCCTCCAATGAAAAATTTCCATTTACCTTGAACATTTTACTGAGGTTTTATCTTACAGAGATTTTATAAAAGTTAATTCTACAGTCTTTTCTTCTGTAATTTAATATAATCAAGGTATAAAAAATTAATAAACAGGATAGGTAAAAGTTAAGAATGAACTGTATTAATGTTAATTAATGCTTGAAGCTAGAATTATGTTTCTTTCAATTGGACCTATTAAAAGGAGCTTTAATATAGATTTGCACAGCAAGCCAAAGATTTTCAAGTGGAGATAATGAGGCAGCTAGTACTGTTTTAACCCTTCTGGAGTATAATTGGTTGATAAGGTTTTGAAAGATTACAAGGTCTAGGACGAAAAGATTAGCTTTAGTCTCTTCAGATCAAAACTGAAAGCTAATTAAATAACAGCGCTATAGAAGAGAAAGTAAAGGTTTACTGTTACTTCTATTCATCCTTAATTTTCATCTCCTGAGAAAAAACAAGGAAGCATATTTTCTTTAGATTGATTTTGAGACATGGGTGAAGACTGCAGAAGGAGCAAAGTCTGTTCCTGTCATGAGCAACACATAAGGACAAACGTTTGTGAGCTGTTACAACCAGTTTGTCAGAAAAAAATCTCTCGGATCACAGACATTTTTAATCCAGCTTCCTTGTTACTGACTGTATCAACATTTGCTGGATCATACATCAACATTTGTTTTAGCATGTAGAGTACTAGGACATGGTCATGACTTATTGAGTGAACAGAAAATGTACAGCACTATATAAAACTGGCCCTGGGAGTGAAAAAATTCAAAAGTGTGAAGACAGACATAGGAAAAGCTATACATAGTCTAATGAAGTATTGGGAATGATAGGATTCAACCAAGATGACTTAAATTTAAATTCCAGCTCAGCTATTTGGTAGCCTTTGGCAAACTGCTAACTCTCCTGAACAGATCTCTCAAGATCGCAGTTAAGATGAAATGGGATAAGCCTATGTATATCTAAGCCCAAGATCCTTAAAGCAAGAACAGAACGCAAGTATGATGATTATATTCTCGACAAGCATGAACACTGGAAATTGCTACTGCTAAGACATGCAAATTCATTTCAAACATTATTCTAAATCTCAAGCAGTCTTAATTGAAATATGCAATGTTTGTAACTCACTACATAAGCAGTGTCGGAAATTCCCCCCCAAAGTTTACACTACAGCAGTGTTCATTCTGTACTGTCAGCATATTTGCATTCTCCAGTGCCAGAAGAAGCATTTGTCACAGCAACAAAGATCGATCCACTCCTGCTTCCTTTGAAATATTTCTGAACTATAGCCCGTGCCAAACTGCTTCTGAATGCCCTTTACATTCACACACATTAAGATATAAATATGTGCAAATGCAAATATATGCAAATATATATATGTGCATACATGCAAACAATGTTTTCCAGGATTTTGCAAGCTTGCATATTCTTGTAATATGGTCACAAGAAGAAGAAAAGTTTATTTAAATATTTATACCCTGTTTCTTCCCAATAAGAATTCCTAAGCAACTGAGAAAGTACCTCTCACAGATCCTATAATGGGTCCCAGCCATGCATAGCAACCAAAACTGACATAACCATCATCTTGCTTTATAAGATGGGGAATTTCACACTTTTATATATAGCTTTTCTTGACTAACAACAAGAATACAAGTGATTTGCTCCACAAAAATTACTATGAAACCCAGAGATAACACAACAAAGCAATAAACTGTTATTCCCATGCTATTCCACTTCTTACAAGTAGGTGGTCAAAACGAAGCCTTGTCTTGAGTAGCTTCTATTACTGCTGAATTTGGTGAAGGATGAGAAAAAAGGATTTTGCTGCCAGTGTAGAATGGACTTGCTTATTTTGCAACTAGTATAATACCAATTGAGGAAGCTGAAGTTGACTTAGATATCATCTTGGAAACTATGGTTTAGTTACCATGAACTGCCTGCAGAAGATGCCATTAGTCCAAGATCTTCCCTATCCTTCAGTCCTTGTGCACACAGATCATAAGGTCTAACCCTTAAGTATTCCTTTCTATTTCCTTGGTGATCCTCACCAAGGCAGAATAGACTTTTGTTGTTTCTATTATTGGCAGGAAACATGTCCCCAATACTATAGACACCTCTTAAAAGCAGTCCTCTCCACTATACACTATAGTTTAATGAAAGAAGAGAAAAAATCTTCCTCACAAAAAAAAAATTGACTAATCATTGTGAGTTTTGAGAATTTATCATACTTGGCCCAAAATTGATATGACTATTATCTTCTGGAAATCCAAAATCACTAAGACCACCCTGGCTGCTGAATAACTGCTCTGGTCACTAGGTGGGGGCTTCAGTGCCTTGCACAGTACTTTGCTTCTCTTTGCTTGCTCTTAGCAGAACAGGAATTATGTAAACCGGTAGACACTGTAGAAGTTATGCAAAATAAGAGAAAGCATGTAAATTTGCTTAGTTTGCACAAATAATACAAACCACAGATTCATTCTTTACTACAGAATTTGCATTTTTAAAGCAGAACATAAACACATATGTGTCTATATTCATTAGCTCCTTAATTTGGAGTCATTTTTCCTTCTACAGTATACTCCTTCTGAGTTTCACAATCCCACATAGTACTGAAGAACTATGGATCTTATAGTGTCACTAAGGAGAGTTATACCCATTGAATTCATTGGATCGAAAATGACATAACTCTGCTCAAGATGGCACTTTTGGTCTGTATGGACAGCTCACCACTATTAAGAAACTGGTTTCTGCTATACAATTTCTTGTTCTTTTGAACACTGGTTCAGGCTTTAAAGCCTACATTAAAATAATAAGAGTGGAATTTAACTGATCTGCATGCTTGCAAAGTAGCAAAGTCCTGACCTTATGAAACTGAGATAATCGATTAGATGCTGGGAGACAAAACATGGTTCCAAGCTCAGCTGTCTAGAGCTAGGCCATCAAGGCAATAGAACCATAGTGCCATGTTCCATTTAGCTAAACTGATGAAATTATTGCTCATCACATTGAGCAAGGGAAGGGTTTATGACTGCAGATAAATTTTACATTGCTATTTCACTCTGACCCTGCAGGTCACCAGGTTAGCAACTGAATTGTGTGAGTGTCTTACATCACAAGACATCGATTTGAGTGATTAACAGGCCCCGGCCACCTCAAATCTTCTGCCATAAAATTTAGGATTTGCTGTGCTTTGGAGTTCCTTCACTATGGTTCCTTGATCCAGAATTGAACCTTGACAAACATCTTGGTGTCTTGAGTTATGCCTTCCTGACACATTGCCTTTGCTCTGGCTAGAGTGGTCTTTGTCAAGCCGACAGATTCAAGCTACTTGCATTTTTAATCTTGCCTTTTGAACCACTGCTATTTTACTGTGTTGTTAGACCTTTCCAGTTTAAGTTTTATTATTTTAATCCTCACTGCCTTTTGTTCTCAAGATTATATATTATTGCCCAATTTTAATACATTCTTTTAATAATATTTTGTGGTGTTTTGTCTTCAGGTGGATTCAAACTAATTCCAGTACTAGACGCTTGTAACAGGTTAACTGTTTTGTAAAACTCACTCTGCAAGTGGTATATATTGCAGGGATAAGTATTTTTAACTGTAATCCCAGGAAGGTTGGAAGCTTGCCCCTTGGCTTCCGGCTATTTGAGTAGACAAAGGGGCTGGTGGCAGCTACCAAGGCTGACGTTTGTGGATTCAGACCTCAAGGTTTTGTTCTTACTTTTTCCCTAAATTTGATGTTCTTGGATTAGAGTATCTTTACAACTACAGACAGTAATAGCTATTCTTTAGGTGTTTATTTACACTATTAATCTTGCTAGGATATCCATCATAAGCTTTTCCAACTCAGGAAAAGTCAGTATCTTGTGTTCACAAGAGCTCTCCCTTATAGTTTGGTTTCAGCTTGCAGATATATATTTCTTTTTCTTTCTGTACTTATGATGCCTTAAGCAACACTTCATGTTTCTAACGCTGACCCAGCCCACTAGGAGCCCTTGTCAAGCAACTGCCATTTTGGCTCCTTTGAAGAAGGATTAGCTTAAAATGTGATAAACAAATCAGTAAAATACCATATATACTTGTGTATCAGTCGACTTTTTCAGCACATTTTTTATGCTGAAAAAGCCCCCCTCGGCTTATATTTGTGTCTTATACTCAAGTATATACGGTATTTATATACAACTGTATGTGCTATAGCTGAAGCTCTGTTTGTGTGACCAGCGTCCATTAGGGGGAGCTAAAGAGCTCAGATTTTCCATATAAGGAAGAAAAGGCTCCATTTCTTCAGAATTGTTAAGAGGCCTGTAGCCAGTCAACTTCACAGAATTCAGTTAAGAGGCCTGGAGTCAGTCAATTTCACAGATTTCAGTTGTTATGAACTGTATTTGCATATTTCAGGTATAAGAACGTTTGTATTAATTGTTGAGAATGGGATATTATGTTTATATTGATTAACTATTAGTTTGCATTTTGGTTACCTGTTATAAAATGTTATAATGGGTGCTATAAAAATATTATTTTCCTCAGAATTGTTAAGAGGCCTGTAGCTGGAGTCAATCAACTTCACAGAGTTCAGTTGTTATGAACTGTTTTTTCATAGTTCAGGGCTACCATTGAAGGCTTGACAATAAGGAGAGAGGGCTCAGCAAAGAACAGCAAAGCTGTAAGTTCATCAACAGTGCCACAGGACACAGCTAGAGAGAACTGTAAAGGACTGAGACCCTGCTAGTCTGTTTTGCATAGCAGGCCAGAACTATTGTATGTGGATTATTGTTTCTGTATTGGTTTGCCATATTTCATTGTTATACTGCACACTATTGCTTATGAAACAGAAAACAGATTTAAAGTTTCTTTTGTTGTAAGTCACAAGGTTAAGAGTCACAAGGTGGGATCACACTGTCAAAGACTTGAACTCCTTTTCCATTTCTGATAATATCCCTCTTAAAATCTAAGTTGGGTTACATTTAGACATACAGATGAGGAGGAGGAATCCAGTTTTGAAGGATTTTAACTCTTGTGTTTTTGCTTGGTTGCTGATTGAGTTAAGGTTTTTGTACTTCTAAAGTTACTGTTAAGACCATATTGTTCTTGTTGACCCTCTTTTCCACTTACAGACCTAGTTTACTGTTTTTCTTTGAAATTAATATTCAAAAACATTTAACCTACTGATGCCTCAATTAATGTAATTTTATTGGTATCTATTTTTATTTTTGAAATTTACAGTAGTTGCTGCATTTCCCACCCTAGACTTATACTCGAGTCAATAAGTTTTCCTAGGTTTTTTTGTGTGTGTGGTAAAATTAGGTGCCTAGTCTTATATTCGGGTTGTTTTATACTCGAGTATATACGGTAACTGTAATAAATAACTTTTTTCAATATAAACATGTTTGATGAAACTGCATCTCAACTGATATTGAAGGACCTTCAGTCCATCAGTTGGCAGGCTAGACTACCTATACACACATCAGCTAGTCTGCTGCAGATTCAAGAGGAGCCATTCATGTCGCATCCTATTTAACAGGCAAGGAGTTTGATTAGTGAATATTAATCTGTGTTCACTGCAGATGTTGTTTGGAAGGCATGATGTGTGAAAACAACCCTCTGCATTCAGTTTTGTGTTCCCATGTGTACTTTTAAGTTTAGAATAAGCACATGAAAAAATTAAATTACAAGCAGTTTTAGTGGATTTTGAGTAGATACTCTGCTGCATCCAAGTGGTCGTGTTCAGCACTGACAGGAACATTGAAAACTGAATGGTAAAAAAATTAGAAAAATGGGCTTACAGAAATACATATATGACATTTCAATTTATCATCTGCTGCATTTCCTATTGTGATTCTAAATTAGTGTTTCTGTAGGTTTAGAGAGCAATGTAATTTCAGAATAATTCTAACGCTAACATCCTATACAGTAAGTCCCACTGAATAAAGTGAGATATAAGTCTGAGTAAATGTTTATAGATGCAGGATTCTCATATTTGGAGCAAATACAAACAGAACTGCTTCAGAAGGACTATCCAGAACTAGCATTCTTCCAGAAAAGCCATTTCGAACAAGTAGCTAACCCCGCCCCCCTGAAATACCACTCAAAAGTCAGTTCAGAAGGATGGATTAATATGTGTACTGTGAGTACAAACTTTGTTTGCTACATATACACCTAAGTTGATTTGGTGAAGTTGATTTAAAATACACACCTAAAAATGTAATCTGTAAATGAGTCCAACACATGTTTGCCAACAGATATATAATTGTGAAAGACACAGATTAGCTGTAGTTCCCTATAGAGTGTGAACTTGGTAGCAGTCAGGTTTGTTACCACATCTTCTACAAAACAGCCTTCAGGATTTAAGATACATTTATCTGAAAAGAACCAGGTCACTCAGGTATAAGTGGATGAAAGTAGACCTAGAAGACCTGGGATGCAATTCCCATACAGCCTGAGTGACCTTTGGCTAGGCTCTCTCTTAGCCCAGCCTACCCTTCAGGATTGCTATAAAGAGAGTGTTCATACTGCCCTGAGTTTCTCAAAGCATGGGCCTTTTCCACACAAGGACATTGGCCTCAATCAGAGCCAGAGCCTTATCTGCCCTGGTTTCTGCCTGGTGGAAGGCTGTCGGCTGACACCAAGGCCCTGAGGGACCTTAAACAGTTCCACAGGACCTGTAAGACAGAGATGTTCCACTGGATTTTTGGTTGAGGCCACTTGTCTGTCCAAATTCCATCTGCCCACCTCCCAACCACTGACTACCAAAGTGAATACTGTATTCTACGCTGCTCCTTTTTTTTGATTCTCCCTCATGCTCGGACAGTCCTCTGACAAAGGGTCTGTATTGAAATGAGGTGGCTGGCCTTTCATAGGACTATATTTGTTGTTCTGTCAACTTTGGGGTTTTTAATAATAAGATGTTCATTATTTAATTTATGTACTTATATAAAAATAAAACAAGTAGTTTACAATGTCTCTTATACCCAAATTCTTTTTTTTTAAATTCCGCACATTTTTTTCCCATTTGGTTCTGGAAATGTTTTCCATTCATTTTTCCTCCATTTCTTTTGATACATTTCCAAGCTACCTTCCTTTGAACACGCGATCATGTTGAACGCCTCCTATATGGACCTGCCCATGTGCTGAGATCAGTGGTGGAGGGGCTTCTTGGCAGCTCCATTACCTTCAGAGATTTGGTGATGGGGGCTCCCAGAGGACCTTCTCTGAAGTGGTCTGTGCTCTGGAACACTTTTCCTCCGGAGGTCCACCAGGCACCAACTCAGTAATTTAGGCCCTGGCCTGGATGATCCTCTGTATCCGGACATCCGGGCAGTGCCTCCCCCCTCCTCCCCCCACTCCCTTTTTTGGTACCTGCTCTCACCTGTACCAGCTCTCTTTGGGTTTCAGCCCCAGCCCAATTTTTGAAATTTGCTGGGGTAAGCTTTATGCGAGGTGGATAACTATGAATTTTAAGCAAGAGTTGGTTAGGGTAGAGAATGGGGATGATTTATAAGGGAGTTTTTAAGGTGGTTTTATGATTGTATTTTTATGGTGTTTTATGACTGTACCCTGCCCAGGACCTTTGGTGATGTGAAGGAAATAAATATACCGGAAATAAACAAACTTTTTATATTTCCAGGAAGGTTTGAGTTGGAAAAATGGTTTTCCACAGGCAGGAAGAAAAACAGAAGCAAGACAACTGCAAGATCACAGGATTAGATACAGGCTGTGACATCTCCTACATCAATGATATAGGAAAAATGGTCCAAATGTACTTCTACTTAACACCACACTGCATACTTAAGTGTTGTACCCAAGCAAATCTTCAACTTTTATTTGCTTGGCCAGCAACTAGTTTTACAGGTGGATGAAATGCAGAAATGGAGGCTGACGAGCCAGCCTCCATGTCCCATTCTGAATCCCACTACCATAACCACTGGTCCCTCCCCATTCCTCACTAGTCTTCAGACCAGAAATGGTAAGGGCCAACTAGTGATACATGGAAATCAGGATCAGGTTCTCGGGCAGTCCCTATTTTATAGGTAGTAGAAAAGAGAACTCAATGCAAATTCATCTAATGACCACAGCAATATTCTTCTCACATTTAGTTTAAATATCATACTAACCTGTTCCAGTGCCTGAATTTTGCTGTCTTTGACTTGCAAAATCTCCAAAACTTTCCTGTCCTTGAGTTCAGCTTTCTGCTTTTCTCTAGAAACAACAAAAATATATTGACACTTATTAGCCATAATTTCCTCTAATCATTTGAATTTTTCATGTCCTGATAATAATGAATGTCATTTTAAAGCACGGGAAATTAAATTATCTAAAGCTGACAGCCCTTGCAGAATTAATCATGGAACATATGGCAAGTGGCAGCAAATTTTGTCTCCAAACAACTTAGACAACTTTATTCTAAATGAAACAGGGCTTAGGGTACCAAAAACAGATATGTTACTTTTCAAAAGATCTGTGTAGCATCTTTTCTGATGAGCCCCCGTCCCATTACTAATATCAGAGAACTCTTAGTTCCGTGTTATATAAAAGAGCAACATATTGAACAACACAACTATTTCCAGAACACAGCTATTTCCAGTATACTGTGTTAAAACTGTCAACAACTGGCAGATTTGGGGCAAAGATGTTTTCTTCCCTAATGATTTCTTATATTATCTTTTCAAGCAAGCTCCAGATGTGGCAAAAATTTCAACTCACTTATCATAACTTTAACTATTTATGATATGCAGAAAGAGAAGAGTAAGGGTGCAAGCTATTCAACAGCATTAATCACAGTTGCCGCTTATTTGCTTGCTTTTTCACACTGTCTTTGAACAAAGCTAACAGCCAATTACACTACAGGAACTGGGACTTGCATGTCTTCTGTCTGCAGCTTTTGCTCCACCTTCCCTTACCAACTGCTACAATTTTTTAATCTTTTTGCTTTCACACAATATGTGTGGTGCTTTTAAACTGGGGGAACTCCTTTGCTCTAACTCAAAAGGGAAATGGCAGATGGCTGAAGAAGAAGAGTTTGGATTTATACCCCACTTTTTTCTCCTGTAAGGAGTCTCAAAGCGGCTTACAAACTCCTTTCCCTTCCTCTCCCCGCAATAGCTTCAGAGGTAGGGGGGCCAAGAGAGTTCTGAGAGAACTGTGACTCAGCAGGACTAGCCTTTCCCACCTTTGCCTGGAAACTAGTCTCATATATGGATAATATTTTTACTAGTCTTTTGGCCTTCCTTCATCTCCAGCAGAGATCCCAAAGCAGCTTATATTGTCATCCTCTCCACCACTGTATCCTCACATCTCCATGACATAGTTGGGCTGAGTCCAGTGGGCTTCCAGGACAGAGTGGAGAATCAAACCTGAGTCATATGCTAGTCTGACACTCTGATCAGTATACCACTGATATACAGTATATCACCACGGGGCTGCATGTGACCTCATACTATTTTGTCCATGAGCCAGAACAGGCCACTTCTTGCTAAACCAGTGCTCTTTGCAGTGGCATAGGGGGGGAAATGGTGCCCGGGGAAAAATGCAAAAAGCAGCCAGGTGAAAAAGCAGCCTGGTCTCCTGGGAAGTGTAGTTCCCAGCAGGCTGCTTTGCAGCAGCCGGCTAAACTCAGGTAAGTGGGGGTAGGGCACTGCGGGGGGAGACCCAGCCACTTCTGGGAAGGAGGAGGGGCGTGGCTGGGCCTCGGCGCAGCATATGCACGTCGCGTCAAGGCCCAGCCACGCCCCTCCTTTTTCTTGGAAGTGTGGAGGCAATTTTTCTCCCTCCATGTGACTCCCACGGGGGCGTCCGAGGCATTTGTCCCCAGATGTTCTTGTGGCAGCAACGCCTATGGCTCTATGATTACTTGGAGGTCAGTGGCAATCTTCCCATTCCCTGGCAAATACAGCCAGGGTAAATATGTCATATAAAGGAGTGCAGCATCAGCTGTGGAGTGCATACCTTTAAAAAGACTTTATGAATGATACCTAGCTGGATAGTAACTGCCACCAGCTGAGAAGGGTGAACTCTTTGTAAAACGGATGGACTGTCTTAGAACAGTCATAGACCTCTGCTTTCAGAATGTGCATGTGTACTGTGGAAAAAGTCCCACTGCTGTGCTAGGAAGGAGACCTGAGCAAGTCCCTTGTCTCTAGCAAGGCAAACTGCTATTTCTCATCAACGTTTTCTGCCCATTGGTAACCAAATTTATGAAGTCTAAAAATGAACATCTATTTTTCATGTTTATCCTAAACACAGATGGACAGATGAGGGAAACTGGAGAAGGGAAATACAGAACTTAGAAATTGAAGATTAATTAATATCAGCTAAAATGTAAAATGATCCTCTGATAATCATGTCTTCCCTGGGAGAAGAGGTCAAGTATTCCAAGCCTCATGGATGAAAGTTGATCAAAGTCCCCCTTCTTGATATTCTTTATTTCAAAAGACTCATGGGAAGGAAAAGGTTTACCTTTGACTACACAGAAAGCGGAGGGGGGGCACTAAACCAATAAACTGTTTTTCTGGGATCATGTGGGCTTTGCATTCGGCCCATCTAGGACTGTATGCAGAGTTTGGAGCATGATGTAGACAGGAAGAAACTCCCTGCAAATGGTCACCAAGTGATGTTGGCTTTTTGTTGTTGTTTGTCTCTTGAGTCGTACCTGACAAGATACTATTTAGGCATCAAAATCCTTCAGGCTGACTTGACCTATTCCAGTTCATGAAATGCAGTTTGGGCTGCAGCACTGGTTTTTCTTACAAAGCAAACAAAAGTCATTACAATGACAACCACGTCCATGTTTTGGACACCACAGTGTTCCCAGTCAAACACTGGGGAAAAGAGAGAGCGAGAGAGAGCGAGAGCGAGAGAGAGAGAGAGAGAATAATGTCATGTCCAAAGAGCTCCTGAGCAATCTGATTAGTTAGAATCCAGTACTCAAAACCAAACAAAAACTGGTTATTACAGTACTGAAATAATATATTTGCTTAACATTAGGAATATTCAACATAACGTACTCATAGTGATTGCAATAAGGAACAAACAAGTGATTTATGGTCATCCTGAATTTTGGTCAACAGTGTTTCAGCAACCATGTTTTAAGCATTCCTTCATTCCAGGAAAAATCCAGACTTCTTACTGGCTTCAAACAATTATATGGTGGATGGTGATTGCTTTCCAAAATAAACATTTGTATTATTTACTATCTGTTAAGCTGCTACACAGTGTCAAGGGAGACAACACCACGAAGTACATTATCTAAATATAAATTATATAACACACCTAATCCCGATTTAGTAACTATTTAGACATTACACTGGTAACTAGCAACAATTTTTAAAAAGAAATATGATCAAAGAAGAAAAGAACAAAAAAAATCCAGAACACTCCAAGGTGGAAAAATTACACAATCACTAGACCAACATTATCTCTTCTTTTTGTAAAAGAAGAAACCAAGAGAAACAAGAAAGAACAAAAATACTTTAAGTGACACTGAAGTTTCTGCTATTTTTATTTCCTTTTAAAACTAATAACAACCAATCACAGATTTGTGGCATTTACTGTGCACCCCTAAGAACACTTCCCTTGGAGTAAGTCCCAATGAACAGGATTCCAAGTAGACCTGCTTAAGACGGCATTACTAGTCTAGATAAAAGACAAAATTTGAGCACATGCAGTTAAGGTATTTTCAGGCTCATTTATTTCAATAACAAAAAGCTAAGCACATATAAATTACAGAAAAAAGGAGCTCCTGAGAAATCATAAATATTGCTTACAACTTATAGCTGTGCTAGTTGTAGGTATGGTGATGTAAAATGTCTGTCCATTCCCCCTATCTGCAGAAACATCCAGAGGAACCAACAACTAGTGCTCATATTGTTAAAAAAAAAAAGTAGCAAGAGCCCTACTGTAATCCATAAGCCCCAACTCGCTCGCAAGGTCTCCTGGGAAGTATAGTTCCCACCAGACTGCAAAAAGTGCAACGTGCGCATGCTGCTCGGGCAGGCCTTGGCCCAGGCGGCGCACGAATGTCACACCGAGGCTCAGCCTCCTTCCTGGAAGTGTGATGGCGATTTTTCTACCCCCCACGTGACACCCATTTGTCCCCGGATGTCCCCATGGCAGCTACGCCTATGTCTCATGTTGCTCTGGGCTGCAGTGTATCCTCTTGACACTCCTAGATGACCAAATAGCTCAAACCATTTATTTCCTCCCTTCCTTCTCAAGGCCAAAAAAACACAGAATCCAGACACTGATGGGCATTGCAACTCCTGTGTCACCTTCTTCTAGTAAAGCTGCGAACCACAACAGGCTCCCAGTAAAAGATTCCCACAAATATGAACTTCCTGCCTCCCCCTGCCTACATACACACACTCACACACCCATTTTAAAAAAGAGAATGAGGGATGGAAGGAATTTAGCAATCCTTGAAATAAAAATATTCTCTGGGAAGCCATAATCACTCTCTTCAACTCTTCACACAACTGGAAAACAAGCTAGTGCTCTCTTGGTGCAAGAACATACTATGATCCAAAGTCAGGCAAACAGTTAACATGAGTGATCAGATATTCCTAGAGAGGCTTCTAGCAGATTACAGGAATCATAGTGGTACCAAGTGAGACCAGAATGAGGAATGAGGCAAGTGGACTTCTCGGGTCTCTCAAGGCAACCTGGGACTGGGGGATTTAGTATTCTTGCCCTTGGTGGCTCTGCCTATTCCTGCTCATTCCTGTGATACAGTTGAAAAGATCCTTTTGGATTATGATGCGTTTCCAGTGAGAAGAATGTTTTTAAACATTAGTGAGGCTTTTTTTCACTTGGTTAAAAAGTACCATTGACCAGTGTCATGGCACAACTTGGGGTCATCTAGGAATCTTGGTACATGTCAAAAAACAGGTATCCTTAAGCAGAGGAAGAGTGTCAAATCATGATCTACCTCAGATCCCACTAAAATAGAAGGCCTGACTCCCTGACACCTTCACTTAAAGCATTGCCAACAAGAAAACAGTTCTCTTGTTCAACTATAAAGGGAGATTACCTCACGGAGTAACTATTTATGCCTTAGTTCCAGAATGAGACCTGAAGTGAGACTGATTTGGCTGAGGGAAGAAGGACCATTCACATAAATTGAGAGTGGCTCTACTACCCACTTCATCACTTTGCTCAGAAATCATCTTAAACAAGCCTCCAGTTGGCCAGATCTCCCTTCAACAGGGAAGGTCTTCTTTCAAACTTGTCACTCATGGAAGCAATCTACCTAAACTCGCCTCAGCAATTCAGTATTCCATATTGATGTTAGGAGTGCAAAAGAATGCAAAAGAGTCGCTGCTGAGATTCCCAAACATGCCCAGAATATTTTGAAAATCAATTGAATCCTGTTTGATCAGAAGGCTGGCTGTCCTAACTGGCCCACCACACTTGCAGAGACTGAAGGTTAATAAACCCACTGGTCTTCGTTCAAGAAGCAAAGAGCAACTGCAATACAGGACATTACAAACACCCTCATTCTGAACTGTGGCCACAGTGTCTAACTCAAGAACAAGGAAAACTGCATACACAAGCAACACTGTGCTTAATGATAAAGAAAAGAGTTTTTTTTAAAAAAAATTGCATGAACCCAACATCTGACTTTTAAGAAATAAATTCTTTTTGCAGGCTACAAAGGAAAGACAATACCACACACTGGCCAGGAGTTTGTCTCCATTAGTTATCACAATAATAGCAGAAACACCAAGTTGCTGTCTAAATGCTTCCATTTTTGTATACAATGGGTGCAAGCAGAAGCCTTTAGCATAAATTAAAACCTGGTATGGAATTTTATCACCAGCTCCTCCTGGTGGCATAGGATATCTTCCAATACTCATTACAGGGAAGCTCCCAAAAGAGATGCTAAGTAATACTGCTGTATGCTTCAAGCTACTAGCATATCATTGAACTCGCTGCTACATTTTAAGTATGATAAACGGGAGGAAAGGAGGAAAGCAGAAGGAAGGTTTGCTTGTAAAGGTAAACGGCACCGTGGAAAAAAATGCTTGATTCAATTAATATACACTGTACATGCCTATAATACATTAAAAATGTTCACCCAAATAAGAAAAAAAATATATTCAGGCACTGTCAAAGACTTGATGATGATCAATGACTGAGACAAACTCCAGTTTAGCTAATTAGAACCACTGATGAGCAATAATGATGTGCGCTAAGAATATTTGCAGACTTCTTTAGGATGAAAAATGGAGTGAAGAGAGGCTGTCAATTTGTACAAGTTTTAAGCTCCAATCACTTTTCCCACGAGCACCGCCTATTTTAAATGTTTAACAGAGCTGTATTTAACCACATGGATTTCTCACAGTTAGTTTTCACCAACCACTGAAAGCCAAAAAATCTGAGAAATTATTCTAAATCATTAACTAACAATTTTCTATTGCATATGGCCCACGCTATATATTATGCAACATGACAGGATCATATTTTCTGGGATTTGGCCCATTTTTAATGAGTTGTCAAAAATGAAATATTGGAGACGACCAGGAAGCATTTAACTACGAATGAGGTGTGAAAACAGAACCTACAGTTTCTAAAAACCACAAATATTTTCAAAAGTGGACTGCTGAAGTTTATAAAATATTATCTTTCCTATAATAAATTTGCAAAGCAGTAGTGTTGAAGAGAAATTATGAAAATAAATACAAATAAAATCTATGGTACCATCAATTAACTGATGATTAACATAGACAATTAGAACAAAGTAAAAATACAGCGGGCTCAATCTGACAAGTTGTTGATATGTAGATTCTCCTTCAGAAGTTATTTTCCTCTACTAAGAAACTGATTTTTAAAATTCTGAACTCTGTTCATGTTTAGGAACTGCTGAAAACAATGACATATCTGGGGGGGGGAGCATTTGACCTAAAGCTTACTTTACACTCACGCTGATGCTATGTGGAGTTATGCAGATTTTATTCCCCCTGACTCCGCCCCTCCCTCTCTTTCCCCGCCCCCCTGCCACCACCTCCCACCAAACTCCCCCCGCCCCCAGTGTGTTGCCAGCCTCAGCTCCACTTGGAGGTACCGAGGAAAGCTAACTGTATTTCAAAATACACCTAACTCTCCTCCATTACTCTGAACAGTGCGGTGGCTGGCAACACACCAGGAGTGGGTACAAGGCCAGGGAGGGCACAGTGTGTTGCCAGCCCTGGTGCTGCTCAGGTCCCTTCCGCACAGGCCAATAAACCCAGGCTGGGGACAGGAAAAACCCATTCGGGGGGGGGGGGCTTTGCACAGCTCCCACCCCTAAAGTGAGGCTGCCCATGTTATCTCCCCTGGAGTGGGTTTTGTGAGATTCATTTGTTTTAATACGGGTTGTAGCCACTCGAAAGCGAACGGAAGCGCTTTAATCAGCCGCACTTCCCTTTATTGGTAGAGGTCCCGCCTCTCAGCTGCATGCAGGTTTGCAGGGAGGGGTCCATTCCTGCCTCCCCACGTAGCAACACAGCCGAAGGAGGTAAGTACTGAAAAAAAGCGCCACTGAGTGAAGGCGCAACAGCAACCCGAATTGGTTCCGCGGGCTCCGTTGGCTGTCTGCACAGTGGTATGCAAATGAAAAAACAGGAGAGCAGGTTTCTTTATCACAACTGCAACCCACTCTGCCTATGCTGTGCAGAAGGGGCCTCAGAGGGATGGAGGAAAGGGTGTTTTTTTAATGGCAGGCGGAGTTTTGCAGGGGTGGGGAGCTTGGTCAGGAGCTGGGCATAGGGGCAGCAGGCAGAGTTTGGCCAGGGGCTGGGCACGGTGAGGCACAGTGCCTCACACAAGCCCTAGGAGGCATTTTGTTGCAGAATGTCTGAAAAGATGTACCGTATATACGCGTATATACGCGTGTATATAAGCGGAGGCACCTAATTTTACCACCAAAACCTGGGACAACTTATTGACTCGTGTATAAGCTGAGGGTAGGAAGCTGGGGTTTGAGGAAACCCAGCCAGCCGGCAGGCAGAGGAAGCTCCTTATTTGGGCAGTGACTCCCCCTGATGTCACTACCCTCTGCCTCCCGGCTGGGGTTTGAGGAACCCCAGCCAGCCGGGTGCCTCCGGGTTCCCCCTTCACCCTCTGAGGAGGGCAGCAACAAGCCATTTGTGCAGCTGCAGGGAGGTCGTCCTGGGCCACGCCCCCAGCCTTGGCAGAGGCCTGAAGAGCCCGCTGGCTGCGGGGGTTTACCCTTCGCCCTTCGGGGAGGGCAGCAACAAGCACTTGTGATTGCTGGTAAGCGGTGACTCGTGTATAAGCCGAGGGGGCATTTTTCAGCCTTAAAACAGGGCTGAAAAACTCGGCTTATATGCGAGTATATACGGTATCTTACAGTGCAATCCAAAGGGGGAGGCTTAGCTGCACTGCAGCTGGGGACAGCAGACATGGTGCAGCCAAGCTGCCTCCTAAGCAGCCAGCAAACCGACAAGGATGTTCCCCCAACCCTTGTGGAACTGTTCTATGCAGCTCCATGGACTGCACCTACCTTTTTACCAGCGTAAGTTCGTACCAGCAAATGTGGGTGTTCCCAGGCCAAAAGGTTTCAGGGCGTGGATTAATGCTGACTCTGCCCCTTTCAGCACTAGTACAAGCACAAAGAATTCTGGAAGGACAGATTTTAAGGAGTATTGGCGGATTTCCAAATTGTGGAATTGTACACCAGTAGTGGCGTAGTGGTTAAGATCAGGTGTACTCTAATCTGGAGGAACTGGGTTTGATTCCCCATTCTGCCGCTTGAGCTGTGGAGGCTTATCTGGGGAATTCAGATTAGCCTGTGCACTCCAACACACACCAGCTGGGTGACCTTGGGCTAGTCATAGTTCTTCTGAGCTCTCAGCCCCACCTACCTCACAGGGTGTTTGTTGTGAGGGGGGAAGGGAAAGGAGATTGTCAGCCCCTTTGAGTCTCCTTGCAGGAGAGAAAGGGGGGATATAAATCCAACACCTCCTCCTCCTCCTCTTCTTCTCCCTCTTCTTCTTCCTCTTCTTCTCTTCATCTTCTTCTTCTTGGTAATTTCTTATGGGCCGCCAGTTGTAATTTATTTGAACTTTATTATTTGCATTTTCCTTACACAGACTCTTCAAGATATAAAGCTGTGTAAATCAATTATATTTGTGCCAAAGATGTAAACAGAGCTTCAGTTTACATAATTCTTTCCAAGGTATGGATAGTTACTGTGAGCTATTTTTCCATCTCCTATATCATATAAAACTCCTTGGTCCAATAGGTAGATTATTACAGTGAGCTGTACATGGCTCCTTCTTAAGTTTTCGATTAGTACAAAATGTGACATAAAGACAATTTAACTGTCACAAGTTATTGAGAAACTAAGTTTCCATTACTGGAGATCTAAACTGACCGCCTATAAGTTTTGAAGCACAAATCAAAGCACAGGATTACTATTAAACAATTTGAGGTCAGGATATTTAAAGAATTATATGATCCATTATCAATATACTCACCAGTTAAAATCATTAACAGAGACCCTCCTATTTGTGCCCCTTTCCTAACCACAGAGGTTGGTTGATGATAACCACTGATAATCTATGAGAAGTGCATTCAGAGATCAATAAATAAATGAAATTACATAAAGAAACTACAGTATAAATTAATATGTACATTATAGTGTTCTATTACTAATCCTGACTTCATATACACTGTAAGTAGATGCTAACTGCAGCTTACAATGATAAAATGCACATAAAGCCAGAGCATCAACAGCTCTGCTATGCACATAGAGCATGACTTTAAACCCATCTCCCCAAGCACATTGTAAGAAATTTTGGAAAATCACTTAAGATTTCAAAAGCAGGTTGTGAATCAATACAGGAGATTGTTCTTGTGGTAGGGAAGATGCAGGTATTGGTAGGAACACCCAGGCCTGCTGGGTACGCTGTGATAACCACATGGCTCTCTGAATCTTAGCCAAACTGTTTTGTAGAATCAAGTATAACATTATTACAAGATTTTGGTGGATAAATGTCAATGAACTTACAGTTTTCTGATAATGAATGTTTCTACATTACAGATTGTTTTCAACAAAGCAATCCCACACACAGTTGGTCCAGCCTGAGTCCATTAACTGCTGGGATTAGTTTGCCACAGAAATACAAAAATTAAGAGGGAAAAAAACTGAAGAATTACAGATATTAAAAAGGTATCCTTAAATAGGTGATGGTTATTTAAGCGTATCACTGGCTGTTCTCCTTTCATATATATTAAGTACACATGATGATTATTTATCTTCATGGGGGGAAATAGGCACAATACAGCCAGATTTCAAGAGAATAATTAAGTGAATGAGCTTTGAAGTGTTTAGATTTGATAACATTGTGATCAATGTAATCATGTATACATTAAACAGTTTTCTGAGTGCTTCAAACTCGTTTCTGGAAGTGACTGCTAATTGCCAAAAGAACAGGGTCTAATTTTATATTCAATTTAACACATATTGGGCGTAAAATAAAAACTGTGACACCGCCAATTCAAATTTGTATGTAAAGAGAATTTACAAAAACATTTACAAAATATGGGGATATCTAAGCCTGAATGTAATCTGTTTTTATATACTATCCATATGTTAAGAATGAGACAATGTTTTGTTTTGGTATTTTAGTGTCAAATAAAAATTAAAACCATTTGCAGTGCAATCAGAAAGAGAGTTACTCCAGTAAGCCCATTCATTTCAATGGGCTTAGACTGGAGTAACACTGCATAGGATTGTGTTGTTAACCATTCCACTCCTTGCTCTGCCCTATGTACTTCATTCTGTACTCTTTTGTCTCCTAAAGAAGCTTAATTCAGAAAAAAATAACTGGCCTTTTTTGCACTCATAAACTGAATGATGAAGCTCTATTACAATTTCTACAGCAATACACATGGAGAGGATTCTTTATGCACTACTCTGTGTCGTAGAGGTTATGGTTAAAGCATTAACCTGAATATTTTAAGCATCCATATTTTCTCCTTAATTTTGCAAGCGTTTTCTCATGTAAAATGCACAAGTTTCGTACAGTGCTCAAAAATATCAGCACTTCAGAACAGACTGGTTTAACATCTGCACATCACCAGGGTTTCCCCCAAGGATTTTTAAATGATGCCTGCCTGTGCTGAATAAAGTGCTAACTTGCACCTTGCATTTCAAACTGTGTCCTGAGCAGCCATCCAGTTGGTACAACACCAGCTGAATTCCCACAGGCCACTGTTCACTCAGGCTTGACTGCAATTATCATGTCAATATTTTGTGCTCCGATATGCAGATATGCACACATGCAAGCTGTGTAATACTTTCTTCTCCATGGAATGTTGACTTATGTTCAATGTTCTGAGAATTTTTAATGAAACAGGATATTAAACTTTCATCAATTTTCAACAATCACAATTATTTGACCTTAGAGGTAAAGGTTATTCACCTAAACGCAATGTGATTCTAGCCAGCATACTAAGTGATAACGGGGGAGCTGACTTAAAACAAAACACTTATTTCAAAACCTATATTAAGATACGCTCACAAAGAAAATATTTATTAGTGCACGTAAAAGATCTTAATAGATGAATAAGGCTAAAAGTAATGGTGAGTTTAATATCTTTTGGTGACAATATGGGTAATCAGTTTATAAATGTCACTGGACTGCATAGTATGATTAACCGATGAGGGAAGCTGAAAAATGACAGGGTTTCATTGATTGAATTAATCTGCCCATAGGCAGCATAATCAATGAGCAGTGCTAAATGATTCAGTATAAACAAGATCACTTGATATTGCCCCCAAAAATAAAAAATAAATCACACAATATTTAAATTCTGCCACTTCATTATATTTTTTTAGAGGAACAGTACAGTAGGGCGGTACAAATACACACCCAACCCCGCATTAACAGCAAAACAACAGAATAGCATTGTTCATCTATTAACAAAGCAGTGTCCCACTGTTGAGGGCCAAGCTAGATGTAATCCACCATCCCTAGAGGAAGCTGACACTTAAAACCTTGCTCATGAATTTAAACATTTGGCTGCAAAATTGGTGTTAGTCTACTGCAGACTAGAAACCCAACAGACCAAGTAGTTTAAACAGATTCCAGTTGGTTACATCCTTGCCCTCACTGAATAAAGTACCCAGCATTTCTCATACAAGCAATGTTTGAAGTAAGACAGAATAAAAGAAGCCTGCATTTCTTTGATAAGTGGAAACACATAAAGATGCAGGGATATATCGAGACACCATTTGAACAGGGATTTTTTTAAATGTAGGAAATAACAGTTGTAACATAAAAAGCTACAAACACAGTGTTTATAATCTTCAACTTTCTTTTATATAATTTTTTCTAGTATTTCATTTCAAGTACTAATGAAGCAATCAGCCCCTGTTCAAATAGTGATTTGACTGAAAATTTTGAGAAGTACCTCCAATACTTGAAAAATGTCCTGCTTTTTTGAGCATCTAAAAGTGCTACAAATTGTATTGTACATTCTTGCACAGTTTTCCCATGGCTGTTCCTTTTCATTTGCCCCATCTACCCAGCCCACCTGACAATGAGTGTGTGTCTGTGAGAGAGAGAGAGAGGAAGTATTTCTTTGCTGAAGTCCACTGAGTATTTTTGTGCAGGGGGAGAGAAGCTGCATGTAATGTCTTTTTAGTATAGTAGCCTTTCTAAGGTTGCATGTCTGACTACCAAAGTCAACAATCTCTATGTTAATACAGGGCTCTTAAGGGGATCAAAACTGAGCAATTTTTACGCTGCCACCTGGCAACTGAAGCTTGATTCACCAAATTCCAACTATGCAATAATACAATAAATGCCAATGACTGCACAGACACAAAGTCTGCATATAAACTTACTAACTTTTTAAAATATGATGCACAGCCTACCTGCAACAATCCTACAATGTACTTAATCCCAACAAGACAACAAATGTTGAAGATGCATTAATAGTGACTGTGTGGCCAGCTACTACTCTTAATGTCACCACTGTTCGGATGCAAAATTCATTTTGAATTGGTAGGGAGAGAAGAAAGGAACAGAGAAACAGGAGAATGAGGGATAGGAAGCAAACTGGAAGAGAGGAAAAGCAGAAAAATGTGAGTGAATTAGAGACATAAAAAAGCAATGTTCAGCGGCTTCTAGTCGCATTAACTTGCAACTACAATCAATGGGTTTAGAAGGGTTTAGGATTGTGATGTTGATTCTAATCATCTAGGGATTAGAAAAGAGAGCCCAATTGCTCTAACCTGACCCTCAAAAGCATGCTGCACCTACACCCCATCCCACCCCTAGGCAAAATGGAAAATGCAGCTGTGACAAACTGTACAGCACAGGTGTCAAACTCGGGTCCCTCCAGATGTTATGGACTGCAGTTCCCATCATCCCCTGCCAGCATGCTGGGAACTGTAGTCCATAACATCTGGAGGGCCGCGAGTTTGACACCTATGCTGTACAGTATAAATGAATCTAAAAAGCACACTCTATCTAAAGGCCAGGTTGTTTACATTTCAGAGTTGGGAATAAATGCCTAGGAACAGGGGAAGCAACCTGATGCTAACCTGCACTACAACTCTATGACTTAAAGAGGGAGGAGAATATCTCTATGAGAGGAGAAGTTGGGAATGCTTTTGGATTCAGGTTCCTTTAGGTAAACATCTGATTGCCTTAACTGTGTTAAATATATATACTCTGAGGTTGTATGCCTGAGCTGTGAGAGCAAAAATTACACCCAGAAAGGGAGAACCGGTAGTTTATTGAGGGCCAAAGTGAGGTAGAAGGCCAGTCTTTCCAGGGCAGGCCATATAAACAGGACAGGAACAGATCTTCAAGGAACAAGAATTCCTGGGACCAGTTAGTTTGGAGCATTTGGGGGTTTTGCTTTGTTTTATCTCCAGAGAGAGATTTATGTTTAAGTTGCGAGTTTCTAAGACAAGGCTGAGGGTACTTGATAAAAGTACCAGCCTATTATACCCAGTAATAATCCTTAAGACTGAAGTATCTGGAACATCTTTGAACATCTAAGCTACTGAAACACAAGACTTCCAGAAAACAGATCCAATATTCAAAGATGGCGACTTTCCTGCACAGTCCCCAGGAAGCCACAGTATAATATGATGGTTCAACCCAGCTGGACAGATGGAAAAGCCTGGTGGAACAGGTCCCTCTTACAGTCCCTGCGGAACTTGCTCAGATCCCACAAGGCCCTAACCTCTGTAGGGAGTTTGTTCCACCAGGTAGGGGCCAGAACCGAGAAGGCCCTGTCCCTTGTTGAAGCTAGCCGGGCGTCTTTTGGACCGGGGATTTCCAGAAAGTTTGCTTCCGACGAGCGGAGGAACCTTATCGGGCAATATGGGGAGAGGCGGTCCCTCAGATATGTGGGTCCAAGACCACTCACGGCCTTAAAGGTTAAAACCAAAACCTTTAAAATGGCCCGATACTCGATCGGCAGCCAGTATAGTTGGTAAAGGACAGGAGTAATATGTTCCTTGCTCAAAACCGCAGCTAGGAGTCGAGCGGCTACATGTTCCACGAGCTTCAATTTCCAGACCAAATTCAAGGGTAGGCCCACGTAGAGCAAGTTACAATAATCCAGCCTAGAGGTGATCGTTGCATGGATTATATATTTCTCCAACTTATTTTATCTTCCATCTGAAGTTTCTTCAATCCCATCTCCTCTGTTAAATAAATTTTGATTATGTTTGTTTACCCTGCCTCAGGTTTATTTGGTGCCTCAACAAGGGAATTTGCCAAGAGTTAAAATAACGGGCTCCTTTTACCTTCTAGAGGACTTATAGGGCTGAGCGACAGTGCTTTATTTTACCACAAGCTACCATACTAAACAGCTCAGTCCAGGGAAAAAGTGGAAAATCTGACAAGCCTGGTCAGAAAGTGTTTAGCCTGCCTCAGAAAAATAGGAAAGGGCAGAGGGGTCCATCGCAGCGGCATTTGAATGGTGCAGTACTCTATATTCTGATCTAAAACAGCTTTTATAAGCATTAGTCACTATAAATTTAGCCAATGGATTATCTCAAAAGGAAAGGAACTTGGAGAAAAATTGGCTGAAACCTGCTGTCCTGCAAAGTCAAGTTCCAAGAAGCTGAATCTTATCTAGGGCCAGTGGCGTATCTGCCTAGGGACAAGGGGTACCCCTTGTCCCCGGGCGCCACTCTTCTGGTCACATGGGGGGCGCAAAATTGACCCCCCACGTGACCAGGAAGTCCTGCTGTCACGTCATTTTCGCGTGCTTCGACCCTGTCCGAGGCACACAAAAATGATGAGACAGCAGGACTTCCTGCTGCTTCCAAGCCCCCTCAACCCCACCGAGGTGGGCAGGGCAGGGGCAGAGCCTGGGGGGCGTCATGGAGACAATTTGTCTCCGGGCGCCATTTACCCCTGGTACGCCTCTGTCTAGGGCTCTATACTAGAAGGGTTTCATGATCTCCACATGTCAGTTGGGGTGGGGGAACAACTGAATCTCACCTTTCATTATATTCTTCAACCCCCGATTAGGAGGAATCCAGTTTCACATACAGGGCTCATCTTATACCATTTTCCCCATTCAGCAACTATATTTTTTCATACTATTCCTTTCATAAGCATACACTTGTTTGCTAGACAGAGGCCACAATCTATTATGAGTAAAGTCTTCCAGGATTAATATCCCTCTGAAACATTGAAGAGAAGGTCTTCAAAAAAAGTTAATTACTTTTTCAATTCAATATTTTTCTTTAAACATTTACTATACAACAGAAGTGCTTCCCGATTTTACCTGATAAACACAGGTAACACAAAATACTGATGAAGTATTTATCTGTGCTTATTTTTATTTAAAAAGTTTCAAAAAGCAAATGAACTAGAAAAAACATACACCTTTTTTACATAATTCAGAGATCAATAGTATTTAAAGTAGTTGGAAAGTACACTAACATGGAGATACTGTTACAATGGCTTGTTTGAAAATACCTGGAGGCTTTAGCATATCCCAAAAGGTTTTCTCATTTGCACAGTAAAGATACTTTTTTTTGTTTGTATCTGAATAATAAAACAGAATATAGTTATAGTCACCAAATAACAAGTGCAGCAAACACTGAAGAATGAAATCGACTCCATCTATTCCACAAATCCTCACTACTGGCAATGAGCTTTCAATTTAATTTTGAAATTTTTAGGGCACCAATCCCAATTTGGGAACATGAAAGACTTCTGAAAAAGAGAAGTAACTTTCCTTTGTTCAATGTTAAAATATTCCCACGTCATATCAGTACAAAGGTGGGTTTTCCCAAATGACTTTTTTCAACCATGCAGCTTAATTAAACTTAATTAAGATGCTTCGCAGAAAAGGAACTTCTTAAAAGGGTTGCAAAAAGAAAACCTACTGCAACATGAAGTGGTTAAATAAAGATGATTAGACCAAATACCTGTCTACACCTATTCTTTTTTTGCTTCAAAGCTAGGCATTCTCCCTTCTGCCATGCTACAATTTTCCTTGGTAAAAAGTATGTCGTAAAGAAGTATACTGAAAAAAGTATGTCGTAAAAATACTGAAAAAAGTATGTTGTAAAGAATCAAATTTTTCAATTCATCCTCTTTTTGTGTCAACAAAATAGTAATACAAGATTCTCCACTGTTTTTCCATGTTCCACTTGAGGCCCCATCATTGGAAACTAGTTTGCTAGGCCATCAAATAATCTTTTTTACTTTACTTATCCATAAAGTTATTAAACAATTAGGAAACGAGTAAGGACTGAAAAGTTACAGTTCTTTAAATAAATTGCTTCATTCATTTGCTGGTCATCCTTGGTGAATAAAAAACACACATGCAGAGTAAAGTAATACCCAACAGATTGCTTAGGCATTCCACCAAGGAAAATCAATTTTAGACTGCAACCAGCTTGACCTCTTTTGCTGTTACAGGAGAGCCATAGAAAAAACAAATATATTAACCAATAACAGCAAGTTTAGATGCATTCGTCAACTACATGTTATCAGGATTACTATTTGGTTCATGTAAACAAATACATTAATTGCTATGTCAAGCTCACATGAGATAATTGGCAGAAGTCTTGCAGTCCGATCCTAAACACAGACCTAATTAAAATGCCTGAACGCTGCTGTTTGCAATGCAAACTATGGTACAGGATTCTGGGGAAACCTGTTTAAGATCTGCAGTTCCACTGGGTCACCAAAATTCAACTAGCAATAGAATCGGATAGAGAAAAAGAAAGAGCTTTCCAAGTCATCTGGAAATTTCCTACAGCCCTCCCCTCCATATTATTCAATGCTTCTCTCCTCCACTTCACAGGGAATTCAGACTCTCCCCATAGCATTTTTCAGGCATTTTCTTCTGGATTACTCGCATAAATAGGATCAGCTATTCAAATAGCATAATTCTTAGAACCGTCATGTTCAGTTAAGGATAGAGTCCCATCTTCAAGGACTAAGGCTTCCACGCCTGCATCAGAATAGCTAGCTTAGTCTACTCCATTTTACTAGCACTAGAGTTAAGATTTCATTAGACTCGCCCTCTTTTGTTCTCTACCTTAACTAGTCAAAACTACTTTCACCAAATTGAGGGCTGCTCCTTTCAGTTCTGCTCCAAACGGTGCCTTGCACATAAGATTCAAGTAATTCTGCTCTCTGAAAGTTCCGCTGGATTCATAACTGATATCTTCTCCTTCCAAGTACAAGAGTTCCATTCCCTGTAAGCAGCTCTATCAAAGTACAATAACCAGTCAAGCATCTTAAACTGAAAATGAACAGTCAGTCCAGGAAGGCTCTCCTAATGCAGAAAGAAGGTACTCTGTGATTCACCTTTGAACTACAACCTCATTTCCAATAGAACACCTAGTACCTCCGAGTTGCTAATTACCTTGCAAAGGATCAGGCAAATCAGTTGTGTTCTTAGCCAAAAGGGTATACAAGGGATTAGTAAACACTACCTGAGCGCCTTAACTGTTGTGGTGCCTTCCTTGACCGCCCGTCCCCCTGGGGCGAGTGTGCTGTCCCACCTCCCTTTACCTGGGGGTTGTCCTCCCCAACCGGTGTCTTAAATAGTCTCGGCCACAGGGTGCCTCAGCTGTGGGCGTACCCTGTCACCTTTCCTGCGCCTTTCCTCTCGCTCTGTTACTTCACTGAGTGAGGGTTGGTCCGCCTACTGGGCTTCCCACCATTCTCCCTTCCCTGTTGCACCCTCACAGGGTTGGGACCCAACACAAGTCCCCCAGCTTGTTCCCCCGCACAGCTGGTCTGCTGGACTCTCCCTCTCCCTGCCCTCCTGGGCTGCACAGTCCTCTTTCCCTGCCTCCACCCAGTTCTCCCTTCCACCCTCTTCCCTCAGCCAACGCCCCTGAGCTTCCTTTCCCACCCCCTTATATCCCCTTTTCCCTTTCAACCCTCTGCCCCGTCCCAGCTGTCGTCTCTTCTCATCTCCACTATCACTCTCAGCTGAGGCTGGGCGAGCCCGGCCAGGCTCAGAGCCCCGCCCATTCACCCCCTCCGCACGGCGCACTCGTGCCGGCGGATCGGCTGATTGACAGGTCGAAGGATCGACGGGTTGATAGATCGATAGGCCAACCGATTCCTGAGTCGGTGAGTCGCCATGGAAGGGCGGCAGAATCCCGGCAGGGTAGTGAGGCGGCGGATTGACAGGGGTCTCCTCTTCGGGAGTGGGCGTGGCTGCGGCCTCACACGGCCCCGTCACAAGTCCGGGTGCCGCGTTGGGACTCGCGCCCGGACAACTGTGAAGAAATTCTGAGTATATCAGTTGAAACCAATCTGTGGTCTATGCTGGACAAATATGAAGAAAAACAAAAGAAGTCCACCCATGTCCAAAATCTTTTAATCATTTGAAATACACCAGCGTGTTGTAGTGGTTAAGAGAGAGTGGACTCTAATCTGGAGAGCCGGGTTTGATTCCGCACTCCTCTACATGAGTGATGGACTTTTATCTGGTGAACCAGATTTGTCTCCCCACTCCTACATTCCTGCTGGCTGACCTTGGGCCAGTCACAAGCCCCCCTGAGTCCCTTTACAGGACAGCAAGGGAGGTATAAATCCAAGCTCTTCTTCTTTCGAGCAGTACACTCTAGAAAAGACATCCTGAGTAAGAGATGTGTTACCCCTTAACACTCTGCTGTAATGGATGAGGCTACAACCATAGACAGCCTTGTGCTGCAAGACATCTCTCTGAATCTATAAAATATCTCAATAAAATCAACAGTAATTTAATAGTTTGGCACTGTTAAAATGTTATTCCAAATGTATGGTTATTTGTTGTAACTGAAATGTTATTCTAAATGAACAGTTAATAACCAATTATTCTATAGCTAGATAAAGTTTGACCCTGTTAAATAAAATGTTATTTAACAGGGCCAAACTTTACCAAGTTATAAAACATGTAGCTATTAACCATTCATTTTCAGCAAGTGTATCTAGAATACAAAATAATAAATTACATAATATTTTCAAGTATCTATGTCCTCCCATCTATCAGAAAAAAATAAAGCTGAAATAGCTGAATACTTTTCAGTCAGTCAAGGGAAAAACAGACAAAAACTTATTTCAGAATGCATTATCAAAAGATTATTAAACGGCAGCAACATTTTGTCAATTAATTGGTTAACAGAGCGACCCTGAGGGCCATTAGTATTGTGGCATCTGGTCATGGTGGCAATGTGACACTACAAGTCCACTCCCTGTAGGGTTTGTTTATGCCAGGAGTAGGGAACCTGCGGCTCTCCAGATGTTCAGGAACTACAATTCCCATCAGCCTCTGTCAGCATGGCCAATTGGCCATGCTGGTAGGGGCTGATGGGAATTGTAGTTCCTGAACATCTGGAGAGCCGCAGGTTCCCTACCCCTGGTTTATGCAGTAGCTGGCAGGAACTCAGTGTCAACCACATTAGTATCCCCAGCAACAGTGCTGCAGCATTTCTTGGAAAAGTTTTAGTGAGGTGGCAAGGCCACGACAGACAGGGCAGACAAAAATAATCAGTGGCCAAACCAGAGGCCAAACCAGCAGGTTCTCACAGGTTCCCGAGAGTAGTTTACTTTCACTATTTGTGTAAAATGCGAGAGGGGGTTACTAATTGGTGATTTTGCCGCGTGGATTTTTGGTCTTTAGTTACTGCTCTCCTCCTCCCTCAGCAGTAGCGCCAGAACTCTTGGGAAGCAGTCCTGGCAGGAGGTGCACCGGGTGTGTGTGGCAGCCTGCACTCATGTATCTATTCTCCCACGCCTCAAGGCCTTGCCACAGCCCTGCCCAGCAATGCCCCACTCCCAGAATGCCCGGCCACGCCCCCGTCATGCCATGCCCAGCCTCATTGGCACTACGCCACTGTTTGAATCTCACCACCATGATGGGAACCTGTTACTAAAATGTTTGGATCCTACCACTGGGCCAAACCAAGCACCCATCAAAGCACAAAGGCAGAAAAGGCTGTGGCCAGGGATCTTGACTTGCTGTCAGAAACATATACATCTTAATACCACCAGAAATCTCAAACCAACTGACAGCATTACCATGGACCATGATATCCCCCTCATCAACAAACATGGCTACCTGCCCACACATCAGAAGAGGAATAGGGAGATGTTGAGGGATGTTTTGCAGTCAGGGTGTCCGCTGCTTACTGGTGGCTGCACCTTCAAGCAGGATGCCCAAGCTGCCGAGGATGTCTCTGTGCTGGCCCTGCTGGTAGTGCACCAGGAAGGGAGCCACCTGAGCAAGGCATTGTGCAGAGGCTCAAAGTATTTCTGACAGGTCTCCCAGCAGCATCCCCGTGCACATCTGTGCCTCCCCAATGTTCCTTGCTACAGCAAGCAGCCCCTCCAGGTGTCCAGCAAGTGAGGACACAGACATTGCCAGCCCTTCCATCTACTGCTGACCCCTGGATAAGGATTTCCACCAGTCTTGGCTGCTCTCCAGCTGCTTAACTACCACCCATGTGGACAACAGGTGGGAGGAATAGGAAGAACATCAGTCTAGGGAACCAGTCGCCACACTACCCGGCTTCAGAGGACATAGCTCTTCTCTGGCTCCTGCATCCTTCCCAGTCTCCACTGCCATCACTGTGCATGTGAAGACACTTGAGTACCCCTGATGCATGGGCTCACCTTGCATGGGCTCACCAGCCGCTGGCACCAGGGACTCTGTGATGCTCAACTGTCCATAGAATGACTAGCCTAGCCACCACAGCTCACCTTGTGGAACTCAGGGCACGGAGGTGGTCCACAACATAACCTTCAAACATCAGGGGGGAACGTCCTGGGCTGTGGGGACAGAGAGCAGAGCCTCAGCCCATGTTGTCATTCATTACCATCTTTTTTGGCACCATCACCCTGCTTCACAGTCACCTCTGCAGTCTGATCTCTGTGGTCTTCCTCCCCATTGTTCAATTCTATCTCCTCCTGGCTTGGCACAAGGGGACATGTCCTGGATTCTTGGGTCCCAGATAAGCTACCTGGTGAGGGAGATAGGGTGGCCACATTTGGGGTAGCCATTTCCTCCCTTGGGCCCTGGTCTGAGTCCTGGTGCCTTTGGTGCTAGCTCCCCTCAGCCACCTCTATGAATGGTCCTGCAATGGTGTCCCCTTTTTAGCAGTCACCTACAGAGAGAAGGCAGGAGTTATCAAGGTGTGTGGGGAGGGTGGGGGAGAGCCCTCAAGCAAGGTTGCAAAAGTACCAGGACCCTCAAATTCATACACAAGACCTTGATGAGGTGGCTGCCCACTACCTTGGGCAGACACCGTACCAGACAGATTCTCCATCACTGCCTGCTCATAAAGGACACCCTGTGCAATGGCAGTACACATGCATTCCTAATCAGGGCCAAAAAAATTGCTCCAACTCTTCAGGTTGGGTAGCTACGTCCAGGTGGCATGCCCAAGAGCAGAGACCTGTTCTACCACCATGCACCAGAAAACAGCTGCAAGGGCTATCCTTGTATGTTCCACTACCGACCCGTACAGCAGCACTTTCTCAGCCTCTGTCCAGTTGGATGGCAGTGACCAGCACCACTGCTTGACACTGCAGGGCCATGCCACCCACAGAGGTATGCAGATGTGGGCTGAGGCATGAGGAAGCCAAAGAACCCCTGGTCAGACCTTGCCTTCTTGTTTCACAATGGACACCAGGCATCTGGAGGAGGCCATGCAGACAGGGAAGACAGGGATAGGCAATGATGGGGTAGGGCTCAAGGGTGGCTGGAGAACAAGCTCATTTGATCATTTTGAACCACACACCCTCTCTCACATGTCTTGGCCAGCCTGTCCTCAGCTGGCTGTGCAACGTATCCACATATTACCAGGGCTATATGTTTGGGTGGCATGCAACAACAGAAACAAAGCTGTGCTCACTGATAGTAGGCATGCATCACCACCCTCCATCTGTCAGACAGCACCGACCTGGATTGCTTCTGCCTGGACAGGACAGCTATCCAAGACCTGTGCAAGGAGCTTGGGCCAGCTCCCCAGGAACAGTAAATATTCTGCTTCATTGCTTTGTGAGTTTATTTCTGCTGGCAAAGGACATCTGTGAAAACAGATTTTTTTTTTTTGCATCCAACCAGTCTGGCTAAGTAGCTGGGTTGTGGAAGCAATAGCACATCCAAACAGATACCTGATCTTCCATTGGGCAATCCCCAGCCCCCCACCCATGAAGGGTGGGTGCTCCTAGCTCTGAGGCCACTGAGGTATGGGATAAATAGCAGCTGCCTGGAACCTAGTATGCCATACATTTCAATAATCCTTTTCATTACAGTTGTCGTTTTCCCCAATGAAGCCACTTGAAAGCCTGAAATGTACAACAGCCATGGAACTAATCCTTTTGGCCAACAGTCCTCTGCAAAGCCCGAACTCCACAGATATCTCATGCTCATTCACAGCATACATGGATGAAACTGTGATTTCTGGGATCCACCCAGTCCTTCCCAACCGCTAGAGTGCTAGATGCAACCCCTCCCCTCAAATGACCAGCATTGCTTTCCTGAGTTGAAAGAGAGCTATCCAATGCAAATGCTGGTGGCAAGAGATTTCTAGTGGACAATGCCACCTGCTTCATACCCAAATAAGCAGAATAGCGCAGAGTTCAACTATTATTATTATTTGGGTGCTGTAGGAGCCTGGTTGTCCCTCCGGGCTGTAGAATGAGCAGTATTCTCTCAGCGTTTGTAACATTCTGTGGCTGGCATCTTCAGCCAGGATGCCAGCCACAGATGCGGCAGGCAAACGCTAGAAGAGAATGCTATCAGAACATGGCCATACAGCCCGTGAAACCACACAGTTCACCTTATGATTCCGGCAGGCTGTGAAGAGCCTCTCGGCAATATTATTATTATTATTAGATTTCTACAGCGTACCAGATCTTCATTATATTGTTACCTTCATTACAAATCGAAATTTCACCTAGAGGCCTAGGAAGTTGTAAATGGTATCGGTACTGTACGTGCATTTGTGCTGGATCGGGCAGTAGGCTGCCTTCTGAATTTGATAGATGTTAATTTTGTCAATTCAAGATGCTCTAAGTACAACTCTAGTGTTTTGGACGTAAATGCCAGTATGCCCGACACTAATTGGGACGCATCTCAGCTCTATTTGTGCCATAGACACTGAAGTTCTCGATGGGTTTGGCGGAAATCGTGGTATCTGAAGTGACCTTGTCGTAATTTTTTTTTGAATGACTCTGCAGTCACTCAGGGACTAAGCTAAGTGTCGAGCGATGGTCACTTTCTTGTCCCTCGATCAATGGTGCGGGACTGTCTGGTGTATTATGTTTCAACACTTTGTCGCGATTGGAATTACTGGGCAGAATATTATTGGTGGGTACATATTATTATTATTGATTACATTATTATTATTATAATACATAACAGCACAGCACAAGTGTCTGGAATTCATCTCTGGAATATCGAGTCCCTTCCCAAGGACACGAGGGATATTAGAGGTAATTTTATGAGAATATGTGTAGTTCTAGAAGTGCTGCTTTCTGCAGCATGGTGGACTGATGTCTTGTCCAAGTTTAGAGCTTTCCAGATGTTTTTTTCAAGATTTCTTGGGGAGTCCTCCTAAGAGCACCGACTACTAGTGGGATTACTGTTGTTCTTTTTTGCCACAATCGTTCAACTTCAATTTGTGGTCAGGTCCTTGTATTTTTGTGATCTTCTTTTCCCAGCTCTTTGCATCCCTCTACCCTATTGTCCAACTTCAAGCACAGCAACATCTATGATCCAAAATACATGTTTTTTCTCAATCCCACTGTTAAGTGTCTTGGGTGTTGTGTGTGCCAAGGTGTCTATCTGTCTGTAATTCTAAAGTCCCAAGAGTATTTTGCTTCTTCATTCTTCTGTGGTCTTTCTCTGGTTTGTGCTCAAGTACCCAGGTCTTGCTACAGGGTAATGTGACTTTTGCAGTTGGTTCCAGAAAGTGCGGTACATTGCTGCTAGCCCTATTGTGACGCTTTGAGATGAGTCAGTTTAGGCTATTTTCTTACAACAGCAGATGATGTGTAGCTCTCCACGGTTTCATCACCCTCTTTGCGAGAGACGGCACTTTGGTCATTGTAGGACTTCCTTTCGAAGCGAGGGGCCAGAAACACCTAATGCCCCCCCCCCCCACTGGGCTGCTGGGCCTAGTCAAGTCCAAAGTACTGCCAGGGCAGCTCCTGGCCCAAGATGAAGGGAAGGGATGAAAAGGTCGGGGCGAATAATCCTTTGCTTACCTGTCAGTGCGCAGCCACTTCTTTGAGTCCTGGCTGACAAGATGGAGTATCTGTTTGGGTTTAGAACTGAGACAAGTCAGCCACAGAATGTGGACTTTGCTCTCCCTATTGGGTGTTTGTGCAAAGTGCTCACCCAGTAGTGCTAAGTGCTCTCTCTGTGCTGTTCCCACCACCAAGATGCCACAATGCTCACTCTAAATCAGCAGGGCAGGGAGCTGTCAGACTATGTCCGGTGCCACGCACCCTACCTCATAAGTTAGGGGGTGTCTTGGCTTGGAGTTTTTTTGTAAGGCTGGGAGAGGGGCATAATTGGGTACTGGGGAGGGGGTTGGCTGTGTCTTACTGGAGGGAATGATTGATCATGTCCTTAGTTAACATCCAGGGTGGTTTGAGGCCTCATGGGCATTGCTGAGGCAGTAGGAGAAACTTTCATTTTCTGTTCTATGGCCACCCATGGACTGCACAGCCTTTTTCTTAGCTCAGTTTTGAACCTCTGTTGTGGGGTATTCTTGGGCTGAAAAGCATCACAGTGCAAACTAACTCCCTGTGATTTGTTTCCAATGATGCCGGTGCAGAGCCTGGCACTTGATTCGCACCAGAGAAATACCCCAGCATAAGGGTCAGTCAGATTCCTAAACACATTCACCCACCACCCTTAGGATAGTGCCGTAAATCATCAAATTCAATACCTTCAAGTTAAAAGGATGGTACAATTAATAACGCAGAATATTACTTTTAATAAAAGTACTTGAAGATTTGCAGAGTTGCACTAATTCATCAAAAGAGATATTTATCTCTATTCACCCAAAGAAAACACTCTAGACTTTTAAGAAGTTTTGGGCTGCTAAGCACATTTGTATTTCTTTCCATGATCATTTTAATTTTGTATTTTGCAATGTCCTGCTTTATATAAACCTTGCTGGAAACCTGAATAGAAGAGCAGGATATAAATACCAGGTCCTCTGCCTTACCATTGTTAGTCCAACTCTTTGCCCATTATGGAGGCAGTCCTACCCTGCAGGATGCATTCCTCTGCTGCTAAGTGCTTTTGGGCCGACTGAAAGGAAACTTCTACTGCTAGATGAACATACTGCCTAGCGGACAGTACAGGACAGGATATGTGGAAACCAGTCAGGTTTAGAATCTAAGCCATAACATTTTATGTGCATATCATCTAATACAAAAAAGCCTGTAGCATGCCATTTTCCCATTCTGCTAGAGGAATACAATTGGTTTCTCCATATGTGAATTTACTCAGATTTTATTATTTATCCCTTGATTAAATTCATGTAATAAATCATAAAGAGATCTTTAATATGACGACAGCCTTAACTGTATTTTTACCTGTCATCTTTAATCAATTATTCCAGTATGACTAAATTCTTTGAATGATCAGCTAACTAGGAATCAATCAGAAGCAGAAACACTTTGAAATAAATCCCATTTATCCATTGACGCCTACTCCCAGGAAAGTGTCCATAAGACCACAGCCATAGCGAGTTATCCCACTCTCCTGGGATGGCAGTTAAACAGTTTTGACTCATCTAGGAAAGTGAAACTTGTTCAAAGAACCCCAGTTAAAAAACTCTCATACTTACCTTTCCACAACTAAGCTTACTGCTTGAGTAATATCTGGGTTTGCGACCTGGAGACGTTTCCACAAAGACCATACAAATTCTTTATCAACCTTAAAATGCAAATAGAAAACAGAACACATTAAAGAAACTCACTGGACAGTAAAAGTCTAGTTATTCTGCAATACCTAATCACTCAATAGCTCAGGAATCCTCTCTTTCATGAAGAGGAAAAGTAATAGCTTTAAAACGAAACACAATTACCTTTACACAGGCTTAAGCAAGAACATTTTTGCTAGATCAAGATCATATTCCTATGTCAATAAGATACATCAACAGCGAAATCTGTACAGCTATCTGTGCAACTCTTCACTGGTGTTCTCTCAACAATGTAGCCCAGCAAACAAAATGCTCACACAGGTGGGCTGATTCAGAGCCCTAAGCTCCCCTTCCTGTGCGTTCATCTCCTACCAAGAGCATATACTCTGCTGCCTTAAGGGGAGGTCATGGAAGTTAATAACATCTCAGTTAGCAGGTTATCTTACTATATAATTGAGAAAGGTGTTTCCAACAACAAACCAGAAAAAGCAAGGGATGCTGGGAAGTGTAGCCCTTAGCCATCCAGGAAAGCCCAGATCTCAGCTCCTCCCAGAAAGGCATGGACTGTCTTTCCCAGCAGTCCTTGCTGCAGGAAGCCATACTCTGCTCCTCCCCCCATGGTGTGCTTCTCACTGGCAATGTCAATCCTTGAAAAGGAGGGGAAATGCAGGAAGAAGCCATTTTTTCCTCCTCTCCCCTAAGTGTACTTCTCCCTAGCAGGATAAGGTCCCTGTGGTAAACACTGAAGAACCTTCTGCTTGGAAACACGAGATGAACTCTGTCAACACGCAGCTGAGCCAGAAGAGCCCATTTGCAAAGTTAGGGAAGCCTATCTGTGTGTGGGGGGGGGTAGAAATCAGAGAAAGGGGAGCCTGTTTACAAAGTTAGGTGACCCTGTCTGTGTGTGGGGGAGGAGCTTTTTTCATTGAATAATTAGACTTGGTTTTCGTTATCTGTGGTAAATTGTGCAGTGGGGAGGAAAGGCAGGAGGAGTTGTTGTCCCCCTCAGAGGGCACCATTAACTCACCAACTGTTTCCTAGAGCCTGTTGAATTTGTTCATACAATGGGCTCTACTGCTAGCTTGGAATATTTGCATATTTACATTTAAGCATATTAATGTGAGTATTCCAGTGTTTGATATTGTCCATGTCTGTTTGATATTACTGCTCCAGTTTATTATTTTCCTCAATAAAGTAATCTGATTTAACCATATTCAAGGTCTCAGGGCTTCTTTCAAATTGCCACTAAGAGCTTTTACCACTTTAATAAATTACCCCTTCACTGCTACTTGTGCTGGTCTTTGCAAAATGGAACTCAAATTAGCAATTCTTCTAAGTAAGAGGTGGTGAAAGGAAGGTTTTCTTCCTTATGCTCAGACAACTCTGGAATGAAATGAAGAACAAACTGGCCCATTCAGACAGGTATAAAGCATATCCTTATTGTATACAAAGGCACTAGGCTTCCCCACTACTTAATTTTACTACCTTTCTTAAATAAGGTTTCCATTTTCAGTTTGCCTACCAGTTCATGGAACTCCTTTTGCCATCCTGTCCCTGTATAAGTTTTTCTTTAAGCCACACTAACTTTTTCTTCATTCACAGAAGCTGGACTATCTACCCATATGCTACAGTTGAATATTTCACCACTTCAGGATGTCTGTGGTAATTCTACATTTAAGCAAAACAGCAAACGCTTGGGAGTTTATAAGCAGACAAGCTCCTGGATAGTATCACCATATCGGATAGTAAAGTGGCTGGACCTCATGCTAGTCACAAAAGCAGCAATATCACACTATTTGCAGATAAAGAATTCGTTTTCCACGTACTCAAGAGACTGTCAGTGTATGCCAAATGACTTAGTAAATAAAAAAGGGAAAAAGAACTCCTTCTATCCCAAATACAATGAAGCATGCTCCAGGATACAGTATTTTAAGAAAAGCAGAGAGTCAGTTAAAGAAGATGGGGCGAGAAAAGAAGTTAACCTTCTCAAGCCACTCTTATGAAGATCTGAAGGAAGAGATTTTCAGGAAAGTCAGTTGTCCTCCCTCCCTCAGTTCTTCATGATCCCACTAGGATCTAGCCTACTGTACAATGCAGGTTCTTACAGTGAATACAGGAATACAGAGGCGTGGCTAGGGAAAATGGAGCTCAGTGCAAAATCTGGGTTTTGCTGCCCCCCCCCCCATGTTCGTTTGTGTTTTTTGTATTGTTAGTATTTTTTCAGTTTTTTAGACTAGCGGCATCAAAATTTCAGGGTATCTTTAGGAGACTCTCCTGATGATACCAGCCAGGTTTGGTGAAGTTTGGTTCTGGGGGTCCAAAGTTACGGACCCTCAAAGGTATAACCCCCATCTCCTATTAGCTCCCATTGGAAACAATGGGGGATGGGGCACCCCCTTTGGGTGTCCATAACTTTGGACCCCCTGAACCAAACCTCACTTAACTTGGGTGGTATGATCAGGAGAGTCCCCCGAAAACTTCCTGAAATTTTGGTGCTGCTAGCCTAAAAACTGTCCCCCCTGCAGGCCACAAACTGGAAAACACTAAAAAAAATTTAAAAGCCCTAAAATTTTTGCTGCCCCCCAGGCGCGCATGCGGTGCAACGCACACATCCCCTGCTTCCTTGTAGCTCCGCCTCTGCAGAATAATACTCAGCACTAAACGTATTTGACTATCTAACTAAATCCAACATCTATCCTACTTAACAGACTTCATTTCATTCTGTAGATTTTGTTTGAACAGTAGCAACATGGACTGAAAATTATCCCAATCTTCACAGTAAACAGTTTTAAAGCCTTTAAAAAAGCTGACTGCACAATTAAAAAACTTCGACAAGATAGTCCTGTGAATGGTTTCGGAAGCAAAATAATTTCCTCTCCAATAAGACAGCACTTCCAGTCTGAAATTGGCACAGTAGCCTAACGTTACAGCTGTCAAAGCCTGGGATATATCAATCTTCAATGTACCAAAGGACTGTTCTGTCTGCTCCAGGGATGTTAGTGGCACAGCAAGGTCAGCTGAAGTGTACCTTGAGCAGCTGAGAACTTATATGCACAGGACAGAATACAGATGTCATTTGGAAGATCCCCAAATTTCCTCGTTAAAAATAAAATTACTCACACTACTACTCCATGTCAGAAAAAGAAGGCTCACTTTGGGATTGTATGTGGAGGCTGGAAAGAAAGATGTTTAAAACATAAATATTTAGAGTGCTTTGGGAGCTATATTGAAAGTGAGATGCTCTTCCCCAAGCAGCAATGCATCTGCAATGATTGCAGGTCAGGCCTCACACTGAAAAAGTGACAGTTATGAAAGAGAGAGACAATGGAATTGTGCTTCAGTCAAGAGTGAAAATAATTATACTTCATCATCGTCATGTTAGGAGACATATGGAAATGCAGAACACTTCAGCCTCTGATCCCTGTGACTACTGAATATGGTTGCTCTGTAATAGGAACAGAACAGATCCCTACATGCAATATTCAAAAGCACACATAACATATACTAAGAAAAGACAACTGTAAACACGCATTTGAGAGATCAAGTCACTATTTCGGGACTGTCCAGCCTTCTTGAAACTTATCAGCACACCCTTAAGCGAAGAAAAGCATTTTCAACCATAGCAGGAATGGATGCTCCCTGGTTTCTGAATCAAAATATAAGGCACATGTCACTCTTACAGAAGAAAGCTTTACCTTTACAATGTGTCAGCACAGGAACAAACAACCTCAAAGGAATCCAACCTTCCCTCACTTATGTTTTTTTTCCCCTGCAAAAGTCATTGGTGAAGTAGGCTGCCGATGAGACAACAATTCTGCTAAATTACATCACAAACAATAGACAGGGATAGCAGAATTATCCAATTGTTGAAATGAGGCAAAGAAGCTAATTGAGAAAAGCACAGATCAGTAAATCATACTAAGACACAACAGGCATTCTCCTCTGTGACGCTCACACGGGTCTTTAGATATTTATTGCTCATAGCACAGGATGCTGATAGTCTAGACCAGGGGTAGAGAACCTGCGGCTCTCCAGATGTTCAGGAACTACAATTCCCATCAGCCCCTACCAGCATGGCCAATTGGCCATGCTGACAGAGGCTGATGGAAATTGTAGTTCCTGAACATCTGGAGAGCCGCAGGTTCCCTACCCCTGGTCTAGACCATGGTGGCAAACCTATGGCACTCCAGATGTTCATGGACTACAATTCCCATCAGCCCTTGCCAGCATGGCCAATTGGCAGGGGCTGGTGGGAATTGTAGTTCATGAACATCTGGAGTGCCATAGGTTCGCCACCAGATAATCTGTGAATTACTGGTCTAGGCTACCTTAAACCCAAATACACACATAGCTTGATGACTCAGCTTTCTAAAAATTCCATTCAGATCAGAATTACAAAATACAGTTTTTCTAATACCACATTAGTAAATATAGCATTTTCTACATGACATCCCATGAGTACAAGCAAACAAGTTCGTTCACAACTCAGGATATGGCTAGACAGTACAAGATTTAGCAGCTCTGAAGAACTTATACGGGTTTGGCTCAGAGCGTTACCTGAACTAAAACTCTCCAGGGAATTTTGTGTCAACAGGCAAGAAAGGAAATGAATTAAACAAAGCCCAAGCAACTCACAGAAACATTTCCAGCATTTCAGGGGAACACAGCAGTACAGAAAAATATGCTGAGCTCTAGAATTTCAGCTGGCCAATCAAAACAACTTCCATCATGCATTTCTCCTTCCTAGAGAGAAGCAGACCTCCTAATTAAACCAGAAAGACAGCTCAAGCTAACTTCCACTGGATAAAGAGAATGCCTTTTCAGGATAGTAAGCACATCCATCAGACCTTTTAGCTTCTCTACATACATTTTCTTCCCTCTCCCCAACTTCTGAAACCATAAGAATAATAATAAGTAGTCTTTGGACAAGGCATGTTTTTTCACTAACTGTTTAAATTAGCATATAGATAAGCAAATACCCAAGTTGGGGGTGGGAGGGGGGGGAACAATTTTTTTCTTTAATTTTCACCATCTTCCTAAATTTGAAATGAAAAACTTGGGATTCTGAAGAAAATCTGAAAAAATGAAACCTCTTTATAAGGTATTTTCCTTCAGAATGGTTAAGCAAAAACCTTTTAAACTTATGCTTTAAAATGGTTATGTGATTGCCAACCGACACTGCTGAAGATCTCTCTAAAAAGTGGGTAATGATAGTATTGTTACTGCACTGGTTAGCTGTGAAGAGTTAAGTGTTTCTCAGTTCTCAGTTTATTCAGGTTCATTGAGCCCGAGGAGTGTTCACAACCAGAAGCTATGGTTCTTAAAAAGCTTTAGAGAAAAAAATTTAAATAATAACACTAGGACTCTCACACCAGCAGGACTGCCCCCCTCCAACTATGCAATACTTTGGTTATCTCAACAAAAACTTTTAAAGGTTCTTCCATACAGGTCAGTAAGATTAGCAACCACCAACTAATGTACATTTTCTCAGGTGGCTCTCCCTCTGTAGAAAGGCCTGCTTGAAAAGGTCAGGAAGGCTATCATACTGTCAATCGACAAAATGCATAGAATATAAAAGTTCAGGGGGACATTCTTGTAATGAAAATGATCTTTGGAGGGACAGAATGGTCCAGAAGAGCCCCTTCATATAAGAGTAGAGAGCGTTGCCTGTACCCTTGTAACCTCACAGTCTGCACTGCACCCACTGTGCGGACCTAGTGGACCTGGCTTTTCACGTTGCATTCAATTTTGTATCCCTAGTCCTGTTGTATTGTTTATTATATACTTCACACTATATGGTCACAACATTGCTCACTTTGTTCAATTTGGTATTTCTAGTCCTGTTGCATCATCCATCCAGTGTCCTATACTATAATGATTACTTTTCCCCCTTCTTTTTATTCATACTCTGTAATCGGCCTCGAGTCTCACTGTGAAAGGTGGACCATAAAAAAAATAAGTAAAACAAGTGACTAGTAGCCTTATTGAACTATTTCAGAAAGGTTCAGTATGCATAAATAAAATCCAGTCAAAAGCAAAGGTAAACAGGAAAAAAAAATCTGTCGTTCATTGTATGAATAAAGTTCCCAAGGAGATCACATGGCTATTTTCTACATGAGTAAAATTCAGGAAATCAGGGTTTCTGTTTTGATCACAGGCCAAGGTAACAGAGTGCAAAATAACGGTCAGAACATCAGTCTGACCGATGGGAATCTACCATTGTAACTTGCTTGTTAATGATGCTCAGCATTTGCATAGTGTTCATCTGTCTGTAAATTTCAAAGCTGTTTTGAAGATAGGAATGCATGTGAAATCCCATGACACATACAGCATAGCCAAACACATACTTGGCACATTCTCCTTGAGAGTTAGTATGGCTATATAAAGAAGATTTATCTGTTAGGCATTCTGTAACCGACTCGAATGTAGACAACTCATTTCTCAAGAAACTCCCTCCTATTTGAGGTGGAAGGGTCATATTTGCAAATATGTTAACTGCAGCTTTGGCAAAATAGTTACTGATTAGACCCATAAAGCTATCGACCAAAACTAATGGAAAACTGGAGGCAAAAAGGAATGATTACAAAGCGCATACGATACAAGACCTGGGATCATCACCAACAACATGAAACTTAAGTATTAGAAAAGTAAAGTATAGATTTGGGACTGAAATGACCATAATCCTTAGGATAAATGGAATTTTGTAGGGCTGAAATCCCCTCACAGAGTCTTTGAATTTACAAACAACTAATTTAGCTCAATAAAACTTCAGAACATCCACAACATACATGAAGTATATAGAATTTTTTAAAACAAAGATTACTATATATGTAGAATAAGGAGATTTTTTTTGTCACAGTCTTCTTTTCAACTAAAAAACGATAAAGTATAGTTAAAGGCAAATTCTTATTGAAAGGTCTCTAGCTCCAGCACATTTCAAGCTCACAGGTATGTTATAATGAAAATGATACCAATAAATAATTGTTACAGCAAAAATAACAAAGACAATACTGCGGACATTTTGCCATATTTTGGGCAATAACGTCAAGAATGGTATGCAAAACGAACAAGCACCTTCAGACGTCAAATGGCTTCTGCTAAAAAGCTCAATTTCTTTGAGATCTTCAAAAATCTGAAAGAAATATGAGCACTGAAGAGTTTATGCTCTTACTGTTGAGGTGGTCCTTGTTGATATCAATTTTGTATCAAAGTTTCCATATTTTTAAAGCCTGCATTTGCAAATATATAGCATCAAAGACAAATACGACTCCCAATAGGTTCAGGCTGGATATTCATCTGTTTCAGAAAGAGAACATACACATTCCTGGGGACGGCTGAATATTCATCATTTTACAGAACCCGAACACAAAGGTCAGTTTGTTCATAATTACTCTATAAACATATATCTAAAATCCCGCTACTGGTGGAAAGATATCCTTGATAACATTTATTATAGTTTCAGGAATTAAGGCATGAGGACCCCAATCCAGCTAGGGATAACAGGCAACATAAATAGACTTCTGTATTGGTTCTGGTGGGTTTTCTGGGCTGTGTGGCTGTGGTCTGGGGGATCTTGTTCCGGAAAACCCACCAGAACCAGTTGAATCCAGCTGTGAAAGCCTTTGACAAGACTTCTGTATGAATGTATATCCTTGGCTGGAGAACGTACCATGAGCACAACCCAGCTACTTCCTGCTGAATGCGTACACATCATCCTGATCAGAAAAACCACCAGTAGTACAGATTGAGAGGGGAAGCTGAATTCAAATCTGCCTGTTGCTCTTCAAATGAACAACTGGCAGCTATTGGGCACATAGGCATTATTAAAAGCCATCTTTTAATAGTAATCATAACAGAGATTGTACACTTTCAGAAAAAAAAACCCAGCTACGTTGTATAATTAAAGGCTTTCATGGCTGGAGTTAACTGACCACTGTGGGTTTTCCAGGCTGCATTGCCGTGGTCTGGTAGTTTTTGCTCCTAACGTTTCTCCTGCATCTATGGCTGGCATCTTCAGAGGCACATCACAGTGAAATGGGTTTCTCTCCCTGACATGATACATGCTTTTATTTAAACAGCTTTTATTTAAACATACTGTTATTTAAACTGGCTGCCAGGGTGAGGCAGGGCTTCAGCTGATACCAGTGAATGTACATCAGGCCAGTAGATTTGATGAGATGCCCCTCAGAATCCATACAACTCACGACATACTATGATCCACATAATCAAGTAGGAATTAATAAGAATTAATAAGTAAGACGAAGCAGTACAACTCCTCTTTCCATAAGCTTTGATCACAGCAGACACCTGCTAGAAGTAATAGCGTCACTTCCTTGTTGCACATAGATAGGGTTTCCAACTGAACTGGACAGGGGGAAAATGTCCTGTCCCTTTAACAGAAGTATAATGAGTAGAAATGGGCAACTGAAGCTTTCCCTCAAAACAACATCCCCTATTACAGACTTGCAGATTAAATATATATTAAAGCTTAAAACTATTTTCAAAGTTGGCAACCATAAAAAATCTGGTTTGCTTATGCTTGTGAAACCTAGAAATAAAAAATACATATGGACTGTTTATTACAATGTATTTGTTTATAAATATATATGTCGTGATTTCTTGTACAGAAATTAAAAATCCAACACAAAAGCAACCATGGTCAACAGTACTCCATAACCGAAATTTTGCAAGGTGATCCTAACTCAGTTGCCAGAAAGTTGCCTAACAGCAAAGAGCTTAGAAGTCACCATTTAGCTATACATTATCTCTATCCATGTGTGTCATTGCAAAAAACTGGGAATGTCTGGGGAGTGTACAAAGACATTTAACAGCTGCTAACAACTAACAAGGAAATTCAGTTGGCTACAACTGAAATTAAAGCCATTGTACACTTTTACTCATTCATCTAGCTGAAATATGAGTAACTGAGGGGGCTGAAAATATGAATAACTGAGGGGGCCAAAAGTTTTTTTCCCAGTGTAACATTGTAAGAAAGCAGCACTGTAGCTTCACACCATGAGAACTTCACATAAAGCCAAAATCAAACCTGAGACCAGTACACTTCTGGTAAGACATTTTCTGTTCACACAAAAATATCATAGTATGACGACAAAAGTTTACAATTTGTTTGGGAGCCAGCATGATTTCATTTTTCCAATACTGGACCAATAGTGCCCTCATTTTCATCTTACTTTTTAAAGGTAAAACTAGTCCGAAAGGAAATAAGAACTTTTTCTTATTTTTTTTTCCTCACACATCAGGGGTGCCTGTCAGGCAGAACATAGTTAAAGATTTGACTTTTATATTCCAGTATGGTGACTCTATAAAAGGCCCTCCTCCTTGATAAGTTGAGAACAGAGCTACCAACCTTTTCCTGCTGGGCTCCTGTTCCTTTAATAACTGTGTGATATTCGGCAGATGAACTTTTCCCTACCACTGTGTGCTAGAAAAAACTTCACTTGCTAAATTTCTGCTGGTCACATAGCTACTGCTAGCATAGGAGCCCTCGGATGATACAAGCTGGAAACTGTAATTGGGACTGACTTTTCGCATGCGACAACAGCAGCGCAGGACCAAGTCTTTTGCAAAATGGATAAACACAAAGCTTACAATTACACCTAAGAAGAGCTTTGCTGTATCAGACCAGTGGTCCATTTAGTCCAGCATCCTGTTTCACACAGCAGCCAACCAACTGCCTTGGAAGGCCAACAAACAGGCCATAGAGATCAAAACCTTCCCATGATGCTGCTGGAATTCAGAGGTTTGCTACCTCTGCATACAAAGGTTCCCTTCCCTTAACATTGCTAGTAGATATTGATAGACCTTATGGTAAAATGACTTCTTTATTTACTCAGCTGGCCTATGAGAAGTCTACCTCTTTATCTCCACATTCCCTTTCACAAGTAAGAGTTATTCTCTTATGCAACCAGAAAGCCATTAACAGCATTACAGTCGGATGGCCTGCAGTCAAACCTTCTGTAAAAAAATCAGAATCCCATCGTTAATGTAGTCAATGTAGAATAAGAAGGGAAATTTTGGAGACCTCTCTTGTTAGAAATATTACCAGTTCTTCTTTCTTTTCTATTATACCATGATAAGCAGGAGCCAAAGCTTTTTCTGTAGTCACGAAGTAGTTGCAAAGACTAAATAACTTCCATTAAATATAAGAAAACATGCTATATTTTAGTTAATAAGCAATGAATAGATACAACTAAGAGCCTACAGCTGATCAGCAAAAGATCACAGCATCTCAGCACAGAGAAAATGTATAAGCAAGATATAAACAAAATCTTTCCCCAAGTCTAAGCTTTTCTGTGATGTTGAAGAAAAAGGCAAAAAATATCTTGATATCTCCAGGTTTGTTGTTTAGGCTCTGCTAATCTCAAGTTTTACTTTCTTCCTCGGGCTGGCTGGCCATCTCACTATGTAACATTTTGTTTACATCACTTGTACTCCCCGAAGCAGTTTACATCATTCTCCTCTCTTCCATTTTATTCCCAGAATAATCCTGTGAGGTAGGATAGGCTGAGACTGGCCCATAGACCACCCAGGAAGCTTCCACAGCAGACTGGGGGTTCAAACTTGGATCTCCCAGATCCTAGTTTCGTGCTTTAACCAGTGTGTGTGTGTGTGTGTGTGTGTGTGTGCGTGCGTGCGTGTGTGTGCGTGTCACTGCAAAATGTCTCCTTTTCCCAAAGAACACTGGCCACCTTACCTGCCCCACTCCAGGAAAGTTTTTTTCTACTCACCGGCCCTCAAACCATTCCCATGATCTCCCAAACAATTGCTCTCCAGGCAGCAGAGATCAGTTCCCCTAGAGCAGGGATCTGCAACCTGCAGCTCTCCAGATATTCATGGACTACAATTGGCAGGGGCTGATGGGAGTTGTAGTCCATGAACATCTGGAGAGCTGCATGTTGCAGACCCCTGCCCTAGAAGTACTGGCAGCTTTGGAGGGTGGCCTCCATGGCCTTATACCCTCCTGAGGTCCCTTCTCCTGGCCAAATTCTACCCCCCTAAGCTCCACCCCAAGATCTCCCAGCCCAGAGCTGGCAACTCCAGTGCACAAAACCTGCCCATTCTATCTCGAGCCTCCATCTTGGTTGGGAAATCATCAAGAAAGACAAAGATTCTACAGAGGAAGGCAATGGCAAACCCTTCCCTCTGCTTCTCACTTGCCTTGAAAGCCCCTTGTTGAGGCAAGCATAAATCAGTTGCGACTTGACAGCACATAAACATGTATGTAAAGCGGAGGTAGAATTACTCCTTCCTTCAGTGATTGTTTGACTGTAGGTAAGAGTAGATACGGATACTGCATGGGAATTTCCAAGACACTGAGAATTTCACTGTAAAGTGTCTTCTCATTATGCTGAGGTTGCCATAAGCTGGTAGGGACTTGCAGCACTTTCTTACATAGTTACTAGTTTGGTAAAGAAGTGTTTCCTTATGTTTGTCCTGAACCTATTGCCTATCAATGGCACAGGGTGCTTCCGACTTCTGGTACTATGAGAGAAAAAGCTCTATATCCATTTTTTTACCTCATGCCTAGTCTTATAAACCTCTATCATATTCCCCCCTTCGTTTTTTTGGGTCCAAGAAGCGGAGTCCAGCACTGGACTGGATTCCAAGAAAGTGGGATAATTTGACAGGCTGTGTAACTGAACTAGGCTCAATCAGAAGAACTGGGCACTGAGTGCAAGGTGGATGGCTATTTTACAGGAAAGACCGTGCCCTCTAAATGTGCTAAGAGAGCTTAATCTTCCTGGACAAAGGAGGGTCATTGTCCTCCTGGGGAAGACAAAAAGCAACATCACACTTAAGTATTTGGATAGTTAAACTAAAAGCTTTTGCACTTGGTTTAATTGGCTAAGCTTGGGAGTGCCCAAAGATGGCAGGCAGCTGACTTAATCACAGTTGTAAGACAATGGCACTGCAAATAAGGTGGTTTTGGAGAAGTTAGTAGAAATTAGAAAAACAAGATTACTTTCCTTGGTAGGTGGCTGTACTTTGTTTTATGGAGATGTGTAGACCAGGGCTGGAGATGGGAACTGGCTTCACAGGTTTGTAGGCACTGTTTTCCCTTTACTCCCTTTAGGAAGGGGTGAGGCAAGTACTTTGCAAGGGTGATGCAGGCAAGGTTAAATGCACACTGGTTTTCTGCCCTTGTGGGTAAGCACCTCATTTTGGCACTACATTGCTAGGCACCCCAAGGGTTAGCAGGATGGCTAGGAGAACACACTTCAAAAGCAGAGCCCCCCACACACCATGGTTTGGTCTAGTAACAGTCCCTACAAAGTGATTGATGTATCAGAAGGACACAAAGCCTCTGTTCTGGCCATGTTGACCTTCAAAGCCCCTCAGACACCTGACTCGTGCCACACTGCTTCCTTTGGGTGTATTTCCCTTCAAGCACAAAGTAGTAGAATTACTTGCTAGCTTGAGAACAGAGATTTAACATTAGGGCAAAGAACAGTTATGATTTCAGATTACATATACCCGTTACAGAAATGCATTCAACTGGCATTGTCAGAAGGATGGGGCTGACATAAACCATTACTCCGAGTCTGTACTGGAACACCACATGATAGTGATAGATATCTTCCAGATGTAGTGATGCCCTGGAGGTGATTCTCTATGTGTTCCTCAATCAGAAGGTACACTTAGTGTTACTGAATCTGTCTAGGTTCTCACCTGTGTTCTGCAAGGTCAGAGGATGCGATTTGAACCTTCCCCTGACTTTTTACCCTTTTGATGAGTAGTAAGAAACATTGGTTTTTCTCTTTTTTGGTCCCAGTTAAGCAACCTGTCAGAGAACAAATTAGGCTGCAGTAGGAGGTACACCTTCTGAACCATTAGCCAAAGGTTCCTGTGCACTCAGAACGTTCACCACCTGTTTTCTGGCACAGGCTGGATCATGCCCCCAAGATAAAGAAACTGTCCCTGGGCAATTCTCTGTGTTCTTAGTCAAGGTGTCTTATCCAGCATAGGATTCAAATCAAGATCCTGCAACAAATTATCTGTCCCTAGACCAGTGACATAGCTATAGATTTTTTATGGGGTGGGTTCGGGGGCGTGGCAACACCTCCACAAGCTCCGTCCCTGGCCTCAGTGCTTATAAAAGCAGCTCTTTGAGGCTGGAGACAGCAGACTCCCCTGCCCTGCCCCGCCCCCCGCCCCCCACCAGCTGGGCTCCCAGCTTGCAGCCCCTTCTGCCCTCCCCTCCAGGCAGAGGCGTAGCTAGGGAAAATGGAGCCCGGTGCAAAATCTGAGTTTTGCGCCCTCCCCCCCCCATGGGTGGCCTCTGTGATGCTCAAACAGTATCACTTTCAATGGTGTTTAAACTAGGGAGCCCATATTATCCTTTTAAATCCACCTTAAAGGGAGAATCTGGGGTCCCCAGTTAAAACAACATTGAAAGTGATACTGTTTTGGGGTGGATTATCTCCCACCCTGAAACAGAATCACTTTCAATGTTTAAACTGGGGGCCTCAGATTCTCCCTTTAAATCCATGCCGAAGGGGGTGGATTTAAAAGGAGAATCTGGGACAATTTGGGAAGTGCCTGCTGTCAGGGTGAAATTGTTAAGCTAGCAGCACCAAACTTTCAGGGTATCTTTAGGAGACTTTCCTGATGATAGCACCCAGGTTTGGTGAAGTTTGGATCAGGAGGTCCAAAGTTATGGACCCTCTCCAAATGGTGCCTGTGGCAGCAGAATTATTCTCCTGATCATGTCCTAAAGGAAAAAGGACTATAAGGAAAACTCCTCACTGACAGAGGATTTTTTGCTGGGGGATGGAACAGTGAAGGGCCAAAATGAAATGACTGGTGCAGAACTTCCAGATGGTCTGGAAGGCCCCAAAATCCCGAGGACACATTTTGGGCCAGATCTCCTGAGCTAATGAAGAACTGTGTCGCCAGATCTCCTGAGCTCATGAAGAACTGCCAGACTGAACCTAGCAGCATTGTGGAATAAGTTCAGACCCCGCTCCATCCAGGTACTCTATACCTTGGAGGGGGATCAGGAGTGGTCTCTGATCTTTGTGAACATACTCTTTTGGGTAGTGTTCTCCTCTTACATTACTTTTTCTTTCTATTAAAGAAGAAGAAGAGTTTGGATTTATATCCCACATTTCTCTCCTGTAGGAGACTCAAAGGGGCTTACAATCTCCTTGCCCTTCCCCACTCACAACAAACACCCTGTGAGGTGGGTGGGGCTGAGAGAGCTCCGAAAAGCTGTGACTAGCCCGAGGTCACCCAGTTGGTGTGTGTGGGAGTGCACAGGCTAATCTGAATTCCCCAGATAAGCCTCCACAGCTGAAGCGGCAGAGCGGGGAATCAAACCCGGTTCCTCCAGTTTAGAATGCACCTGCTCTTAACCACTACGGCACTGCTGCTATGTATATAAGGGAGCTACAGAAGAGTGTCTGCACTCGCAGGGCTAGCTAGGTTGAAGGAGCTGGCCTCCTAGAGTCCACAAGATGCTATACATATTTGCAGAGCCATGCCTGTGCTACTGGAGGCAAGAACTAACCAGCCTAGATGACTGAAGCCCCACTGAAGGAAAATGCTTTTTTATTGTGGCGAGAATTTAAACCCCCCAATTGTTTTTTTAAGTCAGATTTTTTTTTTGCAAATCTAAGGGAAGCCCCAAGTTTGCAGAAATATCTGTTTAGTGCAACTGTGGCCCTGATCTGTGAATTTAGATATCTGCAGATGGGGGCATGCTTGGGAAATAATATACAGATATGTGGAACTGGGCTGCTGAAGCCTTGCAGGTCATGGAAGTTAATAATATCTCATTAAGCTTCTGCTAAAGATTCAGGATACTTTTTCTCCAGGCAGTTGGCAACCCTAGCATACATAAACCAGTCCATGTTTGAAAACAGCAATAGCAGAGGCAGACCTCTGCTGAAAAACAGAGATCATAGCTTATTTATATTTTAATAAACTTTCCAAATAATCTAATGTGCATATCTATTCACACCCATCTATTTTAGATACACCAGAAATTCAACCTTTGATGATACATGGCCAAACTTCCCTCATTTAGGATTAAGATCTGGTTATATTTTTTAGCCATTTTAACATTAATTCCTTATATTGTAGTGATTAAATATAGTCCCAGTTGGCAAAACTATCCAGTACATTATCACTAGCAGTTTATTGCTAGACCTTCTTCAAGACTTATAGTCCTCTTTTTTTTACTTTCTAAGAATAAGAACCAACACCAGGGCTGGTCTGCAGGTTACTGATGTTGAAATCCTGATGTTTTCGCTGTCCATACGCGAGGGGGGTGGGACTCACTGCTTTTGTAGTTTGCACTTCCGGAGATTGAAATATAACAGGTTGAGATCAGACCAATGATCCATTTACTCCATTATCCTGTTTTACAACCAGATGCCTCTATAAAACAGGGCACATGTCAGGACAGCGTGGAGGCCACCAGGTCATGGAGAACCACCCCAACTGCATCACTGCTCTGTTCAGTTGCCTCCAGACTGGAAAGAGAAGTACAAATTGTCACATATTCCCTTCTGTTAAATATGTTACTACAGAAGTATTATAGTGCCTGGAAGAACAGTTGTGCTATTACTACAAATCAGTTGCTACCAGTTTTCTGGAAGATGCTGCTGAAGGCAACACCAACTTGCTTGGGCAGGTGCTCAATTTGAGGTGGCAAGGGTCCATGCAGCCATGACTCCAACAATGTGAAGGTGTCCACCACTAAATATGGTATTATTTTCGAAGGCAGTATTCTCACAACAAAAGAAAAAAAAACCCTATAAAACTGGGTGGGGGGAGGGAATTGCAAGGGAAGTCATTCCCAAATCCATAAAAGAAAAACAAAAGATTGGCTAAATCAAATATAATGCTAAAACATGGCAAGTCAAGGATAAATATAGCAATCAACTGGCTAAGCATATTAAAAAAAAAACCCAAGAAGACAAATACAAGCATGTAAAGAAATGGGTAAGTTACATGCCAACTAACCTATAGCTAACCACTTGCCAGTTTCCTGAAGGCAATTGTTTATTTGTATACTGTCCTGAGCCTAAATGCTGTCAGATCAGCCACAACATTGTAATATACAAACATACAGTAAACATCAAGACTCCACATATCCACCATAGAATCAATCCACCAACACAACCATATCAAATAATGACAACCAGCTAAAAGCAACCATATAACTATATCATGCATATAAAATAAACAGCAAATCTCAAAACAGAGAACAAATCTCAATATTTGATATTGCTTCCAAGCCAAAAATAAAATCCTGGATAAAACTGGGTTATATAAATGATTAGGACAGATATTCTAGCAAATTCATAGGCTAATAATTCTTATGATCTGTCTTGCAGGCCTTAGCTAGATGAACTTTAGGTACCCAAAAAGATGTTTTGAGAGGAGTACAAAGAATGCAGTTTTCACACTAATTGATAAATTAAAAATAAGTCACCAACAATGTATGACATTCATCCAAGAGTTCCTAAAAACTCAAATGTGAAAATGCTGATCTTTTAACAAAAATATGCAACTTATCACTAAAATAAATCTCCTTAGCAAAGGACTGGAAGTTAGCCAAAGTAGCATCAATTTTTTAAAAAAGATCCAAGGGGGATCTAGATAATTACAGACCAGTCAGCTTAACATCTGTCCCAGATAAATTCGTGGAAAACAGGGTGGTCCCCTAAGGATCTGTATTGGGACCAATGCTATTTAACTTATTCATAAATGATAGGGAGTCAGGGGGAGGACAGTGAGACAGCCAGCTTTGCATATGACACAAAATTATTCAGGATGGCACAATAGCATGGAGATATGTGGGAACTCCAAAATGATATTTCTGAACAGTTTAAGCAGCCAGCAGAATGAAGATTAGTCTAAAAATCAGTAAGTTTAAAAGTGATGCACGCTGGGACAAGAAATCCTAACTTCAGATACTCGCTGATTGGATCTAAATTGGCTGTGAATACCCCGGAGAGAGAACTTAAGGTCATAGTCAAAAGCTCACTGAAAAGGGCAAGTTCACTGTTACAAATTATTATAAAAGGGATTGAAAATTAAACATGGACCATAATTCTGTAAGGCAGCCATATTAAAATACTGTATATAGTCATGGTCAGCCAACCTTCGAAAAAATATCACAAAACTTAGTAAAAATACAGAAAAGAGTAACTACACTAAACATTCCTAAATGGTAGATGTTAAATTATGTTCAGTAGTTTTTAACACATAAAATCAGGGTTTTTTAAAGTATAAATTGTATTGTTTTAAGTTTCAGCTTGATAATTCTCTCTTTAATATAGCCGGGTCACCATCACTTGTAGCCTCAAACTGGGTTCCTCATCATTTGATTGTCCTCCTTGGCTTCTTGGGTATGTGATTTGAGGGGGATGCTGCTGTTTCCCACAGAACTGTCCTCAATGGTTTTCCCCATACATCTCCATGGCTTTCTTCACACCTCCTTGCCTATTGCTTCCTTGTAGACCTTCAGGCTGGCCAAACAACACTCAGGCAGCCTGATGTCCTCTCTTGGCCCTGCCTCTCCAGTTGCTGCTGGACCCTGAGGCTTGTCCTTGGTCTTTTGCATACCTACCAGGGGCAACTCCAGCCCCACTTCTGGCCTGGGGACCGCTGAGTGCTCCTGAAGGAGCACTGCTATCCGGTCATGCATCTGGATCTCTCTTGGTTCCTTCTGCCTTGTCCTGGCCAGCTACCCAATATTGGTGGCCTGGTTGGCCAAACCACTTCTTACTGGCCTAGTATTGCTAGCCTGGCATCACCACTGTTGGGTTTCTATGGCCCCCTCATCACTTCATCTGCTGGCCAGCCTCCTCCCTCAGGCCCCTGGCCATCTTTTGAATGCACAGACAATCCTTCCACCAACCCTCCCAGCTTCATTTCTGGCCTGGCTATATTTTCTTTCAATGAGCCCCTCAAGAACCTCCTGACACCCCACAGGACTGCTTGGGCAGCCAAACATGATTTAAAACCAATATCAAAACTTATTACAAGTCATGGTAAATTGTTGGTTTATAGCTCAGTGGCAGATTATCTCACTTTGCAGAAGGTCCTAAGTGCAGTCCCTGGCATCTCCAGTTAAAAGGATCGGATAGTAAGCAATGTGAAAGACCTCTACTCAAGGCCCTGGAGCATTGAGCTACAGTCAGACACTTCTAGTAGGCATTCTCCCATGGGCTGGGCCTTCTCACAGTCCTTGCTTTTCACAGTCCTTGACATTACTCAGTATCAGAACTGGTCAAAAATTATATCATTCAGCTGACACACTATCACATCCTCCCCCTGGCCTGCCCCCAACACTTCCAAAGGTGGCATGCAGCAGTTTGGCATTCCTAGCCACAGTACACGATACAGAACAGGGCAGCCCAATGGCCTAACACACTATAATGCAACTTTGTGTGTTCTGACTGCTTGAAACTGAAAATACTATGAACATTTTTAAAAACCCTTCTTTCCTTTGTTAAAAACAAAAAGAACTGTAAAGAACAAACTTCATCAATAGCTTCATGGAATAGCTCATGTAGTTGCAACTACAGCTTGACAGCAGATGACGGGGATTAGCAAATCACCACTATTGCTATCAGGTAGGTGACTTTTAGTTCCTGATCTGACCAATAACTATTACACTTGCGTATTTCTTATTGAGATTGTTTACTTTCGTGGAGTAGGTATAAGGAAAGATAGGGCATTTATTCAATAAAGACCAGTTCTAAAGCAAAGTTATCTAAAAACAAGAAATGAATTAACACATCTTCTAAATTAATAAAATATTAAATTAAATATTTACCTACAGTGTAAATACTTTTGTCTAAAAAGATCCCACTTTGAAATCAATACAGTTCCATGGCTACATTAACAAATTTGAATGTACTTTTGTTAGGGATTGAAATGATAATGGAACTCCGAACATCTATATTTTAAAAGTTTGGATTTTTAATTTGGAGGGGGCAATTGAAAGATATGATCAAGATTCATAAAATTACAGTAAGTGAAGAGAGTTAACAAAGGCATTTTTTTCTCACACTGCTAGATCTTGGAGTCATTCAAATAAATTGTCTGGTAATAGACAAAATGAATGTTCAAAAGTAAAGAATACACATCATGTCTAATTAATTTTAAGAATTCAAAAAGCCACTCTAGTTGTCCTTAAGGAACATTAAGTATATTAGATTTATAGATGGAATCAGAGAATAAGTAACTGTGGCCAGATCGTGTTTCTCAAGGAAAGGCTGCGGCTGGTACACCAGCCAAACTTAAATAAATGTGCTAAAGAATATACTTCAATCTTTTTCAATAAACACAGATCCGATAATATCAGGTAGACCACCAGTACCATAACTTGGATGGTCCAGACTAGTTAAACTGCAAAAGCTAAGAAGGATCACCCTGATTAATACTTAGATGGGAGACCACCAAGGAAGTCCAGGGTTGTTATAAAAGACAGGCAATGGCAAGCACACTTTGATTGCAAACACTCTTGCCTCACAAACCTTGTGGTGTTGTCATAAGCCAGCAGCAACATGATGGCACTTTTCCACCACTACCAGGACAGCAGTGGTGATTTCAGAAGGCAGAATGATGTCTTCATCATTAAAACAGAATGATGTCTCCATTCCTGATTGGCATTATTAGTACCCAGCAGTGCCTCAGTCTTTTCTAGATTGAGCTTCAGTTAATTGGCTCTAATTCAGCCTATTACCATTTTTAATCACCAATTCAGAATATCTATTAGTTCACCTGATTTATCTGAAAATAAAATGTGTTGATGACATCTTGCACCAAAACTTAGATAATGGTTTCATGTACATGTGAAATAGGTTGGGGGATAAGATGGAAGTCAATAGAGAACAAACACCAGACAGGTAAGCAGATATCACCCAAAGTCACCACTGATAATTCAGTACAGCCTTTGGTGACTGTGCAGAGATTGCATAGTGACTGCATATACTAATTATTGGAACCGTCATGTTTCACCAGTTCTTGGTCTTCTATTTTTGCCTGTTTCTGTCTGGACACAATCATGGTTGTTAAAACCCTAAATGATTCAAAACTATGTTGTTTGAGAACACTTGATCCCATATGAGCCTGCTCAAGAATTAATATTTTCTGAAGCCCTTCTTCAGATGCCTCAGCTTTATAAATAAAATGGTTGGTTACCCATCATAGTGTAGTATCTAGACAAACAGCTGTTTGCCTGTCTGCTGATCTCAGTTCTAGGTGCCAGTCAGGCCTTTTTAAAAATTCAACCAGGCATTTGGTGATTGTTTTTAAAATGTATTTGTGTCACTGCTCCTAACTGGATGTTTTCATTTCCACGGGTGCTTTCTGAGTCCAAGTGCTTCATGCTCATTTTATGTTTCTCTTTAAATTCTGCATTTACTAATCACCTATTTCAGAAACTGTGAGATTGAGAAGCCAGACATAAACCTTTTAAACAGATAAGCCTGCAAATAAATAGAGTGGCTAAAACAATGCATATTTTACAATACTTAACTATCTTCAGTTACACTACTACCAATAGTAGTAAAAGACATGGTATAAGAATTTTGTAATTTACCAATGCTATGTATTTACCAAGTGTCAAAGGAAGTCTGAAATCTGAAACTTAGTTGTTGGGAGAGTGCGTCTGGGGGATGACTTCTAAGAAATGAAACTTTAGCAGAGCCAGTGTACTATAGTGCAGTGGCTAAAAGAGAAAGTTGAGATCCAGGATCTCAGTTTCAATTTTTTCTTGCTCACAGACTCATAAAATGAGCCTAAATAAGCCAAACTTTCTCATCTGTCAACCCTGCCCTTATAAGGGGATGCCAGTATTGGCCTACTTTACAGGCTTGCTGAGCATTTTGATCACCGCTAGGTATCATTTGACCTGAACAGCAAAGCAAGCTGTTAGCAAGTGATTCTCTCTCTCCCTCCCTCTTTTTGGACAGTATGTAGTTTCGGTTAAATCACCTCAGTGATTCCAGGGCTATTTGCTCAACTATTTGTTTCCTTTCTGTGGTGCACCTTCTATCCATCTGGATGTGAACTGTGATGGTTACTTAATGGCTTTTAATTATTCTGGTACTTCCTTTCCCACCTCTAGTCTATTTCCTCAGAGTTAAGCGATCCGAAGTTAAAGCAAGGCGGTATGTTGATAACACGATATGCTGCACAAGAGGGCGCCCATTTTACAGTTTTGTTGCAGATTTCTCGTCTGCCTGAAAGATTCGGGGGGGGGGGGGGGGGGGATTTACTTCTGAGCAAGCCAGCACAGGATGAAGCTGGAAATTCAAGAGACTGGGGCCCGGTCGCATTTGCTTAGAAATAAGACCCGCTATTGTGGATGGGGCTTACTCCTAAGTAAAAGTGCTACAGAACTGCAATCCCCCGATTTATTTTAGGCTATGAACTGTCACTCTGGAGGAGGATGCAGGAGAAAGTTTTTCTCCCCCTCCGCACTGGTTATCTGACTGGGTTCAGAGTGCCAGATGGTCCAGGCTCCAAGGGACCAGCGCCCAATCCCCGGAGCCCTCCTGGTTCTTGCTGCCCCTTCCCATCTCGGGTACCAACCTGGCACTGCCTCAGCTCCTCTTTCAAGTTCCTGACTTCTTCCTCCAGCACTAAGACTCGAGATTCAGCTGCAAAGGCGGGATCCTTGGAATTGGAAGTATCCATGCTATGCATAAGAGACACTAGGATCCTATTAAAAATGCACTTTTAGTTATTGGTTTAAAGGAAATAGGCTGCGTATGGGGGGGGGGGGGAGGTGTTCTCTATGTAGAGAAACCATTACAAACCGCCCGCCGCCATTACAAAATTAAAAACCGGCTTGTGAACCAATAAAACGCCGCCTCCAGGATCCCGCCCGCCTCCTTTTCCTCCCAGCCCTTCTGACATTGTTTCCCCCAAGAGCTAAAAAAGCATGCGGGCGGCGCTAGGCACCGCAAGAAAAAGCACGCCATGTGGGTTTCTCGTTTAACGGACACGCGGCAGGAGGCGGGAGGGGTTTCTTAATTATTATTTCCCCGTGTCGCAAGGCGCATGCGTAAAAAACTTTCGCGCCAGAAGCTTTCTGACCCCCGCCTTTTCTTCTGTGGCGAGAAGTTGCTGGCGTGTCCTGGAAGAGGAGAATAGTTGAATCCTGCCGAATATAGTTGTGCCTTTTGCTATCATTGCGATACATTAACGCTGCAACGGAGAGAGAGTGTTGTGTAGTGGTTGCAGGATCAAAGTAGGATCTCGGCATGAATCCCTGGGTTCCCCACTGAGATCTCCACTCTGGCGTTGACGCTTGCTGGGAGACCTTGGGCCAGTCATATAGCCAGCATAACCTACCTAACAAGAAAGTTGTGAGAGGAAGATAGAGAAGATGTAAGCCACTTCAGTCCCCATTGGGAAGAAGGAAATGGTGTAAATTTTTAAAAAATCTGTTCACCGTTGAACTGAATGGGGTTTGTCTCTGACTGAGACTAGGATGCATGCTTGTAAGTGTTGACTAGCAAGTGGCAGCATGGACATACTTTCACATGCATGTGACCCTGGTGCAATAGAGTGCAGTGGTACTGAAAGGACTATTGTCATGGAGTCTACCCACATCATTAACTGCACCTGCTACAAAGGTATAAATAGTTGCCTCCTAGTGCCAATTTGGGTGAGGAAAATTGTGCGAAGGAAAAATGTATACACACATGCTTTTCACGTACCTCCAGTCAGAATCCAACCTTACAAGCTTGATTTTAAAAGGACAAAAATGGAAGTTCCTTTTATGGAATTCTCAGTATCTTGAGTAGTTCTGTCCTACGTTAGTGGGATGCTCTGTATTTAAAAATGCTTTAGATGTTATTTGCACTTTTAAAAATTGTCACACAACTGGTGTACACTTTGTGTATCATGAGAAACTGCAATTAAACTCTGGTGAGTGTTAAGAAAGGCCCCTTCCGGACATGCAGAATAATGCACTTTCAATCCACTTTCACAATTTGCAAGTGGATTTTGCTATTCCGCACAGCTGCAAAGTGCATTGAAGATGGATTGAAAGTGCATTGTTCAGCATGTGCAGAAGGGCCCTAGTCTTGTACAACTAAACCTTTTCAAAAACTTGTGAGATAAATCATTACAGTAATTTTACAAATGAAGGTACTCACGTTAATCCATCCATCTAAGGCTGAACAGAGATCTGTATGTGTTGCCTGATGTGGGCAGAAAGGTGTGGTATACATTTTGTAAATAATGGAAAATACCTGTACAACAGATCTGTGTAGCAGTTGCTAAAAACGAATTGCCAGATTGGTTTGCGAAGAAGCAAGGTTTTTGAGACATTATTTTGTGACGAAGAATAGTTCTTGCAATTAGGGAAACTTGAATGTTTAGAGCTGGGATGAAACAAGAATTTGTGGTCTGAGATCCATATTTGAACCTCCAATCCATGTTTTATGGGCCACCCATTCAGCAGTCATATGAAAGTGTTGCAGAAGAAAGCAACCAGATTCCAGACACAAACCCGCCACCACTGCTGTTGTGATTTTTATGGACTTTCATGAAATTTAATTGCACGCCCTTGGCATATGCCAAAATTCAGAAAATGAAGTTAAATTTAGACAAAACTACTATTATGTTTGATAATAGGAGGCTGTTTTCATAATGGCCTTAAATATAGTAAAAAAGCTCCACAGGCAAGGATTTTTGAAATTACAACCTTGAATCCTGGGAAGGCTATGCAGTTCCCGTATTACTGCAATGCTGTATGCAGTTTTTGAGACTTCAAAAGTGTATAACAGTCCAACTCTTATTGTCATACATTTCAGGCTTGCTTTAGAACAGGAAGAAATCCTTACAAATGAAATTGTCATGGAATGGTCAATAAATCCCGCAAGGCTGGGGTGTGGTAGAGATGTTAATAGTCCCTTCTGGATCAAAGTTTGATGATAACTCCCCACCCCACATACTTGTCATTAATGCCAAGCCTGGAGAGAAGACAGTCAGCTGGAGGTAATTAAATGGAGGAAGCAAATAGGAGAACTGGAGTGTCCTGACAAAAATATTTGTTTTAAATGAACCAAGGAAGAGAACAGGACAAGGTTTGGGATGGCTTGTTTGTTTGCTTTAAAAAAAAACACACACTGGAAAAGAGGGTGAGGTTTTGACCCTGCACAGGATGTGTAGGCTGTCACAAAAAATAATAATGAGAAGGCTACCTGCTAGGAAAGGGATTGGTTGGGAAATTAGATTAAAGCTCTCTGAGGGAATGAAAAGTACATGGCCACCCAAAACAGCAATGTGCTTCTTAACATTAGGCGTGTACTTGGAAGGGACAACTCAGTCCATGACCACCCAAGCTTCAGGAATTGTTCAAAGGACACCAGTAAGATCCCCCCTACTTTTGGGAATAGCAGCTGAGAATGCACACCCACACATACCACACCATTATTGTCCTCTTGTAAAGTTCTAACACATCAGTTCACAACACAATCTGTAGAGATACTCAGTTTCTCAAAACAGTATTCCTTAAGCATTAAGTCAATACATTAGGGATGGACAACTCTAAACAGAGTTGGAGGAGCAGCTCTGTTCTCTAGATAGCACTTTAAGGCCCAGAAATGTATTTTGTAACACAGGGAAGGCAGTAGCAGTGGCAACAATCCATAATACAGTTGGTGACATCTGGCAGTATCAACTTTCTAGTTCTCGGTCATTTCATCAACATGTTTATATAGAACCAGATATGTAACAGTCTGTGAAATATTCATTATGATTGAAAAGTTATTTTTTTGTAAGTAAAACTGTTGATTAAAATTGAATTATGGGACCCAGATATAGTCCCATGGTCTGCCAGTTGCCAGTACTGCTTTTGAATATAGTAGAATCTGCAGATGCACTGTGACATGACTTCTAATGAGACCAATGGCTCAAAAGTCTTCAGGAGAAGAGTTCAAGGAGCAGAGGCCAGTGGCCAGGGAGGACCAAAGAGACCAGGGGAGGGACCAGACCTGCAGAGGTGCCTGCCACAATGTGTCAGCGTCAGCAACCGTGTCAGAACCAGCAAGAGAGACATTGCCACTGGCCTTTGAGACAGCCACCAAGCCTCCCACAGGCAGGATGCATACCCAGGCCCATTATCTATAGAACACACTCCCGCTCTGCCGGAATGACCATGGCAGAAGGCTTGGGACAATAGAGGCAAAACACTAGACTGGCTGCATGCAATCCCACCATGGGTCTGGAACAGTGCTGAGAACAATACTTTCTTGCAAGATACATCATATCCTCAGGGACTCCAGCACCTGCCAACAATGGTGCTGGGTCTAATTACCAGCCAGCCTATTTAGCTGAGACCTGGGAAGCCTGCCTTGCTGAACCTGCTGGTCTGCTAAGGAAAACTGTGCTCCTGCATTGAGGGCCTGGTATCACTTTAAGGAAAGCGGACTGGCCTTGACTGTAGAGTATACAGGGTACATAAAAGGGGGGGGGGGTGAAGGAAAGCTGTTATATCAAGTCTTTTCTGAAACTAGATACCAAAGAAATGAGAGTCAAGATCACTCTTCAAAGGAAAAGGAAAACCAAAAGTTATTGTTACACCAGAAGCAGGACTTGTATATTTTACTCACTCAGGGATCTATGTGTTGTAAAGGTCATTTCAGAACCACAACATAGATGAGAGGCCCAATTTAGATATTATAAGGACGCATCCACATGGAGTAGTAAGTCTCCACAGCAGGGGTTCCCAATCGTTGCGCTGCAGGCACCTTTGAAATTCTGACACAGTGTGGTGCCACAGAGGCAGAGCCATCCATAAAATGGCTGTTATAGCTTACACAGTGAAGAGCCTAGTGCTGTGGAAGCAGCCATCTGCTGCTAAAGCAATGTTTTAAAAAATTGCACAGCCATTAAGCTCTCCAATGGTCCCTCAGAAACAAAATCCCTACCTGTCCCCACCCACTTTCTAAAAACACTTGGTGGGTACTAGGAAAGGTAAAAATGGGTACCATGTTTCCCAAGATCACCATATTGGGACCTCTGCTGCACACGTGGGAGCATTCATACAGCTCTATGCCCAACCTGAGCACAATTTGTCTGGCTTCTATTTTTTCTTCTTTGGGCCATAGCAAGTCAAAACCTCATTTTCCTCAGCTTAAAGGATAAATTGGGGGGGGGGGGGCAGTTAAAGAATCTGCAGGGATGCTTCACCGATAGCTTCTATGGGATGGCAGGTACAGATAAGTTCTTTTTTTCAAAATTGAGCTTGGTGCCATGTGCCATCCATTCTGCAGCCATTTAATTTCCTTTTCCCTGCTGGGCCAGATTGGAGCCACACGATAAGGAAGGTTGCTTGAGTTTCTGGAGCCACAGAACGTGCCCTTGTGTCTGCTTTTGCAAGGTGTAACAGAGAAAAGGGGAGGAGTGGGGGATGGGATCAGCAAGCACAACAAAAACAAGGCTTGTGAACATTATTCTTACTTTTTCCCATCTGACTTGCTGTTGCTGCCATAGTGAGGAAGGCAGTGGATATTACCACCAGAGGTAGGGCGTAATGCCCATTGGGCAAGGTGGGCAGCTGCCCAGGGCACCACCTTGTGGGGAGCATCAAAATGCAGGGTTCGTTTTTGGATATTTTTAGTAGTTTTCCATTTTTGGCCTGCAGGGGGTGCAGTTTTTAAGCTAGCGCAGGGGTAGGGAACCTGCGGCTCTCCAGATGTTCAGGAACTACAATTCCCATCAGCCCCTACCAGCAGGGCCAATTGGCCATGCTGATAGAGGCTGATGGGAATTGTAGTTCCTGAACATCTGGAGAGCCGCAGGTTCCCTACCCCTGAGTAGCGGCACCAAAATTTCAGCGTATCATCAGGAGACTTAGCAAAGAATGGGGGATGGGGCACCCCCTTTGAGGGTCCATAACTTTGGACCCCCTAAACCAAACTGCACCAAATTTGGGGGGTCCCATCAGGACAGTCTCCAGATGATACCCTGAAATTTTGGTGCTGATACATCCAAAAATGCGCCCCCTGCAGGAACATCCCAGAAATTTGTCCAAGAATCTTTGTTCTGCATTGAGTTTTCTGGATTGTTGTCAATGGGGGTTGTAGGCTGGGGGGGGGGGCACATTTCTGAAGGCATAGTCTAAAAACTTTCAGGATATCATCAGGAGACTGCCCTGATGATACCCCCCAGGTTTGGTGAAGTTTGGTTCAGGGGGGGGCAAAGTTATGGACCCTCAAAACTGTAGCCCCCATCTCCTATTAGCTCCCATTGGAAACAATGGGGGATGGGGCGCCCTCTTTGGAAGTCCATAACTTTGGACTCCTTGAACCAAACCTCACCAAACTTGGGGGGTAGCATAAGGACGGTCTTCTGATGATACGCTGAAATTGTGGTGCTAATATGTCTAAAAATGCACCCTCTGCAGGCACCAACGTCCTGGCGCAAAAAAAATTTGGTCGTGGTAGAGTGGCCGCCATGGGGAGGGGGGGGGCATCCAACTCAGGTTTTGCCCAGGGCTACAGTTTGGCTTGTTACGCCCCTGGTAGGGATAAATCTGACTAGGGGGCCAACATTTGGCCATCCTTGGTTTCAGCCTTTTGTCACACTACCATTTATGCAAGAAAGCCCTCATTCATAGAAACTCAGCTTCCTAAAATGTATTTGCAGTTATATATTTAAATAGCCTTGTAAGACAATTACTGTATGTTTTATAAGTAGCAAGAGTTTTTCACCAAGCATCCTTACCGAGCTGAGTTGGAATTGGTTTCTCTGCACATTTGCATCCTTTTATTGTTGCTTCTATACTTTTAAATCCTTCCAGTAGACTTAATTAAATCCGTCCATTTTAAAGCTACTTTAGATGAGCCAGCAATGTGCTATTTTTGTTTTGCTGCCATTGTGCTACTGGTAGCTAAGAGGTACCGAGGGTTACTTCATATTGCTGTTTCTCAGCTTCTAACAGAGTCCCCCAAAGCAGGGTATGCTATAAATTCCTGCCTCTGGGGAATATACGAAGAGATACTGTACATTACATTCCAGGGTGGTACTGCTCCGTCAGCCCTATTTGAACTCTACGCACAGCCCGAACTCCATCATCACAGTGGGACTAACATGAGTCAGTCCAGTGAGGTAGGGCTAGTTTTCATTGGCAGAAGTGTAAAGCAGAATTTTTAAACATTTTCCTGTCTTACTGAGGCTGAGCTGAGAGAGAGTTAAGAAAGTGTAAGCCACATAACTGTTGATACAAGTGGTGACGCTATACACTGGACCACATCGTTCTACTTCTACATACAGTATCTGTAATATAATGTACTGTAATTATTTGGGTGCTAATGTTTCACAAGGAATACTGAAGGAATACTTAAATTCTAACTGTGTATACACACACACACACAAATCCTCATGTTTGCATAACATTTGCTCACAACAGTACTGCTAAATGTGTAACATTTTTAAAAAGTAATTTGGCCTTTTAATCTCCCAATCCTTTAAATTATGAGCTCTAGTCCAAAGCTGTGTGGATATACCAGTGCACCCATAGCACTCCCATGTTATTATTACCAGAGCAACAATAGTCTCAAAATGAATCTGCAACTAATATGCTCATTCTTTCAGAATGATCTTATTAACATCCACAAACTAAAGAATAAATTTTGTGCTGTTGGCTTGCATTTCGTTATTTTTTTTAAAAAAAGAAGGTAGTATTCACTAATGACATGATTGATTAAGACAGTGTGAAGACTAACACTGTTTCTGCTGACCACTCCTATTCCTGCAAAATTTAAAGTAACATTTACTTCTCACAGCTTTATAAGCACAACAGTTTTTGAATGCACAGTGCTAACATCTGTCTGTTGATAATAAATATGAAATAGGTTCTTTATCTGACAACTATCTTGGTTCCAGCCTGCACCTCAGGCTCACCCAGGTTACATGATAGCAGCAGATGGAAATGGGCACCTTCTCAGCAGTGTCCTGAGGCACGTGCTTCTCCTTTTTCAGAACAGCAGGGGACAGATGAAGGAAGGAAAAAAGTGCTGTTAACATGAAAGTAAAGAGGGACATGCTGGAAAGGGGGAAAGGTCCCTGATCATAGTGAGCAGGCACTTTTGAGTGAAATTCCTAAACTGTGTGTTTGAATCTCCCGTGCTGTATGTGAATCAACCCTTGTCTACAGTCAAACAATCACCAGAAGGAGGAGCAATTCTGCCTCATCTTTACTTACATGTGAATGTGCTGTTGAGCTGCAACTAAATTATGGTAACCCCCACTGGCTTTCACGACAAGTGAGAAGCAGCTGGGGTTTGCCGTGACCTTCCCCTGAACAGTCTTTCTTGGTGGTCCCTCAGCCAAGCACCAAACCCTGCTTAGCTTCTGAGATCCGAAGCAGCAGTGGCTAAGTGGTTAAGAGCAGGTGCATTCTAATCTGGAGGAACCGGGTTTGATTCCCTGCTCTGCTGCTTGAGCTGTGGAGGCTTATCTGGGAATTCAGATTAGCCTGTGCACTCCAACACATGCCAGATGGGTGACCTTGGGCTAGTCACAGTTCTTCTGAGCTCTCTCAGCCCCACCTACCTCACAGGGTGTTTGTTGTGAGGGGGGAAGGGAAAGGAGATTGTAAGCCCTTTTGAATCTCCTACAGGAGAGAAAGGGGGGATATAAATCCAAACTACTCTTCTTCTTCTTCTTCTTCTTCTTCTTCTTCTTCTTCTTCTTCTTCTTCTTCTTCTTCTTCTTCTTCTTCTTCTTCTTCTTCCGAAGAGGCTGGGGTACACTTCCCCTTCTGCCTCATCTTTGCACCTCACCTTCTAATAGTCAGCCAAATCATTGGATACTTAAAGCTGGTGAATGAAAAGGGCTCCAGGTTTGTAGAAAAAAATCGAAAATCTAAACAAAATGCACTGGGGAGTTTTAAAAGGCTAAAATGATTCAAGGCAACCCCAGATCCCAGGCTTGATTCTGCCAGCTAAAAAAATAGTAGGGGACTGGGCAGGGCCCTTTCCAGGCCTGTTTTGATCTTTGAGGAAGGACACAGTGGGGCATGGCTTGGCTGGGGTTGCCAGCTCCAGGTTAGGAAATTCCTGAAGCTCCTCTTCCTTCTGAGACATGTGCCAAGCTTGCTGGGCTCTGGGGCTGATGATGGTGCATTTCTAGGCATGGCCTCACCCTTGCTCCCTTCCTCACAGCCTTTACTTGGTCTGCCTGCCTCTGCCATGTCTGAGCAAGGCTGTCCCAATACAGCATATGAGTGTGGAGATGGGATTGCTACCCCCAGACAGTTGTGGAGGGGTTGTGTTTTGGCTTTTTTTTGGCTTTTTTGTGATTGCTGTATTGTTTAAGGCTTTCACAGTCAGACCCAACTGGCTGTTGTGGGTTTTCCAGGCTGTGAGGCTGTTGTCTGGTAGTTTTTGCTCCTAACATTTCACCTGTATCTATGGCTGGCATAGTTACATTGATCTTTGTAAGACTAAGGTCTATTTTACATGTTAAATGTTTGCATGGCGATCACAAGGATCCAGTGCGTGTTTGGAGTTGTGGGCTGGGAACTCAATTCTCAGGGACACAGTGGCCTGAATCCGTTCGGGACTGTGGTGTGTATGGAGAATGGACCTTTCCCCAATGCCATTTTCCCAAACTGAAATGGCGCCAGGGAGCCTCTTTTGCCCCACTGGGAAAACTTTCCCCAGTGGGGCAAGTAATGGTTTCTTGGTGCTGTTTCAAGTCAGAAAAAATGACATGTCTGAATCAAACAGGAATGCTTCTCTTTTTTGACTTGAAGGTACATATTGTATGTTTGAGGTGAGGTGCCTATATAATATTTCCCTGGGATGAAACAGACAGTAAAGTATAGTATTCCAAATTAATAGGTACTATTTTCACCTTTCTGCCCAATAGTGAGGAAAAGGCACTTTATTCACGCTTAAAGCAACTAATGTTATTTCGCATCCTCAAAGGCTAAACAACACTGTTCTTCCACTCAAGTAATCCAAACAGAAGGTTTAAGATATCCAAAAAACTATCCCTTCAAACTAGTGTTACTTCAGCCTTCACTGATCTTATAATTGTCTTGGCTCAGGTGGACACTTCAGCTTTGTAAGAGGATATCTAGGACATCAAGGACTTTAAGAATGGGTGGAGCTTTTAGTTTGTCTAGTTCTCTATCTCAACAACAACTAGCACATTTCCATTGGCTCATTTAGCATGAATCAGACGTTTTCTGGCATATTCCAAGAAGAGTCAGAACATTCCACATTACCCTTGGTGGCTTTAAAGTTTGATTTCTGATTTCCCGCCCCCCCCCCCCTTTTCTTCTCTAGTAATCAGTGACTTGTATAGAGATATTAACTTCCTGTCACATGTGGACAATAGGCAAAATGTTTGTGCTTGTCTATGCTGCCTTTTGCAACTTTGTGTGTGTCTTGTATTTTAGGCAAGCTCTCCATTTATTTAGAATTGACCATTGTACTGCAATCTTGTTAACGGCTTTCTCACAGAAGACTCAAGTATCCAAATTAAAAATGTCCACTTGAAAAACACCTACTATTACACATGACACAAAGCAAATCTAATTGCTTTTGCAAAATTAAAAAAAATAATCATTCCAAACATTATTTTGCCTTCACAGCTCCGAAAGCATACGTTTATCCATCTGTGGCACTGGTAACTGGAATGCAGACTGAACACAGCTTAGTGAAAGTACCATTTGCAGAATATGTTGCATAACAAGTGTGGAGAATGCAGGATTAAATGCTATGGGTAAACAGCAACACCCTGGCCTGGCACGCTGGGACACCAAGGCCAATTATATGCCACAGCTGCACTTTCAAAATCTGGGCCAGCAAATGATGAAAAAAGCCTTCCACAACAACAGGGAGTTCTGGCCTCTATGCATTCACATTTCATTTCATTCCATCATAATGAGCCAATGGAAAAGTTGAAGACAGTAGAAACAGAGGCGGAGCCAGTATGAGATGGATTGACTGTATAAAGGAAGCCCAGGGTCTCAGTTTGCAAAACCTGAGCAAGGCTGTCAATGACAGGACATTTTGGAGGACATTGATTCATAGGGTCGCCAGGAGTTGGAAGCAACTTGATAGCACTTAACACACACGTCATTCAGACATTAGTAGTACTTTTCATGCTATTTTCTACTGGCGTTGTATAGGCATATGGAGATACTTTGCGCTTACAGGCTGCTTGTTAGGTCTCGATCCTTAAAACAATAAACAGACTCTAGATCGCTGATCAGTAGTGTGGAAAGGTGACGAAGCACCCAGCTTACAGGAAGCCAGTTCTGCCAGACCTGGCTTTTGCACCCCTCTTTATCCAGAAACAATCCCCCCTCCTGTTTTCCCAAAGAACGTGAGAAAGAGTTATATTGCAGCCTAAGCGTGTCCCAAAGTCAGCGACAGAAAGAGAGAAAGCCACCTGGCCTCCTGCCCCCACGGAGCAACACAAACATCCCACGTCCCATGGGAGTGCAGGGGTATCAGAGATGTGTCTAGTTATCTACCAAGCATGTGAAACAGATCAAGGAAAAAATGTTCCATTAGCACAGTGGTTACATCTAGCAGGCAGAGTACATATATCTTGTTACATTGTTACATTGACAGGGATGCATCTCAATCAACTAAATATAATCACTGTCTCCAATTTAGATGGCCCTAATCCGAGGTTAGGAATGTACCTTAATCAACTAAGTGCCATCCCTGACACTGCTTAAGGCTTTCAAATAGCCAACATTTGTGTCCATGAGATCCACACCTAAGTCTGGGATCACCTATAGGAATGTCTGCATGATTCAGGGTAAATGTGGTTCCAGCCCATAGCATCCATGTCCATAGAAACGACTCATGATGACTGGAATCTCCACACATAAGCATCTCATGTCGTGATCCTTAGGGAGGAAATTATTTTCTCACTTTTTATTTATTTATTTATTTATGCTTCAAATTTCTATCCCGCCCCGTCCCCGAAGGGCTCTGGGCGGCGTACAACATACAATGAGTACAATCATAAAATCATAAATAGGCTAAAACTTATAAAAGCAGCGAAACTAGCTACATATTAACATTTAAATGTAAAATGAGTAAAAGCACAGGTATAGATATAAATATAAGTGTAAACGGCGCCCGATACCTAATATTAAATTCTACATCCTAAAGAGGGACGGCAGATCTTGATAGATGTTAAAGGCCCCGGTGTAGGGCCAAAGAGAGAAAGGGGGGGGCACCATCAGCGGCTGGTCTCTCCAAAGGCCCGGCGGAACAGCTCTGTCTTGCAGGCCCTGCGGAACTCACCAAGGTCCCGCAGGGCCCGGATAGCTGGTGGAAGAGTGTTCCACCAGGCCGGGGCCAGGGCTGTGAAGGCCCTGGCCCGTGTGGAGGCCAGCCGCATCATCGAGGGGCCGGGAACCACTAGCAGATTGGCCTCTACGGAACGAAGAGGCCGTGTGGGAACATATGGGGTGATGCGGTCTCGAAGATACGAGGGTCCCAGGCCGCGTAAGGCCTTAAAGGTCAGCACCAACACCTTGAAAACGATCCGGAACTCTACTGGAAGCCAGTGCAGTTGGCGCAACACAGGCTGAATGTGGTCCCAGCTGGCGCTGCCTGTGAGCACACGCGCCGCCGCATGTTGGACCAGTTTCAGTCTCCGGATCGAGCGCAAGGGAAGGCCAGCGTAGAGCGAGTTACAATAGTCTAACCTGGAGGTGACCGTTGCATGGATCACAGTGGCCAGGTCCGCTTGGGAGAGGAAGGGGGCCAGCCGCCGGGCCTGACGGAGATGGAAGAAAGCAACCCGGGTTATATGGGCCACCTGGGTCTCCATAGAAAGAGATGAATCCAGGTGGACCCCCAGGTTGCGCACGGAGGGGGTCGGCGCCAATGTGACCCCCTCCCACACCGGCGGCTGAAAAGTCCCGCCCCCCCCCTCGCGGCCAAGCCAAAGGATCTCCGTCTTCGATGGATTCAGTTTTAACCTGCTCTGTCGCAACCAACCAGCAACCGCCTCCAGACAATGCTGTAGAGCCGCAGGGGCGGAGGCTGCTCCCCCCTCCATCGACAGAATGAGCTGAGTGTCATCCGCATACTGATGACAGACCAGCCCAAAACTCCGTACCAGCTGAGCAAGGGGTCGTACATAGATGTTAAATAATAGCGGGGATAATAACGCCCCCTGGGGTACGCCGCAAGAAAGCGGGCACTTCCGGGAGGCCTGATCCCCGCACCTCACTTGCTGATTCCGACCCCGGAGAAACGAGGCAATCCATTGAAGGACCGTGCCCCGCACTCCGGAGGCAGCCAGGCGATGGGTCAAAAGGTCGTGATCGACCATATCAAACGCTGCGGTAAGATCTAACAAAACCAGCAGCGCCGATCCGCCTCGGTCCAGCTGTATACGGAGTGTATCTGTGACGGCGACGAGAACAGTCTCCGTCCCATGCCCAGCACGGAAGCCGGACTGGAAGGGGTCGAAAGCCGATGTGTCATCCAGAAAGCCTTGAAGCTGCTCCAACACCACTCTCTCAATTACCTTCCCCAGAAACGAAAGATTCGAGACGGGGCGGTAATTGGCCAGATCCCTTGGATCTAACGGTGGTCTTTTTAAGAGTGGGCGGACCACTGCCTCCTTCAACCCATCCGGAAAGACCCCTTGCTCAAGGGAGGCATTGATGATATTCAACAGATGGGGTCGTAGCTCCTCCCGGCAGGCTTTTACAAGCCAGGAAGGGCACGGATCCAGAGGACAGGTAGTTGGTCTAACAGCAGCTAAGGCCCTGTCGACAGCGGCTTCAGAGAGCAGGGAAAACTGGGCCATGCAAGGGCCCGAAGACGGCAAGGGAGCCTCCAGTTCGCTAATTGTATCCAACGTAGGGGGAAGGTCTTGGCGGAGCGACGCGACCTTATCCGCAAAAAAGCTCATAAATGCCTCACAGCTGATGCTCAATTGAGAATTTGAAGAACCCTCCGATAAGGAGGTTAAAGACCGAATTATACGAAACAATTGTGCCGGGCGGGAGCTAGCGGATGCGAGAGAGGAGGAGAAGAAAGCTCTCTTCGCCTCCTTCGTCGCCATCTCATAGGCTTTCATAAACGTCCTATAAGATGTTCGCGCCGCTTCGTCACGAGATTTCCTCCATACTCGCTCTAGGCGTCTAAGCCCCCGCTTCATATGGCGTAACTCCTCCGTGTACCATGGAGCACGCCGAGAGCGGGGGCGTAGAGGCCGCCGGGGGGCAACAAGCTCGATGGCGTCAGAGAGCCGGGAATTCCAGTCCTCTACCTGCTCATCGAGTGTGCCGGTGGGTTCAGGGTCCCGCAGAGCATTCAGGAAGCCAAATGGATCCATAAGTCTCCGCGGGCGGGCGTAAATCAGCCCGTCGCCTAGACAGGGGTGGTGGGGCATGTCCATCCGGACCGACAGGGCGTAATGGTCGGACCATGGCACTCTGTCAACAGAGGATACGACCAAATCAATCCCCGACCCAAAGACCAGATCCAGCGTGTGCCCGGCCTCGTGAGTGGGGCCCGAGTTTACTAAGGAGAGGCCCAGCGTCGCCATGGATGACACCAGGTCCGCCGCCGCTGTACATGAGGCGGCATCGGCATGGACGTTGAAGTCCCCCAAGACAATAAGCCTGGGGAACCGCAGCGCCCAGTCCGACACCACCTCCAGCAGCCGCGGCAGGCTGCTTCCCGGCGCGCTAGGCGACCGGTACACCAGGAGAACAGCCAACCTCTCCAGGGCCAACCACTCTAGGCCGACACACTCCATGCCGGCGATCTCCGGGACGGGGAGCGCCCTGAAGGGAATAGACTCACGGACGAACAGTGCCACCCCACCCCCCCGGCCCTGTGTTCGTGGTTGATGGAGACACGCGAAACCCGGGGGCGCGACTTCGCCCAAGGCGACGGTCTCACCTTCGCGCACCCAGGTTTCGGTGACACATGCCAGGTCCATCTGCTGGGCTCCGAGGAAATCTCGGAGCACCATGGTCTTATTATTGATGGACCTGGCATTTAATAGCACCAAAGACGAAGCAGAGTTTCCCCGAACCCAACCACCTTCGTTTCTCGGGATAGGTCGGAGGTCAGAAGGCGGACGAGCAACTCCATATCTCATGCGCCTTTTGCTGAGAAAATGTTGAAAATGAGAATAATACAATATTATATGGCTTACAGGTTAAAGACATTTACAATCATTGGAGAAAATGGCTTTATAAACCAATGGAGCAAACTAGTTTACCCAGTATTTTAGTGCAGTGTATAGACTCTGCATTCCACCTTTCTTAATATGGGTATATATTCGTGTGGTAGTGAGCACAGTTGTCAGAGTGTGAAAAGCACAGTTTCAAATGCCCAGTCTTCTGTCAAGCACTTGTTGGTGACTGTAAGCAAGTCACTGTCTGCCTGTCAAAGTAATCTCCACACAAGGGCTTGGATTGAGACAAAATTGTCCAATGGCAGAATGGAACTTTCCTGCCTCTGACTTTCCATTGCAGCCCACTAATTTCCACAAAATGCTATTCCTATGGGATGGGTGACCCAACAGTTACTCCCAAAATGCCATTCACTCAAGCTGAGGACAAAAGTCAGCCTGTGAATGCAAGTATTGCGATGTGTTTCCGTCCTTAAAACCACCAAAAATCATTTCTGCATTTGAGGCTGAAATTTGTACAAAACAAAATTCTATGAGCTCAGTGGACTACTTTCTAAGTAACATAATGGTTTCAGGGATGAAACAATGGTCCAGTAGTTTATTATCTACACTTGGATGGACTAACTGCTCTGCATGGAGAGAGAAAAGTGAGACGGGATGGCTTGTATGGTTTCCTAGTTGCTGCTGCCGCTGTCAATCAACCTTCGAGGCAACTAGATTTCTTTCTTGCCCCAGTCACTATGGACAGCCATTTTCCTCTATGCCATTAAGAGACTTTGGGGATTTTTTTGTGGCGATCTAAGAGAAAAGGCTAGAGACATATTTAAAAAGAAGGTGGGAATTCAGAAAGCCTAACTGACAGATACTTATAACATTAGAATGCCATAGTGGTATGTTAATTTGTGATTTTAAAAGGCATCCTGATAAATCGTCTGAGAGTTGGGAATGGCTGCACCAGGGGAATGGGACAGGGTAATAGCATTGATAGGGTTGGAACTGGGTCTGCAGGTGGGACTTTCCCTAACCTGCTTTGTTCTAGTCTTTCCCAAAACATCACTACCAAGCAGGTTTTGGGAAAACTGCAGGGAAAACCAGGATGTGCATGGAAGCAGTATGAGTATATATATACTCTAGTGGGAAACTGCTGTATGTATGTATGTATGTATGTATGTATGTATGTATGTATGTATGTATGTATGTATGTATGTATGTATGTAAAGCAGTTTCCCACTAGAGTTCAAGCCAGGGCAAATAGCCCATGTGTAAGCGACCTTAGGAAGATGAGCTCTTGCATTTCAGAAAAAAATAGAATAAGTTATACATTTAATTGTTTGGTCTGAAACTTTAAAACTTTATGAAACCTGATTAATCATCTCTTTGTAACCTCATCTCCAGCCCATTTTCCCCTTCATCTTCTTTGTTTTCCTTAACATCCTCCTACCCTTTCTAGTCTAGTTACTGCTGGGATTTGGGAAGGAAGCTGGGAGGAGAGCAGGGCCAAGTATATGTTTTTGTAAAGTAACATTAAAAATGTAACATTTTTAAATCATAAAAAGTCACTCTGAAATGTTAGGAATACAACCAAGAGGAGACAATTTCTAATGGATCTCTGCAAATCTGCACAACATTGCATTACTACTTTTGTGAAGATCTTATTCTTGCTAGAACTTTTCAAAATGTGTAATAGATTATTTTTAAAAGTCTCATATCAGTTTCTCAGCCTTTCAGTATAGAACTAATGTCTTTCAAAATCAGTTATGCTTCCTTTCTTTTTGTTCCCTTCTAGAGAAATATTCAGACCAAAATAACTTGTCCCTTCTGTGAAGGAATGGGATCACAAGGGGAAAATTCTCCCACCTCTCAATATCAAATGGGGTTCTCTTTAATTATCTCACCCTATTCCACTTCCAAATAAATGTTTAACTTCACCAGTTTAGGGAACTGAGGTGATCTTCACCTTCCTTCTTCTCTCTTTCTCTCTCCTCTCTCTCTGTTTTATCTCAGATAACTATGCAATAAGTTTTTTGTAAAGTTTAACAAATTATAGAATATTATTAACAACTTCAGATGATTAGATTAGGATTGGTCATATAAAAAGGCAATTTTTATTAAATGTTTTTTAAAGTTTTTAAAGTTCAGCACAGATGGTAATTGGCTTTTAGAAAAGATGTTACTTTTTCGCAGAGTTCTTAATGCTTGTAAAATATGATGGACTTTCAAGATATTTCATATAATATATTCAAGCTAACATCCAGAGGTTCATTTGGTAACTCTGGTGCCCATTAACTATATGGGAAGGAGTATTTCCTAACTTACGTTCCCTTTCAGACCTTCAAACTTTAGGATTATCTCACATCATTTGAAGTAAATCCTACTACAGAACTAGGGTGGAACTGTACAGAATACCCCTAAAATGAACAATCTCTTTCCTTCCCAGTTCCCTCAGTTCTCTACTCTGTCCAGAAGATTGATTAGCTCTATCCAAGAACCTGGGCTAGGAATTCTTCTCTACCTAGAAGTAAACTCCCTTCTGGGCTAGAGTTTGGAACTCTCTCTTCCTGACAAAACCACAGGTCCTTCTCAGACACTGAAACACATCTGCTCTTTCTGGATTTCAGAGTTGAGCTCCTTTTCAAAACCTGTCTAAAGCACTGTCTTCCTCTAAAACATCTCCTACTCCCAGCTTGTCACTCAAACTTGTAAGAGTGAAACACTTTACATTATGGATTTTATGCCTTTGCCTACTGCTAGATCTGTCACTCCTTCATTCAGTACCTCTTTGGAAAAGGATCTCATTTGCAAAATAAGATACTATTTTCTAAAACTTTCTGTCACTTCCACAAAGCCAATTCTCCTTAAAATGATAAAGATAAATGTCTTGAACTATCTGTAATCTCTGTTGTAACTTTTAAGTGAAACTGATCCTTTCTCCAAAAAAGAACATTTTGAACCAGTGACCAAACTAGAAGGCCAGAGAACCAAGATTACGATAATAAAACTCATCCATTTTGTAAATCCTTGCCTTCCAGTATATTCTGATGTTGAACAAAACTATTGACATAGACTCAAGTCCATTTCTCATGAACTCACATCAGTAGAAAGGCCCTTAAGCAATTCTTTCCTATCTATTGAAGAAAACTGATCATTGGTCCATCTAGTACAACAGATGTTGAATTCACACATCACTGGATATTGTATTATCGTATTATTATTGTATTATTATTCATCTCCAATATTTTCTTGTCCTCAAAGGAAAACCCAGAGGTGAAATTATTACTGTAGTTCAATATCCAATAATAATGTAGTTCAATATCCAATAATAGTATAGATCTGGGTTGCCAGGTGTAACGAACTTGCCCCACCCTGAAGGGCTGGCGTACAGCAGGCCAAAGGGAGAAGGCCTTAGCAACAGCCAGAAAAAGAAAAAAAGGCTCCACAAGGAGAGAACCGACCTGATTGGCTGAAAAAGGTCCAGTAACGTTTGGCAAGAGCTAGGGAGAGCCAGTGGGCTTAGAGCACTGGGAGGAGAGTTGAGTTCTGATCGGAGTCGGTCAAGGAGAGCAGAGCAGAGTCTGGCAGAGAGGAGTCTGTCAGCTCTGGAAGAAAAGGATTCTGTCTCAGCAGAGTTGGCTGACAGAAGTCCAGTCCCTGTCTAAGCGGTGTATGCTTGACAGAGAGAGGAGGCCCTGACTGGGTGCAGATTGAAGTGCCCTTCAGGAGCTTGGCGGTTTTAAAACTGCCCAGACCTATCTAGTCTTACTTGCCCCTGTGTGTATCACCAGAATCACCAAGTCTGGGAGAAGCTGCCAGTCCAGAGGCAGTGAAGCCATATTAGGACTAGTGGGAGAGAGGGAGGCCAAGTGTGCCAGAATCTCCTGGGCTTGGACTGTGTGCTTGGGTGTGATCAGTGGGTATTGGAGCAGTGAGGAATAGTGTATGCGTGCGTAAGGGAATTTAATTGTTCAAAGCTAAATCTTCCCTTAAGAGACACCTGCGTGTGTCGGTGTGCATATGAATCTGAAGTAACATCTTAAGACAAACTTTTTCTGAAACCAACAAGCGTTAAACCTCTCCAGTTTACCTGAGAAGCCTTTGTGAAAGCCAGCAAATAAACGTTTCAGTTTTGTTCACCTTTTAAAACCTTTCCAGTCATTAGTATTTTTGTCTGTGTGTCTGTGTTCCCCAGTCAGGGTGATGACCTTGTGGAAAATCAGTATTGAGTGGGCTATATAGAGGAAAATATATTATTGGTGGCAGCGCAGAAAGTAGAACTTATATATAAGTGCTTTACGTTACACCAGGCCTAGCCAGTGGGACACCAGGGGAACAAGGACATGGGTGGTGTCAGTAAGAGTGTGATGTCACTTCTGAGCTTTCCCAGTAGTGACATCACACTGTTACTGAAACAGCTATGTCTTTTCCCTCCTGGTCTCCCTGAGGATTGCCATAAATTCTGTAGTTGCTGTGGTCAACAGCAAATTTTTTTAAAAAAAATACTCCTTCTAGCCACTGGACTGCTGTAGTTGCTATGGTAAACAGCATTTTTTTTTAAAAAAATACTCCTATTAGCTGCTGGACTGCCAGTGGTGAAGCTGACCCATAGCCCCTATTAATAAAGTTCATTTACTAATAGTCTAATCCATAGGTGTCAATCTCGTGGCCCTCCAAATGTTATGGACTAAAGTTCCCATCATCCCCTGCCAGCATCATGCTAGGGGATGATGGGAACTGTAGTCCATAAAGAGTTTGACACCTGTGGTCTAATCTATCACAATATGAAATCCTAAGGATTTCAGTGGGATGAATTTCCATGTAATGTCCATAATCCAGTAGCTCTGATTTTGTGTATGTAATTCTTTATGTCCTGTAGCTTCCTATCTCCTCTTTGAGGGAAATGCTCTCAATATTAATTGGGACATCTACAAAAGCACCTTCCAGAAGCAAATGGAACACAATGCACATATTTCTTGTATTTGTTTAAAGAATGCACTTATGAACTGCTTTCCAGCATTTGTTGCAAAAAAAAAGTCACAGTGCACATAGTTTATATAATTACTTCTTCAACCTCTCTCACATTCCAGGAGGCAGAAATGAAAATATTGAAACATGCCTGAAAGAAAGAGTAACTGCAATATTTAAAGGTCTTGTTTATCAAAGCTAATCCTCTGCGTTTGGTTGGAAATGACATGAAATTCTACACTGGTGTTCTTGTAATCATTTTGCAAAATCATACCAGACATTGTGTACTGTGTCTTTGTATAACAATGATATCTATACTGTGGAAATCAGGCAGCAAGACTTCTTTAATTGGTTTGAACATATCAAAAACTTTATAGCTGTGATTTGAAAAATAATATACTTAGAAGGAAAATTCAGTTAGTTACATCCATTTTTTAAAAAGTTTCATATTTAGAGCCAGTGTTGGTATAGAGCTTAGGATATAGCATTTGGACCAGGGAAATCCCAGTTCAAATCCCTGCTTACCCAGTGCTGAGCCACTATATTTCAGGAGTTAAAGTTTTCTCAAGTCCTTTCAGGGTCTGTATGAGCAAAGCAAATCAAGATCATGGCATGGGAGGAAAGGGTTTAGGTCTCCCCCCATGCATGCTGTTTCCTGACATGAAACAAGAACAGCATTTTCCAAATTAGAAATCTAGGCACCCCATCAGTGTGGTGTAGCAGTTAGCCAGTGGACTCCAATCTGCAGACCAGGTTTGATTCCCCACTCCTCCACATGACCTGTGGACTGTCATCCTGTGAACCAGGTTTCGTTCATCACCTTCACATGAATCCTACTGGATAACCTTGGGCTAGTCACAGTTCTCTCAGAAGTCTTTCAGTCCTGCCTACTTCACAAGGTGTCTGTTGAGGGAGAGGAAGGGGTGCGGTTTGTAAAATGCTTTGAGATTCCTTACAGTTGAGAAAAGTGGTATATAAATCCAAATTGTTCTTTGACTTCTTCAGTGCACCTGGGGCCTTTTAAGGGGCAAAAAGAAGCCATTTGGGACTGCTTCAGGTTAAGAAAATGGACACAGAGATAACCAAAGACCCTTCTTTGTGGATACTATGGTCCCAATCTAAATTAGCCCCTAAGTTCCTGGGATGAAGTCACCAACACAGAAATCACAATGCATGTTTGATCATGAGAATTCATCATGTGTGGATACTCAGTCTAATTTACCTCACAGATTTCCTGTGAAGAGAAAAAATTGGGGTAATCTCACACATGCCACCCTGAGTTTCTTGCAGTAACAAATAATAAATATTAGAATGTCAGTTTCGCAAATGGGTTTTCTAGCACAGTGTGTCTTGTGTGTCTTGGTGGGAATAAAAACTGATCAGCCAATCACTTTCACTAACTGCAAATTTAATAGATAAAGTGTGTGTGTTTTTTAAATCGGTACTGACCTCCATTGAAAGATTTCACAGCTGATGGCATTATTGTAAACAGATAATGTGCATCTCTGGATAACATTTCAGCTGACTTTTCAAATAATTATTTCTTTTTATGCTTCATTAGCCCAGGTCCAGTGATATCATCTTTAAAAATAAAAAATACACTGGTGTTGAAAGGCTCTGATGTTTATAGAAATTGTTCAGTTTTGTCCGATCTGCTCCTGCTCCTGTCATCTTCGCTAATTTCCTATTGCTCTAGTAGAGCTGGAAATGAGTGGTTAGTCAACAACTTCTTAAAGATACTCCATTTTGAAGAACAAAAAGTATATTTATTTATTCAACAGAAACGAAGCCAAACCAAAGCAAAAGCACCCACTCCCAGGCCAATCACCAAAACAAAAGCTGCACAGCAATAATAGTTCACTGTCAGGCCACACACGGAGTATAAGCCTGTTTTTCTCATTTGAGAAGTTTATACATTGGAATAAAGACCAAAACTTCAGAGGGAGGCAGACTTGGGAAATGAACATTTATGAGGTTTCCAAAAGTAATTTGAAAATTGTTCCAATTATCACCTCCTGATTTTTAATGATGTTCTGTTGCTTCAGTTTGTAAGCTATTTACTTCAAGAGTAGTCTTGCATCCATGCACTTCAATTGCTGTAGATGGTGAGACTCCCTTGCTCAATAAGTACACCACAACGACAGGCTGGAAAGGAATGGGCCGCAGCCCGTTTATTAAATAACAAACATATAAACAAGAACTATTTACATCAGAGCTGGGCGGCAAACGGGTCGCACATCACATCCCAATGAATGGGAAACTGGCGGGAAGGGAAGCCCAGAGATCATACTCCTAAATGCTTCCACACTTCCTGCCCCTGCTGAGGAGACGGGCACCGGCTGAGCCCCAAGGCCGCCCCCAGCCCGTCTTCCTCCCGTGCTTGCTGGGGTGTCGGGCACCGGCTAAGCCCATGGCCGCCTAACGGCCCAACCCAACCCCACTCCCTGGGGTGTCGGGCAGCGGCCCGGCCCGGCCTGCCGGCCTGCCAGCCAGCCTGCCCGCCCCACCCCCCGGCCCTCATAGGGCGCAAGCCTGGGAGCCCCAGCCGGAAGGCTCGTTCTCTCCCCAGATGTGCGACACCGTTGCAAACCCGCCACGAGCTGCCCACCCTTGCAGCTCACCGCCCAAGCTCCTCAAGCCTGAGCCTGTCTCTATCTTAACCACTCACAAAGGGTAAGCTGAACTGAGTGAGGCCACCAGTCCATTCCCCCTTGGGACAGGCGGACGCCATCCGGATGAAAAGGTCCATGACGCCCCGGTGATTTCGGAGTGTTCCGCCACCGCTTCCCCGAGGGAAAGCACCACCTTGGCGGCCGCCTATTGACTTTCTGCAGGCCCCGTCCACTGCATAGGGATCCAACGCTTGCTCCAATGGGCCTCGCTGCACCATCTCGACCAAACCAAGGTCATGTTAGGCCGGTGCCTGGCAAAGCTCCTGAGCGTGGCGGCCACCGCAAAACGCAGGTCAAGGCCCGACCTGGCAGGGAGATCTTCCTCCCCAAGGTGGATGACCAGGAGGTCCGGTGTAGCCAGCTGAAAAATGTATTCAATGACCTTGGGCTCCAGCTCATGCCAAAGCATGTGCCCCTGCCCCATCCAGGAAATTCTTACGTGCGCCCGAGTCCGAGATGCCGGCCCCATTCGAATTGCAGGCGTAGGCCGCGACTCTGTTGAGAAGGCTGTGCCCCACGACCCACACCTGCTGATAGACAGTCTGCGGCGTCCCTGGAGGCACTGAGGAGGGAAATCAACAAGTCAGGTGTGGGCGAATGTACCGAAAGGCCCCCGACCGCCACCTGCCCAAATTGCGGATATCCTCCGGGGCCCTGCCTTCTGCTGCCGCGGCCGTGGCGGCCCCAATTCTGACGAGTGCAGGTCAACTCCGCTGCCCGGTAGCCCGGCTTGAGCCAAGCATGCCCTGAACACCGCCAGCATTTGGAACCTGGTGAGGGGGGACCCATCCTCGTGCACCAAGAGCATGCCACCCACCCGAGGCCTGTGCCGTAGCCACTCAATAAGGGGGGGGGAGAGGGCAGGTGGCGTCGCCCGGTAGGGCTGGCATGGTGACCCAAGCCCCGCGGCCCTCTTGGTCGGTCTTAGAATGGGCCAGCCAAGCGTAGACCATGTCCCCCGACAGGACGAGGTGTTCCCTTTGCAGCGCGGTGCTGGAAGGTCGATCCCTGGTAGGGGCGACCAGTTCCCCAGGCCTGAAAGCCCCATGGTGTGCCAGGTGGAAGGCGGCGGCGAAAAGCAAGCGCTCATAGCGCGAAGCGCACACCTGCCTTAGCACCCCGGTGACCGCCCTCAACACTTCCTTGGTGACTGGGCGCCTGAGGTCCCTCTGTCTGGAGCCCACCCGCCGCCACCCAGCCACTAGGCGGCGGACTACAAAGGCCTTGGTGACGTCAGGAAAACCGGAAACCTTGCAGTAGAAAGCGATGCCCGCCAGGTGCACCCCCATGGTGCGCAGGTGCATCCCCTGCCCATGGAGCCGGACCAAATACTCGAGGAGGAGGCCAGTGTCCACCCCACCGCAGACCGGGCGCCCGGAGGACGCAGCGAAGCTCAGGAAATCGCGCACGGCTCCGTCGTATTGCCTGCACGTGGCCGGTGCCAACGAGTTCAAAACACCTGTGATGACGTCTCATTGCCAAGGCTCCAGAGGGACGCTGGCACAGTCGCCGGGAATGGCTCCGCCCCGGGGGCCAGGCGCCGGAAACGATCCACCTGCTGGCGAGATAAGACATCAGCAATCTCATTCTGCAAACCTGGAACAAAAGCAGCTTTGAAAGAGATGTTATGAGTGAGGCAGGTGAGAACCAAATTGCGAACCAGGCGCATGACCCGAGCCGATTTGCTCTACTGTCTGTTTACCACATGCACCACTGCCTGGTTGTCGCACCAGAAAAGCACCCATTTGTTAAGCCAGAGGTTGTGCCAAATGTGCACCGCCACCAGGATGGGAAACAGCTCCAGAAAAGTGAGATCCCTGGTGATGCCCTGCGCGTGCCACTCTGGGGGCCAAAGGCCCTGCGCCCACTGACCCCGGAAGAACACACCGAAACCAAAAGCCCCAGAGGCATCAGAGTGCACCTGCAACTCCAGGCCAGGTTCCAAAGCTGATTGCCACAGAGAGATGCCGTTGAAGTTTCGGATGAAGGACAACCAGACCTGTAGGTCTTCTTTCATGCCCCGGGAGACCCTGATGTGATGGTCAGGGGACTTGCAGCCCGACAAGGACCTCACCAGCCGGGAGCAGAAAGCCCTGCCCGGGGCCACCACCCTGCAAGCGAAATTGAGGTGGCCGAGTAAGGACTGGACCAGGCGCACCCTGCATTTTCGGAGGAGGAGAACGGACTGGAGCAGGGCTGAAAGGGCTGTAAGCTTGTCAGCCGGGAGTGACGACGTGCCTAGGACCGTGTCCAGGTGAATGCCCAGGTAGCTGAGGGCAGTGGCGGGCCCCTCCGTTTTGTTGGGAGCCAAGGGGACCCCCAACTTGGCGGCCAGGACCTGGAAAGCCTGAAGGGCCAGCTCACACTCCCGGGTGCCCTGCCTGCCGATAAACAAGAAATCGTCAAGGTAATGGGTCACCAAACCGGAGGGCACCCGCTGCCTGAAAGCCCATTCAAGGAAAGTGCTGAAAGTCTCAAAGGCGGCACAGGCAAAAGAGCAGCCCATGGGCATGGCCTTGTCCACATACCAATTGCCTTGGAAGTGGATGCCCAGCAGCTCGAAGTCCGAGGGGGAAATGGGCAGGAGCCGGAAGGCGGACTGAATGTCACACTTTGCTAGGGATGCCCCCGGACCCGCCTGCCTGATGCAGAGGATGGCTTCGTCCAGGGTGGCGTAATGGACCGAACAAACCTCTGGGTCAATGAAATGATTCACGGAATCGCCCCGGGGGTGGGAGAGGTGTTGAATTAAGCGAAAATCCCCCGGGGCTTTCTTAGGCACGACGCCAATTGGGGAGACCCTGAGGTTGGGGAGAGGAAGGTGACTGAAAGGGCCAGCAATGCGGCCGGCCTGGATTTCCTTGTTGAGCTTATCAGCCACCACTCCAGGGAGATCGCGGACAGATTTTAGATTGCTGGCTTGGTAAGCCCTCCTTGGGCCTTGGTATGGGATGCGGAAGCCAGAAGAGAAACCATCCCCCAGCAGGCGCGCAGCCCCCCCTGTCTGGATAACGCTGCAGCCACTCCAAAAGCACCCCCACTTGAACGGGTGTAGGAGCCAGAGACTGCAGCTAAGCGAGCATCTCAGAGTTTTGCGGGGGCGGGGGCACCGCCCTGGCCACCGGCATCTTTTTTGTGAGAGCCCGGCGCCGGGCTTAATCGGGCCTGCCGAAAGGGAGGGCGTCCCGCCGGCTTGGGACAGCTGATCCTGCTGTGGCTGCCGAAACAAAAGGAGCAAGAGTGCTCATATCTACATTTTGGCCGCTGGCAAGCACCTTTGTTGAATTCCCAACACAACCCCTTAGCCCCCACCCGCCCCGGGTAGGCTCTGCCGGGTTTTGTAAGAACAGGAGGATCCGCCGCCCCTCCCATGGCGGGCTGGACCACGACCATCCAGGTTTGGTCGTGGATGAGGTCCCAACGGAAAAGGCACTTGTGCGGCGTTCTTGGCCGGATGGCCTCGTCGTAAGCGATGGCCGCAGTTTCCCCAGCCAGCGCCCGAGCCCACAGCACATGGGCCATGTGAGCTGCCAGGTGCCAGGCCCGCAGGGGATACACTGCCCCGATGAGGGCCAGGAATTCGGTGAAGCCCTGCAGCCAGTTGTTAAAATTCCGCTCGGCTGCTGCCGGGTCCTTCCGTTTTTTGTCGGCCTTCCCGCCCGACAAACCCAACTCCCCCTCCCGCCGCGGGAACATAAAGATGTCCACGTAATACCCATCCAGCGCTTGCTCCCGGAGCTTCCTGGTGAGGTGGGACCCGGGTGGGTTGCCGCGGTCGTCTTGAGCCGGGCCGGGGGATGGCGCTTCGCCGCCCCGAAACGCCTGCGCTTTGCAAGCCACGGTGGGAGAGCAGGCACTCTCTCCCCCCGCACCCAAAATTCCCCAATAGCCTGCGCGTCATCATCCTCAGTAGACTCACCCGACGACGAAGAGCTGGGGGATCGCCTGGAGGAACGGGAACGCCCTGACGACCGCTTCCTCCTCCTGCCCTCGCGCCCCGAGGGGCCGACGGACGCATCCACCGATGTGGATGCGCTAACCGGTGGCGAAAGGTGCAGCTCCTCCGTTGCTCCGCCGGCGCGGTGGGCTCAGGGCCCCCGACCCCCGAGGTGGGGCCCGACTCGCCAGCCACTCCGCCGAGGACTTGTGAAAGATGCAACAGGGTGTCCGCCAGGTTGCGGACCAAGTCAGGGTCGGTGCCAATATGGCCAACATGTTCGGGCCGGGAAGATGCCGGGCCGGCACCCCCCGGGACCGCGGGGAGGGCCCCTCCTAAGGGAGACTGTCCCGCCATGCCGACCGGCCGTCCCCTGCTGATGGGAGACAAGCCCGAGCCCGCGGCCGCCCTCGCCGCTGCTCCGAATCGCCCAACAACCGGGCCGTCGTCCGACGTCCCCGGGCCAGTCTGGGCCCGGACCCTGTTCAGCAGAGCACGCGCTCTGCCCGATGGCACTGCCACCTCAGCAGCAGGCTCCCTGCTCTTGGCCCTTTTCGGCCCCATGGCGGCTGTGAGACCGGCCCAGAAGAGGTGAAAGGAAAGAAAAGGTTGAAACGAGAGAAGCGAGGAGGGCCAGAGGAAGAAGGAAATTCAGCTAAGAAAGGAAAGGAAAGAAAAGGCCAGTCTCCTTCCAGGCCTTACGCGAGACGCCAAACACACGACCACGCCTTGCTGGTTCTCGCCGCCGGGAAGGGCGCGGACCGGGGAAGGCGTCTAGATGTACCCAGGCTCCTCCCGCCTTTTTTGGTGGGAGCCAATCATTGCACCCGGTTCTGCAGCTAGCCGCCAGGCCATGCATGCCCCTTATCTTGCTGCGTTGCTCACCACGGCAGCAATGGCTGCCCCTGGTTATTCAGGTGCATCTTATTTTTTAAAAAGTGCTGTGTGTTCAGCTCTTGCTTATTGCTTCTTTTCTTTTCTTTATTCTTTAAGGAAAGAAGTATGACTGTGAAGCAACTAGCTTAGAGGACCTTAGTCTACATTTATTTTGTTAAAAGTACAATATTTGGAAAGAACAGTGGGCATTTTTTTTAGCAAGCTCTTCTCTCACCCCCATCTAAAATTGTAATGCCTATAACTAGATCTTTTCCCACTTCGGACTGGGTAAGATTTATGGTTTTTTAAGTATGCAGTAAGGTCAAGTACTGTGGATTTAAGCCATGCTGTAGGGTTACTTTTGAGGCATTTCAAGGTTACCTGAAATATCCAAATACTCTTGAGGGCTTAAGAGCTGGGAAGGAAAAAGGAATCAGTAAAGCTACCAGCCAGACTCAGCTTGCCAGCATCTCCAAGTTGACTGAAACTAACCTGAAAATGGGGAAGTAATGCCAATAATCTTGATATAGTTTTAAAAAAGATCTCTGTTCCAACCATCAGCTGATGGCAGGACTCTGTTTCTGTTTGAGCAATGAGTTTTTATTGGCTTCAAGAAGTCCCAGCAGGATGGAGAATGCGTGCTTGGGGGAAAGTCTAGTCTTGTGACAAGTGACTACGATGGATTAAAATGAAAAGATGAATCACATAATGGTAGGGGGAAAGGAGGAATATTTGCACTGGCTAGGGCCCTGTCCCCCCCCCCCCCCCGCAAAAGAATATGTCCTCTTTTGAAAATCTTTATTATTTCCTGGGAAAATGGGAACCAATGTATTTAGAAAATCTCACCCACAGTGCCATCCTATCTGTATTCAGTAAGAGCTGTCAGGAATAAACATTTGTCATAGATGATTCACTAGATCAAGCTAACTATAGTTTTCCAGTAATCACTTCTCTTATAAACCAGTCCATGAGCAGTGGCACCTGAAAAAGACCAGACCTTTCAAATAAAGAGTACCATTTCTAAAAGGATACCATGTTCATTCCACACGGAGTTTTTCATATGAGGTTTCCATTCAAAGTGCTTTTTACCTTGTCATCCTATCAAACAGAAGACGGTATACATGATGGCATGGGTTTGTACTACATGTCAGTTTTTGACATGCGGAAGTATGCCTACATTTATTTGTTCAAATCAAAGCTTTGTTGGAGGACATGAAGTAGAGTAGGCAGATCAAGAGAAAGAAATTAGACAGCAAATGACAGGGAAAACTTTTTAGAGTACCAAATGAAAAGTTCTCATGCAACGTACAAGGGAAAGTGAAGGGGAAAGATTTAAATCTGTTGGTTCTGACTTCCACACACAAAATTGTATACTCAATAATGAATGAGAGCTCATAACAAATACCAACTGAAATTAAGTTATGCTAAACTGAGTATTTTGACCAAAGTCCTCCTGAGGTCCGCAGCATGGACTGCAAGGAACAACTTTGGCAGGATTGCTAGAATGAGATGAATGTCCCAAAATTTCAGTCTATCTACTGGGAGCCCCATTAAAGAACTGGATGAATGTATAATGAATAAATTGGATTGCTGCCTCGTAGGGATGCCTAAGACTGCATCTTCACAAATCTGCTTGGTAAAAAGATTTGACCCAATATAATGGAAAAGGGGTCCATATTTAAGATAATCTAGAATCAGCTAGCCCACTCTACTTACAAGTACTCAAAATGAAATGCAATACTTTATATGCATAGCGTTTGAATTAGCTTCGGTTCGCTCACTCTGCTTACATGTACTCAAAATCAAACGGAATACTTTATATGCATTGCACTTTTCAATGGCAGGAAGTTGGGGTTTTTTTTAATCAAAACAGGAGTTGTAAAGGGAAGGCACTTTACCAAGTGTGTATATTTTATAATTACTAGGTCCTTTTCAGTCATTATTTTGTTTCAATGAGCTATGGCCCTTTTTAAACAATACTGAATCAAGCCAGCAGGGGTCAGAATGTGATGAAGAAATTCCAGAAAGGCCATCACCTTGGTAAACCACAGGCAGGTCCGAACCTCAAGTCAGCGATATCTGGGTTTTTTTTTCTGTAGTTAGCAGCTGTTTTCTTTAATGACTGCCTCCTGCTTAAGACAATTGTGCATTCCTGGGTTATGTTTCTCTCATTGCCTGCAGAAACTCTGTAATGATTGTTAGTGGAGGTTACTTTAATGAGAGTACGTTAATAATGTAACATTAGATCATTTAAATGAGTGTGTTGATGTTCTTCCAGTGCTGTGCAACATGGAGTCTTGTGTAGCTCCCTGCTGAGGAGGGTATTTGAGTCATTTGATTATTTCATGAAACTTGTGCACTAGGCCCTTCCACCTCCCGAACCCTCAGCAGATTTTTAAGGCACAGATAAATAACTGTGTGCACCTTCCTGCTGGGGGAAATGGAAAAAGGAGTGGGAATAATCACTGAATTAAGCCTCAACAGAGTGATAAAACTGCCACCACCACTGGTAATACAAGGGGTCCTGGTAGAGATAATTAAAAGTCTGAAGAGAAAACTGTCACATTGATGAGGAGAAAGAAAAAGAAGGAGCATCAGGGGACAGAGATCAAATAAAAGAAAACAATATTTTACTCTAATCCATTAAAATCAACAATTAAAAACCAATACATTCTTCCCCGCAGAGAAATAACTCAGACATAGTTTACTTATGCATGCAATACACATTGTGCTTATATAGCACCTTTCCAAAGGGACTGCCAAGGTATTTCACAGATACTAATGGTACTGCTCAATCAATCAGCTTTTAAACCAAGGGGAGAAGAGGTTTAGAAACTGTGAAATAAATGTATATAATGTGTGTGTATATAAAATCACAAATGAATGCTGTGAGAAAATTGCCTCTCCATGGCCATAGACCGGTTCCATCTTTATGAACCGAAGCTTAAAGGTTAAATCGTTAAAGACTTCAAATAAACATGAAGTCTTTTTTGGCACTGCAGGGTATCAAGATATAAGAAACAGCTATGAGCATGACTTCCTATGCACAGTGCCAAACTAACCCTCTGTTTATAGCTACCAATATTGAATCCCAAGACTGGCTGTATTTAAAAAGCCAATAAATATCAAATTGGCGGCAAGAGATTTTTTTATAGAAGTCCACCAACTATCTCTGTTTCTAATGCCAGATATAAATGGTGTATATTTACAATATATTTGCAATCTCTCTTTAATGATGTAGTCTGAAGAAAGCATGTGCTGGGTAATATTAATTCTATAGAAAGCTAATGGCATATCTGCTGAGCTTTCCCTAGTGCTTCTGATACTACAACCCAGCAAGCTAGAAATTAATTTCATTGGCTATTAGAAGAAGCATTCATAGTGACAAAGAGAAAAATTAGTTTTGCACCTTGTTCCTCAAAAGGACGACATAATGGGTGGCATTGAAATATGGTTGCAATCCTTTTTAGAGCCCCTCCTCATCCCTTTCCCTCTATTGTTATTTCAATGTATTTACTTAAAAATAGTTCTAAGCCTGTCTTTATGCCAGAAAACTGGGTCTTCTTAGTGAAAACACTAGCACTGAGGATCATCTTACAAAAAGCTGAAATGTAAAAAAACCCGCACCTTTGTGTGAATACAAGTAAGGAACTGCAATTAATGTGCTAATTCATAACATACTAATTAAATGTTGGAAAATAAGATTTATAATTTGTATATGTACCATGTTAAATACTAGCATCTATGACTGTGATTCAAATACACACACACACACACACACACACACACACACACACACACACACACACACATGTATGGAGACAGTTTTCTGCAATGGTTGCAGTGCTTCATTTCTCATGGAATGGCAGGTAGCCTGGTCTCCTGACTTTCAGGAGAAATGTTTAGCAGGAGCAGAAAACTATTGATTTGTTTAGAAAATAGAAGTAAATAAAGTAAAACCCATCCAACAGTAAAATCATAAAAAACATCAAAAGCAAAATCCATCAACAATAACACAAGCATTCAAAATAGCATTAAGCCCACAAAAACATAAAAATGGCATAAAGCAACATAAAACACCATAAAACAATATCAACAGAGAACAAAGCAGCAGTTATAATTTATAAAACAGTACACAAACAAAATGCAAGTTGTAAAAACAACTGAGACCATTTACACACTTGTAGTTTCCTTCACATTGAGCGTACATTCCGTTCGGGTTTGATTCTCGGTTATGCACATGTTTCCCTCTTGTCGGCAATCATCCTGCCTTCAGATCAGAGAATCCCCACAGCAGCTCTGAAAGTGTGACTTTTCCTCTCTCCTCACAGGAAGAGCAAAGGAGATCAGCATGTGTTTATCTTTCTTCCAGTTTTCACACTCCTCCCTGCCTTCCCCTGCCTACACCTCAGCATTTCCTCCCATTCTTCAGGCCACCATTTCAGAAGGATCAGAGGGGTTTTCTTTTTTGTTACCATTTTCATGCTGAAGGCCTGCAACTGGAGTGATAGACCCAGTGAAATTGACAAGAAATTATGATCTAGCAAACTAATGCTAGTCCAAAGACAGCAGGAAAAAAAGAAGCGGCAGGCAACTTCCCCAAATGGAGGTTGCACAAAAACAATGGGGGGGGGGGGGATGGTGGATCAGTTCGGCTAGCGCCACTTCACAGGAAGAGAATCCCTGGGCAAATAAAAACCCACAAGAAACCCCTGCTGTGAAGCAAATAGCTGCAGGGTAAGGAGTGCATGAATAAATGATTATGATGATTAAAGAATAAGATAATTAAAAACCTGGTTAAAAAAGAAAGGTTTGGACTTGGGCTAATTTACAATATGGTTAGCAAGTTGCAAGGAAAGGGTATTCCAGAGTAAAGGTACCACTACTGAAAGAGCCTTATCTTTAGTCATCACTTGCTGTGTCTTTGTCGGTGGGGGCAACAGAGCAAGGCTTTAGTGGAGGCATGAATTGGCTTTCTGGACAAAGAGGTTATCTTTCAGGTACCCTAATTCCAAGTTACAGTGGAAATATGGATCTGGAAAGTTTCAGTGCATATACAAATAGCCCTTTGGTCTCCCCACCTATAATGTTTAAATTTTTTTGAGAGTTGGAAAAATATGTGTAAAATCCAAGTTAACTGCAACATAGCAAAAATAGTTGCAACATCAATATATGGAGAAAGTCTTAACAAATCCCTTGAGTTCTAAGGAAGACACACAGACCCCACCATGATCCTTCAAGAACTGGCAGTATTAATCAGTGTTCCAAAAGCAGTTATGCTCCACACACTTTGGTAATAACTTCTACCTATTTATTTCTCTGAGTTGCCTAGTACTATATGAGTTATTACAAACAGCATAGGCTGCTTGTCTGATACTTTTCAAATTGCTCGTACTTTCATCCCCCTGTGCAATCAATTAGCAATAAGATTCTTAATTAGTCTGGCCCACCTGGCTATTTTGCTCCTAATAAATCAATTAATTTCAATTCACATGGAGGGCTTTGTATTTAGTATGACAGCTCAGTCATTACTGGTCATCATTGGGTGTGACTGTTGTGCATGCTATAAAAACTTGATAACCAAACTGAATTTATATTCTCTGTTGATGCACAATCTCTCAAGTAAGCTAGGAGTGTGCTAATCATTTTAATGCAGGTAGAGATTTAGCAAAAGGACCCAGTAGAGCAAAGGGGGAAACTGAGATATCATCAGGCTACCATGCTAAATTACATAAATTGCATTTATATTTGAACAGCAGAAAAATACTTAATTTTTTAACCCAGAATGCCCTGCTGTCACACAGGATCTTGACCCTACTATTCAAATAACTATTAGTTTTGAACACAAGGAATACTATTATATACGAGAAAAATTGTATTACCATACTAAACATTTGGATATTAGGTTGCCAAATATCAACTTAAGTAAAAAGATTCTTATCAGTATCTAACAGAAAATACTGTTTTTCTCTTTATCACTGCCCACAGCCCACATGAAACAAAATAGGGATAGCCAGAGCAGAGCAAGGGAAAACAGTGCCCGGGGCACACACATACCCTGCACCGCTGTCGTGGTGCTTTCTGCCCCCGCCATGCCCTGGAACGCCCCCGCCATGCCCCCGCCACAGCCCAGCCATGCCTCCTCCGCAGCTCTGCCCGCAGTGTCGCACCCCCCTCCCTGTGGGTGCTACGCCACTGGGGAAAGCCAATTTTCATGTTCTTGAACATGCTGGTTTTCATATTCTGTAAACTCACAAAGTCTGGAATTATCCAATCCCGTACTAGTTTGCCTCTAAAAAAGTTGGTATCACAAAGCATAAGCATTTTTCAGATGTAAATTTATTTTGGGTCACCTTTTCCTTTGTAAGTTTAACTGTCAGCTCAAAACAACTTTAAAACCATATAGACATAAAACCATAAAACAATAATTCACAGTCCACAACTAAAAAACAGTAAATCATAAAAGCAAGGCAAAAAAGCATAGAAGTGAAGAAAATTGCAATTTATCAGCCAACAAAATTAGAAAACCAAAATATTAAACCTGTAAAATAAGTATCAGCAAAAAAAACAGCAACCAAACACCTTTACACAACAATATACAGACTGTGTATTAAATAAACTGGCAGGGAAGGGAAACATTAAAGCCTGGGCAAATAAGATCATGCTAAGTTGGCATCTAAAGATAAAAGAGATGGAAATTTGTTCATTCAGGAAGAGTGCTGCTCTTTCTAGAACAAGCTGATTCCTTATTCCCAGAATGGCTTTACCAGTGACCAATAGCAGGTAGTCTTGTATGGACTGATCTTTAGATTATTTGCTCTTATTATTTTATCCCCTAACTTGATCAGATTTTTTTTCATTTATTTTATTAAATTTATACCCCGCCCAATTCCTGACCAAGGGTCAGGGTGATTTACAACCACAGATCCATGTGATCAATCTGTTATGCAGATATCAGCATAAAAATATGGAACTTCACTACAAACTTCCAGACAGCCTCCCATGGAATACTTGCACACAGATGTGCCATTGACTGGAGCTGGATTCAAAGAAATAAATCTTGTTTTTTTGCCATTCCAGAATGCAGATGAGATAGTAACACAAGAACATTTAGAAAACAAACAAACATGGATACTAGCTGCTTTTAAAACATGTCTATCAATAACATGGGTTGGATTCAAATGTTCCCTTCATTCATGGAAGAAATTTTCAATTTTTGGAGGGAATTCTTTCATTAATGAAAAAAATCACTTGATGAACAAAAGATTCCTTCATGATTGCAAAGTCAGTGATTTAGATATAACTCATTCAGGTCTTTTAGGTGCAAAGGATATTTCCATGGCAATCTTGGTATGTAAGGTCTAAATGGTTACTTATTCCGTCCTAGATTTAGAGACAGTTCCCTCAGCTATTTGGTGGATTCACACTACAGATGACCATGATCTGTGAAAGGGTCATATGACAGCCCATAATGAAATTCAACATTCCTATGCCACATCTCCATGTGGCTGAAAAAATGAGTTGCCCATGATGTAGAAAATATGACTGTGCATATAGGTGAAGTATCCAGTTGGCGATGTAGATTGAACTTAGTTAAGAATTATTATTATTTACTTCTACCCATGCTTTATCTTACTTAATGCAGCTACTTAATGAAGTGTTAGAATTTACAAGCGCTTGCTGATTCCACAGCAATGAATTAGGAAACATAAAGCTAGTCTGTGTTAAAAGAGCTTGGAAGAAGAAATCAAGGAGTTAACAATGGAAGTCACAAGGGATTTGGATGAGCTGTTTAGAGTAGAACTCCAGGGAATGATTCCCCAGAGGACATACAGAAACAAGAGAAAGTGCTTTCTGACAGCCCATTGGACTTTGTGTTAGAACTAAAGCCAAATTGGTGCAATATCATTTAACTGTGTAAAGCCTAGTAAACTTCTGTTTTGTTTTGAGTGACTCGAAGGAATCTTGAAGGCAGATAGTTTATATGATTTCCTATATGCAAAATCATATAGAAAAACAGGAAGTAATTCAAACAATAGCACATGTGTGTGTGTGTGTAATTACAGATCTTTCAAAACTGAAATATCATCTAAGTGTATAAACCATCAAGTACTGTCTGAATTGTGTATCTAAGTACAAGCTGTCTAATTAAGAGTGATGGTCAAATTTCTCCTTTGTTGCTGATACTACATTCAGAGGTTTCTGGATAGGAAATAATGCATACCATTCTAAATATTCCCTCCCCTGAATAGTCCCTCCCCTGAATTCTTTTTACCTTGGCAGTGTCTTCTATACAAGTGTGCTGAATAAGTATCTCACACCTTTTCCTCACTCCAACCTTCTCTTCCATACTTACATACCCTATAGGTGCATTTAGACATCACTTCTCATCGTTATGAAAGTGGAATGTATATAACCTTTGCTTGCTGTCAGCTTGTATGTACTCCTTGCTCACCTTTTCTTTCCTTCTGTCTTCTTGCATGGAGAATCTTAGTTAGAAAGTAACAGTGCAATCCTAAGAACACTTTCCTGGAATTTAATAGATCTAAGCCGGATTCTGAGTGCCCAGACCTGGATATTCCAGCCTAACCTGATCTTATGAGATCTCAGAAGCTAAGCATAGTTAGCCCTAGAGGCAAAGCTGGGCCATACTGAGCTCGGTGTGCACTCTGTGTTTTCTGTCCCCACCCCCTTACCTTAGTTCAGCCTGAAAGTGGAGGCTGGAAAAAGTGTCCTGTTCATTTGAAGCTAAAAATGGCCTGATGGGAACTACACTTCACAGGAGACCTTGGGTCTTGCAAGGCCTCCTGGGGAGTGTAGTTCCCACCAGGCTGTTTTCAACCTCAGGTGAACAGGCTGCTTTTTCCAGCCTCCACTTTCAGGCTGAACTAAGGTAAGTGTGTGTGGGGGACGCAAGGGGGATTTTCCTGGGGTGCGCCTGGTGAAATGCGCCCCTCACCCCCTTGTAGCTCTGCCTCTGGTTAGCCCTGGTTAATATTTGGATGAGAGACTGCCATAGAATATCAGGGTCATGATGCAGAGGCAGACAATGGCAAACCAACTCTGACCACCTATTGCCTTAAAAATCCTACTGTGTCACCATAAGCCATTTGTGACTTAATGGCAAAAAAAAAAAATCTGAGCTGACCTACTTAGAATTGCTCTGTTCACTATTGTTTAGTCTGTCCCCATACAAATTGTGGTTCAGAGTATAATGTTCAGTGGTATCTGAATGTAGCCCATGTCAGTGATTTGGGCTTCTAGTGTGACCCAGCTAGATGTCCAAAGTTGTCTGAAAACTCCAGTTGTTATAGGGTTTGTCAAAGGCTTTCACGGCTGGAATCACTGAGGTGCTGTGTGGTTTCCGGGCTGTATGGCCGTGTACTAGCAGCATTCTCTCCTGATGTTTTGCCTGCATCTGTGGCTGGCATCTTCATAGATGCCAACCACAGATGCAGGAGAAATGTCAGGAGAGAATGCTGCTAGAACACGGCCATACAGCCCGGGAACCACACAGCACCTCACTGTTATAGGGTTGTTTAAGATACATAGGAACTCATAGGAAAATCACTGGAATTCTGATTTAAGTTTATCTGAAGTTTACTTTTATATAATTATGGTTATTGAACTTTTTATATGCATAAAGCAGAATTAAAATAGAAATAAAAATGGGAAAATCAGTAACAAACAGTCAATAAATCAGTAAAAACACTGAATAAAAACTATTAATCAGCCTGTAGAGTTGGGGTATATTAAGATTATTTGGTTTGCATTGAGATTTCTACAAGGGAGTGTGGTATATAGACAAAATAAACACACAAAGAATCTTCTTAGCCCTTTGATGGAAGGATATCACAGCACTACAAAAAAGATTTCTATTTTGGTGCTGATCTGGCTTGATGCTTATGATAATTATCTGTAGGCCAAATATTAACAGGAGACTGAATAAAAACAGCCAAACTCACTGTAAATCTTTCATTGTCAGTGATAGATTACATTTCATTAGAGAGTTTGCCATGTTTTTTTAAAGTGATCAAAGGTAAACTAAAAACTTAATAGTGTTTTATTCAATTGAGAGGGTTCTTTAGCTCTGAAAGTTAAGATATTCCTGTGATTTATCTTTTATGATAAAATGTGCCTGAGATTATACTTTTAGAGAAAAAAGGAAAACACGGCACCATCAGAAAGCATTGCATATGTATGGGTTTCATTTATTAGTCTGACATTCATTAGTATAATAAAAGCTCACTCACCTGCTATCGTCAGATCAGATATATACTATTACCAGCTAATAATAGCTTTCTGCTGTTTACAAAAGCTGAACAAAAGAGAATAAATTGACAGAAAGAAAACATTAGAAATAGCAAAATATAGAAAGTAGTGAGGATATGTTTCAATCTTTGAGTACAATACATTGGTCTCAAATAACATCTGCTCAGGGCACAGCTGGGATGTTGCTAAATGGAGTGCAGCCATGCAGATGATCTGTAGGGCCAGTTCATGGCAGATGTGGCCACATGGAGTGCCATGATGACGGGAGAGGCACCTGCATCCCTGAGGCTTCCAGACTGTTCAGTTGTTCTCTCCTTTCCCTTCCATGCCACCCATCCAGACATCCTCCCTCTCTCCCTGCCTCTAACTCTAGTCAGAGAGGAACTCAGATATCCTTGGTAAGAGTCCCAATAATAATCAGCATGGGGTGGCACTTCCTAAGGATCCATTACAGCCAGATAGAAGGAAAACAGAAGACAAAAATTCTGGATGTTCTGATTCTTTCCTTCTCCTTTTCCTAGCTATAATTGAAGATGAAAAGGTGTTGGTTTTTTATACCCCGCTTTTCTCTACAGAAAGGAGTCTCAAAGTGGCTTACAATCATCTTACCTTCCCCCTGTAACAGGCACCCGGTGAGTTAGGCGGCACTGAGAGAGTTCTAAGAGAACTGTGACTAGCACAAGGTCACCCAGCAGGTTTCATGTGGAGGACTGGAGAATCTAATCTTGTTCCCCAGATTAGAGTCTGCTGTTCATGTGGAGGAGTGGGGAATCAAACTTGGTTCTACAGATTAGAGTCTACTGCTCTTAACCATGACACCACATTGGCTCCACCACACTGGAGGGATTTGGACATCCTCAGGAAGTACTTCAGTCTTAGTTGCTAGAGGTAGTGCTTTCCAAAAAGCTCTGATTCCTTCCCCAATTATAGCTGGGAAAAGGAGATGTGATGAAGAGAGCTGCAGCCAGGGTAAGAAATAAAGGCTCTTTAATATACAAAGTTCTCCTCATAATTGGCTGTTGCAGGTTTCCTGGGTTGTGTCGCCTAGTAAATTTAGCTCCTAAAGTTTCACCTGTATCTGTGGCTGGCACCTTCTGAGACACGTCATGGTAAGATGTGTGATCCACAGAGAGAAACACATCTTACTGTGACATGCCTCTGAAGATGCCACCCACAGATGAAGATGAAACCTTAATAGCTAAAACTATTACACCATGGCCATACAGCCTGGAAAATCCACAACAGCCAGTTGATCCAGCAGTGAAAACTTCGATAATACATGCTCCTCTCAAGTCTGCTCTGGACCTGATGGCAGCATCACAGGTGCAAAAAGTTTCCCCTACCATGTGTCACTATTGCAGCTGCCCTGCACCCTGCAAAGGAACCGTGGAAAGCTACCTGCTTGGGATTTCCAAACGTCCTGAGCCAGTCCTGATAATTCAGTAATCAGTTCATCTGCAAAACCTTCATGTCCTGGTCATCTGATCTAGAGAAATATGAATATCACATAGGGCATTTTTATTGGTGTCATGTGGCAGGGTTTTAGTAAGTGGTATTGAAAGGAGAAAGTGTGCTAAGGAGCTACCTTGTTCTAGAGAAGAAGTCTAACCCTGACTTCTGGGTGTAAGAGTTCAGTCAGGCAAGACATAGATGTGGCAAAACAACGAAGCCTCCTCTCAGAGACCCTTGAAATTTCTGTTGCTAAGAAAGGAAGTATGGCTTTGGGTGTAAGAGTGCAGCTGGGCAAAATAGAGATGTGGCAAAGTAACTAGGAAAATATATATTTTTAGAAAAAATATTCTTATTGATGTAAAAATCTCTCCTTCAATTTATAACACATATGTGCTGATGAACAAGTCACAAATATTTTTCACTCACTTAGAGTCCTTTTTCCTGTATGGAAGTTTTTACAAAGACCTGAGGTCTTATTTAAACATATGAAATACAAGGAAAAACTTATTTTTGCATACTTCATTTCAGAAATGTCAGACTTTTCCACATTGTCCCTTTGCTATTGTAACCCCCATGCCCAGAATGGGTTGAACCAGTAAGGGGGTGGAGACTCAGAGCAGCAGAAAGGCTGCAGAGCTCTTTGGAGAAGACAAGGCTACCAGACTCGGACCTTGGTTGTATAAGCCCTTGACACCTTGTTAAGGTAAACTGCAATATTGTTGGGAACTACTGGGAAGGTAGTTTATTTTTGCTATGTTGTAAATGTTGGAGTTTATTGTTTCAGGGTTTCTTTTTGTGTTTGTAATGGGTGAGAGTTCTCCTGGAAACCTTCATCCTGTTGCATCCTGTTCATCAAGCCCTTGGAGTCTTCAGGAGCCAACCCACTTGCAAAGAAGAATTGGACTTGGCAGTATCAGTAGACTGTAACTAGAAGGACTTAAAATGCAACCTGAACAGGACCTTGAATTGTAATGTTAAATGTTGATGTTTAATGTTATTTGTAAAGAGAAGTAAACTGTTTTGGTTAAATTTGGTTCTTTGCAACTCCTTCCAAGTACTGCCCCACAGAACCCACAAGCTGAGGTTACACTATGCCACTTGGTGGGCTTCAGTCCTCACAGCTGAAGACCAGCCAATATTTATAATACTGTTTGATTAGCATTTCCCATTTTGTTTTATATCATCCAGGGGCCACAATTGTCCTGCCACAGTCACCATTTTTTCTATCTGTATGTTGGTTGTATTTCTTTATCATATCTGTACAATTCTTTCAGTCTAGATACTATAGTGTTCACCCTTTTTACTGATGTTGCTTCTTCTGATCATTCAGGCTTTGCTGCCTCAACATCAGCCTAAAACAACTGTGACCAAATTAATCAACCTGACAGTAGGCCAGGGCACCTGCCAGTATGTCCCCTGCCTTCTGGACTGTGTTCCTAAGGTGTCTGGTATACTTGGTATCTTGCAGGAGCCTGGATCCTAAGGCTTTTCTTCTCTTCTCCCAGTGTCTTTTTCTTGGGTTTCTTTATTGCGCTCTCCCTGTGTTGTTGTTACACTTAAAGGAGATCTTAATTGCTTTCTATCTTCTTTTTTGCCTGCCGCTTTGCTGTACTCTTTATCCACCCCATTTATTCCTCTCCACTTTGTTCTTTTTTCAGATGCTGTTTCATGTTGTGTCTATGTCCTTTTGCTGATTCAGTTAAGAGTCTTGGGGCTATGCTGGATCAAATATTACTTTTGGAGCAGCAAGTTAACACAGTTGCAAAAAATGCTGATTATGAAATGATCCTGGAAGATGGTGCCCTATTTTGATACGTATATCTGGCCACCTGAATCCATACCACAGTAACACTGAGGTTATGTTATTGTACTGCACTTTATATTAGTCTAATTCTCATAGAGGATAAGATATGCACAGGGACGGAGCACCGACGGGGACATGTGATTCTACATGTCCCCGGACACACGCCATCCTGTCACGTGGGGAAGGAGGGGGAAAAATCTCCATTTTGTCCTGGGCGCCATTTTGCCCTGCTACACCACTGGATATGCCCTTGCAAATTGTGGGAAATTGAAAGTGTGGAACATGTTTTACTTCACTGCTTCTTTTATCAAGAGGCCTATTTGACGTTTATTACTACTTTGTTAAGCAGTTATCTGGGTATACCCGGATATTCAGGTATATCCGAATATGTTATTTGTCTTATTCGGGCATACAGATAATTTTATGCCAAAATAAATCTGAATTTTACCAAATTTCTAGGATATTGACCAAACCTAATCCTGGCCATTCAAGTTCAGTATATGTTAAGATACTTCTTGTAGATATAAACTCAAAAGTCATGGCCAGTGGTGGGATTCAAATAATTCAACAACCAGTTCTGGTGGTGGGATTCAAATAATTTAACAACTGGTTATTTACAAGCACCATTTTAACAACCAGTTCTGCCGAAGTGGTGCTAACCTGCTGAATCCCACCACTGGTCATGACGCATACTACAGAGATTTGTACTGTTGCTTAGAAAATATACCAAATACTGTTGGGTGAAGAATAAGTATAACTATTGGAATTTAACAATCTTTCTGTAGTTTTAATTGTATTTTTCCATGTATTAATGGAATTTTAAATTGATATTATTTGGCTGTGGGGATTTGTGAGATTTACACTGGTCATTGACTGTATAACAATAAATCTGATTTGAGTAGTTCTCAGGAGATCTCACTTGATTTCATTAGTCTCCCCCAAATTTATTCAAAGTCTCCAGTTGGCACAGCATGCTGTGGCTTGGCTATCAGGACTTAAACGGAGTATACATATTCTGCAGGTGCTCCACTGGCTGCCTTACCAGGTTCAAGGCATTGCTATCACATACAAAGCCCCTCATGGCCTTGATCCCTGTTATCTATTGGACTGCCTCTCTCCCGATGCTCTGCTATGACAGCTCCCCCCCCCATCTGAGTAGGGCCTTCTGCAGGTGCCAACCTGGAAATGACAAAAACCAGCATACACATGCTTTCTCTGTTGTGGCTCCCTCTTTATGGAATACCCTACCTGAGGTGATCTACATTATATACACCATAGTTAGGGGCTATGGTCAGTGGTGGGATTCAAATAATTTAATAGCTGGTTTCAGCGGTTCAAACCGGCTGAATCCCACCACTGCCTACACCCACTATCCGTCCGTCCGTCCATCCATCCGGCTGTCCGTCCGTCCGTCCATCCATCTATCTCCACCCACCATCCATCTATCTACCTCTATCTACCTCCACCCACCATCCATCTATCTATCCTTCTATCTACCTCTACCCACCCTCCACTTACCTATCTACCTTCACCACCATCTTAACTAATCTATACATCTACGTACCTCAACCCACCCTCTACCTACCTACCTACCTACCTACCTACCTACCTACCTACCTACCTACCTACCTCCACCCACCATCCATCTATCTGTCTACCTTCCTCCACTCATCCTCTAACTACCTCCATCCTCCTGGCTGAAGGTGAGGGCAGCAGAGGGGGGGGGAGAGGAGCCATCCCTGAGGCCGGCCAGCCCAGCAGGGGAGCAGGGTGCCAGTTTGTGCTGTTTTTTACCCATTCTGTATAAGCCCTACCCTCAAGCTTTTTGTGCGTGGCAATTAGCTGGAATTGAGCTGTGCGTGGTGATTGGGTAGAAGTGAGTTGTCACCACTATGGCTACCACTTTATATAATAGGGAATATATCATATGTCTTACCATTTGTAGCTCCAGGTTGTCTACCACTACAATCTGTCAGGATACCTACTGAACTAGGCTCAGACTGACTAGACAAAGACCCAGACGAGTTCCAGGAAGATGCACATTCCTTATCAGAGGTGTTCTGGAGGATCACGGAATCCCTAGCACCTAAGAGTTTCCCTTAGATCCATAGTCTATGGCTCCCAGAACCATGCTCTAAGAACTTGTAGCCAAGATTTCATCACTAGAAGCCTTAGGGATCCAGCTCCTGAGGCTATATACAATAGCCTACACCAGTGGCAGACCCATCAGACATCCCAAAAGCAGTGACAGCCATTGAAGTGTTGAACTGTGTCTGGTCCAGCACCATCAGCCCTTCTGATTCTGCCACTTCCCAGCAGGAGCAGCAGAAATTGCTACCCAGGAAGACTCTTTGTGCTGCTGCACCTGGCATCAGAACACAACCAGTGTTGTCACTGTCCCATAAGCTGGCTAAGATTGAAAAGAATCAAGGAAAGAAGATTGTTTGCCTTTTCGGAAAAGATGAAGGACACACACTATATATCTTGCTAGCCATGATGGCTAAATGGAATTTTCTCATTCTGAATCACTATGCCACTGAATACTGAGTACTAGGGGAGCAAAATTGAAGCAAGTCTATGATCTTCAGTTCCTGCTTGTGGGTTTCCTAGAGGCATTTGTTTTATTGGTAGGAACCTAGATACTGAACTGTGTGGAACTACTATCTCACCTATCAATGTACTTCTTTTGTTTTTATTTTGAATAGGTCAAATTACAAGACTTAAGCATTATTTTGTTTGCCATGAACATATGTAGCGTAGCTATTTTATACAGGGTCAGATTACTGGCCTTTCAGTTTCTACATTGTCTACTCTAATCTGATTGGTCTTCAATTACTACCTGAACCTTTTAAATGGAGAAGTCAGTGACTGAACCAGAGACCTGTACATAAAGCAGACACTCTGCCACTGACAGCCCTTGCCCTAGTTATATTTAACATATTCAGTACTGTGCTGCAACAATTTGGACTTTGCTTAACTTTTTGTAGTCACTGGTTGTTTATACATTGATGATTAATAGGTTGAAGAAGGAAAACTGACACAAGATGTTAACTTTGAAGAACAGAATATTAATACATATTTCAAAATACACATAGTATATATTGCCTTCTTGAAAACCAATGGCTGTTTTGCACTCTCGAGTTACTCCTGGTTTCCTTGGGTGTCAATCCAGAAGTATTGGAATCTGTTTGGGCATAATTGTTCTGCGTGTCTGCCCTTCCTATGCATTTTCACAACTGTGGAATCAGATTATTTTCTTCTACACATGCCTTCAATAATGAGGTTTTCAAGGTATGATGCTGCTGCCATCAGTGATGTAATCAGTGATGTTATCAGAGGTCTCGTAGGTGGCTCCTTTCCCCTTTATAAAATACTAGCGGGGCCCGGCCACGCATTGCTGTGGCAATTGTCCTTCTCATCACAGTCCGCAACCCTCACAGATGTCCATGCAGGTCCAATGATCTGCAGCAATGATCCGCAACAGTACTGTCCAGAGTGCGAATCCCGCTGTCCATGAGGCTGGTTGACACGCACAGTCCTGGCTTGGGTAAGGCAGAACTGGGGCAAGGAGGCTATCCCAGTCAGGCAGCAGAGGCAGGGTGGTGAGGCACTCAGATCGAGGCCAGATCCCTGGGTTCTTAAAGGGCCATGTGCAAAAGAAGCAGAGCCAGTAGTGTTGGTTCGCCCCCACCCCGTGGATTTTCTAAGAAGAAAAAGGCAAACTCCAGTTTAGTAAAAGAGAGCTGTGGTGAATATGCGTGAGGAAGTGGTTGGATGTGAGGGGGGGCAGAGTGAGGTGTGTGAGGATGAGCTGGATGTGTATGAAAGTATGTGTGTTATGTGGTAGCAGTAGGTGAGGTACAGAGAGTGAAAGTTACCTGCGTGTGAGGGAGGGACCCCACCTGGTGTCTCACACGACAAAGTGTGTATGTGTTTCACTTCCAGTCGTATTACCTAACAGTGTTACCTATTTACTGTCTTCAATGCTCATCTCTGCCCATCTGAGTGAACATTCTAAGCCCTCATCCCAAGCCCTCAGGCCACAGACATGCTGCACGGACATTCTAAGGGTAACAGTTAAACACAAACAGCTTCATGGCCTGGTGCGCCAGGAAAAAGACATTTTACCTGGCTCAGGTATGGACTTTCTGCGATTTGAAGGTCCGATTACCTGCCCGCAACAGGGAGGAACATCATGTGAAAATTTGGGGGCGATCCGTCCAGTCGTTTCGGTGTTTGGGAGTGACTAACAAAGTCACTGTTAGCTTTATATATATATAGACTAGCGGGGCCCAGCCACGCGTTGCTGTGGCAATTGTCCTTCTCATCACAGTCTGCAACCCACACAGATGTCTATGCAGGTCCAATGATCCCCAGCATAGCTTTTGGGGTGGTCAAATGGAATCCCTCTTTCCCTTTTCAATTCCACATTCCACAATGGAACTGTCCAGAGTGTGAATCCCACTGTCCATGAGGCTGGTTGACACGCATAGTCCTGGCTTGGGTAAGGCAGAACTGGGGCAAGCAGGCTATCCCAGTCAGGCACCAGAGGCAGGGTGGTGAGGCGCTTAGGTTGAGGCCAGCTCCCTGGGTTCTTAAAGGGCCATGTGCAAAAGAAGTGGAGCCAGTAGTGTTGGTTCGCCCCCACCCCACAGATTTTCTTAGAAGAAAAAGGCAAACTGCAGCTCGCTTTTAGTAAAAGAGAGCTGTGGCGAATATGGGTGAGGAAGTGGGTAAATAGTGGTTGGATGTGAGGGAGGGCAGAGTGAGGTGTGTGAGGATGAGCTGGATGTGTATGAAAGTATGTGTGTTGTGTGGTAGCAGTGGATGAGGCACAGAGAGTGAAAGTTACCTGCGTGTGAGGGGGGGAAACCCCACCTGACGTCTCACAGGGCAAAATGTGTACGTGTTTCACTTCCAAAATGTGACACCTAACAGTGTTACCTATTTTACTGTTTCCTACTGCCTCATCTCTGCCCATCTGCATGAACATTCTAAGCCCTCAGGCCACAGTCAGACAGGCTACACGAACATTCTAAGGGTGACAGTTAAACACAAACAGCTTCATGGCCTGGTGCGCCAGGAAAAAGACATTTTACTTGGCTCAGGTATGGACTTTCGACGATGTGAAGGTCTGATTACCTGCCCACAACAGGGAGGAACATCATGTGAAAATTTGGGGGTGATCCGTCCAGCTGTTTCAGCGTTAGGGAGCGACTAACAAAGTCACGGTTTGCTTTTTATATATATAGATATCACTTGAGTGTTTAAACAATAGGGTTAGGAAGTTCCCTGAAAAACCAATTTCATTTTTTTAAGTAACCCTCTGGCTTCTTCCCTTGCATAGGTGTGGTTTCCCTCTGTGAGGGAAAGGCGGAAGACTTGCTTTGTAAAATGAAATCTGGGAATTGAGAAAAACTTCTTAGGATATTGTTACAATGTTCCAGTAATATATTGATATTTTAGTGCTTTAAAAAAATTACTGTCTTCAGGGTAGGAGAAGAGGGAGTGGTTTGACCATGACAGTCCTATAATTGAATAATGGGATCGAGGCAAGTAAGTAGAGATGGGGCAGAGAAAACCAACAAAAACAGAATGCATTAGCAAAAAGCTGACTCAAAATCAGCTTCTAGAAAAACATCAGGATACAAGTGGTTTCCAAAGAACTGGAAAAAACTAGTGTGGGGGGGGGACGGACAACCTGAAGTGAAAACTGAAGGCACCAAAATGTGTGCAGAAATAAACTCAATGCCAGTGCGCGCGCGGGGGGGGGGGGGGGGGGCACATGCAGAAAAGCCCTAAAGTTTTGTGCTGTTTTGTGCTTCCTATTTCTCCAAAAATTAGCTCTAGGAAATCTATTTACAAAATTGCTCTTCTACTGGAAAAGTACTGAAGATTTCCTTCTTTCTCTCCCTTTCCCCCTGCAAGATCTTTGCTCCTGTCTATTTTATCTGTAACCCATCATTTTGTTAACCATTTGATTTACTATTTGTTTCCATAGTTATTATGGAGAATCCCACTGTTCCAGTGGCAAACTATTGCAAAGTCATATTTTTCATGTTTTTCTGCTATCATTTTTCATGCCTGATTTGTGGGAAATTTTTAATATACTATTTATTCAGAACACATTTATGCTGCCTTTTCAGGAAACTGCCTGAGGTAGCTAATAAAAACAAAACTCTAGAAGATATTAATTAAAATCCAGCATTAAAATCGAGCCGTGGGTTTAACTGTGAAAAGAATTCCAGCACTAGTTTATCTAGGAAATGCAAAGCTTTGTTGATACACCTCATCAAAAAAAGGGATTGTTATAATTCTACTTCCAAGTACAATTCTACTTGCAGGAGGATGCCTCTATGGTCGCCCATAATCAAGAAGAAAAATGAGGTTGGGTGATCTCCTTTTCCCCTCAATGATGTGTGACACTAATTCCAGTGGCTTGCAGCAAACCTCAAAGGCCAATGAACAGGATCCTGTTTTTTATAGTCAACCTATATAAAAACCTAGAAAGAGGAGACCATTTTACATAAAGATATTTTCAATTGCAAAATTGTGATCAATTCTCAATAAGGAGGATGTTTTCATTCCACAGTGGTAATTGGTGTTGGGTAAATTTTATAACATTGCTCATGCGGCTGGCCTCCACGCGGGCCAGGACTTTTACAGCCCTGGCCCCGGCCTGGTGGAACGCTCTCCCTCCAGCTGTCCGGGCCCTGCGGGACCTTAAGGAGTTCCGCGGGGCCTGTAAGACGGAGCTGTTCCGCCGGGCCTTTGGAGGACCCAGCCGCTAATAGTGCCCCGTCTGTGGCCCTTAACACCCGGGCCACGACTCCATCACTGTGACTCGCCATGCCTCCCTTCATCGTGGGGAGGGAGGGATTTTATACTGTTGAAATGCTGGACGCCACCTTACATCTTGGATTTTAATTTAATTTAATTTATATCTAAACTTGGATCGCTGCTTTTAAATGTTATTAATTATACTATTTTTAAATGTTGTACACCGCCCAGAGCCCTCCGGGGATGGGGCGGTATAAAAATCTAATAAAATAAATAAATAAAATAAATAAATGCCTAGTTGCCAATTTGAATCATGCTTGGTTTGGAGTTTCTTAGTCATATAATCTCAAACCATTGAGATACTTTTTCTGATATGATGATTAAACCATTATCAGCTTCATGTGGAATGCAGAATTGTTCAGTGTTTAAAATATGTTCATAGGCTAGACTCAGTTTGGCTAAATAATATGAAGATGAAGACTGACTCAGTGACTTTGATTCAAAAAAATTTGCATTATGATGAAGGGATTTGAATTGATTTCTCAAGGCTGTTCCAGTTGGATGGAATTATCCTTTGGAGTTTGGAATGCTCTGTCTAGTGTGTTGCTTTTTTAAACAAAGGTTCTCGACAAATGTTTAATGGAATTAGATATAGTGGGTCAGATTTCTGTCTGTTTCCTTTGCATAAATGTGCCATCTTCTGGGGTTGGGGAAGGGGGCAAGAAAAATACTGTGTGAACATGCCAGACTTATCTACATTTGATCAAATGCTTGCAGGATAGATATGATCAGGATCATCCTTTAAAGATATGAATAAACTATAATATTCAAGTATAATAAACTTTCAAAGAAGATTGTGAAATAAACCCCTGGAAGAATCTAACAACCTTTCCAACTTCCTTACTGAAATGTGACTTGGCCTATATTTCAGCCATTCTTTAAACCTTCCAAATGAAAACCCCAAACCTATACGATCAAATGCTGAATTAAACAGGAAATACCAATAATGTTATGGGAGTCACTATGAATAAAGTCTGGATTGGTAGGCGTTTTTTTCCTCCTACACCACAAAAGCTGTAAAACTACAGAGGTTTAATGAATGGTGAATAATCCCAAGGATGCAGTGTTCCATTAAGGGTTGTGTGAAAGCATGTCATTCTGTGCTTCAAAACTATTGATTTAGTGTGCATGCTTCTAAGTTACATGGAATGCTTCTCCAAGGTGGGTTCTTAATTTTTTTAAAAAAAATTGAAGAATCATTACCTTATTAGAGAAAGAATTATTTGTAACTTCAAAGCTTGCACACTGTGTTGAGAATCTTGGTAAAAGAGTATCTAATTTTTTAAAAAGTATTGTTTTACTGTATGTTTGGATGGGGCTTTTTTCCTCTAAAGGACTGAATACTTGTCTTTTGTTTTCAATTTCTATATCCACTTTAGTGATATCTACACTATACTCCTAAGTGTGTCCTAACTTAGAAGTAATATGTATCTGAGATCATTATGATTATAGGCCATTTCTCATATTATTTCCATGTGGCAGCAACAAAGCGGAAGAAGTAGTTTTGAGTGTCTTGTGTGATCTCCATAAAATATGAAAGAGTAATGGTGGTCACTTGGAGACAAACCACATAGAGATTCTCATGGAACGCCTTTCTAAGTTACACCCTTCAAACTTCTTTAGGACTTAGAAGTTTCTGATGGGTTGCTGCCTTCACAGTAGCACTCACATCACACTCACAGTAGCACTCACATCTGGAACATTTTTAAAAAGTTCTACCTCTGTGATCAAGCGGCCTTGTATATTTATTCACATGGAAACAGCACATACCCTATAGCATTGGGATTGCTTGAAACAGGGGCCATTTAACTTCGTGGGAAAGTTTTCAGTAGGGCATTTCCCTGGAATGCCATTGACAGCCAGAAGCAAGTAGGGTCACCTCCCCCCCACCCCCCCCCCCCCCCACCCCCCCCCCCCCCCCACCCCCACCCCCACCACCCCCCCCCCCCCCCCCCCCCCCCCCCCCCCCCCCCCCCCCCCCCCCCCCCCCCCCCCCCCCCACACCCCCCCCCCCACCCCCCCCCCCACCCCCACCCCCCCACCACACCACTCCCCCCCCCCCCCACCCCCCCCCCCCCCCACCCCCCCCCCCCCCCACCCCCCCCCCCCCCCACCCCCCCCCCCCCCCACCCCCCCCCCCCCCCACCCCCCCCCCCCCCCACCCCCCCCCCCCCCCACCCCCCCCCCCCCCCACCCCCCCCCCCCCCCACCCCCCCCCCCCCCCACCCCCCCCCCCCCCCACCCCCCCCCCCCCCCACCCCCCCCCCCCCCCACCCCCCCCCCCCCCCACCCCCCCCCCCCCCCACCCCCCCCCCCCCCCACCCCCCCCCCCCCCCACCCCCCCCCCCCCCCACCCCCCCCCCCCCCCACCCCCCCCCCCCCCCACCCCCCCCCCCCCCCACCCCCCCCCCCCCCCACCCCCCCCCCCCCCCACCCCCCCCCCCCCCCACCCCCCCCCCCCCCCACCCCCCCCCCCCCCCACCCCCCCCCCCCCCCACCCCCCCCCCCCCCCACCCCCCCCCCCCCCCACCCCCCCCCCCCCCCACCCCCCCCCCCCCCCACCCCCCCCCCCCCCCACCCCCCCCCCCCCCCACCCCCCCCCCCCCCCACCCCCCCCCCCCCCCACCCCCCCCCCCCCCCACCCCCCCCCCCCCCCACCCCCCCCCCCCCCCACCCCCCCCCCCCCCCACCCCCCCCCCCCCCCACCCCCCCCCCCCCCCACCCCCCCCCCCCCCCACCCCCCCCCCCCCCCACCCCCCCCCCCCCCCACCCCCCCCCCCCCCCACCCCCCCCCCCCCCCACCCCCCCCCCCCCCCACCCCCCCCCCCCCCCACCCCCCCCCCCCCCCACCCCCCCCCCCCCCCACCCCCCCCCCCCCCCACCCCCCCCCCCCCCCACCCCCCCCCCCCCCCACCCCCCCCCCCCCCCACCCCCCCCCCCCCCCACCCCCCCCCCCCCCCACCCCCCCCCCCCCCCACCCCCCCCCCCCCCCACCCCCCCCCCCCCCCACCCCCCCCCCCCCCCACCCCCCCCCCCCCCCACCCCCCCCCCCCCCCACCCCCCCCCCCCCCCACCCCCCCCCCCCCCCACCCCCCCCCCCCCCCACCCCCCCCCCCCCCCACCCCCCCCCCCCCCCACCCCCCCCCCCCCCCACCCCCCCCCCCCCCCACCCCCCCCCCCCCCCACCCCCCCCCCCCCCCACCCCCCCCCCCCCCCACCCCCCCCCCCCCCCACCCCCCCCCCCCCCCACCCCCCCCCCCCCCCACCCCCCCCCCCCCCCACCCCCCCCCCCCCCCACCCCCCCCCCCCCCCACCCCCCCCCCCCCCCACCCCCCCCCCCCCCCACCCCCCCCCCCCCCCACCCCCCCCCCCCCCCACCCCCCCCCCCCCCCACCCCCCCCCCCCCCCACCCCCCCCCCCCCCCACCCCCCCCCCCCCCCACCCCCCCCCCCCCCCACCCCCCCCCCCCCCCACCCCCCCCCCCCCCCACCCCCCCCCCCCCCCACCCCCCCCCCCCCCCACCCCCCCCCCCCCCCACCCCCCCCCCCCCCCACCCCCCCCCCCCCCCACCCCCCCCCCCCCCCACCCCCCCCCCCCCCCACCCCCCCCCCCCCCCACCCCCCCCCCCCCCCACCCCCCCCCCCCCCCACCCCCCCCCCCCCCCACCCCCCCCCCCCCCCACCCCCCCCCCCCCCCACCCCCCCCCCCCCCCACCCCCCCCCCCCCCCACCCCCCCCCCCCCCCACCCCCCCCCCCCCCCACCCCCCCCCCCCCCCACCCCCCCCCCCCCCCACCCCCCCCCCCCCCCACCCCCCCCCCCCCCCACCCCCCCCCCCCCCCACCCCCCCCCCCCCCCACCCCCCCCCCCCCCCACCCCCCCCCCCCCCCACCCCCCCCCCCCCCCACCCCCCCCCCCCCCCACCCCCCCCCCCCCCCACCCCCCCCCCCCCCCACCCCCCCCCCCCCCCACCCCCCCCCCCCCCCACCCCCCCCCCCCCCCACCCCCCCCCCCCCCCACCCCCCCCCCCCCCCACCCCCCCCCCCCCCCACCCCCCCCCCCCCCCACCCCCCCCCCCCCCCACCCCCCCCCCCCCCCACCCCCCCCCCCCCCCACCCCCCCCCCCCCCCACCCCCCCCCCCCCCCACCCCCCCCCCCCCCCACCCCCCCCCCCCCCCACCCCCCCCCCCCCCCACCCCCCCCCCCCCCCACCCCCCCCCCCCCCCACCCCCCCCCCCCCCCACCCCCCCCCCCCCCCACCCCCCCCCCCCCCCACCCCCCCCCCCCCCCACCCCCCCCCCCCCCCACCCCCCCCCCCCCCCACCCCCCCCCCCCCCCACCCCCCCCCCCCCCCACCCCCCCCCCCCCCCACCCCCCCCCCCCCCCACCCCCCCCCCCCCCCACCCCCCCCCCCCCCCACCCCCCCCCCCCCCCACCCCCCCCCCCCCCCACCCCCCCCCCCCCCCACCCCCCCCCCCCCCCACCCCCCCCCCCCCCCACCCCCCCCCCCCCCCACCCCCCCCCCCCCCCACCCCCCCCCCCCCCCACCCCCCCCCCCCCCCACCCCCCCCCCCCCCCACCCCCCCCCCCCCCCACCCCCCCCCCCCCCCACCCCCCCCCCCCCCCACCCCCCCCCCCCCCCACCCCCCCCCCCCCCCACCCCCCCCCCCCCCCACCCCCCCCCCCCCCCACCCCCCCCCCCCCCCACCCCCCCCCCCCCCCACCCCCCCCCCCCCCCACCCCCCCCCCCCCCCACCCCCCCCCCCCCCCACCCCCCCCCCCCCCCACCCCCCCCCCCCCCCACCCCCCCCCCCCCCCACCCCCCCCCCCCCCCACCCCCCCCCCCCCCCACCCCCCCCCCCCCCCACCCCCCCCCCCCCCCACCCCCCCCCCCCCCCACCCCCCCCCCCCCCCACCCCCCCCCCCCCCCACCCCCCCCCCCCCCCACCCCCCCCCCCCCCCACCCCCCCCCCCCCCCACCCCCCCCCCCCCCCACCCCCCCCCCCCCCCACCCCCCCCCCCCCCCACCCCCCCCCCCCCCCACCCCCCCCCCCCCCCACCCCCCCCCCCCCCCACCCCCCCCCCCCCCCACCCCCCCCCCCCCCCACCCCCCCCCCCCCCCACCCCCCCCCCCCCCCACCCCCCCCCCCCCCCACCCCCCCCCCCCCCCACCCCCCCCCCCCCCCACCCCCCCCCCCCCCCACCCCCCCCCCCCCCCACCCCCCCCCCCCCCCACCCCCCCCCCCCCCCACCCCCCCCCCCCCCCACCCCCCCCCCCCCCCACCCCCCCCCCCCCCCACCCCCCCCCCCCCCCACCCCCCCCCCCCCCCACCCCCCCCCCCCCCCACCCCCCCCCCCCCCCACCCCCCCCCCCCCCCACCCCCCCCCCCCCCCACCCCCCCCCCCCCCCACCCCCCCCCCCCCCCACCCCCCCCCCCCCCCACCCCCCCCCCCCCCCACCCCCCCCCCCCCCCACCCCCCCCCCCCCCCACCCCCCCCCCCCCCCACCCCCCCCCCCCCCCACCCCCCCCCCCCCCCACCCCCCCCCCCCCCCACCCCCCCCCCCCCCCACCCCCCCCCCCCCCCACCCCCCCCCCCCCCCACCCCCCCCCCCCCCCACCCCCCCCCCCCCCCACCCCCCCCCCCCCCCACCCCCCCCCCCCCCCACCCCCCCCCCCCCCCACCCCCCCCCCCCCCCACCCCCCCCCCCCCCCACCCCCCCCCCCCCCCACCCCCCCCCCCCCCCACCCCCCCCCCCCCCCACCCCCCCCCCCCCCCACCCCCCCCCCCCCCCACCCCCCCCCCCCCCCACCCCCCCCCCCCCCCACCCCCCCCCCCCCCCACCCCCCCCCCCCCCCACCCCCCCCCCCCCCCACCCCCCCCCCCCCCCACCCCCCCCCCCCCCCACCCCCCCCCCCCCCCACCCCCCCCCCCCCCCACCCCCCCCCCCCCCCACCCCCCCCCCCCCCCACCCCCCCCCCCCCCCACCCCCCCCCCCCCCCACCCCCCCCCCCCCCCACCCCCCCCCCCCCCCACCCCCCCCCCCCCCCACCCCCCCCCCCCCCCACCCCCCCCCCCCCCCACCCCCCCCCCCCCCCACCCCCCCCCCCCCCCACCCCCCCCCCCCCCCACCCCCCCCCCCCCCCACCCCCCCCCCCCCCCACCCCCCCCCCCCCCCACCCCCCCCCCCCCCCACCCCCCCCCCCCCCCACCCCCCCCCCCCCCCACCCCCCCCCCCCCCCACCCCCCCCCCCCCCCACCCCCCCCCCCCCCCACCCCCCCCCCCCCCCACCCCCCCCCCCCCCCACCCCCCCCCCCCCCCACCCCCCCCCCCCCCCACCCCCCCCCCCCCCCACCCCCCCCCCCCCCCACCCCCCCCCCCCCCCACCCCCCCCCCCCCCCACCCCCCCCCCCCCCCACCCCCCCCCCCCCCCACCCCCCCCCCCCCCCACCCCCCCCCCCCCCCACCCCCCCCCCCCCCCACCCCCCCCCCCCCCCACCCCCCCCCCCCCCCACCCCCCCCCCCCCCCACCCCCCCCCCCCCCCACCCCCCCCCCCCCCCACCCCCCCCCCCCCCCACCCCCCCCCCCCCCCACCCCCCCCCCCCCCCACCCCCCCCCCCCCCCACCCCCCCCCCCCCCCACCCCCCCCCCCCCCCACCCCCCCCCCCCCCCACCCCCCCCCCCCCCCACCCCCCCCCCCCCCCACCCCCCCCCCCCCCCACCCCCCCCCCCCCCCACCCCCCCCCCCCCCCACCCCCCCCCCCCCCCACCCCCCCCCCCCCCCACCCCCCCCCCCCCCCACCCCCCCCCCCCCCCACCCCCCCCCCCCCCCACCCCCCCCCCCCCCCACCCCCCCCCCCCCCCACCCCCCCCCCCCCCCACCCCCCCCCCCCCCCACCCCCCCCCCCCCCCACCCCCCCCCCCCCCCACCCCCCCCCCCCCCCACCCCCCCCCCCCCCCACCCCCCCCCCCCCCCACCCCCCCCCCCCCCCACCCCCCCCCCCCCCCACCCCCCCCCCCCCCCACCCCCCCCCCCCCCCACCCCCCCCCCCCCCCACCCCCCCCCCCCCCCACCCCCCCCCCCCCCCACCCCCCCCCCCCCCCACCCCCCCCCCCCCCCACCCCCCCCCCCCCCCACCCCCCCCCCCCCCCACCCCCCCCCCCCCCCACCCCCCCCCCCCCCCACCCCCCCCCCCCCCCACCCCCCCCCCCCCCCACCCCCCCCCCCCCCCACCCCCCCCCCCCCCCACCCCCCCCCCCCCCCACCCCCCCCCCCCCCCACCCCCCCCCCCCCCCACCCCCCCCCCCCCCCACCCCCCCCCCCCCCCACCCCCCCCCCCCCCCACCCCCCCCCCCCCCCACCCCCCCCCCCCCCCACCCCCCCCCCCCCCCACCCCCCCCCCCCCCCACCCCCCCCCCCCCCCACCCCCCCCCCCCCCCACCCCCCCCCCCCCCCACCCCCCCCCCCCCCCACCCCCCCCCCCCCCCACCCCCCCCCCCCCCCACCCCCCCCCCCCCCCACCCCCCCCCCCCCCCACCCCCCCCCCCCCCCACCCCCCCCCCCCCCCACCCCCCCCCCCCCCCACCCCCCCCCCCCCCCACCCCCCCCCCCCCCCACCCCCCCCCCCCCCCACCCCCCCCCCCCCCCACCCCCCCCCCCCCCCACCCCCCCCCCCCCCCACCCCCCCCCCCCCCCACCCCCCCCCCCCCCCACCCCCCCCCCCCCCCACCCCCCCCCCCCCCCACCCCCCCCCCCCCCCACCCCCCCCCCCCCCCACCCCCCCCCCCCCCCACCCCCCCCCCCCCCCACCCCCCCCCCCCCCCACCCCCCCCCCCCCCCACCCCCCCCCCCCCCCACCCCCCCCCCCCCCCACCCCCCCCCCCCCCCACCCCCCCCCCCCCCCACCCCCCCCCCCCCCCACCCCCCCCCCCCCCCACCCCCCCCCCCCCCCACCCCCCCCCCCCCCCACCCCCCCCCCCCCCCACCCCCCCCCCCCCCCACCCCCCCCCCCCCCCACCCCCCCCCCCCCCCACCCCCCCCCCCCCCCACCCCCCCCCCCCCCCACCCCCCCCCCCCCCCACCCCCCCCCCCCCCCACCCCCCCCCCCCCCCACCCCCCCCCCCCCCCACCCCCCCCCCCCCCCACCCCCCCCCCCCCCCACCCCCCCCCCCCCCCACCCCCCCCCCCCCCCACCCCCCCCCCCCCCCACCCCCCCCCCCCCCCACCCCCCCCCCCCCCCACCCCCCCCCCCCCCCACCCCCCCCCCCCCCCACCCCCCCCCCCCCCCACCCCCCCCCCCCCCCACCCCCCCCCCCCCCCACCCCCCCCCCCCCCCACCCCCCCCCCCCCCCACCCCCCCCCCCCCCCACCCCCCCCCCCCCCCACCCCCCCCCCCCCCCACCCCCCCCCCCCCCCACCCCCCCCCCCCCCCACCCCCCCCCCCCCCCACCCCCCCCCCCCCCCACCCCCCCCCCCCCCCACCCCCCCCCCCCCCCACCCCCCCCCCCCCCCACCCCCCCCCCCCCCCACCCCCCCCCCCCCCCACCCCCCCCCCCCCCCACCCCCCCCCCCCCCCACCCCCCCCCCCCCCCACCCCCCCCCCCCCCCACCCCCCCCCCCCCCCACCCCCCCCCCCCCCCACCCCCCCCCCCCCCCACCCCCCCCCCCCCCCACCCCCCCCCCCCCCCACCCCCCCCCCCCCCCACCCCCCCCCCCCCCCACCCCCCCCCCCCCCCACCCCCCCCCCCCCCCACCCCCCCCCCCCCCCACCCCCCCCCCCCCCCACCCCCCCCCCCCCCCACCCCCCCCCCCCCCCACCCCCCCCCCCCCCCACCCCCCCCCCCCCCCACCCCCCCCCCCCCCCACCCCCCCCCCCCCCCACCCCCCCCCCCCCCCACCCCCCCCCCCCCCCACCCCCCCCCCCCCCCACCCCCCCCCCCCCCCACCCCCCCCCCCCCCCACCCCCCCCCCCCCCCACCCCCCCCCCCCCCCACCCCCCCCCCCCCCCACCCCCCCCCCCCCCCACCCCCCCCCCCCCCCACCCCCCCCCCCCCCCACCCCCCCCCCCCCCCACCCCCCCCCCCCCCCACCCCCCCCCCCCCCCACCCCCCCCCCCCCCCACCCCCCCCCCCCCCCACCCCCCCCCCCCCCCACCCCCCCCCCCCCCCACCCCCCCCCCCCCCCACCCCCCCCCCCCCCCACCCCCCCCCCCCCCCACCCCCCCCCCCCCCCACCCCCCCCCCCCCCCACCCCCCCCCCCCCCCACCCCCCCCCCCCCCCACCCCCCCCCCCCCCCACCCCCCCCCCCCCCCACCCCCCCCCCCCCCCACCCCCCCCCCCCCCCACCCCCCCCCCCCCCCACCCCCCCCCCCCCCCACCCCCCCCCCCCCCCACCCCCCCCCCCCCCCACCCCCCCCCCCCCCCACCCCCCCCCCCCCCCACCCCCCCCCCCCCCCACCCCCCCCCCCCCCCACCCCCCCCCCCCCCCACCCCCCCCCCCCCCCACCCCCCCCCCCCCCCACCCCCCCCCCCCCCCACCCCCCCCCCCCCCCACCCCCCCCCCCCCCCACCCCCCCCCCCCCCCACCCCCCCCCCCCCCCACCCCCCCCCCCCCCCACCCCCCCCCCCCCCCACCCCCCCCCCCCCCCACCCCCCCCCCCCCCCACCCCCCCCCCCCCCCACCCCCCCCCCCCCCCACCCCCCCCCCCCCCCACCCCCCCCCCCCCCCACCCCCCCCCCCCCCCACCCCCCCCCCCCCCCACCCCCCCCCCCCCCCACCCCCCCCCCCCCCCACCCCCCCCCCCCCCCACCCCCCCCCCCCCCCACCCCCCCCCCCCCCCACCCCCCCCCCCCCCCACCCCCCCCCCCCCCCACCCCCCCCCCCCCCCACCCCCCCCCCCCCCCACCCCCCCCCCCCCCCACCCCCCCCCCCCCCCACCCCCCCCCCCCCCCACCCCCCCCCCCCCCCACCCCCCCCCCCCCCCACCCCCCCCCCCCCCCACCCCCCCCCCCCCCCACCCCCCCCCCCCCCCACCCCCCCCCCCCCCCACCCCCCCCCCCCCCCACCCCCCCCCCCCCCCACCCCCCCCCCCCCCCACCCCCCCCCCCCCCCACCCCCCCCCCCCCCCACCCCCCCCCCCCCCCACCCCCCCCCCCCCCCACCCCCCCCCCCCCCCACCCCCCCCCCCCCCCACCCCCCCCCCCCCCCACCCCCCCCCCCCCCCACCCCCCCCCCCCCCCACCCCCCCCCCCCCCCACCCCCCCCCCCCCCCACCCCCCCCCCCCCCCACCCCCCCCCCCCCCCACCCCCCCCCCCCCCCACCCCCCCCCCCCCCCACCCCCCCCCCCCCCCACCCCCCCCCCCCCCCACCCCCCCCCCCCCCCACCCCCCCCCCCCCCCACCCCCCCCCCCCCCCACCCCCCCCCCCCCCCACCCCCCCCCCCCCCCACCCCCCCCCCCCCCCACCCCCCCCCCCCCCCACCCCCCCCCCCCCCCACCCCCCCCCCCCCCCACCCCCCCCCCCCCCCACCCCCCCCCCCCCCCACCCCCCCCCCCCCCCACCCCCCCCCCCCCCCACCCCCCCCCCCCCCCACCCCCCCCCCCCCCCACCCCCCCCCCCCCCCACCCCCCCCCCCCCCCACCCCCCCCCCCCCCCACCCCCCCCCCCCCCCACCCCCCCCCCCCCCCACCCCCCCCCCCCCCCACCCCCCCCCCCCCCCACCCCCCCCCCCCCCCACCCCCCCCCCCCCCCACCCCCCCCCCCCCCCACCCCCCCCCCCCCCCACCCCCCCCCCCCCCCACCCCCCCCCCCCCCCACCCCCCCCCCCCCCCACCCCCCCCCCCCCCCACCCCCCCCCCCCCCCACCCCCCCCCCCCCCCACCCCCCCCCCCCCCCACCCCCCCCCCCCCCCACCCCCCCCCCCCCCCACCCCCCCCCCCCCCCACCCCCCCCCCCCCCCACCCCCCCCCCCCCCCACCCCCCCCCCCCCCCACCCCCCCCCCCCCCCACCCCCCCCCCCCCCCACCCCCCCCCCCCCCCACCCCCCCCCCCCCCCACCCCCCCCCCCCCCCACCCCCCCCCCCCCCCACCCCCCCCCCCCCCCACCCCCCCCCCCCCCCACCCCCCCCCCCCCCCACCCCCCCCCCCCCCCACCCCCCCCCCCCCCCACCCCCCCCCCCCCCCACCCCCCCCCCCCCCCACCCCCCCCCCCCCCCACCCCCCCCCCCCCCCACCCCCCCCCCCCCCCACCCCCCCCCCCCCCCACCCCCCCCCCCCCCCACCCCCCCCCCCCCCCACCCCCCCCCCCCCCCACCCCCCCCCCCCCCCACCCCCCCCCCCCCCCACCCCCCCCCCCCCCCACCCCCCCCCCCCCCCACCCCCCCCCCCCCCCACCCCCCCCCCCCCCCACCCCCCCCCCCCCCCACCCCCCCCCCCCCCCACCCCCCCCCCCCCCCACCCCCCCCCCCCCCCACCCCCCCCCCCCCCCACCCCCCCCCCCCCCCACCCCCCCCCCCCCCCACCCCCCCCCCCCCCCACCCCCCCCCCCCCCCACCCCCCCCCCCCCCCACCCCCCCCCCCCCCCACCCCCCCCCCCCCCCACCCCCCCCCCCCCCCACCCCCCCCCCCCCCCACCCCCCCCCCCCCCCACCCCCCCCCCCCCCCACCCCCCCCCCCCCCCACCCCCCCCCCCCCCCACCCCCCCCCCCCCCCACCCCCCCCCCCCCCCACCCCCCCCCCCCCCCACCCCCCCCCCCCCCCACCCCCCCCCCCCCCCACCCCCCCCCCCCCCCACCCCCCCCCCCCCCCACCCCCCCCCCCCCCCACCCCCCCCCCCCCCCACCCCCCCCCCCCCCCACCCCCCCCCCCCCCCACCCCCCCCAGTGTAGTGAATTGAGATACATCTGTCTGAACAGGAACTCGTTTCATATTATTGTCAAGCTATTGGACTTCTTCCACTTGAATTTTGCAAGAAACACATTTTGTTCAATTTAAAGTCTAACAGGCCCATGTATGTTATGGAAGTATATTGTATGGAAGTGATTTAATAACTCCCACATAGAGATTGGCACAGTCCCACAACAGCCCAAAGTTTTCACAAACATCAGCTTCATGGAATAATCCTCCAAACTTCAGGCGAGGAAGGTGGATTGCGTAGTTCAGTTCCCCGTGACAACTAACAAACAAAAAAGTTCTGCGTGCAGGAGGCTAACATTTTGGGGAGAAGGATTCAGTTGAATCTTTGTTTCCTTTTTGCCCCATGTTGTTTTGATGTGTTTTGTGCATGTGTGTGTGTGGGAGCAGAGAAAGGGTACATTTATCACTTGAATCTGTGGATGTATAAACTGGCCCTAAGGCAATGTGAATGTTGATGCACAAGCTGGTGAAGCATCTCCATGTGAGACATAAAAGAGATCTGCATGGGGCCAGACCAGTGTCCCTTTGCATTGCAAGCAAATCACATGCTGGTCAGATGCGTCATCCGTACAGGAGAGGTGTCAGCACATGGATGCCTTGCATTATGCCATTCTTGTTGAAACAGGAACTATCTGTAGTGTTCTCATTAAAAACAACTACTACTACAGCTGTGGCCTGAAGGTGAATTCATATAGACAGACTTCTGACATCAAAGCAATGCAATAACTAGTCATTTGAGCCAGTGTGCTATAATGGAGCTCTGGATTTGGAGCAGGCACTGATTTCCAGACAGCTATGAAGCTAGTTTGGGCTAGTAATTTTCTCTTGCTCCCGTGGACTGTTGGGTAAGGATAAAATGTGATATAACTAGAGTTTTTGAGAAAGAGTGATTAAATATATACAAAGAGTGGTATTGACAACAATAAAAGTCATATACAAGATTTGTGAAATGTTAACCCTTTTGCTCTGCGATGCTGTAAGCAACTGTGCTGATTTGATTGTTGTTTACTATCACACTTTGGTATGCAAAGCTCTCCATTGTGGAAGGCCAATTCAAAAGCTTCTGAATTCATATTCTCCTTCTGCGCATCAATGCTCTAACCAAGCGAATGAGTGTGCTAAAGGAGGAGAAAAATGAAGTACCGTGAGGTGCCTGTTTTCTCTGTTGTGGAAATATGTGTTGGTCAAGAAAAATGCTACCATGGAATGTCATCTAAATGAAGCCAGTGAGCATAGGACTGTTTCCATTCAGCACTTTCTGTACAGCTGCATCAGAGTGAAGGAGTCGTGTTAGTGGCGTTACAGGCCAGCTGAAAAGGACATCATCTTAAGAATAACAGCTGTAGGGGAATATTTTCAAAGGCCCAAGTGGCTCCCTTTAGTTTGATCCTGCAAAGTGCTTTGCTGGTTTCATGCTTCATCAGGTTCAGGCTATCTGAGGCGTCTAAATTCCATTAGAAGTCAGCACTAAACAGGCGCTGAAGTGTCATGTTTGCTTTTGAAAATCTGTCCCTTAATCTTCTTCGGGAGAGGAAAGGGGGGAAAAAGCAATCCTTTTATTGAGCAGAAAAACGATATGTGTTCAGCTCTGTACATCTTAGATTTAAGCCAGTGCTGAACTAACCTCTTAGTTGGCTGCAAAAGCAACATGGAAGAAAGCAGGCTTGATAAAATTTTGATAAAAGTCTCCTCCCCCCCCCCCATCTATCTCCTGTAACACAGCTTACTACAATTCATTAAAAAGCTGGTGGTCAAGGAAACGCAAGAGGGGCATCATTTTAACACCTTGATCCTTAAATGCAGTTTGGTTGGAGGTAGATCTTCCATTGATGTTGACACAGATAGTTGTTTGCATGCTTTTCTCCACTTCAGCAAACTTGGTAGCAGAAAATCACATAGATGACTTGTGATTGAAACTGTGTTGATAAGAACACAGTGCAAGCTGTGACCATACTGGATTTTGAATTCTCTTCTCTCAGATGTTTTTACAGATGTTTGTAAAGTGCATTTTGATGAGGAAAGTGACAGACATTTATGAACTTACTTTGCTTTCATCATAACCCTATCCTTTCCGAACAATTCATGAGACTTTCTTATTTATAGTAGCAACAAGGTTTAACAGTAAGAATGATAAATTTCAGAATAAACAAGGTCCACTTAGCCCATGTTGAAATCTTCAGTGCATTTGTATCTTCTGCTCTTCCTTCAAGGAGTTTAGAGTAGAATTTCTTCTGTGCGGGAACCCCGTAGAGCTGTCTATGAGACAGGCATGGAAATTTGTAGCCTGTTTCAGCCAAGCTGCAAAAACCAAGTTCAGTCTCAACAGTTTATTCACTATACCACACTGAATGTGTGTGTGTGTGTGTGTGTGTGTGTGTGTGTGTGTGTGTGTGTGTGTGTGTGTGTGTGTGTGAGAGAGAGTCTGACAGCAAGACAAATATCATTATCCCCTCTTCCACGCACAGGGGAACACTTTTGTTTTGTGTGGTATTTCTTCAGTGATCCCTTCTTCTAGCTTTATGTTTTAATTTGCTGTCTGGTGTTTTATATACATATTTTAACTCTGATTTTTAATTGGTTTTATGATGTATCCTTTGTTATGCTTGTTTTACTTGTTAGTCTTCTTGGTGGCCCTGAAACTGCTAAAAAAAGGTAAGATATAAATGTGGTAAATCAATAGAAGGTTGGGAATTCTTTTGAAGAAAGGACCAACAGGAAGAGCTGGATCTGCTTGGCCAGATCTACTGCTGTTGTCTACTCACCACTAGGCTGACAAAGCTGTGGTGGTGAGATGGCTGGGACAAAAGCTAGGAGGAAGATGATGGGATGTCTTTATAAAATAGTGTTGCCTTGGGGATGCGAGGAGAAGACGGGAGAATGTAATAACAGTAGGGAAAGGAAGAGGTGGTTCTGATGAACTGAAACAGTAGTGGTAAAAAACAGGACAAAAATCATGAACACAGAAAGGCTGGAATCCATTTCTCTATTCCCCTGTACCTCATCCTTAAATTTCATAGCAAAACCAGGGCTGCAATAGTTAATTGGCAGTTATGGGGCCCAGTGCTGAGATTGAAGGGTGCATGGAAATTTTCATAACGGCTATTTCTTTGAACGAAGAACAAGAAGATCTCACATGTAGCATTTTTCAAATTTCAAAGCACTTACACATAATGTCCTGCAATCCTTACCACTGTCTCATAAAAGCTTTCAGCATTGTCAGATTGTGTGTGTGTTGGGGGGGGGGGGGCTGAGCGAAAGCGTCTTGGCTAAGGCTGTGGAATGAATTTGTGGCAGAGGCAAGATCTGAACCAGTGACATTTTCAGTGGCAGCCTGTTTGTTTAGCTGCTATGCTATACCAGCACTACTTTCCTTTAGTAAATAATAGAGCTTATCACACATCAGCAAACCACAAACATGCCCCTACAAATCTTGGCGGTTTTGATAATGTGCAGATTTATTTCAATTTAATGTATAAACCAATAGGTGAAAGTCAGCGGACCCGCTGCTGATTTTTAATTGTTGAATAACAGTGCTCTCTTAAGATAACATTGTTTTAAATGGGAGTTTAAAAACTACCTTTCCCATCCACAAAAAGTGAGGTGCTGCCTATTTGTTTACACGAAAGTAAGTGAGTTCAGTTGGACGATCTTTAAAATTATTGAGCAGAACAGGGCACACTGTCTGACTTGTACTCTCTCATAGATAGATAGATAGATAGATAGATAGATAGATAGATAGATAGATAGATAGATAGATAGATAGATAGATAGATAGATAGATAGATAGATAGATACTGCTATCAGGATTAAGAGGCAGAAGAACTCTCTTAGCTCCACGGTTTAGCGGCGCAGAAAATTTGCTGCCTTGTGCAAGATAAGCTGGAACTTTTTGGCCAATTCTGTCCGGCGCTGCTGATGCTTGCGAAGAGCGTGTGAGCTTGCGTGCGCGCATCTCGGCAAGAGTGGTGGATCTTTTTTTTTTTTTAAAAAAACGCGGTGATTCCGTGTCTGCAAGCGCCGGGAGGGCGACCCTGCCTCATCTCCCCCCCCCCCGCCCCACCGCGCGCCCGGCTAGATGCGCCACTTGCGCCAACAAGCGGGACAGCCCAACGCGCCTTCCCTCCCTCCTGCCACCCCGGCGTCACCCCCCAAGCAAAAGTGCGGGGAAGTCCGTCAGGTTCCTTTCTCATACCCGGGCTGTAGGGAGGCGAAAGCGGGACAAGACACGGCACTCGAGGAAGACTGAACCTCCGCGCCGCCTAACTTTTTCGCTGGTCTTTGGGAGAGCGGCGCTGCCCAGACTTTCTCCCCTTTGCCGGCAGCTCCCATATTCCCCCTCCTTTCCCTCCCCTTCCCTCTCTCCGCGCTCCCTCCAGCGGCGCCTGGACGCCTCGAGCCGATAAGGCAAGGGAGAAGCAGCAGGAGAGCGGGTGCAGCAGCCGCCGCCGTGCAAAGAAGAAACCGGCCCGGCTGGGGAGGAGAGAGGCGCTGTCTGGCATCCACCCGCCCGCTAGCGGCTTCGCAATTGCTCGCTCCATAATAAAGTTCCCCCGGTCCGTGTTTGGGCGGGTTTTTTTGACAGCTGGGCGCAGACGGCCTCTGCCGGATCTCCCGGGTTTGCCCAAGCAAAGTTTCCCATTTCTTCTCCCCACCTCCTCTCACCCTTCCCCGGGACCAATAACAAGCAGCTCTGAGGTACGGGGAAGGGGGGGCGGGAGGAGGAAAAGGAAGCAGCATCGTGTTGTTTCAGTTTTGGGACGACTTATCCACCCCCCCTCCCCTCCGCAACCTGTGGAAGGCTCAGGCTCAAATTTCTTTGCCTCTTGACCCCTGAAAAGCCTTCTCTTCGCTGGCTTTTCTCCCCTCCCCGACGCGAAAGTTTGGGTGTGAAAACCTGAGAGACTTTGTGAAAAAATAAATCACCTGGACGGTTGCTGAGATCTTGGAAAGAACGAGGGTGGGGGGAGAGACTTGTAGGGGGAGAGGAAGCAGGAGAAACGAAGGGCCGGTGCAGGCGCCGCCGTTGTGAGGAGCTCCAGAGCCAGGGGGTGCACTTGACAAGGAGCATGCAGAGATGGTAAGAAGTTCCGACATCCTTTCTTTATTTCCTTAAAAAAAAAAAAAAAAATAGGCGAAGGATTTTTTCCCCCGGTAAAACGTGCCGTCATGCAAACAGCCCAGCCTGGAAGCGTATTTCTAAAACCTTCGCAACAAACAAGCAGCGGGGCGAAACATTCCTGCGCTGCACGGACCCGGGAAAAAGGGAGGGGGGAGGCTGGGAGGGCAGGGGAGTGTCAGGATTTAAAAGTTTGTCCAAAGTTTTCCCCCTCCCTCCCCTGCGTGAGTGAAGAGAAGGACTTGGATGCGCGTCCCCTTTGATTGCATTTTGCGCCGGGGAAGAGCTGTTAAAACAAGCCGGAGGGGGAAAGGAGGTGTGTTTTCTTTCCCGGGAGGAAAAATCTCCGCTCGCCATCGGAATGAAAGATGTTGCCCAAGTGGAGGGGGCTGGGGTCACCGTGGATAGGGTACCAACAGGCAGCCAGGTCGAGGGGGAGGGGAGGCATCTGGCCTACTCGTGTGTGTGTGTGTGGGCGTGCGTGCGTGCGTGTGCAGGAATATTGTGCACAGCGCTGTGCGGGCTCCGGGAGGCCAGTAGTGTAAAGCCGCCGTCCGCGAGCTAGTTTTTGGCCATGTGCGTTTTGCAGTTTGCACCTCTTTAGGCAGCGACTGCTAACAAAACTTGTGCCGGGAGGGGAGGGGGGACGGGACGGCTCGTCCTGCGAGCGGACTGGAGAGACTGGAGAGCACAGGCAGGCGGCGTTTCCAAGAATGAAGGAAGCTGGCCAGTCTCAACATCAGGGAGCGTGTGTGTGTGCGTGTGAGAGAGAGACAGAGATTGAGGGAGAGGAATCATACACGTGATTCAGGATTATGTGTAAATGAAACGGGAAGGCGGGCGGGAGTTACGCGCTCCTCAAGAATTTGCTAAACGCGTGTATCTTTGAAAATTCTCCCCCACGTTTGGGGTGGGGGAGCGGGGTGGGGTGGGGGAGGAGAGACCATGTCCGAATTAAAAAGAAATCAAACAAACTTGGCTCCCATCATACTCGCTGAAGTGTACGACGGGGACTAAATAATCGACCCGCTTGAACACCTAAGGCTACATCTGTTGACATGAAATTGCGCTTTGCAGTTTATATGGCCCTGCTGGTTCAGCTAATGAGGAAACGAGACTTTGACCATCCTTAGCACAGAGGCACGCGTGAATACTTTTTGGCTTGCTTCTTAAGTGCACTTTAACCCCTGCATGTTGCTGTTGTAAGCCTACTGGGGGACTAGATGCTCTAGATACCGTTTCTGTAATTAGAGTGTATTTAGTGAAAATAGGGGGGGGGGGTTGTGTTTTTCTTCGCCCTTCCACAAAGTGACATGTCTTGTTCCAGTGATCAAAGCCACTGTTGGAGTGTAGGAGATGTGACTGTCAAAGGCAGGCAACAATAAAGAGGGGAGGTGGGTGGGTGAAGGAGGGGCGCATCTTATGCTCAGGACTGTGGTTACAGTAACACTGACAGAAATTAAAGTGGCTTTGAAAGCAGCCTGCAATTTATGATGCTTCTCATTTACCCTAGAGTCAAGCTGTTGTAAAATTGATGCACAAAGCGCATCATGGAATAATCTAAGTAGACCCAGGATTAAAGTGTCTTTTAAAAAAATTGTGCCTCCTTAACAGTTAAAATTGCTTGAAGCTTTAAAGTCGCAGCAAAACGATGTAGATCTCTTCTCAAACCATGAACAAGTTTTCCCTGTGAAATGTTAAGAGACAGGAGTAGGGATTATTTGTATGTATCATCTCTTTATAAAATCTTTTCACGTACCATCCATATCCTTGCTTATCTTCCATGGTCAGTAATTACTCTTGAAAATGATTTTTTTTTTTGCCATTTAAAAACGGGGAGAAAGGCACTTGCATTTTAATAATTAAGCTCATTCAAACAGTAATATTTAATAAGCCTGCCTGATCTGCGAATCTTCTGAAGAATATCAATCCCTACAAGAAAGCATGGGACTTGGCTTGTCCTTAAACATTTCAGGACACTTTAGACTGAAAGTTCAATAAGATTGTAAGAGTGCATTTTTGAAGTGTTCCTTAGCTTCTGACTCTTCGTGGTGTGCTTGTGAAAGTTCTTAAATGTTGCAAAGTTTAAAATTCAAACTGTCTGCTTGGCTAAGGTGTATATTGGAACTTGAGAGTGTGAATGGAAACTTAGTATTCAAGAATGACTGGGTGCGCTTGATCCAGATCTTGAACTGGTCCAAATACAAAAGTGAAGCTCTGTGCTGTTGTGGTTTTCTTGTTTAAAAAGCAAAAGTGCATGTTGTGGAATATAGCTACTTTAAAATATTTATGTCATGGGAAGTGTAGCAGGCACATATGTTTATTTCCACTGGGCTGAATGTTTTCCATTGACAAGCTAATGGGAACCAACGTATATGATAGACCAGGTTATGTAGTTACATGAAGTGAAGGAGTCAAAGGCCATACAACTCTATATTACAATGTGTAAATATTAATAGTGTGGATTTTGAAGTAAGTTTTTTTTTTAAATAATCCATACTTTTTTACATAACATTTTGTCCTAATCTTGGTTGCTGTCAGGGATGTTTCATGGTTGTGCAATTGCTGCCGCCCAAGAATGCCAATTTGCATTCCAGGAGCGTCATTTGATTACTTTTATCTGCACAGTTCCAAGACTGGCCCAGACCTCTCATTTCATCTTGCCATGCCACAAGTCAGTGCTGTGCTGTCTTTTTCAGGAATCTGCTTGATTCAGACAAGGTGGGGGAAGGGGAAGGGAGGGGAACACTTTTCATGTTTCAGCCACAGACCCCCTGTTAAACTTGTCAGCGGCAAAAGATGATTCACTTGGGGCCCTGAGCCCCGGTACATGGATGAGGAGTGAGTCAGTTCAGTAAGCTCATGGACAGGTAATGTGTGGTATCCCAAGGGGAACAGAAGTTAATGAAGTACTGGTCTGCTTAGTCCTTCTCATGCTGACGCAATGCCGTCCCCACAGTTTCCCCATTTGATTTTGCCTCACAAATCGATCTTTTCTTGTATTCCCACACTGTTTGGGGTGTGTTTGGGCTGTGTTATTACGAGACAGAAATTAGCAGTTGGAAAATACAGCTGTTCTGAAAAGATGTACTATTCCACCCCCCTCCCAGGAACCAAGGAGCAATACTCTTTTGTTCTTGCTGATTTAAACAAAATAAGAAAATCTCCTCAAAGCATTGGTAGTTTTGACAGTGTGTACTTTTCTTTAAATATCGTTCAGTATGGTCTGTTTATTACTATATTAAACATAAATCCTTCTCTTTAAAAAAAGTGGAACAGCTCAGTAGTATATAGTAGACTGGCTTCCTTTGGTATTTCACAGCTGAACTTGCTTGTTAGAAATGATTTGCTGATCTATAACGAGCCTTTTACAGTTCTAGTAAGACATGCTAAATATCAATTGCCCATGCCAGATACATTATTTATAGCCTGCTAAATAATTGTAATTCCATTGTATCCAGTACCGGACTACATGAGAGATTAAGTAAGAAAAATTCTTTACAAACACTCTGTGTAAATACTACTTTGCTGGAAACATCACTAACAGCAGTTCTGATCTCCTCTAACCCTCCCCAAGTGTTTTAAATATCAAAGTATTCCTAAAATGTACATTATTTATATATTCTCTGTTTTTATTATACACATACTCTGGCCCTGAACGTATCTAGTTGCGAACATGTGTCCTGCTTGATTTCAGTTGAATTTATTTTCAAGTTAATCTTGCTTTAGGTTTACTCTTCAATATCTGCTTTTTAAAAAATGTGTACATGACTTTCTCATTGACAGCCTTAGGTTCCAAGACAAGGTTCTGTGCAAATTGAAAGTGCTTAGCTGAGATTTTTTTTTAAAGTACAATAAATAATATTTACCTATAGCAGATGTTCTCATTTATCACTCACATCTCTCTTAGTATTAGAACAGAAAACATTGCTGACTTAAAGAAAGAACTCATTCCTTGAAAGAGACATTGTGCCTTTGCACTTTCTTCATGTTTTTATAAAACAAAATCTCTATATTAAGAAGATGATTGGTTAAACTCCTTTCTAAAGAGCAAGGAGAAGCATCATGATTTTGTTACCTGTGGCAAACTTTTTTTCATAGTTATATACATGAATTATGTATTCTAACTCTGTTTGTGGGATGATGGTATGATATATTATATGTTGTACTTATGTGTATGCAAAATATAAACTCCAGTAACACTATTTGGTTTTTATTTTCAGAGCACCCTGGTTGGGGTTAAAAAGCTAATTAAAAAACCCTTTAGAACTTTACTAGCAAAATCCTTTTGATTCATTTGGATGTCTCTGAAGAATAATTTTTTCATATATAGTATGACTTAATAAATGAAAAGCTCTCTACATCCTTAATTGGCATTCTTGAAATCAAAATAACCAGGTAGCAGGATTCTTTTAAGAACTGTTCTTGTGCATCTGGTTGTATATAATATCTGGAGCACAGATAACTAGAAAACTACATGCAACAATTAGTGATCCTTTTAGGGATTTTGTATGGATAGCCATGTCACTCAGCTGTGGTCGGAATGACATGTGGAACCTTATAGTCTAATGAATATATTGTAGTATATATGTTTGTGAGCCAGAACCCATTTCATCACTAGTGTAAACTAGTCCATTTAGTTCAGCTATTTTTAGTTAATCCAGTGGTTCTCAAAACTTTTGAAGAGGAATTATTATTCACCTTTGAGTCCTGACCTGCAGTTTGAGAACTGAGTCACTGATTCAGTCCAATGTAAAAAGGTAGGGCACAATCTATATTGCAAGTTATGCAGAAGCGTAGCTGGGCAGGAGTGCGCCCTGGTTGCACTCTGTGTTTTCTGCCCCCCTGAGGCCCCTCCCCCATGGCCCCCCTTCTTCCCGTCGCCTCCCCACTTACCTTTTCCAGCCAGCAAAAAACTGCTTTCTGCCGGCTGAAAATGGGCCAGGCTGGTGGGGTGAGGCTAAGCCTGGTAGGGCAGGGCAAAGGGGCAGGGGGTGATTTTCACGCCCACAGGCGTGTGCCCAGTGCAACACGCCCCCTGTCCCCTTGTAGCTCTGCCACTGAAGTTATGACTAATAGGACAGTCCTATGTAGATTACATAGCCCTAGTCCAGGGGTCTGCAACCTGCAGCTCTCCAGACGTTCATGGACTACAATTTCCATCAACCCCTGCCACCATAGCCAATTGAAATAAATGGGTTTATACTGGAATAACTACATTGAAATAAATGGGTTTATACTGGAATAACTCTACTCTGGATTGCACTGTAAATCCCTGACTGTAAGAGTCAGTGTGTATGGGACTGCAGCACTATTTGGAACTAACCTTTTTTGGATTGTGTCTGTAGTGCTTTCCATTTAACAAAATACTGATGGTTTGTCTTCACATTTTATGTCAATTCAACTCTACTTACATATTGATGACATATACGTACAGATATCTTATGTCATGAATAGTACTTAGTAGTTCTGCACTTGTTTTTTAATAACATTTTAGGTAGATTGATGTTCTAGTGGAGAAAATGAAATACTCCTGCACGTGTAGATCCCAGAATTGTTCTTTTATTTCTTGCAGATTAGGCCTCATGGACTATTAAGCCTGTGTCTGGGCTGTGCCACTTCAGGCTACAAGTGAGGTGCAAATAATAGAAGTCTTCTTCATTTTCAAAAATATCCCTGCATATAGAGATCTAGATTTATTTACTTACCTTATTTATATATTTCTGTTCATCGGGGGACTCAAAAGGGTTTACATTGTTCTCCTGTCTTCTGTTTATCCTCACAACAATCCTGTGAGGATGGTGAGGCTAAGAATGTATAATTGGACTAAGTTCCCCAGTATATCCCCAGGATATTCCCCATTCTGCTGTTCTTGTTTTACCTGGGCTTTATAAACACATGAATTGGCTTCCTGCTGAGTGAGATCACTAATCCATTTACAGCCCAATTCAGAGCTCTGGGTGGCCAGGGATGGCACCACTGCGGAACTGCCCAGCTGCTTCCAGAGGGCCCCCAAAAGGGTAAATCCAATCCTGGAGCTGTGATGCAACTGGCCTCAAACCCAGGGTAGAAGCTGACTAACTTCTGCTCCACCCTTAGGAATGCTTCTGCCACATCCCCATTGGGCTGATGGTGCTGTGGTGGGACAGGAGCACTAATGTTATACTGGATGCTCCAGGGGGCTACAGTGGCTGCCTGCCAGCATATTTGCCCCTCCAGCTGGGTAAGTGTCTGGGGAGGGTGAATCTGCCAGTATGGGCTTGTTTCGCCTCCAGGAGTTGCTTCACCCCACCCCCACATCCCTGGATTGGGCCGTTTGCCTAATATCTATTTTGATTGTCAACAGCTCTCCAATGACTCCAGGGGAAGATCTCTCTCAGGCTGCTACTCAAGTTCCCTTTTTCAAAGTATGTTTTAATTGAACCTGGTTGCTTCTTCAGGTAAAACATATGCTCATTGCTGAGCTATGGGCCTTTTAGTGGATTCCAAAGACTACATTAACGTGTTTGAGGGTTTCCACATCTTGTGGGACATTTGGCTGTTTTCGTGCTTGAAAAGTAAGCTTACTTCTAAAACATTGTTCAAAGGCAGTGGACCACATCCTTTTTATTATGTCAGACCTAACTGTGGGTGGTTTTGAGAACCTGATACGTGTCTGTTAATATCAATAAATATATTGAATCCATAAAAATAGTTCTGCTGCATCCGACAAGTGGGCTGGACAGTCCAGCATCCCATCTCACAAATAGGGTGAGGCTTTTAGCTGATGTTGCCTCCTGGCACTGTTATTCAGTAATTTACTGCCTCTGAATATGGAGGTTCCCTTTAGTCACCATGGCTAGTGCCCATAGATGTACCTCTCCTCAATGAATCTGTCTCATTCCCTTTTAAAAACTGTCTATGCTTGTGGCCATCACTACAACCTACGGCAGTGAATGCCACATTTTGTTCACTGATTGTGTAAAGAAGTATTTTCTTTTGTCCATCACTGCCCATCCACTTCATTGGATAACCTTGAGTTCTTGTATTTTGGGAGGGAGAGAAAAGTTCTCTCTACCCAATCTCTCTGCTTCATGAGTACTTTTATATGTTCTTCCTTAGTTGCCTCTTTTCCAAACTGTAAAGTCCCCGACTCTTTAGCCTTTCCGCATAAGAAAGGTGCTCCATCCCCTTGGTTTCCAAGAATACATTCAACTCAGTCTGGGGGATCCTTGTGCAAGCTCTTCTGCCCAACCAGAGCTTGTGTGCATAGAAGCATTTAACCCTTGGTTCTTTGCACAAGATAACACCACTTCAGTGTTAACAAAAATGGCAAGTCTAACAAGCAAGAGTCCTGTGGATCTGTTGAAGTGGGCAAAGAGCTCTGACATTTGCTTAGAAGAATAATCCAGTGGTGTGAAAGAAATCTGCAATATAGATGCACTTGTTACAAGATATAATTTTTGCTGTTCTAGTCTCGTGGTTGTTAATGATCTTAATAAGAGCCATCATGGTGTAGTGCAGTGGTTCTCAACCTTCCTAATGCTGCGACCCTTTAATACAGTTCCTCATGTTGTGATGATCCCCAATTATAAAATTATTTGTGTCTCAGTTCCTAAGACCATCGGAAATATGCGTTTTCCGATGGTCTTAGGCGACCCCTGTGAAAGGGTCGTTCGACCCCCAAAAGGGTTGCGACTCAGGTTGAGAACCGCCAGTGTAGTGGTTAAGAGTGGCAGACTCTAATCTGGTGAACTGGGATTGATTCCCCACTCCTCCACATAAAGCAGGTTGGGTGATCTTAGGCCAGTAACAGTTCTCTCAGAACTCTTTGAGTCTCACCTGCATCACAAGGTGCCTGTTGATGGGGTGGGGGATGGGAAGGCAATTGTAAGCTGCTTTGAAACTCCTTAAAGTAGAGAAAAGTGGGTTAAAAACCCAACTCTGTTTCTTAATCATGTAGATTCGAAAATCAGCTTACTTGACTTTTCTTCTGTGGAACTCAAGGCTGTAGCTGTTTCTTACCCTGACATTGACCAAATCTGACCCTGCTTAGCTTCAGTAAGGAGCAAGATTGCATTTCTGTGTGCCCTTGGATCGTGCTCAGGGATATCTGAAATGCATATTATTTCTGGGAAGAGTACAGATCATGAGAACAATACACAGCTCATTGGCAGGCCCTGTGCTTAGCATGCTAAAAGTTCCAGGTACAGTCCTTAACATCTCTGGCAGAAGGATATCAGGCTGCTGGAAAGGAATGAAAGAAGGAAAGATCTTTTCTCCTTGTGAGCTGGAGACCAACCACTGGTTGGATTGGAGAATTCTGAGTCATGTGAACCAGTTTTCTTGGTTCTGCATATGTCATAAGCTCTCGTAAATGTTTACAATCAGATTGTTAAATCTGAACTAAAAGATTAAGGTTTTGATCCTCCTATACATACTTACTAGTGTCTTCCTTTACAGTGACTCCCATCTAAGCCCATTCAGTGGGTTTAGATGAGAGTAACGTTGCCCAGGATTGCACCGCAAGTCCCAGTGCCTGCTGAAGAAACATTCACAGGACTCAGTGGGATTTACTTCTAGGTAATTGTGTAGAATCCAGGAGCATAGTGAATATTATTGTGCAACATTGTTGTAGCTGATTCTTTCCCTTTTTGCTTGTTCTTGAATGTTCTTGTTGCATTAGCTTAAATATATTTTGCTATCAATTTAAAAAGTAGGGAGTCCTCATGGAATCAGGGGAGGGGAGGACAATTTAGAAATCTCTTAGCCCACATCTCCCCCTCTAGGATTCTGTCAGCTCCCAGGGGCTTATGCAGAATCGTTTCTCATTCACGCCTTCCCCCCTTCCCCTCATCTGCTGTCAACATTCCCTCTCTTCTGGAATATATTTAGTCCTGCTCGGGCCAGTTTTTGAGGCTTTTTGTTCCTTTGTAATATTTTTCTACATACTTGAGGGATCCCCAAGGAGTTAGAGACCCCAACTTCGTAGGTAGGTGGCCTAATTCAGCTGCTTTCATCATCTGCAGAGAGGGAGCAGCAAGTTTCCTGTTAGATATAGTGGTACCTTTATTTGTTCTTTTAGCCTTGTCCTTTGGTGAGAAAACTGTGGCTCTGTAATTTGTTTGTGAAGATAAAATGTTATTAATTCCATCAAAATAAAAGTATGAAAAAGGTGCTGGCAAAGTTTTATTTGTTTATTTACTTGAATTCACAGAGGCCCGGTGGAGTTCCAGTTGTCCTGCAACATATTAATCTTTTCTTTGGAAGATTTTGCTTTATATTTATGCCAGTGTAGTCAATGGGGGCCCCGGAAGAACAACAATACATAAAGTGCTACGTCAATTAATAGTTTCTGTTTGTTCTAAAACAAATCCATGTGCCTTAGTGTTATCAGCTGGAATTCTACTGAATGACACTGTTGCAACTGTGGGGTAATTGCCAAGCAGGCCTTATTGTCCTAAACTTGTGATTCATGTGTCTTTTTAATAGCTGCTTTTTAACGTTCTGTACAAAGATGTAACAGCACACAGAAAACATTTTTCCCTTTTTGTGACCTTACATTTGCCAAAGTGCCCCATGCTGGAATTCCTTTTCAGTATCTTTTTTTCTTCCAGAGCCAGACATGTACCCAGACACAAAAGCCTCTGTGTATAGCAAGCTGTTTTAAATATTGTGACTTGCTGATGTGCTGTCCTTTCTCTGCTTGAGCCAAAGATCTCTGCTCAGTGTCTGTAGATTACCAAGCCCCTTCTTCATTGTACTTCTTGTCAGCTATTCCTATTCATTTAACCTTTCATTAGTGTCTGTGCAGCTTCACTGTCTGGAAAGGCAAGGCAAAGCCTAAAGGCCTACTGTCACAGTTATTAGATTTCTCGGTTACATCCCAGCAACTATAATGGAGTCAGAGTCAACACTATTGTCATGCATGCTGCTGTCCTGGGGTGCAACTCTTCTGTGCATGTCAAGGACATGTGCCACATGTTGATAACGCATCCCATGGATAAATGCACAAGATGAGGGATAGACGAAGGCTGGCAGTAATGACCTTTGTGGGAGTTACTACAGAGACTAACAGTTAGGAAGGAATTCTGCTTAAGCAGCCAAATGCGATAGACTTGAATTAAATCTTGCCAGGGTTTGCCTGTGAGGTACTTGTCAATCATGGTACTTTAATTTAAGTTTCTGTTACAGGGACAAAACAAAGACTAAACGCGATTTGCAACTGTCAAAGTATTGGATTTTTTAAAAAAAAATTGGCAAAAATGAATGTACTTCTTGTCAAAGATAAAAGGCTGTGTATTAAAAATTGGCAGGACTGCTGATATGACCAACCTTACACACTGTATTTATTTGCTTCTCTTTTCCTCCACTTAAGGTCAGTTTGATCCTTCCCCATCAGAGGCATCCAGGGTTACTGTTCAGAACCAAAAATCATACATGTCCTTAATCTCTGTAGTAGAGATTAAGTGTGGTAGTGTAACTATCCAGTTGGGCTGGTAGGTGGATAATAAGTAGGGTTGCCTGCTCTGGGGTTGGGAGATATCTAGAAATTTTAGGGAGAAGCCTGGACAGGGAGGGGTTTGGAGCGGGACCAAAGCAGGGTGTGATGCCATACAGTCCGCTCTCCAGAGCAGCCCTTTTCTCCAATGGAACTGATCTTGGTCATCTGGAGATCAATTGTAATAGTGGGAGATCTTCAGGTGCCATCTGGAGGGAATCAGAAAGAATAGTCTGTACCTTCAAAGCTCAAGTACTGTGAAACACAGTTTCCTTAAATAATACTTAACAACCACATAGGTATTACTACCTTCACAAAGATATTTTTACTAGAGCAATAATTTTATGTCCTCACAATGTTATATCAAACAAAAAACTCTTTAAATTGATATAAGATAAGTATACAATAAACAATAAACCGACCCTTTTTTCTTATCGATAAGCCATCTGGAGTCTGACAACTTTAACACCGTGTGTGTGTGTGTGTGTGTGTGTGTGTGTGTGTGTGTGTGTGTGTGTGTGTTTGTGTGTATCTCCAATTTTTATTTATGGTTGAAGATGAATAATTACAAAAGTGTACATGTTGCCTACTACAGGGATCCCTAGCATTGTGGCAGTGGGCGCCATAGTTCCTGTCGACACCTTTTCAGGTGCCCGCCAAGTGTTTTTGGAAGTGGGCAGAACAGAAGCGGAGCTACCAGGGAGCAGGGGTGTGCATTGCACCGGTTATACACCTGGGGGGTGGAAAATCCTCCCCTGCAGCTCCGCCCCACTTCCCACACTTTCCTTAGTTCAAAAGCGGCCTGTTTACTTGAGGCTGAAAATGGCCTGGTGGAAACTACCCTTCCCAGGAGACCTTGCGAGCCCCAAGGTCTTCTGGGAAGTGTAGTTCCCACCATGCAATTTTCAGCCTCAAGTGAACAGGCTGCTTTTTCAAACCTGCAATTTCAGGCTGAACTAAGGTAAGTGTGTGTGTGGGGTGGGGGGGGGTGCCAGGAATGTGTGTGCGGAAAACGCAGAATGCGCACCGGTCACTGTATGGCCCAGGGACACCTCTGGGGCAGGACCAGATAGGTTTCTTCCCAGCAGGGATTATTATTGATTATTGGAGAATTGAACGGCTGTACAGAAGTTTTAAAATATTGCTTTGGCAGCAGCTGCCACCACAGCAGAAGGATATGCACCTCCCCCTCCCTCCTCTTCCTTCCATGCCACCCCTCACTCCCTCCTCTCACTCCCCTTCCCTTGCATGCCACCCCTCCCACTCCCTTTGCTAGTGTGGGTGGGCCATGTCCAGATGCAGGGGCCCCTCCCCCTCCCTTGCATGCCACCCCTCCACTCCCCTGCATGCTCTCCCCTCCCCTGCATCGCCTCACTCCCTCACCTTCCCTTGCATACCACCCATCCCTCCCCTTCCCCTCCCTCTGCTAGTGTGGGTGGGCCATGTCTAGATGCGTGGCCCCCTCCCCCTCCTCCCTTGCATACTACCCCTCCCCTCTCTGTCTTGGGTTTGGTTCTGTCTGGGTACAATGAGTATGTTTCACTGGAAAGCTCTACATACCAGGTTCCCTTCTCCAGGTCTTGTACCTTTGTGCCTAACCTGCTTGAATTCTTAAACTTGGTCCACTCTGGACTGTCTGAGTAAATTAGGCTGTGGCGATCATTTTGTGGCTGGCTCTGTCTCTTGCAGTAGCCATGGAATCTATGAAATGAAGGTCCAGTTGCACTTGTTAAAAAGGCTCCTTTCACTGGAGAAAAGCTTCTTGTTTTTGAGACTCCCCTCTTAGCAAGACATGAATTTGTCTGATCTCCTTGTAAAGCCCTTGCCCCAAAGACCACGCTCCATCTATTCGCATCCACTGAGTTCCTGACAGCCATTTATGCTAGCGAGATCTGGAAGGCATCAAGAGGTATCAACAACAGTCTTCCAACAGAAATATCTATGCCAAATCCTGAAGATCCGATATTATGATCACATCGCCAACAAAGAGGTACTCTGAAGGAGCAGCTTGTGCAAACTCCATACCATCGTTGCATACAGAAGACTTTGACTGGCTGGCCATGTCCTTCATATAGAGAACAGTTGGATCCCAAAGATGGCAGTGAGGTGGATACCTCCTGATGCTAAATGACAACAAGGAGACCCCAGAAACAGCTGAAGGAGAACATTCGAGCAAGAGCTGAAGGCACTGAACACTACGTGGGAAGAGGCTGAAACACTCACTCTAGACCAGAACTGCTGGAGAGCATTTGTTGCCCAATATGCTACTTAGCATGGGAGGATCTAGGTCTAAGTAAGTCCTTGTAAAGCCATGTAGAGCCCTGACAAAAATAACCCAGGCTAATTTGATCTTGTTGGATCCCAGAAGCTAAGCAGGATCAACCCTGGCAAGTAATTGGATGGGAGACCTTCAAGGAATAGTAGGGCTTACATGGAGGCAGGCAATGGCAAGCCATCTCTGAATGTTTCTTGCCCGAAAACTGCACCAGGGGTCACCAGATGTCCAATATGACTTAAAGGGAAAAAACACCTTTTGGTTATCAGCAACTACTTTTTCAGAGTATGGCCCTGGAGAGGAATAAGTTTACTTGGATTAGCTGCAGTGAAGGCACTTACTCTAATGCCATGTTACTCTAAAGTGTTATTTTACTTCATTCCTTCATTGGTTCTGGTTTTTCTCCTCTGTTTTTCTCTCTGCTGGAGACTCACAGCAGTTTACAAAGAAATAGAAAAATATCATTTAGACCTCCCCTCCTGAACGCAACACAACTCCATCTCTAGAGCTGGTTTTGGATCCATTGGACCAGATCACTCTGGTTGTGGGTCAAAGTCTCAGGGTCTTTTGGGCCTGGCTGAATACCTAGAATGGAGGAGGAACAGTGCTCGGTCCAGATTCCCACTGAGCTGGCACACAGATGTCTCAAACTTCCTCCCCCTATCTCTGTGTTACCTCTGTGTACAGATTTAGTGTTGGAGCCCTCTGCATTATGTACTTCTATAAATTGCCTCTGTACTGGCAAGGCTGGTGTGATCCATGGGAGTAACTCAGGAGTGGAGGTTATTGGTTATATTCTGGGTTTATGTTCTGTTCATTGCATACCAGACACAAGACGAAATAATTCTTCAAGAGTTTCTGATACTGATTTATATTCAAAACTGGCATGGGGGAAAATACAATGTTGTGGTTTAAATAGGATTTGCTAGCAAGATGCATCCATAAATAGATACAGATGATTAGAATAAAGTCCAAAGTGTTAAAGAAAGTTCTTTTGCCTTCATGCTTTTTTACTCTTTCAATTGCCATAAATAGCTTGGAATTTCTGAGCGGAGGCATTGTTGTGGTGTTTTCTTCTACTCACTTTTAATGAAAAAAGGGGAATGTAATGCAAACAATTTTTCTGTGCTTTAGAATGTAAAGATGGCAAATTCACAAGCAAAACACAATTGATATATCTAGGAGCTGCTGGGGTAATGACACACAAAGCGAAGTCATCTTTTCATTGCATCATCTTAAGCCCATCTTTCCATTATTCATGTGTAAAAAAGAAAAGCCAGCTTTCTAGCAGAAAATGTTAAATGGCAACTGCTTCAAAATTGCATCAGCTAATCACATTATAAAAGCATAAAATAGTAAAACTGGAATGAAAAGAAAAAACCTCAGACATGAGTGAGAACAAGCATAACTATATAAACTTGATATTAAATGTTTTATTATCCCTAGGTTAATGCAGTCATCTATAAATTCAAAATCAAAAATGGAAATGCCACTCAAGTTTCAAACCATTTTGTTTAATGTGAAAATTAGTATGAATGGATTGGTTAGCTTGGAGAACTGCTGATTTTTGTTTATCTTTTTAAAATATTCAGCTTCGTCCAATTAAAAAAAATCATAAGAATTTAAGAAATAAGTAAAAGAATACTGAATAAGAATAAGAGAGCCAGAGTGGTTAAGGGCAGGTGGACTCTAATCTGGAAAACTGGATTTGATTTTCCACTCTTCCACATGAGCGGTGGAGTCTTATCTAGTGAACCAGGTTTGCTTCCACACATTCCTGCTGGGTGACCTTGGGCTTGTCACAGTTCTTTTGAACTTTCTCAGTCCCACCTATCTCACAAGCTAAGAAGAACAGAAAGGAGTTTGTAAGTCACCTTGAGTCTCCTTACGGAAGAATAAAGTGAGGTATAAATCCAAACTCTTCTTCTGATTTGGAGCATTTTATTTTACTGTGTCAAGGGAAATGTTTGGTTCTCTGAAACTTACAATTTCTTCTTCAAGTTAAAAAGTGTAAATTTACTTTTAACTTATTGTTTTGAAAGTTCTTTGGATAGGTTGTTATTGGCCTTCCCTTGTTGAATTTGTAAGGCATTGTGCCAATCCTATTAAGCAAAGTTTTTGTTATTTCTCTTTCCTTTTTATATAATTTTATAGACTTTTAAAACTTATCAATATTTGCCAATATTTACATGGAGATAATTAAAAAGTAATAAAATAATGTCTAATTAGCGCCCTGATGATATCTGATGCCATGTTGTTCTGATGATTATCTTTGTACATCAAGAAATTAATGAAGTGCTTGCAGTTTCAAAAGAATATAAAAGCGTTCACTGCAGTAGTGTCTTGGAAGGAGTGTGAAGTGCAGGTTCTGTCGATTTGTGAAGCAAAACATAGGGTGAGAGTCATCTCTGAAGAGCTGTAATCATTATTGTCCTCTCCCATGGTTACTGATGTGAAAACTCAAACACTGGTCTCCTACATAGTAACGATGTCTCCAGAGAAAGTGTTAATATACTTCAGCAGACATAATATGGAGGGAGAATTACTATGGTTGGGTGGACATGTTGCTTGGCCACTTATACCTGTAAAAGGAAAATTTGTTAAATCTGTGCTACTCTTCTCAGCGGGCAATCAAATGGTCAACTCCCTCCCCCATATGGACACTTTTTACTATTGTATGGTGGGGTTAGAATTGATTGACTCAGCTTTGATCCTTGTCTGTCTTAGCTCACAGGCATTGCAACCCCCCCCCCCCCATCATTATAGAAAAACTGGCTGTTTGAATAGCAACTAATTCTGGTGATATGTTTGGGGATAACAAGAAGAATTAGCAACCTGAAAATTTCATGGATAGCTGATATGCATTCATATGATTGCTGCTGCCAAATTGGCTCATTATGTTGCGGAGCTGACAAGTAAGAGTTAATAGAAGGATAAAGCTGGTTCATACCTAGATATTCAACGCTTAGTTATTCAGCATCTGAAATGTAGCAGTTGCATGTATGAATTCAGCATGCAGAACTACTACAGATGACATCAAATGGTAAGGAAGTTCGGTCTGTGGCATAATTCTTGCAATGACAGATTCATAGTTAAATTTGCAGCACATGGCAGAAATTAAGCAGTGATGAGATGTGCAAGTATACTAAGCAGCAGGTAGGTTACAGATAGAGCCAGTCTATAGGCAAGTGGTCAGGATTAAATTTTTGAAATAAATAAATCTGCCAAACCTCTGTTTGATTCTTATGATGCCTTCTGAACTTTACTTCTGAAGCGCAAATGCATACATAGCACGTAACACTGGTTTTCTCCTGATCCAGTGATAAGGAGTAAGTATTCAAACTGCTCTCATTGGGTAAGAATCTGCATGTGCAAATGGTAGTATGCATATGGTTTCTCCATGATCCAGCAGCTGGGCCTGGGTATGCGTATAGACTTGTCGGAGGATTGTTGCTATGCTGTTCTGGAAAGTCAAGGACAGAGTAGTTGGAGAGATTAGATCAGTGAATCTTCTACATCGTAGTGCCTATGAGTACCATGATATCTACTTTTCTAGTGCCCGCATGCTCCTTACACAAAGCCAAGACTCAACCTTAGCTTTCATTAGAGCAGGACTGTGCTTAATAAGAGTTCGAGAAGGATAATGTTTGTGCTTACAGAGAGAAATCATTTGGAAACAGAAACTTCATGATCCTCCATCACTGAAGGATGCTCGGCATGGAATATCACAACATTTTGTGATTGCTCCCCAGCAGCCATTTTGTGGTATCACCCACAACTTGTTCTTAAAATTCTCAGAAGTTCTCACAGGATTGGAAACCCCTAAATTAGAGTTGGCTTAAAATCTGGGAGACCCAAATTGAAAGTAAAGGTAGCAAGATACAGGTGTGCAAGCACCAGATCATTACTAACTCATGAGATGATGTCATATCACAATGTTTATTAGGCAGACCATGTTTATGGTGTGGTTTGCGATTGTCTTCTCCAGTTGTCCACACTTTACCCCTCGCAAACTGGATACTCATTTTATTGACTTCAGAAGGATGGAAGACTGAGTCAATCTTGAAACCAGCTACCTGAAACTGACTTCTGTTAGAATCAAACTGTAGTTGTGAGCAGAGCTTTGACTGCCATACTGCAGCTTACCACTCTGCACTCCGGGGCTCTTCCATACTGCCATGATGGCTGATTAATTGTCTTGGGTCAGTTGCATGATGTTCACCTAATATACCAAATGGAGGATAGAATGAAGAAGGAAGAGTCATGTCTTTTTTTCTGAGTTCCTTGAAGGAAGAGCAGGGTAAAAATGTGATAGTTACCCCTCCCAAATAGCTGATGCTATTTTTAGATGCCAAAAAAAAAGACTGTTTCAAAGCTGCTTATGTGCAGCCTGGTCATTTGCACACCCAGTTGAACTGGAGCTTATAGGTCTCTTCCTTCAAAATGTTTGGAACTGCAGACCAGGTCAACCCTGCTCCATACAGCTTAAAGGGAAAAGCTATGCCATTTGCTAGTGATGCAGTCACACATATTTTGTAGTTGGTTATTGGGATTGTTTTATACTTGGGATGTCAAATATTACACTATTCATGGTTTAGTTAGGTGAATAACAGTACAATCCTGAACAGAATCAAATCCTTCTAGGTCCGTTGAAGTCGGTGTTTAAGATTGCAGTTCAAGGAATAGACTGGTTTTTGTTTTGTTCTGTTTTTATTATTTTTATTTTGTAAAAGTTTGGATAAGTTGCTGGAGAGATGCCTTAAAAGTTTTCTGAATAAATAATTTGGGGGACTAAGACTTATGGCCCAATCTAGACTGCTTGGGGGGGGGGGGGGCAAAACCTACTTTGGAGGCAGCACAGGCTTGTGTCAGTGGATTTTCTCTCCGCGGGGCACATGCCTCAGTGGAGGGACAAAAGCTCCAGGGAGCGGCCACCACGGCCCTCTAGGATGCCTGGGTGTGGCACCCACCACCGCATAAGTGCTTCCATGATGCCACCGGCTCCATCAGTGCAATGGAGGCATGGTGGAGGTACTCATGAGGTGGAGCCAACATTAGTCAGCTTCCACTCCAAGGTATGCTTAGGTATTTGGGTGGTGTAGTGGAGGGCTTTCTGGTGGCAGGGGACTTTCTGGAAATGGGGAAGTTCTTCTGTACTTTCTTCCTCCCCATGCCTCCGGAAAGCCTTCTGGAAGTGGTGGAGTTGTGGCTGCACTGTCCCTGGCCACACCAGAAGAAGATATCTCACCTTTCTCACCTGTAAGGATACTCAAGGTGGCTTACAAGCTCCTTTCTCTTCCTCTCCCCACAACAGACACCTTGTGAGGTAGGTGGGGCTGAGAGAGTTCCCAAGAACTGTGACTAGACCAAGATCACCCTGCAGAAATGTAGGAGTTCGGAAACACATCTGGTTCACCAGATAAACCTCTGACACTCAGGTGGAGGAGTGGGAAATCAAACCTGGTTCTCCAAATTACATCAGAGTGCCTTGCCTCTGTAGAGCACTCTAACAATAATAAGACTGCAGTTAAATTAAAATAGAATATATTTGTTTAATATGCTTTTGTATGATTTATCTTTTACAAAATACCCAACCAGTTTGCTTATTTTTAAAAGAGAAAGGTAGCCATAGCTACCAGTTGCAGTGTCACTCAGAAACAACTGAAAATTTTCCAGAGCATATCCAAGAATTCTTCTGGATCCTAGCTATAATATATTTTCTCTCTAGTGGGTGGGAAAGTATTAAACTGAAGATCACTGTTGCTAAAATACTGCATGTGAAAGTAGGTACACAACTAACAGGGAAACCAAATATTATGCTGGTCTATTTCCTACCCGCAGGATAATTTCTTGGTAACATGATCTCAAGTGCAGTAACTTCACTTGTGCAATATTGAGCATTCTCTTTTTTTTATGGAACCAAGATGGACATCTTGCTTCTATATTCCTCTTGTACTTGTGGCTCTTTGGAGCTGCTTTTTCATCCTTCTCACACTGCATCATTTTCTTGGCACTGTTGAATATTTAATATGTCATTTCATTCTGATACAAGTAAACCCCTTTAGACATCTTTGCAATCAAGGCTATTATTGTAAACACAAACTCTGTAAAGAGGAGTAATGGCTGAGAAAGCAGTATCTAACAAATAAATCTTTGCCATTTGTATCATTCTGGGAAATTTAAGTTGTATATAGGTTGCTGTGTATTTGAGATGTTGGCAAGTTATAGTGGGTTGTCCTTGAAAAAGACATCAGCAGAGAATTTCTGGTGTCTGCAAAGAAGCACAGACAACAACCTTTGAATAGTTTTCAGTGCAATCCTGGGCAATGTTACACTCTTCTAAACACATTAACTGCAATTGACTTAGAAGGATATAACTCTGTTTAGGAGTGTACCGTTAGTCTGTTGAAATCAGTGGGTTTAGCTTAGAAGGATGTAACTGCTTAGGGTTGCACTTGGAGTCACAGCTGATGTCTTCTAAGAGACCTTTTAATAACATAGATATGGATCCTAGAGTGGAGCCACATTCAAAATATGTGGCTGATTTCTTAAACATTGTGTGATATCACAGTATTATGAAATGTTGTGGTGACCTTTTTCATTTTTTTACCAATTGCACCAAATATTTTAGGGTTTTATTTTCAAGGAATGTGAAAATCTGAAAACATCTCACACCAACAGTGACAGATATATCTTCTGTTTAGTACTATAACAGTATCAAGATGAGCCACAGTGCTAGGGTAGTTTCTCACACCAAACATTGTACATGTATACAGGCACCTGAATACAATATCTACATACCTTGTTGGTAGTGAAGGATGCATAGGTGAATAAATTGCTAATGTCTTTTATTACATGCTGGAGTAAAAGACTGGCCACCTTATCAGTGCAAAGGATTAGCTGAGTTATTCTGTCATACCGAAATAAAATGAAATCTCATCTTAAAGGGTAATCTTTATTTCATCATGAGCTTTTGTGAGTCACAGCTTGCTTCTTCAGATGCATTAAGGAAAAATCATACTGGGAATTCTTCTAGGGAATTTAATTATTACTGGCCTTGTGAACTGGGTCCCTAGTTTTCAGTGGAACTGCTACTACATTTCCCATCCCTGATCATTTCAGAATTCCTGTTATCAGTTTTGGAAATCAGCATGTGCAAATCTGACCCATGAATCCTTATTTTCATGACATTTTTGTATTTCCTCAACAAAATTGCCCTGTGAAAATTAACCTTTCAATACAAAACTATAAGAATGCCATAAAATTAATGAATATAGAATAACCGCAAAGAACATGAGCAAAATGCAAAGTCTTGTGATGATAACAGGCTCAACTGAAAAAGGACACATTCTTGCATCTGTATTAATCAGAGGTTGATAATGCAAACATTTGTCCAGTTTCCTTCATTTTTCTACCCAGCCAATGATGATAAAAAGGTTTTTACTCATTCACCCATTTAATTTGAGAACTGATATAATTTGGTGCTAAGAAGGTATTTCCAAATTCATAAAAAAAATCTCTTTGATTGAAAGTTCTTGGCCATAAATAATGCTATCTTAAAAGAGAAAATTACATCCTTTCACCTGAGGAAAAGAAACTGCTCAAAGTTGTTTTTTTTCTCTCTGTAATCTGTCATGTAGCTTGTATTTACTGCTGTAGGGAAATATTTTTCTTTCTTGAGTCTTTAAAGGGATACTTAAACATAATATGCTCATACCATTAAAATCATTTGGTGGGATTTAAAAAAACGTTTAAACTTAGTGGATTTTTATAATACAGTATACCTTGTCTTTGAAAGTTCCATTTAAAGTCTTCTGTCATATACTGCCAAAAAATGTTGTTCAGATCTCTGTGTGTGTTGAAACATGCATGCCTGTCCCAGTGTCATAAGTAATTATATCTCCTGTGTGCTTACTTCTAGTAATTGGAAAGTTCGACCTACCGCAGGATACGTTTTAGCATTTGATTGTATCTTGAGGACATGCTGCAGAAATCAAGTTTTCCACCATGCAGCAACTTGAAATTGTAAACAGATATTATTTTAAGTATATCATCCCGTGAGTGTTTCTCAACAACTCTGAATGTGTGTTTTCTATGAAACTCCAGGGAAGCTCTTTAAAACGTGTGTGTTTGCATTTAGCAGCAATTAAGCCTGCAATTTTACCCCCAACTACTGTCTGCAAAATGTGGTTTTTGATCCTGTATATATGAAACCTATCCTACTTGTTATCACATAATCTCTTTATTTTATTTTATTAAATTTCTATCCCGCTTTCCCTGACCAAGGACTGGCTCAGGGCGACTCACAAACATACTCAAAGACAGTTCATAAATACATTAAAATTTGCTAGCCCTCTTGCCAGCTTATGTACTTTTGGACAACAAATAGACTTGTGATGTCTAATTTTGATTGATGAAATTAAGGTTGAGGAAAGAAGGTTCCTAAAGCAGTCCTTATTGGTCTTCTTAAGACTTTCAGTGCTGCACAAGATGGAGTAGAAGAAGACCCACATCTACTGGCTTTCACTCCATTACATGTAAAAGGGTCTAGGGTAAGTGGTTACACATCTGAGTATACTTTCTGTGCAGCAAATCACATTTGCCCAAAAAGCTCTTCCCTGGGAAGTTCCCTTAATTGATAGGACAAGTGGCTTATTGTTTTTAAAAATGGAATTGAGACTTTGTTATATGTGCTTTGTGTAACTTTATGGCAATGTATGATATAGAACCACATGGCTTACACTCTGAACCATTTCCAGAATCCACATAGAAGTGATTCAGAGTTAACCCACAGGACTGTAATAGCATTCTGGGTCGGCATTTATCTTGCCAGAACCATATAAATGTTTTCTAAAAGGAATTAATATATAGATAGACCTGTCTATCCATGACATCCATCTATCTAGCTGTAATTAATTTACAGTTACACTTCTTTGAGTTTTTTTTAAAAAGGTACAGTTCAATTCCCAGGGCAGAGCTTAAAGTTGTTCTTATCAGAACCTATTCAGGTGTGTTCAATGGGCCTTATGCCCAGCAACAAAGTAACATCCTAAACAGAGTTACACCCTTCTGAGACCATTGAAGTCAGTCAATCACCCTTCTGAATCTATTGAGGTCTCTTCAGAACCCTGCTCAGCAGAGTCGTAGCAAGGGGAAAATGTGCCCGTGCACTGCTGCATCCTCGACCTCCATCCCACCCCGGAATGCCCCTGCCACGCCCCCACAGGGGCACGCGCCCGGTGCATCACGCACCCCCCAGTCCCCTTGGAGCTACACCTCTGCTGCTCAGGTCAACTCATTGGGGCTTTCTCCCAGGAACATGTTCTGAGGGTTGCAGTCATAGTATGTCTTTGTGGTGTCTTGTAAGATGTGGACTTCTGTCCATTTGTAAAACAAAGAGTTTTGAGTGTGGTGAAATTAAAATTAAAAAGATTGCAAGTAAGACAAGGAGTCTGTGGTTCATAATCATCCTACAAAGAGATAAGGAAAAACTTAACGCATTAGGTTTTAGAGTTAAGGTATAATGAGAATTTTGGAGTGCAGATTTGATTTTCCCATATGACATACACTACAATCCTGTTCAAAATTACTCCAGTCTAAGACCATTTAAATGAATGGGTTTAGACTGGAATAACTTCCTTAGGATTGCACTGATGTTAGTTAATTTGTTTTTCAGTCCTAAATAAAATGTGAAATGTTAGAAAATCCTTTCTAATTATAAGACCAAAAGCTGTTCCACTTCTTTGTAAATACTTTTCTGGACATTTTTTCCTTTGTGATGATCATTCTTAGATAACTATCTGACACTGAGTTCTGGAAACAAAGTAACTTTTGTAAAAGTAGCACACTATCACATGTGACATCTTCAAAATTAATGTGGCTTAATTTTTATTAAATGCCAGAATGCTTAACATTGGAGCGTATTTGGCAAGTAGTTCTGATGTTTTATCAAGTTCTTTTTTTAAATCCTCAGCCTGTTTTTGTCCACAATAGGTATATTTTCAGAGGGCTTGGCAAAGAAGGAGAACAGGTCAGTATGACCAAGGAAAGCATAGCTTTCTCCCACATCGTGCTTCTTGTGTAATTCATTAAAAAAACATTATACATAGTCACATGAGGCTCCTGCTTGTTAGGTATTTAGAAAGCTTGTGAGCTCTTTTTTTATTTTTGCTTTTCTCAACGACTTGTTTTGTAGCTTTAAAAAGCAATGTTCTTAGAAAAAGAGAAGGGGAAAGAAATGGAATAAATAAGGGGGAAAAGCAGTTTCCAGTCATGCTAGCCACATATTATCACAGGCAATATGTTATTTTGCTGAATTACCAAAACATATAGATTTCCAACGTGCTTGAAACATTATGGCCCTTTCCGCACGGACCATAAACGGCGCCCTGGGGACGGCAAAAACGCCGTCCCCACGGAGCCGTTCGCACAGGCGGCGCTGCCAAAATGCAGCAGCGCCGACCTGGCTCCCCTCCCCCTCCCCCAGGGCGGCATCAGGCCGCCTCCAAAAACCTCCATCCTGGAGGGAGGTTTTTGGAACAACAGCGCATTCCCGGTGGCGCGGTGCGAACGGAACCGTTGGGAATGTGCTGTTTCCCCGCTCCAGATCTCCCACTCACCTGCATTTAAGCCTGTAGCCAGCCCTGCTGGCCTCCTACAGACCCTCCCTCGCTGGGTCCTCCAACCTACCTGGAGGTCGGAGGGCAAGCGTAGAATGGGTCTGTTACAGAGCTGCCAGCAGGGGGCCAGCCGAGGAGGCAGCGTAGGTGAGTGGGAGAGAGGACGGGGAGGCAGCCCTACTGCAGGGGGGGCAGCTGCTTCGCACGCTTTCTGTCGCTTGAATCGAGTCTCCACCTCCTGCACCGGCAGAATTCCTGCCGGTGCAGGAGCGTCCGCATGGCCCATGCGGAAAGGGCCTCAGTTTTTATTTTTACAAAGCATAAAAATGACCAAACTAATGACCAAATGACCAAACTATTTTAAAATAGTGTGTAAAATTCAGTCTCTACAGATGATCAAAGTATGACCAAAAATGTTGTATTAGGCAGCCGAGTAGAAAGAAGAGCTTTGTCTCACGTATATTTATAGTGAACGTTTTAGCGTAATGTTTTCAAATGCACAGTGGTGTGTGGTTATATAAAGTGCCATCAAGTTGTTTCTGACTTATGGCAAGCCTATGAATGAATTATCTCCAAAACATATTATGCTAACAGCCTTGCTCTAGTCTTGCAGGCTGTGGCCTGTCAATCCTCCTATTGTTGGATCTTTTTTTGTCCCTGTTGCTTTCAACTTTTCTTAGCATTATTGTCTTTCCCAGTGACTCCTATCTTCCCATAAGGTTCAGTTCAGCCTTTTCACTTTAAGGGGAAGTTCAGGTTTGATTTGATCTAGAATCCACATCTTTTTGATCGTCCATCTGTAAAACTTTCCTCTAACACCACACTTCAAATTGATCAACTTTCTTCCTGTCAGCTTTCTTCATTGTCCAACTTTCACACCCACATAGAAATAGAATAGTATAGTATGAATTATTTTGATCATGGTTGCCAGTGACAGATCCTTACATTTAAGGATCCAGACTAGCTCCTTCATGGCTGCCTTGTCAGTCTCAATCTCCTTCTATTTTCTTGGTTGTGGCCTTCCTTTTGGTTGATGATGGAGCCAACAAATAGAAAATCTTGAACAATTTCGATTTATTGACTGTCAATCTTAAAGGTGTCCAGTACATTTGTTTTCTTGATGTTGAGTTGTAATCCTACTTTGGAGCTTTTTGTTTTAAGCTTCATCAGTAGTCATTTCAAGTTTTACTATTTTATGACAGTAAAATGGAGTTTTTTGTTTTATGCTTCATCAGTAGTCCTATTGGCATATCTCAAATTGTTAATGTTTCTTTCACCAATTTTTCATTCTGTATACAACTAAATCTAGTCCAGCTTTCTTTGTGATATGTTCTGCATATAGATTGAAGAGATGGGGACATAGAATATATCCTTGACTGTCACCATTGGCAATTGGAAACCATTTTGTTTCTCCACATTCTGGCCTAACCATACCATCTTGTACAGTGCTAGAATTATTTATTCGCTGCAATAGTTCAGTGAGTAGGATGCCTACCTTCAGGTGGGACCTGGAGATCTCCTGAAATTACATCTCTAGACTACAATAGTCAGTTTTCCCGAAGAAAGTGGCAGATTTGAAGGGTGGCTTCTGGCATTATACCCTGCAGAATTTTCTCTCCTCCCCTAACCACATCCTTCCCAAGGTCCATCCATTAATCTCCAGGAATTCTCCAACCTGGAACTGAGTATTCTCTCATGAAAGAAATGTTATTGGAGACAGGAGAGACTTTGAGAAAAGACTGTAGGGGTTGACTTTAAAGTATAGAGATATAAAATTTCCAGAAATTTTGAAGATTTTTTGGGGGGGAAAACAGATTCTGCATAAAGTTGAATTTTATCCAATAGATGCTCTCATTAACTATAAACTTGTTTTATTATTGTACCAATATAAAATGGTTTTTAGACAATTTAGATAAAGATAAAGAAAGACAATTTCAAAAATAAAAATTTCTGCAGGCAAAATTGTGGATATAGTCTACTACACATTGTCTTAGCACGTGTATATTTGTTTTTGCCACATGAGAAGTAGAGAGGAAAAAATAAAACTTGAAAATTTGAAATAAAAATATTGCAGGGAAAAAGGATATAGTCTCATATGGTCACTGAAGTAGGGTTATCAGTCTCCAATTGGGGCTTATAATTCTCCCAGCATTACAACATCTCCAGACAATTGACATCAATTCAACATTTCGAGACTACAGAAATTGGTTACCATGGAGAAAATGGCTGCTTTGGGCTCTATGGCAGTCTATCTTGCTCCAAAGCCCCCCCCCCTCAATTTCTGCCCTTCCCAGGCTTTGCCCGCTCCCCAAATCCCCAGGAATTTCCTGACCTTGATTTAGCAACCCTACAAAGAAGGATTAGCAGCATTATTAAATACTGAACCGTTCTTAATAATATTGGAGATGTTGAAAATTTTAGTTCTGTTTATCACAAACATTATACCATATTACTTGTGGACCAAGTTAACTACAAGTTAACGGATCCTTTTTCTTTCTTTTTTTTGCCATAAAGTCACATCTGGCTTATGGCAGCCCCTGGTGGGGTTTTCAAGGCAAGAAACAAACGAAGGAACGAATGAATGTTTATTTACAGTTAATAACCAGTAATACAATAATTCATAAATGTCCAAATAGTTCAATTTCCATTTGTTATCTTTTCCAGCCAATTCATTCAAAGGTGGTTTGCCATTGCCTGCTTCTGTGTCATACTTCTGATATCCCATGGAGGTTCAAATGCTTGCCAGATTCTGAGATCAGATGAGATCAGGCTAGTCTGGGCTATCCAGATCAGGTTTTATTTATTTACAGAACACACAGAATTTATTATTATCATTTTATGTTTAATTTAATTCATTTCTGCTATGCATTGCTCTGCAATGGGGACCCAAAGTGGTTGACATCATTCTCCTTTCCTCCATTTTATCCTCAAAACAATCCTGTAAAATACGATGGGCTGAGAGAATATGACTGGCCCACCCAGTGAGCTTCCATGGCACAAGCAGTAATTCTAGCCAGGGTTTTCCAAAACTCTTAACCACTACACCATGAATGCTATCAGAATCCTCTTATGCTGTAGTAAATCACAGGTGTCAAACTCGCGGCCCTCCAGATGTTATGGACTACAGTTCCCATCATCCTCTGCCAGCCGCAAGTTTGACACGTCTTACAATATAAGTTTTACACTGGACTGCTTGAGGAAAACTTGTCTTAAAATGTTTCACTAATTCCAAATCAGAAAAATATATAATTGGAGCTTTGTTCAGTGTTCATACAAAGTTCCATTTTCCTCAGAAGAATTAAAAACCAGGTCTTGGCTGGGGGGGAAGTGAAAATGAATTGTTTGTATCCAGTCTTCCTGGAGGTTTTTTGTCCTTCATATTAAAAGAGTATATTTGATCTTTTGTTAATCCTACTGTTATCAAAGGTGTTTTCCATGTGCATATTTAAAGATGCATTCTTTAAGTTGTATTAATGTACAATCTTAAGAACATTTACGCTCTTGTAAGTCAGTTGAACTCAATGTGCTTGAAGCATATAACTCTGTTAGAGATTGCACTATTAGTAAAACAAAGCTACTAGTCTCCTGTTATTAAATAAGAAACTGTATCATGTGATATTGTTATCTAAATTATGTAAAATCTATCCTCGTCTTTCCCAATAGTTTCTTCTGTCTGAATACCTTGAATCCTCTCTGGTGCTGTCTTATCTGCCAGTATAGTTGTGGCTAGTGATTTTGCAACACCCCTCAAACATTTCCATTGTTTTTAGAAATGTTTTGAGTGACATTTTTTCTTTTTAAGAATCTATGCCTCTCCTATCTTTCTATATGCTTTCTTGAACCAGTGGGGAAGATGGAAAGTGTGCATGCACATTCTGGACAGCTTGATTGCCAGTGAAACATATCCTTACACTTTAGAATATATATACCTGACCATGTTCCCACACACAATAAACTAACACTCCCCCTCCCCATGAGATTACTCTATAGAGTCAAAGGTGTATGAATTATAAAAACTATAAAAGCTAAAGACCCATTGGAGACTATGAACATTTACTATAAACAAACCTTGCTTTTGCTGTTTTATAGTCCATGTATCTCTTTTTGTTACCTTTTTTCCTTGTAATATTCATTTTAACAGGTAGTGTATTGCAAATATATTTTCCTATGAATACTGAGTTACTTTCTTGCTGCGTCTGACTATTGAAGCTGCTCTACAAGTGATTTTATGTATATATTGCTTGTTGTATGTTATTCATGATTCCTTTTGCATGATTAGAGATGCAGTAAAATATGCCAAGATTGCAACCGGAAAAGTGTCACCAGTAGCTCAAGGAAAGCATACCAATTGTGTATTGATAAAGAAGATATATCCATGTTAACTGAATGTAAAAGAAGATTAAAGGAAAGGAACAAGCCCCCCCCCCTCCCTTTAGAATAGTGCTTTCTGATTAAGGTATTTCCCTAGAAACTTTTTGCCATTTAAATTTAAAAAACAGAGAAAACTAGCAGTTAGAATTTTCTAACAAAACACCCTGAATGACTAAAAACAACCTAAGAGCCTTTAGGATGCCTATTCCTGAGCTAAATTCCTTAAAACTTTCGCTAAATAGGAGTCTCCCATATTACTTTACCTCAGTGATTCCTTGCAAACTTGGGGTTGTATGTGGGAAGAACATTTGTGAGTGGGGAATACTTTTGGTGGGAATGCTCCTCCATCAAGGATCCTGGTCACTGAGAGTCAGCCCATCAGATTCCTGGGTGGGGTGTAACGGACTTGTCCCACCTGGAAGGGTTGGTGTGAAACAGTCCTGCCTTGGTGGCACTTAAAGTAATGCAGCAGGCCCCTATTGACATAGAAGCAATGTGATTGGTCGTTGGGAGGCACAGTTGCCTATGGCCAATGTTAGGGGGTGATATAATGCTGACAAGATAGACAGAGCAGAGCCTGTCAGAAGAGAAGGAGACAGCAGAACAGTCTTGTGTGTGCTGAAGTGAACAGCTTGGAGTTCTGCTCAGTACAGATCAGATCTGAACAGATCAGTTTGAGAACAGCTTGTGTTCAGTTTGAGAGCAGAGTCTGAAGAGTGGAGTCTCTCAGTTCTGACTCTTGTGAAGAGGGATTCTGATCCAGCTCAGATAGCTGACAGAATTCTGGTAACTCTCTTCAAGCGGAGGAAGCTTGTGCGAGGCCAAGGAAGGCCCTGGCTTTTGGTGCAGAGCGAAGCACCGGCCAGAGGCTTGTCAGTGGACACTGACCGGACCTAGGAGTCTGTCCAGCCCCTGTACCATACCAGTCTGGAGAGGGCCCCAAACCTCTAGGCAGAGAGGGTTTGGTGGGTGTGAGTGAGGGAGGGAGGCTGTGTAATGCCTGAAACTCACAGGGCCAGGACTGAGGGTGTGTGAAACAGTGGGTAGTGGAAGAATAAGTTCAAGGGTGTGTCTGTGGAGAAAAGTAAATCATATTAAAGCCAATTCGTTTATTGAAAGACACCTGCATGTGTCTGTGTTCGTTCGTCTGAAGAACCACCAAATATCAAAAGCTTATTTGAAGGTTATTTCTGAGCCAGTTAAAGGAGATTCTTTTATTTAAAAAAGAAACTTTTATTTATTTTGTTCAAATTCCCTCGTGCCAGTACGTGTCTGTGAGTGTGTGATTGATAATGTGGGTGACTGACTAGAAACCCCAGCCATCGTGAGTTCCCTCCAAAATTATTCATTAAGGGATCCTGTAGGAACTTCCCCTCAAGCAAGAGTGACTGAGAGGTGGGAATCCTTGAAAATACTGGTGACTAGAAGCAGTGTGGGGTTTTCTAGATCTCCTTAAGTAAATGGTGGCAGCAAAAGTAAAATAAAGGAGGGTTCCTGAAAACAACAACCAGGAATCCCTTTTCTCTGGCCAGTTCGCTATACTTGGTGACCAGTGGCGTGGTGTACTCGCTACAATTGGCAATAGTCTCTCCGATGCAGTATAGTATTTTAAAGGAATTGGTAGTTTATTCATATTGAAGGATTTAAGTGCATTGGGTCCAAACTGTGTCAGTCCATCCAGGACTTTTTTTCTTGATCATATTACAGTGGAACTGAACCTTTGTGTCTTTTATACAGATCACAGAGTCAGAATGATTAACAGGCCCATTATAATATTATTGCAACCACCTGGAGGGAAAGGCCATCTGAGAAGGATCTTCTGCGCAAGAACACGGGTGTTACTATAATATTTAATAATTATATACAGAAAGAGAAATGAGGGGAAGACATACCTGCTTCTCCTTAGTTATGGAAGAAGCATATTTTGATTAGTTTTTTTTAAAATTACATCACCACTAATAAAGAGGGGGGAAGAGAATGAACAAACTAACAGTTGAATTTCCCCAGAGTGCTCTGAAGTACTTTGTTGTTGGTTTTGGTATCTAAAAGGTACTGAAAGAGCTTCAGTAGCAGCATTATTGAGCGCATTTCTGTTGCTCATCCTTTCTGTTCAAGCGCTCAAATTCCTCAAGTTGACTTTTCTTACTAGTTGATATCCTGTTGACAATCCCTTAGGTCCTTCTTGCTTGGAAGAGTATAATCATAAGAGAGTGGTTGCTTCAAATTCCTTCCTCTCTTCAAGCTGATATTATAAGCCATTTTCCATTGATTTATTTTCAGTAGCTTTCTTAAGTTATACAGTGGAGATGAAGAACTAGTGTTCTTTGATTGATTGACTGATTGATTGATTGATTGCACATGCAAGCAATCCTGGTTATCCTAGGCACACACATATTTATTTATTTATTTACTGCCCCAGTAGGTGGTTTAAAAAGAGCCAGCAGAATTTTAAACAACCAATACAAATCCAATAAAATGCAGCTAATTAAACCAAACTAAATAATACATGTACAAAAATAGCAATCTCTATTGGATGCTATGGAAGGTGGACTCTATGACATTATACCCCACTGAAGTCCCTGTCATCACCTGGTTCCATTCTCAAATCTCCATGAGTATCTCAACCTGAATCTGGCAACCCCTCACCCCATCCCCGTTTAGTAGCTGGGGGGAATCTGCCAATGCTAGTCATCATCATGCATTATAGTGTCATCCATGGAAGAATCCATCCCGCTGATGTGCACTGATGTTTGGTCTTACAATAGACTTCTGGGGCAAAATATGCTAACAAATGGTAAACTGTAGAATCTATACCATGTTTTGATGCCTCTTCTGTTAATTTTAACTTCCAAATCACGAGGAAGCATAATAATACTGGTGCATTATCTTCTCTTTGGTTGACAGCTTGAATTGCTCTATTTTGATAATCTTACTGAGGTTTCTTGAAATGAAGCATATGTGCAACTAGACATTATACTTCCCTGGAAGCACTAAAGATCTTATCCGGTATATAGCTTCTTAAGGGTTTTTTTTAACAACATGCAATTGCTGAATTCTTTTGAGCTCAGATTTTAGAAGAGAAGATGATTTTGGATTTATACCCCACTTTTCTCAACCAGAAGGAGTCTCAAAGTGTCTTATAAACTCCTTCCTGTCCTCTCCCCACACAACAGTGTATCTTGAGGGGTGAGGGGAACACCCTGGCACCACTTGCCTGGGTCATGTGGGGGTGCACTTTGACTGCCACCTGCCCCTTCCCTCCACCCTGCAGGTCAGACCTGGAAGAGCTGTTGCCCAGCCTGCTGACTTTGCACAGCTGAGGAGAGGCCCACCTGCTCTTTGGTGACCGAGGTGCAGTGCAGGCTCCAACTGCAGCAGTGCTGGGCCGGGCCATGGCAAGCTGGAACACCCACTGTGTCCAGCTGCACTTTCAGGCTCCACAGTTACTGGGTGACTGGCACAAACAAGTAGCATCCCAGGAGCAGCCCAACCCTGATGTCAGGGTGCCCCTCCCCCAAGCCCTACCAAGCCAGATTGGTACTACCCTCCAGCACCATATATTCCTCTGCCTGACTCAGCCATGTGCACACTGCCAGATGTGCCACTTAAGCCAGTCCATGTGCAGCCATGGGGACACAGAGTCGAGTGGCCTTGCCTGTAGCTGCGCCCATACAATCCTGACAGGGATGAACCATTTCCTTCCTCCCCTTGTGATGCTTGTGGGGCAGGGAGGAGGAGCAGTGTTCCTTCTGGACTTCTAGTGGCAATAGGCTTTCACTCTCAGCTAGAGGTGTATGGCCTATAGGAACATGAGGTCACCCATGTCCCTGTGTGCACGCCTTTCAGTCACATGACAAAAATGGTGTATGTCTCAGCCACATGTCACTGAGCCCCACACCCTACAGGGAAGCAGGGGGTGGGGCTTGGTGGCCGGTGGCCACAGCACCTACCTGGGCTGCCCCTGGGCTCTGTGCAGGCCAGCTTTTGGCCTCCCCAGACCCTGGGGACAACAGGAGCCAGCCTGCAGAGAGGCGGGGCAGGGCTCGGTCTGAGCCCTGCCCACACCCCTGAGCTCCACCCCAAGCCCCACCCCTGAGCACAAGGGAACAGGTGGCACCCATAGGAGGTGTTGCCCCTGGGCGCCATTTCCCCTTGATACGCTTCTGCTCTCGGCCAGCTTGGAAGGGGACATGGTGAGGGGGCCAGTATTTTGAAAGGCGTCTCCCTCATCTAGGGGATAAGATACAAAAGGGGTCACGTGTCACTTCCTCTCCTGTGCTGCAGAGGCACAGCTGTGCGGTTGGGTACAGAGCCCGGGTCAATCGCAGATTAAACAGATATGCCCTGTCCCAAAAACAGACACTTTGTGAGATAGGTGGGACTGAGAGAGTTCCAAAAGAACTGTGGCTAGCCCAAGGTCACCCAGCAGGCTTCATGTATAGGTGTGGGAAAACAAACCAGGTTCACTAGATTAGAGTCTGCTGCTCATGTGGAGGAATGGAGAATTGAACCCGGTTCTCCAGATTAGAGTACACTGCTCTTAACCAGTACACAACACTGGTTTAGCCCAAAGAGCAAATGGCACTTTTCTTCATAGATGGATAACAGGAGGCATTGCCTTTTTAATCTCTCAATGTACTGACCCGACAAACAGCCTAGCTATGCATACACATCTTGGTACTCTTGTATGAGTTCTTTACAACCTTGGTTAGTATGGTCTTCCAATGTAAATAGAGGCTTAACTAGCTTAACAGTTCAGTCTGGTCCATTCTGCACATCACAAATAAGTTGGTTGGAGGATGTCTTAAAAAGAGGCGACTTCTTAATTTCACTCCGCACACTCAAAATAAGACGTTCTAGGGATGTCTTAACAAAAGCTGTCTCTCATTTGTTTTCCGTACACCCCAAGCATTCTGACACTTACCCAGGTTGGGAACCACTGCTGTAGAACAAACTAAGGTCATGTGGTCTTAGGGCAAATTCTTTCACAATAGAGAGTTCGCAGCAGAGAGATAGAAATAATTCAAATGAATTGTATTGCTTGGACAAACAAAATGCATTGTGAACTAACTGATCAGTAGTATGGTCAAAATCAATTCATCTGTCTGGAGCAGTACTTTGTTCCAGGCTGTAGGAATTTCTGCCCTCCATATCTATTGTTGGTCCAGTTGACATGTTGGTATTTGCCATAATTTGTTAGCAGGATCAAAATTGCCCTAGGGGACAGTAATACAAAAAGTGTTGTATTAATAAGACCATTCCTAAAGTACACTACATTTTAGTTAACAACAAAATGCTGTTTTTGACAACATAATAATATTAGTATTGCCATTGACAGTCTTGTAATATTTTACTTTATTAAGTTACTATGAAAGTGGATCATCCTTATCTATTATTGAAATCATAATAAATTATTGCAAATATTCTTTAAAAAAACAGGCTTTGTAGCATCTGGCATTCATTTGTTAGGACTGTCTCAAAGAGGAAGTAGTTTCCCTTGGAACATGATGTGGGTTCATTATGAGCATGGACTAAGAATCCCACAGCCTTTTTTATGGAAAGAATGAAAGATAAACTCTCCAGACTAAAAAACAATCCTGAACATGACAGCACTACTGAATGTGCTCCAGCTTGCTATTGTCACATATATGGATTTCTCCCTCCATTTTTCAGTCTTCATTGTTAACAATATGTCCAAACTATTCAAAGTCATATTAGAATAGTGGAAAGAAATCTGATATAATTCCTTGTTTATTTGTGTCCCGCTAAGGATGAGCTGGATTATATCTTCAATTCAGTGCAAATCTGCTCTTTTAATGTGTCTTCCCTCTTTCACAAATGCTAAACACATAATGTGAAAATCATAAACTCGTTTAGAAATAAATAGGTTTGGAGGGTATGTCTGGTATAGCCTATTCTGGAGTGAAGAAAAGATTCCAGAAGCTTGATAGATGGTAAAATGAAGCCCTTCCCTAATGTGAACTGAAGTCCATGCCTAGTTTGGAGATAACAAAACATCTGGTTTTGACTGATCAAACTTGTGCTGCAGTTCTGTGTAAGACCATAATATGTCTTGTTCATATTTGGTATTTGGAGAGTTTAAATCCCAACTGTGTTCATATTGTTAAATGATGAGGTAAAAAAGGAAAGATGGGAATAGATATCTAGAATGCAAAAAACAGAATATGAAAACTCATTCATCTAACATTTAATAGTGAATTATGTGAAAAGTAAAATGATTCCTAAAAGATTCAACAAAGCCTATGATTTTATAGCCATTTGGAAAAAGGTCAGAGATGTTGATTCATAAATATCACTACTTGCTTCATAGATAGTCTAGAAAAAGAGGAAGCATTTAATTTGTTTAGACTGTTTAAACACCAAAATAGGGAACCATACTTTCAGGTGATCATCCTTTATAAAAAACCTCTGTCTAAAGCCATTTTCTAGCAAAACATGTGTGTTCACTGTTCTTTTTGTGGAAAGTGCAAGATTATGTCCTCATTTCATCAGTGTTTTCATCAGCCTGCCACACTGATCAGCTACTAGTTTATCCACAAATTAAGAAGTATCAATTTTTTCTAAGAAAGCATAATATACCTGAGCCACTCCGGAAGTTAACTGTTAGTGTACAGAAGCTTCTGTTAAATATTATCCAACTTCCCTAAACTCTTGCAGCCTATGAAACTGAAGGTATACATTCTATCTTTGATTAAACCAACGGATCAGGATAGGAATTAATTGCAATAAAATGCTATACAATCAGGTTCCACCGAGGAACTGTTATAGTCCATCACATGGGACATCTCCCTGCAGCTAAACCAAATGTATTGATTACATATTTATTTAAAACATATATGTTGCCTTTCTGTCTGACCCAAATAGGGCCCCCAAGATAGTGATCAACATTAAAACAGCATTTAAAACAAAGTATATATAAAATATTTAAACAGTGCAATAAAACCTCTAAATACACATAAGACAAAATAAGATAACACAAGATAGAAGGGCTAGTAACATTTAGTTGGGAAATACTAAACAAAATAGGAGCCATGTGTCCAGCAGCACTCCCGTGCTAAAAACCTGTTCATTTCGGGGGAGTACAACCACATCAAGAACAATAGCGATCCCAATTTCTGGGTCAGTTCCCCCCACCTGTAGTATTTTGTTGCTATTGATTTTCAGATCATTAGACATTATCTTGCCAGAGCCACCTCATGGTTTCCAGAGCTTTCCTGGGATCTGTTGGAAGAACAACATAGAACTGAGTGTCATCTGGTTATTGATAGCACCTTAGCCCAAATCTGTGAAAGACCTCTTCCAGAAGCTTTACATAGATGTTGAAAAAGATGGGGGATGAGATGGAATCATGCAGGATCTCATAGGCTAAGGGATAAAATGGCATTCCCCCAGTACCAAACTCTGAAACTTATCTTAGAAGTAGGAGGAAACCAGTGCCTTTCAGTCCCAGCCCTGAAAGATGGTCCAGAAGAATACCAGGATTTATGAGACAAAAGCTACTAAAAGGTCCAGAAGAACTTATAAGGTGGCAGTTTCCTGCCTATGTCCTGGTGAGGTCATCCACCAGGGTAACCCTGGTGTGACCAATTACAGGACTCCAAGGTTAATGTTTAACCAACAAGAGCCAACATGACTGGACCGAGTTAAACAGAAAAGGAAACAAGAAGTAACTTCTGATTGGCTTGAGAAAAGAGTGACAGTTAATCAATTGGTGTTATTGAGACTGGAGAGATTAGCTTTGAATGCAGAGGTGGAGAGAACATTTCTGTACTCTGAAAGGAGTGCTAATATTACTGAGGGAAAGTGTCAGACAAGTGGTTGGTCTGGTCTAAACTACTGTTCCCTAGTAGCAGTCAAAACACAGACAGGCACTGGGATTGTGGTTTTCTTTGAGGGGTGGGGGTGGGGGACTCTGAAGAAGAGAGGCAGTGAGGCTTCTTAACCTGAGCCCAAAGAGGAAAGGATTATTCTTCTGACAGTCAGCAGTGGGAATCCTTTAAAAAATGTTGTGGGTCAGCCAGGGCTTAAGGACAATTTCTCTCCTCAGAGGAAGAGGGCCCCAGCACATCTAGTTCGGAGCCAGCAGAAGGCAGTCAGCCATGCAACAAGGTACAGCCAAAGCTGGTTATGGAATCATGCCCCCACGCCAGCCTTAAATCTGCAGACAAAAGGCAGGCAGATACCCCCAGTCCTCCAGGATCCCCTGTACTCTTGAAGCAATGTTGAAAGAAGCTGAGAATAGAGCTGCAAGTGATGTGAAGCAATGCTCACCTTCAGGTCCAGTGTCAGCTACCTACTGACAATGACAATGAGTTGTTGCAGGACTATGGCTGAGGCAGTAGAAGCAGGGCTATAAAAGGCTTCCAGGTGGTGCTGTAGATGGTGCGTGGCCACAATAAGTACAGCAAACAACAAACTGCTACTACTTCTCTGCCTGAAACTCTGGAACTTGACCCTGAACTAGAACACACGGTTCATTTTGCCTCCCCTTTGGAAACCTGATGGCTGCCTTGAAAGACTGTGCCTCCTTGTCAGTATTGCCCCCAAAGCCAAGCAGGTTGCTGTAACCTGACTTCTTCAGCTGGTAAAGTAGTACAAAAATATTCCATGTAAATACGGAGTAGTCCCTTAGTCTGATGAAAGGGTGAACTGCTGTGTTTTACTACAGGGTAAATGTCCTATCTCAGGCCCCTTCTGCACACGCAAAATAATGCATTTTCAAACCACTTTCACAACTGTTTGCAAGTGCATTTTGCCATTCTGCACAGCTTCAAAGAGCACTGAAAGCAGTTTGAAAGTGCATTATTCTGCATGTGCGGAATGAGCCTCAGATTATCTAGTGTAGAAGAAAGGCTGAGAACTCTAACCTCAGGAGGCTCACAGACCCAACTTGATTAGTAGTTTTCTAGAGAGAAAGTGACAGCTTTTAAACATTTTTGATACTTGAAGTTACTTGAAGTTAGTTGTAACTTCTATTCAGGGATTGAGAAGCATATCAGACTCCTGTAACAGTTTCTAAACTGAAGCAGCAATCTGATGCTGTAAATTGGTGCCTGATTTTTAAAACTTACTTGTTTTCTTTTGTGGCAACTTTTAAAAACTTGTGTACTTAATAAATTCTTCTAGTTACTTTTATCCATAAAGAAGCCTTTAGTGCTGGAGGGGTGGGGGTGAGATGGTGAAGTACTATGACTCCTTTCAGGTCCTAGGGTTGAGTGGGAAAACCCAATTAATCTATTTTATTTATTTATATAATCTATTTTACCCATTCTGTGTAAGCCCCACCTAAACGATATGTGTATGGTGACTGATTGAAGTGAGTCGTTGCCACCACATCCAGCCTTTTCTATTATAGGATTATAGGATTAGCTGATATATGACATACAAACCCTGTTTTCCCGAATATAAGACATCCCCTGAAAATAAGACGTAGTAGAGGTTTTGCTGAAGTGCGAAATATAGGGCATCCCCCGAAAGTAAGACGTAGCAAAGTTTTTGTTTGGAAGAATGCCTAACAAACAGAACACAGAAAAATAAGACATCCTCTGAAAATGAGACATAGCGCATCTTTGGAAGCAAAAATTAATATAAGACACTGTCTTATTTTCAGGGAAACACGGTATGATCTCTACACTTCAGGTATTATCTGAAGGAAAACATTGGTATGTTCTGCTGATGTTTCTGTAGTAGTTTTAACATGTGGAGTTGCTCTCAGTTTAATTCTAGCTTAATTGAAACCAGTCAAAACAAACTAAAACAAAAAAAGTTGCACAAAGATTTCAGCAGCTATTTATTTGTCAACGTTTCCTGTAAAAAAGTAAGCAAGAACTTGTGCTTTCTAAGGAAAAAATCCATCGCTGCTTATAATATGATTTGATTAAATAATGTGTTGCCTTGAAAACTATTGTGCCACAATTGGAAGTGTGTTTGAAATATTTATCTTAATTATCTTTGTTACTTCTTCTGCATCTGCTGGCAGGATTTACTACTCAGAGAAGAGGTGATCCCACTTAGCTGTTGTGTTGAGGATTTAAAGTGTCAACAGCTCATGTTTTAATATAAAGGTGGGGGTATGACTTCTGAGCATAGCTGTTGAATGCTATGCTTTAAAAAAACCATTTTTCTCACTGTCCTTGTTACAGAATCAATCAGCTTGGGCATTACTACCATTTGACTTCTTCCCTGATTCATTCATATGTATTTGCTTCAGCACTGGCTACTTCACTGATATGTAATTTGCTTATGGAATGTAAATGTGGGTTGTGGATTCTGTTATTATTACATAAAGTTGAACCAGATGAAGTTGTGGTTTTTAAGCAATCCAAAAAAGAAAAACAAAACCATGAACACAATGAAGTTCATGTTAACTTCCATTCAAGGCAAGTTAAAATTTACTTTTGTTCCAAGATTTTTCTTTCCAAAGTTAGATAATTTTTGGAGCAGCCTAGAAGCAATGGCAATTGGTTAGGTGTGGAAGGAAGTAATAAATGGCTGTTGCCACTGTGGAGCATAAGTTGAGCAAAGGCAGAGCAATAATGGCAGGTGTCAGTTGGGATGCAGCAAAGTGCAGGGGATCCTATACAGTCCTTTCTAGGCATGTCACCAGTAAACGGCCAGCAGCATCTCATGCACCTATGGAATTAGAATGTTTTTAGTCCTTAGTATTCTATGTAAAAAAATACGTCTGCACAGTGGTACATATTTCCTATCTGCCACCATTCATGGAGAGGTAGCTGTTAACAGTTTTGTTGCTAGCCTCAGTGGTTATCATTATTTTCCATTTTTTACTTTATTTTAAATTTATACCTCTCCCTACCCCGGCAAAACTAAACTCAGGATGGCAGACAACATTAATTGCAATACATTCTAATGTAAAACCTACATCATTTACATAATAACCACTTGGCGACATAAAAACTTTAGGGTTCCAAGGCCATAAATATTGGAGGGGACCTCAACAAAGGACCTTCTCTCACTTTCAGTACTACACTTGAAGGAACTTGCCTCCTGCCTCCTAGTTTCTAATATCAATGGAGATGTGAGAAAAAAGAGCAAAAAGGGAGGGGAAGGGGGGGGGGAAGAAAAAGAGGGGAGGGGACTAGGTTTGATGCCAAGCCCTCTAACTTGAACATTGGTGCCCACTCTGCGGCTCATTCTCAACCTCAAGCAAAACATCCACATTTACTTTAAGTTCTGGCCTAAGGTCTTACCTCATGGAGGTTCTCAGCTTGCTCATTCCTCTGTTAGCTTCTTTGAGGTGGGAACCAGCTGCCAACTATGAGCCTGACTAGTCAAAGGCCTCGCCCGCTATCCAGAAACATGGGGCAGGTACCACATAGGCAAACAGTGCTCAGAAGCTTTCTGTGCCTATAGAAAATCTGGATCAGTAGCTGGGGGATTGCTGTATTAGTTATCTGCAACCAAAACAATAGAAGGCTTGTGCACCTTAAAGACTTACCAGTTCCATCCTTACACCACCCTGAGACCTTTTCTTTCAATGAACTTTTGTGCAAGTCTGCTTACTGTGGTACTGCATTTCACATTTATAGTGGCATGCAATAGGTTCTTAGTCACAAAAACGTAAGACACAATAAATTTGTTAGTCTTTAAGAAAATGCTCAACTCATTATTCTTTTGGATTTGGAATCTCTCTCATGAGGAAAAAAGTGACACTGGATTTCACACACACACACACACACACACACACACACACACACACACACACACACACACACACACACACACACACACACTCTTTCACACTTTCACACTCACACACTCAATACCTTTGTATTAATCTAATGTGATACACACTTCCACAATGTCAAAATATTTTTGAGTAAGAGTTTTTGGGAAATCACATTCTGGTATGTTCAAACTCTGTAAGTTTTTGGTTTTTTTGCTGGACCACACATTGTTGTCAAACCTGCCCACCAATGAAAAAACAGCCCATGGGAATCTTAATAAATTTCTGTTTTATTTTTTTCATGGGTGATGGCTATAATGTACCAGGCAGACCAAAATGCATGGCTAGTGTCACACACACACACACACACACACACACACACACACACACACACACACACACACACACACACACGTGTCATATAATTACATTTAAGGAATATCCGTATCCAAATATTTTCAATTTCTGGAAAATTTTACACACACACACACACACACACACACACACACACACACACACACACACACACACACACACACACACACACACACACACACACACACACGTACGTGTCATATAATTACATTTAAGGAATATCCATATTTTTCTTTTAGTGTTTTTGAAGAACAAGAATAACTTTTACAAAGATTTAAGAAAACACCATATGAAAGTAACGGGCCAGCGACCCAAAAAATGTATGTTTTTCCCTCTCTGATTCTAACATGTTAAATTGGCACAACTTTTAAAAGTACTTTTTTCATCTCATTCTGAGCAGCCAAATAAAATAATGTTTCTTTCAAGCATACAGAGAGTGATGGTAGGCAAAGTTGTTCAGAGTGTTTGTACATGCACAGGCGCCTGTAGGGATTGGGTTTGTGGATGCAGAATGCTTTAGAAACATACTAACCCAAAAAACCCTTCAGGAAGCAAATATCATGAACCTTTCCCCCCACCTCCCCTTCCCCTGAAGTTCATATTTCAGTTTGCTCCCAAAAGCTCACAAGTCTTTGCCAGATGGAAATTCACAGAAGCTGCAGCAGTCCCATGGAGGCCTCTCAGAGGAGGGACAGACATGAAACAATCAAGCCCAGTCCTCCCTGCTCTCAGCCTGCCAGGCTGCACAGGTCCACAGGGTGACTCTTGCCTGGCCCTTGACTCCATTTCACCGCCTTCTTTTCCTTTCCCTCCCTCAATCCCAATTCTCTGGAGTCAACCGTGAGGCCATCCAGTCATACGATGTCCATCAGATGTGTTTACTTTTTCCGTGACAGCCGACACATCTGGAGCACATATTCAGGTTATTCCAGTGCCACTAGACACATTCCACAAGATCATTTCAGCGGTTGTTATGGCGATCATCTTCCCTCCAGTGATTTTCAAGTTGCATGACAGAAATAGCTGGAGCTAACCAGGGGGACAAAAGTCAACGGGACCGGGAGGGGCTTCTTTCACAGAATGAACTAATTAGTGACCCTGCTTTCTTCACAGGGCAACGAGCATATGGTTTAATAAAGTGAGGCTATGACACTTTGGGTTTTTCTTCCTCCCCTCTTTTGGTCTGTCTATAGTGAGAGTTGTCAGTGGCTGAAAACTTTCCTGTTTTTACTGGTGGGTCCCCAGTCTGCTGTCCTTCAACAGAGTTTACTTCACATGTAGAAAATATTCGCTCCTGAGAGTTTCACTTCAGAACTTTTCCTTGGCTAAAGACTTCTTAAATGCAGCAGGTCATTCTGTTTAAAGAAACACTGCTCATTTTACACAAGCCCTGTCCACTGGCAACTTGAACCTTTTTAAAAAATCAGAGAGTATCCGATTAATATTTTGCATCCTGACATTTTTTTTAAAATTCATCACATGGTGTTAGGATGGATAAAAATACTAAATGGAAAATTGTTATCTAAGTAGGTTCTCTTAGGGTCGCCAGGCTCCAGGTAGGGGCTGGAGAACTGGAATTACAGCTGATCCCAGACTACATAAATTGCTTGCTTATTGAATTCAAAGGATTTATTCCACTTCTGAAGAAAATTACTCATCTGGAAAGTGGATTCCATGGCATTATGCCCTACCAAGATCCCTTCCTCCCTAAACTCCATTCACCAGGGTTCACATTCAAATCTCCAGGTATTTCTGAACCTGGAGCTGGCAACCCTAGGTTCCCCCTTTCATTGTTGAATCTGATTTTTGGAGTATATAAACAGAAAAAAATGTCCTATGCTTTTGCATAGGGTGATGATAGATTTATTCAAATATTTGCGTTTTTAGAGTCTTGGAATCATACATGCGTTATGCCTTTTAGAGTTACTCATTTTGTTTACATGAGCTGTTTTATTGTGGATTAAAAGAAAGTGCTGACTGTTAGTAGTAAACTATACTTGATTAATAAAGAAATCTCAGTTTTCTTTGATCTGGTTTTGCTACAATGATGCAGAAGCACAGCTTGTTTCACAGCAATAGTGTTTGCATTTCAAGAATTAGTATATTTGGGGGACATCTATTATTAGTGCCATCTGTGTCAACATTTATACTTGATTTAGCAAACAGAAAATCACAGAGAGCATTTATGGAAAAAATCTGAATTTATGATTTGTACATTACTATATGAAAAGTACTTCTTGGTATTTTGAAGCCCTATTACATATTGTTGAATATGGATAAATATGAGTTGTTTAGTAGAAGGCCTTGCAAATTATGAAAAAAACCCACATTCAACATCTCAAACTTTAACATGGTAACTGCTACTGTAAGGCCGTTTCCTCATGGCCTCTAAGCGCCCCCACGCCGGCAAGAATTCTGCCGGCGTGGGGGTGGAGGCCCGTTCGCACGCAAGCGTGCGAGCGGGCCCAGCAGAGGCCGCCGCAGGAAAGCCGCCTCTTCCCCCTTCCCTCTCCCACTTACCTCGTCCCTGTCGTCGTCCTGCTGGCCTCCTAAGCCCCGCCCACGCTGCCCTCCGACCTCCAGGGGTCGGAGGACAGCGAGGGAGGGACTTAGGAGGCCAGCAGGACGACGACAGCGAGAGGTAAGTGGGAGAGGGAAGGGGAAACAGCGTGTTCCCGGCGGTGCTGTTCGCACCGCGCCGCCGGGAAGACGCTGTCCCCTCAAAAACAACCCTTTAAAGGGTTGTTTTTTAGGGTGGCCTGACACCGCCCTGAGGGAGGGGAAGGGCAGCCAGGTCGGCGCTGCTGCGTTTCAGCAGCGCCGCCTGTGCGAACGGCGGCCTGGGGGCGGCGTTTTTACCGCCCCCAGGCCGCCGTTTTTGGCCCATGCAGAAACGGCCTAAGATATGTGAGAAGACTTGAGGCTGTTTTTGACAACCATTTCCTCTCCATAGATGGCATCAAATGTATACGTAGGTGCAGTCCACTATATTGCAGTCACCATGTATGTGCAGGAACAGTCAGCATGTCTCTGCATCTGGGAGCATATTTAATCATGACTACTGTCATGGTTGGATAAGCTATTTTGTGAAGAAGGATGTGTATCTACTTCCACTAGTTGCAGGTGGTTAAAACTGGCTTGATGCCAATGAGATTATATTATTTACTGTTTCTCCTTACGTTTAGTTGAATTTTCAAAATAGATTAGTGGTAAAGATGAAGGAGTAGAAGTGTGGAATTCACTAACTGGATTTATATTCTGAAAAACAACAGCTCAATATAGAAAATCCAAAGCTTGAGCATCCAATATACACCATAAGTCCAGCAATAAGTGGTCAAATCAATATCTTGTTTTGGGGACAGCAACCAAAAAGGTTGCACACCCACTGAAGGTTCTTGGGGTAGAATGTGCCCCTGTAACAAAAGCTTTCTTCAATTATATTAGGGTATGAGCAGGAATATAGGGTGGAGGTTAGCCCGTGGCGTATTTGCCAATTTGTCTCCGGGCGCCATTTACCCCTGGTACGCCTCTGAGGGTAACCCTCTAAGCACTTGGGACACATGTCATTTAGAGCTTTAAGCTTTCTAATCAGTACTTTGTATTGAGTCCAGTAGCAAGCATGAACCTAATTTAGGCAGAATATAGATTTTATGTATTTGTAGTAGTGAAACCCCATTCAGCATGTTGGCTTTTGCAATTTCTCAAATCTTCCAAGACAGAGCATACAACAGTAGCACAATATAGATGTTTATTAAGTCATGTTGATAGTACCCTTTCACATCCTGCATGTGAGCTCCCAAAGGCACCTGGTGGACCACTGCGAGTAGCAGAGAGCTGGACTAGATGGACTCTGGTCTGATCCAGCTGGCTTGTTCTTATGTTCTTATGTTCTTACCCAGGTCTACTTTTCCAGGAATGACTACACTTTGCACATTAGCATAACCACTCCTAGCCACTTCTGCTGCCTTCAAGAAACTAAAATGAGTGTAGGCATTCTCCCAAACTGGAAGCCTGTGTTCTTAGAGGGAAAGCAACCTTGTCTATGTTTTAAAGCACATTCTTCATCTATTCCTATGTCAGTTTTATCAATCCACAGCCCTTTTGTTTTGTCTGAAGTTTGTCATCCAGTTTTCACTGGCTAAGTACCTCCACAGCTTCCCTGGAATGAAATGGAAAAGAAGCAGGATACAAGAAGCCACTTTATACTGAGTCAGATCATTGGTCCTTCAAAGCCATAATTATCTACTCAGACTGGCAGCAACTCTCTAGGGTCTCAGGTGGAGTTCTTTCACATCCCCTATTGCCTTTTACTGGATGCCACGGATTGAACCTGTGACCTTCTGTATGCAAAGCATATCTTCTACCGCTGCTATGTGACTCCTCTCCAAATATAGGGAGTTGAGTGTAGAGTTAGTTTTGGGCTCATTGATGGCTTAGATAAGTCACAGTTTCTCAGAAGCATCTCTCCATTTGCAACCAAACCAGCAATAATTTAAACAATAGTTTAAGGCCCCTATGTCAAAGATGGTAATTAATAAGGGGAGGCTTATGAAATCATTTTATACCCTAACACAATGTTGCTTAGTTTTGGAATATTGTAAAGTGTCATAATCCCTCTCTAAATGCATGAGCCTATTGCCCTGACCAGGATAGCCCAGGATAGCCTGATCTTAGCAGATCTCAGAAGCTAAGCAGGATTGGGCCTAGTGCTGTTTGGATGGGAGACCACAAAGGAAACCTAGGGCCCCGACACAGTAGCGGGCAATGGCAAACCACTTCTGAACACCTCTTGCCTTGGAAACCCTATGGGATCACCATAAGTCATCTTAGAGTCAACTGATGGCAAAAAGAGAGGGGATTATGGGATACTACCCTACATGCAACTGAATTCAGACAAGGTAGGAAGTAATTCTGCCTTGCTCAGGAAAAGGATTATTTGTTTGCCCAGGATCAGTAGTTTTGTAATTTCTCTGTGTGAAAAGGTGTAAAGTCCTAAAGTGTTGTTGGAGCCAGCACTGCTTTTTGTTTTGTTCTTTGTTTTGTCTTCTTTTTTTTAAATAAGCAAATGTCTGGGATGACAGATTTGCTTTTTACTATTCAGATTTCTTGCATAAGTTCTACTCCTTTTTAAACAGAAAAAACTTTGCTGATCCATGCACTTGTAAATTCCCGACTGGAACTTTTTAGTGCACTGTATATGGGTCTATCGTTTAAGATCATCTAAGACATTTCAGCTAATATGAGTTGTTCCTTATCTCATTACAAATAGTGGGAGCGAGAGGTATTAAATCAGTCTTCAGCCATATTAATCTGTAATAACTCTGTCCAGTATAGGGAACTGCTTTTAACCTTTGGTCCATTCTTGGTCTGAGGGGTGCAAATACCATAGAAAATACATCCTACTATATCAGCTCCCATCTAAATAGCTAGCATTTCGCCCCATTCTAAAGCAGGTTGGAGCTACAAGGAACAAGGCTTTTATGTTGGTTGCAATTAGTTTGCAGAGTAATTTCGCCCCTCAAGTAGGATATGGTCCTTTTTTTTTTGTTACTTTTGGAATGTTCCTTCAAGCTGCCCTGTTCTGGCTGGGTGAATGAGTAGAATATTTGAATGCTGTCATTTTGTTTAGTTGTTCTAGTTGTGCTTTAGATTTATTTTGCTTTGTTAAGTAGGAGTGCTGACAATTTGGCAGTGAACATTTTCAGTGAATGAGCCCATTGCTTCCCTTGTGGTATGGTATTCTTTAAACGTTTTAAATTTCCCACAGAAAAGCCAGCCCGTTTCTCAAGCCCTTGTGTCCTTGCTCAACTTCCCCCTCAGAGCCTGGCCTACCATTTTTTCATGCCTCATTTCTTTTCCTCTTGGTTTCCATAATTTAGCGCATTTTATATTTTTTGACTGTTTCTCACTCTACCTTGCACTTTCTCTCGCATGAGGATAAATTTACTCATGAGTAACCCCATGATACCATGAAGTAATGATTCCATAGATTTTCATCCTGTAGTTTCTTTTTCGTGCAGGCAAATTTACTTATGAACAAACCTGTGATTATATGAAGCAATGATTCATCTGATTGGCAAGGCGTTGAATCAATGGATCAGCAAAAAAAAGTAAAGGGGGGACTGAAAATATTCTGGAGATGTTCTGAACGATTTGTGCAGAAAAGGCCTGTAGCTTACCATAGATGTGTACACCATTTTGGGGTGGTGGTGGTTATTTTTCAGATTCGTGTTTTTCAACTGAACTGATAAACTACTTTTTTAAAGGTCACCTGTCTTCGTTTGTTATGAAACTCAGAGCTGACACTGACAAGCTTTAATTTATTCTCATTAACTATTTGGCAAACAAAATCTTCTAAACACCTACCACAAGTGCAATCAGGAAGAACCTAAAGCCCATCATCTAAAATAATTTGAGCTTATTTAATTCATAACATGTCTTTATTAAAACTAGTCTCCTATTTAAATTTCAACTACTATACAAAAGTGGCTTAAATGTAGTCTGTAAGAAGTTCAACAATATAACTTCACCCACTCAACAAAACATCAATGAATAAACCCTTCCCAAATCCTTTAAACAAATGAAAGAAAACCAGGGGACAAGGGCCCAGTTCCCCACAACACCTTAACACAATAGAAATGCAAGCACCAAAAACTGAGTCTCCCCATAGACAGAAACACTCCTATCATGCTGAGGCCCAGTGAATTCCAGGAAGAAGGAGGGGCGTGGCTGGGCTTTGGTGTGACATGCGCACATAGTGCCTAGGCCCAGCCAGACCCCTCCTCCTTCCCAGAAATGTGGGGACGCCCCCTCACATGAGGGCACCTGGGGCGTTTGTCCCCAGATAAACCCATGGCAGCTACACTACTGGAAAAATGCATTACAGTTTCCTGGCCAACCAGGAAAGTTCAAGCAAGTTCTCCTATTTGCCCCTTCAAGATGGCTCATCCCCTTCCTCATGCTGCCCTGGAAACCAGTCACATGGCAGGAAAAGGGAACAGGTGATTGTTCTTTCCAGCACAATTCACCTTTGCCAGCCCAGCAGAACCCACTTGAAAGCCCAGCAGAGCACCAGCAAAAGATAAGGTTAAAGAGAAGAGGTAATTCAATCACCAGCCTTGTGAACTGTATTTTTGTTCTAGATTAAAAAAAAATCTCACTGTGCCCATATGGGGGGGAGACTGAAAAATTTTCAGCTTTTGGCTTTTTGGCTCTTTTTAGATTGCCATCTTATTTCAGTTTTGTATATTATAATGTACACCCTTAGTTTATACATTTTGTTTCTTTCTGTCTTTTTGCTGCTTTTATGCCTGTGCAGTGGGGGAAGTCATTCTCCCCCAGCCTCGTGGCTGAGTCTGATCATTAAATTTCAGAGATTACTCAACACCCTCTTTACATCTGCGTAGTTGGAAATATTTAATGTTCTGCTTACTGACTGCTATTGGCAGTTGCACAGTTACTGGGATCTATTGCCAGATGCATTATATAAGGTTGTGACTGGAGTCCTATTCACATTTTACAGTGAACTCTTGCCTGTATATGCATATATCTGTTTGTAAGAAAGAGTCAAGATATGTTCACTTTCCAAATGACATTAGTCACCAGAACGTGGATAAATGTGTAGTTTCAATCACATGCTCAGATGTGTTTTTGTTTAATGTAACATAAATTCTCAACACATGTATGAAAAAATCAATACGTATGCTTTTACACAGATTATACATTGTACATGTGAGCATTATAACTTGTGAACAGGTGAGAAGTCCTTGTGCGAGGCTGAATAAGACCTAATCAGTTTAAAAAAAACAGGCTTGAGTTTTAGCAACCAATCCGTTGAATGATCATGATGTGCAGTGAACTGGGAATTGCTCTAGTGTGCCTGGTTTGAAATTGTATATTCATGGTAAGAAGCCTATAAACCATTTAAATACATTAACATTTTATTTGATCTGTATTATTCCATAAGGTATATGGAGGATGGTTCATTTTGCAGCAAAATCTGAACTCTTTGGAGTCAGAGAAATTAGTATAACTTGAGGGACAGAGCCATTGGTCCAGCTGTGCCAGCAATCTGCTGAAGTCAGCATACTGCTAGTGTAGCTTAATTTATACCCTATTGCTCTTCAGCAATAAGACAGCTCTGCAGTCCAATCAAATTATTTTTAAAGAGCCATTGTTTGCTTTGTTCATCTTCATTGTTCCTTGAAACTTCTTCTCTTTACATGTGCATTCCACTTACATGGATACTTTAGTGACTGGTCACTGTCTGAAATACCTTACCATCAGGAGACTTCAAGGGAAACTGAAAGGTCACATAATTAGACCTGATTTTAATTCATAGAAACCTGTTTGTCACTGTCACCATATATCCTGGCTAGTTTCAATTTCAAGGCTTAAGTAGGGTTACCAGCCCAGCCCCAGCCCCAGAGGGGGATGGGGGTTAGAGTTGCCAGATCCAGATTGAGAATCTCTTAGAGATTTAGAGATGGAGCCTGGAGATGACAGGGACGTCAGTGGGGTATAATACCGTAGAGTCCATCCTCCAAAGTAGCCATTTTCTCATTTTCACCTGGAGGCTGGCAACCTGAGACCTAAGTGAGATGTTTGAGTAGCACAGTAACAGAATTCAAGTAAGGGATGCAGTAGAATTATGTTCTCTTAATTAGATGTAACCACTGAATCTAACAAAATGTCTACCTACCCAGTCATATCATTTGAATTAATGTAATTTATATTTATTTGCTTAGCTATGTATATTCTATTTTTCTTCCCAAGGGAGGTCCAAAGTGGCTACATTATTATCCCTTCTGCCATTTTATCCTCCTGTACTACCTTGTGAAATAGCTCAGTGAGCGTCATAGCTGGAATGGGATCTCCCATGCTGGCTGTGTTGTTGTAACTCAGAATACTGCGGAAATATTTTGCCATATTCTTTTTCTTTTTTTATATACAGAATGAAATGGGCCTAATCATATTATGGTTCAGAGGGTATTTTATGTTCTGTATATTCTGTCCAATATTATCTCATGGATTTGGGATGTGTTACTTCCTATCTGAGAATATTTCATAAAAGTTATGTCCATAATTGTTAGAATACAAAAGTGTATGTTAAAAAATCATATTAGCCAAGCAGTTTGGAGCAGAGGTCCCCAATGTGTGGTCCGTGGGTGCCCACCAGGTAGTGACAAGTGAACCTTTTGCCCAGCAAGGCACCTGGTTGGCCAATGGAGATCTGATTGACTACAGATTTTTTAAAAAATGTTGCTTTGGCAGCAGCTGTCACCATAACACATGAATCTTCACTGTGTGACTGAAGGCAAGCCACAACAGCCATTTTGTGGCTGACTTTGCCTCCTGTAACACCCATTTTAGGGCTGATCTCACCCTACTGTGTCAGAATTATAAAGGCACATGCAGACTGAAAAAGCTTGGAGACTCCTGTTTTGGAGTAAAGTTATTTGATATTGGACTAGTAAGCTTAAACTATATCATCAATTTAAGTCCATCTTTCTTTTTAGACAAGTATATTTCATTATTCATTAAGTACAGTAGTGCACCAGTAGTTTACAATGAAATCAAGCTGGTTGGACTTATTCTATGGTATTCGCTTCCGTTAATTTCAGTGGGATGTACAACACAATGATATGCATATTAACTCAAAAGTAATCTCCACTGTGTACAATGGGTCTTCTTCCAAGGTACACATGCTTAGAAATATATCCTTTAATATTCACCTATTGGCACGAGTATGCATTAATTTTAAAGCATCATTTTTTCTGAGGTAAAGTGTGATGCTTGACTGCAAAGAAATGTTCCATAATTGTGTTATACTGGTAGCTTGTATGTTATATCTAAATAAACTGGGTCTTGGATAGGACATGATAAAGCCGGTAAAATATAGGTTTCTGGGTTGTGAAATGTTTTGTGTAAAGGATGACCTTTTTTGTTACAGTCTGACAGCAGAGGAAGCTTTTAAAACCTTCTAGTCACTTAGAGTAAAGCTATACAATGCTAAGTTTGGTACTGCAGGCAGATCATATCAGTCATTGAAATGGCAAGTCTTGGCATTGTGAAAGAGTAGTTGGGTGCTGAAGAAGGGAGTTTGTCAGTCCAGTTTACATTTGTCACTAGTGACTAGCTTTTAAAAAATGTATTAGTGGTGTATGATGGTAAGAAAGTTCCAGCTGCAGGGGATTACTGCTTTGAGTGGGCCCAAGAAACTTGGAATATATTCAGTTCCATCAAGAGATCTGTGTCCCTCATCAACATGACTAAAGTACTGAAGATTAACAACAGACCAGTGTCACCTGCTCTGAACTTTAGAAAACACTTTGAAGAAATTAAAATTAAAGACAAGAAAACTCTGTTGGTAAGAGCTACAAAGAAAGCAATGGGTTCTGAAAAGAGAATGATATCTCATCTGATTCCAGCAGTATATGACAGAGGAAATATTGAAATTCTGACTCATCCGCAAACCAATTAAGCAATAGCAACTTTGCTTAATAAGAATTTAAGCCAGATTGTGTTCAGCAGTACCAAGCCAACCTCAATGGGAGTACTACACCTCAACTACACCTCAACTGATTTAAGAGCAAATACGTCTGTGGAATAGTAATTGGTTATCACAGCTCCACAGAATTACCTTGTCCCTTTCACAGCTGTTTTTGTGGAGAGTTTTTGAAGTGAGATTTGCTATAATAAAGGCAAATATTCAATATGTGCACACATGTCGTGTACAGAACCCTCAGGGTCCAAGTCCTGAACAAAAGTTGACCCAGAGTGCATGGAACATGCATAAAATAGTGAATACTGCAGATTTCATGTCTTTCACCAGGCAAATAGTTATTGTCCACAGCCGCAATTTAAGATGAACAGGCAGGTCAGTAGTCACAAGTTCAAGTGGGCATGACCCCATTACCTATTTATTATTACAGAGTAGGCATTGCCCATTGTACGAGCCCATGCTTTGTATGTAGAAGGACACAAGTGTAATTCTTTATATGTCCCATTTAAAGAGAGCAAGTGTTGGGAAAGTCCTCTCTTTGCTTGATACCTAGGAGGTTTTCCAACAGCATTGGGCTACATGGACCACTACTAGTCTGACATATTGCAAGGCAGGTACATATTTGTGCCGTCTGTGTGGGTGGTGATGAGAGAGAGAAGAGTGCTCTATGATGTTCCTAATTTCAAATCACACCTTTGCCAGGAATTCACTTGGTAATTCAGGCCTCCTCTTTATCATTCTGCTTCCAGTCTACAACATGGAGATTGTTCATTGTACAAGGCTGTTGTAGTGGAGGCTGTCAACAAGATAATGTTTGTGAATGACTCTGAGCCCTGAAATGGTATATAAAATATCTATTACTATTATTAATGTATAAATGCACGTGACTCAAGTATACTAAGTTTAGGTATGTCAGTACCAAAAAGGGTTTTTTTTTTAACTGGGCTTTTGAATTTGGCTAGCATGCCAGCAAGCAGTTTAGTGACAGGAAGGCTTTCTGAGTAGTGCAGTCATGAACTTCTAAACTAGAAGCATCTGTAAAAATTTAGAGGGAATATCAGCTTTCTCAAAGCTCCAGCTGAAGACTAATGAGGTGCAAATGATATCGCCGCATAACCCTTCTCCACCCCAACTGTGGAATGAGATATTTCAGCTCAAATACAGGACTGAGACATGGGTTTTGATATTGTAACGTTCCAAGTCAAGAATTCTGCCCTGTTGGATTGCTGTCAGATGGTTGAGGTGGACCAGTTTGCACAGTGTGGCATAAGAAAAAAGTGGAGGGGATTTTTCAGTATGTATGCTTAATTATTGTGTTGATTTGCATCATTCTTTTGACAAAAGGCAGGAAAGCCAGCTTAGTTGCCACTTTGGACATTTTTCAGTTCTTTTGGAGTGAAGAAGCACACTTGATATGTTTGAAAGAAAAGAGCACATCAGGAGTATAGGATCTGCAGTATCTTAAGAGCGGATGGCAGGTTTTGGCTGGCAGTATGGCAGGTTTTTCTGGTCAGTCTTCTTTGTTTGTTGTTCACAAATGATCTAAACTATTGTAGAAAAATCTAAAGAATATTCTTGTTCCCAATAGTAGCAGCAACATGAAATCCTCCCACTGAGAGCTTGATCTGAATTTTATCCTGCTCTTTGGTGTTTATAGAAAATATTGTTTCTACCTGGCAACACAAGAAGTCTTTATTGCCAGGCTCATCCCACTCACAAAATATATGTTTAGGGGCAGAGGTGTGGTGCCTGAAAGTGGCTGATTCTTGTCATAACAGGTATGGCATTAGCTCTACTGAGCAGTGACTAGAAGTGACAGCACATTGTTTGAGGTGCCTCAAGGGCACTCAGTCATCACTCCTACACAGCACAAATGTGCATTTGAAGGCAATGTCTGTGGCAGTGTGCCAAGGCACGGTACAATCAGAAGGACCAGAGACGATAAGAAAAGGGTTTTTTTTTAATGGTGCTACTTTTTTGTGACTCTATTTCTAATCTGAATAAGTCAGTGCAAAAGATGACCAAAACAGCATTTATATACTGTGAGTGCTCTTCGTGTATTTTTGCCACATCAGTAATGGAAGCCAGCAGTGGCATATCTACAAAAAATGGAGCCTGGGGCAAGAACTGAGTGAGTGAGTGAGTGAGAGAGAGAGAGAGAGAGAGAGAGAGTGCGCGTGTGTGCGTGCGTGCATACGAGCATTAGTGGAGGCAGCAGTGATTCTGGAAGATTCCTTTCACTGCAAAAATCTCATGCTGCAAAAAATCACATTAAATTAGGGTTGCTTTGGAGGGTGAATTTTATGACAATGTTTTCCTGCTCAGATTCCTTCCATCCCCAACACATACACACACACACACACCCTTCTTAATACCTGAATCTTCAAGAATTTCCCAACCCACCTTTCTCCTCAATGGGAACCAAAGTGACTTGCATCATGCTTCTCTCCTCCATTTTACCTTCACAATAGCCCTGCAAGGTAGGTTGGTCTGAGAGTGACAGGCCACTCACCCAGCGAACTTCTGTGGCTCAGTGGGGGAGAAACAATATGGGAAGGGGGAAAAGGGAGAGAAAGGGGGATAGAGAAAGAATGGCAGAATGAGGGAAATGCAGAGAACAAAGAAGGAAACAGAATGGGGGAAGGATAGAGAAAGGGCAGCAGAATGAGGCGAATGGAGAGAACAAGGAGGGAAACAGAACAGGGGGAAGGGGAGAAAAAGGGTGAGCCACAAGAGAGCCACTGCTGCCGCTCCCCACAGGGTCTTCCCCAAAGCCAGAGCCTGTCTCCCTGGAGGCCACAGAGGGAAGGCTGTAGAGGCTGCTGTGATGCCAAGAAGTGCTCAGGGAGGGAGGCAAGCAGTGGCGGGTGGTTGAGCAAACGGAGTGGGCAGGCAGGCAAGTGTGTGAGTGGCAGTGGCGTAGGGGGAGGAAATGGTGCCTGGGGAAAAATGGTGCCCCCACAAGTCTCACAAGATCTCCTGGGAAATGTAGTTCCCACCAGATTACTTTTTCAGCCAGTTGCTTTTTGCAGCTGGCCAAACTCAGGTAAGTGGGGGGGGGTGCTACAGGAGGGGGCCGAGGCCTAGCCACTTCTGGGAAGGAGGAGGGGTGTGGCAGGGCCTTGGCGCGATGTGCACACACCAGCCCAAGGCCCAGCAATGCCCCTCATCTTTTCCAGGCGATTTTCCTGCCCCCACATGTGACTTCCATGGGACCGGCCAGGGCGTTTGTCCCCAGATGCCCCTGTAGCAGCTACATCACTGGTGAATGGGGCAGGCGAGTGGTGATGGTGGGTGAGAAGAGCAGTGGCAAACGAACAGGGTGGGCTACTGGGGCAGGTGAGCAAGTGAGGTGGGCAAGGTGGTGGCAGGTGAGCGAGCAAACAGGGCAAGCAAGCAGCCCCCCACATGGCCCAGGCGAGCATGTCTCCCCTGCCTTCCAAGATACACCATTAGAAGCCAGTACAAATTTTGTCAAGGTGTTTGGTGACGGTGGATGCTTTTTGCAGTGATTGAGCTGCCCTACTGTTACAGTGCAATGCATTGAAGGGCATGAGCTGAAAAGGGTGTAACTCTGCTTAGGATTGCACTGTTGGAAAAGGATGTGGTGCAGGTAGACGTGGCTACAACAGCCAGAGCTATTCTGACCTGCTCTGTGGCTGACACTGCCTAAGCTGTGTTGACCAGTAGAGATAAGTTTAGCAGGCAGAAGGCCCTAGACAATGAGGAGTCTGAAAACTATAGGCATGAAAAAGGGAGTAGGAAGGAGATGAGTGCATATATGTATACATGAGCACTGTGCATGAGAAAAGGCCAACTAGTAAAGAGAATGGTGCTCAGGAATGAAAAGAAGAATGCCAGGAATCTGTCACAGGAAAGAAAATAAAAAGGAAATAGGTCAAAAGCCACCTAGGTAAAGGCTGAAGTTCAAATATAGATGCTCTGGAGGTATTATATCTACTTTTTCTGGATGAAGTGAAGTTGTTGTTTTGATTTTTTTTTCAGAGCAGGTAAGAGTTTGGGGGAGTTCATGGACCCAGGCTTGGTGTTTGAAAAGCAGGTTGGCACTGTGGCCAAGAATGTTTTCTATCAGCTATGCCTGGTTTGCCAGTTCTCTCCTTTCTTAGGTCCTTTTGTATAGGCTGTTTAACCTTCAGGTTTCATACCCTTTTAGGATAAAATGCTGTCTTCCTACAGTTAATGAAGTCTTAATCCAGGACTAGAGCCATGCATTATTTTTGTGCTATAGCAGTTGTTTCCAACTGAATTTTCCTGTATGGGCAACTTACTACAGTTGTAATTTATTGGTATAGCACAATGAGAGCAGTATCCAGCAGCATGTGGATATAGCCCAGGTTTCCTAGAACTTGTATTGATCTGGGTTTTTTTTTGAGAAATTTGCAGATGATGCCAAAGTGGGTTTTAAAATTCTGTATGAAAGAGACCTTAGGCTCAGCTGCATTGCCCACTCTGATCCTTGCTGTTGTTTGATTACTGTAACATATAATATGTTGGACTGCCTTTGAATACAACCTGGAAGCTACAGCTGGTCCACAACTCACACAGCCTTATTATGAGGGACTAGCCAGGGGAACAACCTCATTTTCTTCTTTAATCAAGTGATGAGTTCAAAGGATTGAGGGAACTCTGTCAATGTTGTTTACCTGGATTTCAGTAAAGCTTTCGACAGGGTTGCCCATGATGTCCTCAATAAACCGGAGGACTGTGGACTAGACTCTGTGATAATTAGCTGAATAGGGAACTGTTTGTAGAACCGCACTCAAAGAATAGTTGTCAACGGCATTACATCTGAATGAAAGTGGGTGTCAAGTGGCATGCCACGGGGCTCGGATCTAGGCCTGGTACTTTTCAATATTTTTATAAATGATCTGAATGAGGGCGTGGAGGGACTACTCATTAAATTTGCAGATGATGCCAAATTTGGAGGAACAGCGAACACTCCACAAGATATAGAATTCAATTAGATCAGAACACACTGGAAAAGTGGGTAGATGTGAATAAAATACAATTCAACAAGGATAAGTGCTTTGTTCTATATTTGAGGTAACAAAAATGAGGAACACACATACCAGATGGGGAAGTTCTACTGAGAAGCAGTATTTGTGAACACAGTCTTAGGGTATGAGTGGTCAGTAAATTAAATACAAGCTGCCAGTGTGATGCAGTGACAAAAAAAGGCTAATGCGAACTTGGGGTGTATCAACAGAGGCATAACATCACAACATGTCATAGTTCTGCTGTACTATGCATTGGTCAGACTGCACCTGGAGTATTGTGTACAGTTCTGGAGGCTGTGTCTGGAGTATTGTGTACAGTTCATGCTGAACCTGGAGTATAGTATACAGTCTACTTCAGAAAGGATTTGGACAGAATGGATACATACAGAGGATAGCAACAAAGATGATCAGGGATTTAGAGACCAAGCTCTGAGGAAAGGCTGAGGAACTTGGGAATGTTCAGTCTGGAGAAGAGATTGATGAGAGACATGATGGCTCTCTTTAGTTTAAGGGTTGCTACTTAGAGGAGGGCAGTGAGCTGTTCCTGTTAGCAGCAGAGGATAAGACTCAGAATAATGGGTTAAAATAATGGGGAGAAAGGTTCCAACTGGATATTAAGAAAATTTTTTACAGTAAGAGTTGTGCAACAGTGGATTCCACTGCCTAGTGAGATGGTGAGCTCCCCCTCACTGGCAGTCTTATGCAGAAGCTGGACAAACACTTGTCTGTTCCTGCACCCTGTATGGCCCCCTCCAACCCTGTGATTCTATGACCATATCTTGCCTATTTTGATGTGAATATAACTTGCCCAGCTATACTGTCAGTTTATTTCTGAGTTCATTTCATGATGCTTGCTGCAAACTTCAAAGCTTTTCATGGTCTGGGCCCCATACATCTTAAGGACCATCTCCTTCCATATGTTCCAATACACCAAGTATGATGTTCAAATTTCCACCAGCTGGGTTAGGGTTAGCCTGCTTGGTATCTACCAGAGCCTGTACTCTTTCCATTATTGCTCCCAGGCTGTGGGATCTGAAAAAATGAAGAGAGCTTCCTCATTTTTATTATTCACGAAGCACCTTAAAACTTGGGCCTTTGATGAGATGTAAATAGCAGATATCTTTTTTTTTTGAGAGGGGGAGATATTTGGGATGTTTATTTTATTTTTAAAACATAATATTTTAATTATTATCTGTAATCTGCCTTAAGCCAAGAGGAAATGTGGGTACAAATATTTTAATAAGTAAAATATAAATACATTATTACTTAATCTTTAGGGAGTAGTTTAGCAGCAATTGCATAGTAGGAAGACTGGAGCTGATTTTATGTAATCAATATTTACCCCTTAAAATAATAAAAATGTCATAATTTCTTTATTTTATTTACTTATTTTTCATATTTTTATCCCGCCTTATCTCAGAGTGCTCAGGGCGGGTTACAACAGCTAAAACAATTAAAACCAGTTAAAAACACAATAAAATACAATAAAACATCTAAATATAACATTTAAACATTACCTGTAAAATATCTACAACATGCTAAACAGTAAATTAATAGATAGTTTATAAAAAGAGCCAGATGGCGACCTGAATCCAACCGTCTCATCCCCACTCCTCCCCCCTCCCCTGTGTTTCGGAGGCCGAGATGAGCTGTTGGTTCTGGCTGGCTAGTTGGAAAAGGTCTGGTGGAACAACTAGGTTTTACAAGCCCTGCAGAACAAAGATAGATCCTGCAGGACTCTAACCTCAGCTGATAATTTAATCCTCCAGGCAGGAACCAGGGCCAAAAAAGCCCTGGCTCATATCAAAGCCAGCTGGATGTCTCTTGGGCTGGAGACCGACAAAAGGTCCCCCTCCCCCGATGAGCGGAAGGGCCTTAGAGTGTAGTAAGGGGAGAGGCGGTCATGAAGATATGCAGGTCTGAAACCATGTAAGGCCTTAAAGGTCAATACCAAAACTTTGAAGATGACCCAGAACTTGACTGGCAGCCAGTGCAGATGTTTAAGAATTGGTGTTACATGGTCACGACTGGCTGCCCCAGTAAGCAGTCTTGCGACTGCATTCTGGATGAGTTTCAATTTCCAGATCAATGACAAAGGTCGGCCCATGTAGAGTGAGTTACAGTAGTCTATTCTCAAAGTGACTGTTGCACGGATTATAGCGGCTAGATGGGATTTGGAGAGATACAGAGCCATATCAATATAAGAACATAAGCACAAGCCACCTGGATCAGACCAGAGACCATCTAGTCCAGATCTCTGCTACTCTCAGTGGCCTACCAGGTGCCTTTGGGATCTCACATGCAGGATGTGAAAGCAATGGCCTTCTGCGGCTGTTGCTCCTGAGCACCTGGTCTGTTAAGGCATTTGCAGTCTCAGATCAAGGAGGATCAAGATTGGTAGCCATAAATCGACTTCTCCATAAGTCTGTCCAAGCCCTTTTTAAAGCTATCCAGGTTAGTTGCCATCACCACCTCCTGTGGCAGCATATTCCAAACACCAATCACACACTGCGTGAAAAAAATGTTTCCTTTTATTAGTCCTTATTCTTCACCCCAGCATTTTCAATGTATGCCCCCTGGTTCTAGTATTGTGAGAAAGAGAGAAAAATGTCTCTGTCAACATTTTCTACCCCATGCATAATTTTATAGACTTCAGTCATATCCCCCTCAGCCGTTTCCTCTCCAAACTAAAGAGTCCCAAACGCTGCAGCCTCTCTTCATAAGGAAGGTGCTCCAATCCCTCAATCATCCTCGTCGCCCTTCTCTGCACTTTTTCTATCTCCTCAATATCCTTTTTGAGATGTGGCGACCAGAACTGAACCCAGTACTCCAAGTGCGGTCGCACCACTGCTTTATATAAGGGCATGACAATCTTTGCAGTATTTATTATCAATTATTTTCCTAATTATTCCCAGCATAGAGTTTGCCTTTTTCACAGCTGCCATGCATTGAGTTGACATTCCCATGGAACTATCAACTAAGACGCCCAAATCCCTTTCCTGGTCTGTGACTGATAGTACTGACCCCTGTAGCAGGAATGTGAAGTTTGGATTTTTTGCCCCATGTGCATCACTTTACATTTTGCTACATTGAACTGCATTTGCCATTTCTTAGCCCACTCACCTAATTTATCAAGGTCCTCTTGGAGCTCTTTGCAATCCTTTGCGGTTCTCACCACCCTACATAATTTGGTATCATCTGCAAACTTTCCCACCATGCTACCCACCCCTACTTCCAGGTCATTTATGAATAGGTTAAAGAGCACTGGTCCCAAAACGGATCCTTGGGGGACACCACTCCCTACATCTCTCCATTGCGAGAATTTCCCATTTTACACTCCACCCTTTGCTTCCTGTCTCCTCAACTAGTTTTTTAATCCATAGAAGGACTTCCCCTCTTATTCCTTTGATTGCTGGAGTTTTCTCAATAGTCTCTTGGTGAGGAACTTTTGTCAGAAGCTCCTTTTGGAAATCCAAGTAGACAATGTCCACTGGTTCCCCCTTATCCACATGCCTGTTTACTCCCTCAAAGAACTCTAGTAAGTTTGTAAGACAGGATTTGCCTCTGCAAAAGCCATGTTGATTCTTCCTCAGCAGGTCTTGCTTTTCTACGTGTTTAATAATTTTATCTTTAATGATAGATTCTACTAATTTACCAGGAACAGATGTCAAACTGACTGGCCTGTAATTTCCTGGGTCCCCCCTAGATCCTTTCTTAAAGATTGGTGTGACATTGGCCATCTTCCAGTCTTCAGGGATGGAGGCTGATTTCAGGGATATAAAAAGATATTAAAACAAACCAGAAATGTAAAACAACATTAAAAACACCATTGATCAGCTAAAGAATAACCATAAGGCACAATAATTTTGTGTGAAATTATTAGTGGTTTTTCTCCATTACCTCCCTTAACGATATTGTAAATGAAAAGGTGACGTAGAAATTTTCTAAAGAAATACATAAATAAATGGAGCCACTGCACCTGAAATGCTGGTGACAAGAGGAAGAGTCAATCATCCCTTTCAGAACACAAAATGTAGGCACCAGTGCTCCAAAGATATGAGGCTTTCATCAGCCTAAGGCTGAACTGTGAGAGGAGCAGTAGTGCTGAGGTGCGGGATACATGGTACTATGGGTCCTGACCTGTGGCTCCCAGGATGAGACTAAACTTGGTCTCCATCCTCCTGCTCTGTGAACTGCCAAATGAAGGTAATTAAGATGATTGTCGTCTGTCCCACCTAACTAATTTAGGCACTTATAAACATAAATGGAACTGGGATTTATTGGAAACAATATCTGTTTTAGTCACACTATTTTCAAAATAAGCATAGATGAACATGTAAACGCTGAAGGTAAAATCATTATAGTTCAGGAGTTATACAGTCAAAACAGTTCTTGTATATTAAAATTTACTGCAGGGTTAATACATGTTTTACCTGATATTGAACGAACTGTGGGCAGAGTTCACACATTTTTTGTCAAGCAATGTAGAAGTATAAAATATGCTTCATAGAATTATCTTTTTGTTTCTGATGCTTGTGTGTTACATTAGTATATGCTTGAATATTGAGAGACTTTATTATATATACTCATACATATAAATATGTATTTTCATAGCATGGTCTGTAATATCAATCAACTTTTAAACCAGTCATAGCACTTTCCTGTAAAATCCTTAATGGACTCCCTTTTCAAAGTTTACATGTAAGAGGTATTTGAAAGATGTCAGCTGTATATATGAGTGGTTATGACTGCCAGGATTTTGATATTGGATTACAGGTAATATTTTAAGTGTTTAACTTACTGAGAAAAAGCAATACAAAATATCAGTAAATAAAATGAGTGTTTCATTGTTTCTCTTTAAAGTAAGAGTGAGAAAAACTTTTGACTGGGACATTTTTGATGCAAACCAATCCTGTTGTGAGAAATTTGAACTTGTTAAGAAATTATGTGTGTGTGTGTGTGTGTGTATGTATATATATTTATGTATGTATATGGGGCGGGGGGTGACAGAGGTTCCTGGGTATGGGTTTTAACCAAAGTGCTTAGCTATGGATTTCCAAACTGACTTTGACTCTGTTCAGCACAGTGTTTTCTTATTCCAGTTTGAAGGCAAATGTTTAATGTTGACTCAAGTGTTGAAAAGTCAGTGTGTTCTTTTAAAGTATGTATCACTTTTCATATATTCCTTATTTCCTCTCAGATTCAGGTGTAATTTCAAGGCACGAACTGATTGTACAATTCAAAAATGTGTTATTAGTACATTTTTTAAAGACAAAATTAATTAACTTTTAGAAATGAGCTAGTGGTTTAGTTCCCACAGTTGGTTATACAGATTTAAAATCAGTTCTGTACATTCAAGGACATCTTCCCTATTTTTCTTATCATACACCTGTAAGGGTTTGGTACCCCAGTCAATAATAAGTCTCGAGAATGGCTTCAGGAGCTTTATTAGTACTGTGGGGCTTTCCCCACTGACAGAGTTGAACTGGTTTCTACCTAGGTTCGCCTCAGTGAATCTCCACTGCCACTGAGCTCAACATTGTTTTGTCTCAGGTCCCCCCCCCCTCAGAACTGTGACATCCTTGTCACAGTTATGAACTACACTTTTCTGCTGGAACAAGGTTGATACCACTTCGAAGTGGGGAAGCATTGAAACGACACCTCATCCGTTTAACCAATCATGAGTCGCTTTTGTGGCATGCGCAGAACGGGAGAGTTGTGGCGGGCAGAAAGCGCATGTAACTGTAAACTGTAAACTGTAAAAACTGTAAAAAAAAAAAAAAGAACGCTCCCCGTTTCCCACCATAACACAAGCACCAATCACGATCGAGGAGCGAAACAGGCACCAAGATGATCCTGCCCACTTAGCTCGGTTCCAGGGGGCCAACTCAGTTGCTGTGGGGACAGCCTGGAATCGGTTCCACTGAAGGGAACCGAGTCGACCTTAGCTCCCTTCTGTAGTGGGGAAAGCCTCTGTGTCTGACCCCCATGGCCAGGTAGCTGAGACTGAAGCCCCAGCTCCCTGGCCCCAGTATAAACCTTACAGTTACAGTCAGTTAATCCCCACCTTTTCATTACCCCCATATCAGCATGAGAAAGGACAGTTGAAGACAGTTGCGGTAGATACATTGTTTTGGGAATGGCTTGGCAGAGCAAGGAATCAAACCCGGTTCCTCCAGATTAGAATGCACTTGCTTTTAACCACTACGCCACATTGAAAGTGATGCTGTTTCAGGGTGGGGGATAATCCACCCCAAAACAGCATCACTTTCAATGTTGTTTAACTAGGGACCCCAGATTCTCCCTTTAAAGTGGATTTAAAAGGAGAATTTGGCTCTCTAGTTTAAACACCATTGAAAGTGATGCTGTTTAGGGATGGATTCCATGCATCTGCTGCCGACACGACTGCTGCCGGGGACTCCTTGTGATCTTTGTACTCAGGCCTCGATTTTTTCCCTTCTTATGCCTCTCTCTGCCGCCCAGAGGGCAGGGGCAGGGCAGGGGAGTCTGCCATCCCCGACCTCGGAGAGCTGCTTTTATAAGCACTAGGCCAGGGGTGGGGCTTGGGGAGGTGTGGCCATGCCCTAAGGGCAGGTGGGGTGTTGCCCTACCCCCAATCCCCCCATAAAAATCTATACCTACATCCCTGGCAGTAACAAAAGGCAGGGCCTCTGGCCTTGGGCAATGCTAATACAAATCCAGCTGCAGCCAGACATGCCCGGGCATGTCTTGTGCGTTTTGGCAGGCCAGAATGGCGGGGCCTGACAACACCTGACTTTAACTTTGGAAGGAAGTAAAACAGTCTTTAAAAGTAATTTTTTTCCAGAATCATTGGAATTATTTCAAAATAAGCAAGGTATTGCAAACTTCTGTTGACCTCCAAAATGACACACCAAATGATTTATCAAAAAGGAGGGGCTTGGGCAGATTTATGGAGGAGAAGTCAATCTATGGCTACCGATCTTGATCCTCCTTGATCTGAGATTGCAAATGCCTTAACCGACCAGGTGCTCAGGAGCAGCAGCAGCAGAAGGCCATTGCTTTCACATCCTGCATGTGAGTAGCAGAGTGCTGGACTAAATGGACTCTGGTCTGATCCAGGAGGCTCTTTCTTATGTTCTTATGAGACTCACTTGAAACAGTTGTCTTATGGCTGAATCAGATATTTAGGATTGATATTTAGGAATGTTTCTTCCAATTTCTCCTACTTGAGCCATATTATGATTTTTAATATGAATGTATGGAAATGAGATACAAATCTGGCAACCATGTTGTACAGGATCTGTGGGCTGGTCTGTGACAGGTTCTACCTTTTTAACACAGCTAACTGCTTTGCAATAGTTTGACTTTTGCTGTCTTCAGTTTTGGACACTGGGATTTAATACGTCCCTCTTCCTGGAAGTGATAACTAGTAATTTCTTCCTTCTAATATGGTATGGGAGTATACCACCTTTGCATAATTGGTTTTTGTGGCTTAAACTTTTTATGAGGGGTGCCAACTTTTATTTCTCTTGGTTGCTGTGGGTTCTCTTTGTGATACACCTCTGAAGATACCAGCCACGAATGCAGGCAAAATGTTAGGAACAAGATCTACCAGACCATGGCCACACAGCCCGGAAAACCTACAACAACCAGTTGAATCTGGCCGTGAAAGCCTTCGACAATTTCTTTCTCTTGATAGGGAGTGGGGGTGGGAATAGAAACTCTCTCAAGTCCCTTTCTATTTTTTCAAGTAAGTTGGCAGCTTCTTCCACGTTTTTCAACTTGTTATCCTCAGAAACCAACAAAACTGTGAGGGAACCTGCTTATAGAACTGCTCCAAGCGTATTAACACCAGGATGGATTATGAGGGCGGAATCGCTCCAAATCAAAGAATATTACGAAAATTGTAACTGGCCAACCTCTAGGGAAATTTTAATTGAAAAAAAAATGACATATTAAAAATGAAAGATAGGGAAGAGATTCACAATGGAGAAAATGCTGTCATTGGTATAGTTATATCCAACTAAATGAGGCTTTTAAGAAAGATCAGATAAAAGGAGGAATATTTATGAAATCTTCTATATTTGAAGAAAAATTATGTAAAGATGAAAAAAGCTGGTTAATAAAATGTACAAAATGCTATTAAAACTGAAAACTGAAACAGAAGTGGTTAAAGAAACAATGAGTAGATGGGTAACCGACATAAAAAGTAATATTAGTTTAGAGGATTGGACAAAAATCTGGAGGAAAATGACACATTTATGTTTTCGATGAATCTGAAAAAAAACAACAGCCTGAAGAAGTTTCACAGATGTTATTATACTCCATCACAAATACCAAAAATGAATAAAAATTTAAATAATTATTGCTGGAAATGTAATTTTAAAAAGGGGAATATTTGTACACATGTGGTGAGATTGCCCAAAAATTCAAAAATATTGCAAAGAAATAAAATTGTTAATGGAAAAAAAATTCAAAGTAAAAATTAAGTTGAAACCAGAATTCTTTTTGTTGGGTCGGCCAGCTAAGAAAGTTTTGAAATATGACAAACTATTTCTTTATTTGATAACATTAGCAAGAAAAGAATTAGCATGGAATTGGAAAAGAAAAAAACACATGCCAATATTGGAAGAATGGAAACAGAAGATCCTAGAAACAATGGAATTGGACAGATTAATTTGGATACTGTGAAATCAAGAAGATCAATTTGAAAATACTTGGAAACCAATTATCTCTTGTACTTATCAGGCCAAAATAAAAATATTAGTACAGCTATAGGTTTAGATTATTTTGGTAAGGAATTACTATTACATGTCTGTTCAGTATAACTAATTAAATTATCATAGAAAATATAGTATATAAATCTTTTATTTCTTTATATTCTCTTGTATAATTAATCAATTAAGATTGTTGTGATTTAGATAAAGATTTAATGTACTTTAAAGGTTAGCTAGTATAAAAGATATATATATATATAAAGCTACCTGTGAGTTTGTTATGCACGCCCTAAAGTGGAAACGGCTGGACAGATCGCCCCCAAATTTGGGCATGGCGTGGCTTCCCATTGTGGGCATGTTTTTGGATCTTCACCGGGCTCACAGGTCACACCGGAGCCCAGTAAAAGGCACATTTCCCCAAACCCACAGCGGACCAATGAGGGGCCGCCGTGCCAGGGGGCGTGGCTTGGCCGCCTTTGCAGCAGTGTGTGCGCACTTGCCAGGATCCCCCAGAAACACACCGGGACAGGAAGGAGGAGCATTCCAAGCTGAGCCGTTTGGAAAAGCCAGTACGCCTCTCCCCTTCCTCCTCCCTTCCCTGCCTACCTCTCCACAGTGAGCTGCAGCGAAGCCACAGACTGGTTTCCAAGGTCTGCCTAGAAAAGGAAGGGAGTGAGTGGCTGCGTCCTCCCGGAGAGGAAGAGTGGTTAAGTTAAATAGGGAGGTCCACAGTCTCATAGCTTCCCTGTGTGGACTGCCAGTGGCAACCCACTTGAACGGAGGGGCGTTAGGAACAATCAAGCCGCCCCCGTCGGGGAACGAGGAGGTACTCTCAGCCACACCAACCGCTCCAAAACTCACAGGGAGAGGAAGGAAGAGCGTTCCCACCCAAACGGTCCGACACGGCCGTTACGCCTCTCCCCTTCCTTCCTTTCAGACCTCACTGCCCTCAGCCACAGCGAAGCGTGGCCGGGCCCGCTAGTATGTTATAAAATTAGACTGTTTTTCATAGTATAGCTGGAAGTAATGAAGAATTTTGAATGAGGTTTTTTTTCACTGAAAACTTTTCTATTATAACTTTTATTCTTACTCTCTTTTTCTTTTCTTGTTTCTTGTTTCTTGTTTCTTTTCCCTTTTCTCTGTTTTTCCTTTTCTTTTCTTCTGTTCTCTCTTTTCTTTTCTCTCTCTATTAAGAATTGGTACGCTTATTAGTACTATTATTATTTGTTTCTATATTTTAAAACTTTGCTACTTTCCAATAAAGATTCATTAAAAAAAACCTTCTTCAGTTTTTCAAATGTCTGAACTCTCATTCCATCTTTTTAAGGCTCTGTCTGGCCTGCAACCCAATTGGGCAAATGCCTCAACAGGCTTTCTTTTCACTTCTCTACATGTTTTGCTGATCTGCTCATCAGTAAGCCCCAAACACACTCTCACTTTTTCCTTAGTACACAGTCTGAGGTTTCTTCATCCCTCATTTCTGAATAAACCTCACTGAGGCCACCACATATCTCTGTGTGCAGATAAATAATTCTGGCCTCATCTAGAACTTGTAGATCTTTACAAGTCCTCTCAAAATTGAACAGGAAAAACTCTACGTCATCCCCTTTCTGATAATGAGGAAATTTCTTTTACTCCACTGAGGCAAATTTCCAACTGCTCTGTGGAATTGGTAATGTTGTCTGCATCTTTAAATTATACATTTATTTTTCATGTTTCCCCTCAGCTTCATGTTGTGACATTTTAGCTTCTCACTCTTTTTCTTGCTGTACCCCCACAGGTTCTATTTTTGCCATTTCTTTTTCTGCTTGAATTTCTTTTTCAACCTCAAGTTGCTCAATCTTTATTTTTATAATCTCTAATTCCTGACTAGGATTTTCCTCAGCAGTTACTCCTTCTGGTATGTCTCCTGAGCCTGTCCATCTCCTGGTGCCACATGATTCTTACAAGGGGTGCCATTTCTGACAGGAATTACATTTTATTCCCTCACAAAACTATTAAATATTTTATTATACTGGTGGGACTGCTTTATTTCATATCCCACTGCTGCCAACCACTTGTTGCCAATCTTTCACCCTCCTAACTATTTGTGGCAGGCTCCGGCAGCCTTCTAGCTATGCTGGCTGGTTTTCCTGTGTTTTAAATGACTGAGCTGTATTGAGGGTAGTGTATGAGGAGTTTTATGCTTGTCTGCTCAGCCTGAATGGAGCCTTTTCCCCTATGGCAACCCTCCCTTTTTAGGGCACAGAAGAGAACTGAGGCAGATTCAACAAAAAGTAAAATTTATTGAACAAATTAGATGGGAGCAGGAGATTTTTCAGTGGATTGAAATCAGGCAGAAGTTAACTTTATACAAACGTCAGTTTTGGCACAGGCATAGTTCATAATTAAGCTTTATAAGTTTATTCAGTTACTTAGATATTATGAGAGGTTCTTTACTTTAAGGTAGTACAATTAAATGTTACTGGCTAATGGATTTATGATGACTTTGGGTTCTAATAGGCTGGTACCCTTTCTCACAGTATACAGTCTTGACACTGTTAGCTACCCACATCCTATAAATCTCCTTCCTGAGGCAACCTTAAGCAGAACACTAATATGCTAGACTGGAAATCACCTGTGTGCATAATTCCCATTCTAAGAAGATTTATTCCCTTCCCTTTTTATTTATGGTCACCTGTGGAGAATCTCACTACTATTCCATCTTCAGCCTTGACCACTAAATAAAACTCCCAGTTTTCTTGTCTGAGTATTTTTTGCTTTCAACACACACTGACAGTATATTTCAAGTCAGATCCACTCTGTGACTGAAATTCTGTCAGAGTAGATGTTTAACACACTTAGTTAAGGGACTTGATGTTAACTCTCAGGAATCTAAATCCAAAAGCTTTCAGAACTTTTCCTCTCAGAGAGATACTTTCTCCCTCTCTCTGTCAGTTGGTTGCTCCATCAATCAGAGCATAGGTCACCTTACCCAATAAAGGGCATTTTCCCATTTCTAGGAGCCCCACCCCCTCTGTTGTGAAAGCACCTTGTTCCATTGACTACCTTGTACTTTTAAACCTCAGTTTTACTGGGCAGTCCATCCCACATGTACATGTCCAATTCTTGAGTGAAAAATCACAGTGTACAGATATGCTAGTAGACATGCCGTAAATTTAAGTTGCTTAAGCCATTTGGCCAGAGTGGGCATGGAGTAGCAGTATTACAATTATAATGCTTCATAATTCCTCTTCATCAATTGAGCTGCAAGCTGGTTTTTGTCTTCTTGTTGCATTATATAAGAATTAAAATGCTTCCCTTCAGTTAATGTAGTGAAATATTAACCTTCCGTTAATATATGTGTACAGAGCAGCTATCTCTTCCACACTAGAAAGATGGAATAAGAAAAAGAATTATCACCTTTCAAGTGATAATTCAGCCCAATTCAAAGCGGTGTGTGCCATGGCAGTGAACTTATGCTGTCTCCAGTGGGGTTTCAGGTGGTGCAAGAAGGGGTAAGAATAAAAAAAATTTCTAGCTGCCTGAAAAATCCCATTGGGAACACTGACTCTTGTGGGGGGTGGGGGTGGGAGGGGAGGACATAAGTCGACTGCTGGCATACAGGGCCTTCCCAGCTGAAAGTCTTTTAGGCACTGACTAAAGACAGCCCTGCCCTCCATGACACCAGCACAATGTCCTGCTGTGCAGGAATGACAGTGTTGAAGAAGTCCCTCAGTGCCAGCATCCATGCCACTTTGCATGACATTGGTGGCACAAGTGCTAGTGCAACCCTTCTGCTGCTTCCAATGTCACTTCATCCCTCCCCCCTTTGGATTACACAGTAAAACTCACTTTTTTAAAAAAAACACATGAAATACCCAGGAAGGTACCTGTGAGGGCTAAGTTTCACTTCTCCTGTGAGGGCTAAGTTTCACTTCTCTGGGTCCACTGTTAGTTTCATTTCTCTGTTCCCGTTGTAACGGAACCGCCCACCCACACACCTTATATATATTGGAACTGAGGGCAAGAACCCTCAGTTCCAGCACCCTGTAGCTAGGGCGACATATATCAATAAAGTTATTCCTGTTTCACAGAGCTGACTTTGTTTGAGTGTGTTCAGCCTTTCATTGTGCTGGAACTCCTCTTAAATGTTCTACCATGTGCCCAGACCCTCGATCGAGAATGGCTGAGCCAGGAGAGCACTTTCGCTACCTGGGGTTCTCCCCAGGGGGCAGAGGAATACCAGCATGGTGCCCCATGCCAGAGCAGGTGGGAGAACACCCGCCACGACGTGCATCCTGGATGGGAGTCAGGACCCTTCAAGATGACATGGCTTCACCACGCACCCGACTGACTTCTCTTGCGGGGGACTCCCCTGTGGCGGAGGGGAGGTCCCTCCCAAAACGGGACAACCGAGACCGCGACTACGAGGCATTGTGGTGACAGACTGAGGAGGTGACCTGAGAATGGGACCAGCTGAAAGCGGACTTCGCACCGCTGCAGGCCCAAGTAAAATTCTTAATGGCTGAGCGCCGAGACACGACGGTCCCATCCGCAGTGGTGGGAGATATGTCCAGCAGAGCAGAAGGGGACTGGGGGGCTGGCGTATGCTCCCGACAACAGCAAATGTCTGACCTGGCACCGGCCCGTGGCCTACCGAGTCATCCTCCGGGGCCGAGCTTGCAAAAGGGCCTACGCAGAGTGTTCAAGGTGGACTTTGACGGGAACACAGACAAATTAGCTTTCTTCCTGATCCAAGTGTGATCCTACTTGGAAGTTCATGGGGGCGACTTTCGTTCTGACCATGAGCAGGTTTTCGAGGTGGGCACCTGACTCCGCGGGGAAGCGGCGAACTGGCTGGTTGGCCTAGTAGAAGAGGATGCCCCAGAGATCTACGACCTGGAGCGGTTCCTGCTGGCCCTGCGATGGAGATTCGAGGACCCATTAGCCGAGGAGAAGGCTCGGGCTGCATTCCAACAACTACGGCAGAGAAACCGCTCAGTCAGTGACTTTGCTGCAGAGTTCCGCAGGCTAGCTAGCCACCTGCAGGGGTGGCCAGAGATGGTCCTAGTGCAACTTTTCAAGGACGCTCTCCACCCCAAAGTATTGCAATGGAGCCTAATCCACAGAGACCCTAGGACCATGATGGAATGGATCTGAAGAGCAGGGGACACAGAGCTGCAGATCCGGCAAGTGGAGCAATCGGAACAATGTTGGAATCGAGCCCAGCGCCCCCCGAATCGCCCACCCACGCAAACCACTGACACAGGGACTTCACGTCAGGGACCTTTGGATGCCACCCGCAACCATTTTATAATTGTTCTACAAGAGCCACATTGTTTTATGTATTTTATAATTAGCAGTGAAAGTTTGAAGCGTTCTTTTTGTCTTTTGATCCTATGATATCATTCCCCTCATGCTTCCATTTGGCCACTGGGGAGCATGTTCTCCATTGTAATGTTTGCTTCCTACGCCACTGGCAATTCTGCATGTATTAGGGTGCTCTGAAATGCATTGATCCTGCATACCGAGAAGTGCTGCAGGCAGAGAATGTGAGTGCCCCAACAGAGAAAAAATTTGGCAATGGCCTGAGCAATGTGCCAGGACAATTATTTCAGAGGACCCAAGCCTGGGTTTTTAAAAAATTGAATATCTTATATCTTTCAATATTTTTATGCTGCAGCTGTGTGTGTATTTGCAATTTCTTTTTGTAATCTAGGTGTTTACATATATCAGATGTAAAAGTGAGTTCTCAGGGAGAACATATCTCAATTACCCATGTTTTCCAACATTTATAGCGTCAGGTAGGAAACACTTTTTTGTTGAGAACATTTGCATAAATTTACTAGGCTCTATCTACACATACAGGAAAAATTCCAGAGGGATTAATCTATTGCATCAAAAGCAAAAAGTAGCCTTGTGCATTAAAGTCATTGGCTCTTTCACATTTTTTTGTGAGCCAAAGCCCACTTTGTTACTTCCATGAAGTGGTAGGTGCTTACATCCAAAGCATGAGTATTTTTAGAAAACCAAGTGGGACCAAATGATCTAGCCATGCATAAAGTAGTGGTAGGTGTGTCACATTCCTGTGCAGACTACCAACAAATACAGAATCTAATCCAGTGAACAAGTGATCCAGTCATTATGGGTGTGTCAGATTCACACTGGTGATGAATAGACCTTGCAGGATTGATAATGTAAATAAACAACTGAAAGAGAGACAGTTACATACTTTCATGAAACAGCCATTCTTGGGATTTGTTGAAACTAAGTTTCATAGTGACAATTCCAGTTTGGTAGCTTCATTTTGAAGTCTCAGTCACTTTTTCATTGGAGTATGCCAGCTTTTAAGATATGTTGCAGGACACTCTGAGAGATTTAAATGTTCTTTCAATGGCTTCCAGCAGTTCAATTTGCATTAGTTTATTAATTTGGATAAAAACTAACCTCTTTGGCCTGAGTGTGACTGGCAATAGAACTATCTTGGCCCATTATAGTGTGTCACATGAGCCAGACTTTGATGATATGTTTTTTGTTCCCATGATGGTAATATCAGAACAGAGTCTGCAATGCTTTTTGGTGCAAAGAAACCTGTTGTTTCAGGTAGTTGATTGTTGCTATAGGACTGCTGGGCAATTATAGTTTTCTGGTGAGTGATGCTGCTATTATCCAAATATTTACCCTATTGATTTGATTAGTCGTTTTTTATTTGTGTTCTCCATCACTGAAGAAACCATTGCTGGATCCAACAGATCCTTGTGGCTACTGCCCAGTGTCCCATCTTCTGTCCCTGGGCAAGGTAGTTGAGAGAGTGGCTGCAACTCCAGGATTTTTGGAAGACACATTGGTCTTGGACCCATTTCAGTCTGGCTTCCAACTTGGCCATGGGATGGAGACAGCTTTGGTTGCCCTCCCAGATGATCTCCAGAGGCAAATGGATCGAGGCGGGTAGGCACTGCTGTTACTACTAGACCTGACAGCAATGTTCAACTTAGTCAAACACAGTCTCTTGATTCACTGCGTTGCTGATGTTGGGATATGTGGGACAGTCTTATAGTGGCTGATAACATTTCTCCAGGGTCAGAGACACAGGGCAGCACTTGGGGAGAGAACTTCAACATGTCATTCAATGATGTATGGGGTCCTGCAAGGGGCAACTTTCTCTCTATTGTTATTTAACATCTATGTGCACCCTTTTGCCTAGTTGGTCCAGAGCTTCAGGCTGATGATACCAGGTATATCTGTTGGTGGGTGGGTGGCCAGGTATACCCCAGATATTTTGGCCATCTGTTTGCAGGTCATGGTAAAATAGTTGAAGCAGAGCCAGCTGAAATTAAATCCATCAAAAACAGAGGTCCTGTGGAGGGGTGCAAAGGGGGATGGCCAGCTCCCAACTCTTGACGGTGAATGGTTAATACCCACGCCAGCTGTCAGGATTCTGGGAGTGATCCTGGATGCCGCCTTATCTATGGTGCTTCAGCTGGTTCAAGCTCTCTAGAGGTCCCTACCGCACATTACTGAAAGGGGCAATTTGCCAGCATAAGAGCAGATGGGGTCTGACTCTAGCCTTTCCAAGGAGGTTGGGAGTCTTCAATTTGACAGGAGAATTAGTTGAGAATTGTTAATAAACTTACTAGTTCTGAAAATATTCAGGATCAGTTCAGCTTTCCGGAGCAGCCCCCCACCACCACTCAGTTCTCTTTATTTTTTCTTCAGTTTCATTTTTCTCATGGTTTTTAAAAATTTTGATCTCCTTTTAAGATTGTTTATATACATCTGTTCTTTTTTAACAAAAACATTTTTATGTTTTTATAACTCTTTGTGGAAAAAAATATTTGACAAGTGGCATAATGAATCAGGTTCAAGGTTCTGGTATTGACCTTCAAAGCCCTAAATGGTTTGGGGCATTTGTATCTGTGGGCCCACCTCTCCCATTATATTCATTAAAGAACCTTGTGCTCAGTGAGTGACAACTTGCTGATGGTTTTTAGCCCAAAAGCTGTCCTCAGCCAGGACCAGGGCTTTTTCAACTCTGACCCAGCCTGGTGGAATACTCTGTTGAACTAGATTTGGACCCTGCAGGACTTGGCACCATTTCTCAGGCACGTAAGGTAGAGCTGTTCCACCATGCCTATAGTTGAGGACAGTGGGCGTTTCCCCACTCACCCTGATCCCCCATATGCAGTGTGCGGCATCCCAGCTGTTGGCAGCGAGGCGTCCCATTGACCCAGCAGCTCTGTCGCGGGAGTCATCAAAAGCCCTTTGCAAGAACTCTTGGGGATGCCGATGCTGCTGAGAGGGGTGGGGAAAGGCAAGCTGGGTCTGAGCTGGCTACATGCTGCCCTCTGGACAAGCTGTTGAGTAGGCCAGCTTGGGGTTGCACCAGCTGCTGGTAGATAGAGCTGAGGGCTGCCCAATGTGGCCTTAAAAATTGGCCTGCTTGGCTCCCCGGCTTCTTCTGCAATCGTCCACCTGCTTTTCTGCCCACCCTTCCTTCTTTTTTGACTGTTGTTGTAGATAATAGTTGCAGTTGTTATTTGCTTTACTTTGTCATGGCTTGGTGGATTGGGCAAGGGGAGGGATTCTCTTGGGAGGAAATGATGCTTGCATGCCTGCCTCCCCATTGATCTGGAGTCCCAATAAGGGGCTTGGGGGTGGGGGAGGCCACTAAGCCACAGGCTTAACGTGGACTATCAATTCGCCATCAAATATGTGTGTATGTGTTAACATTGCCAGCATACATTCCCTGCCTGCCCACTTCAAGCAAAAAGGCTTCCTATCATTGGTATATGGTGCAATATTGTATATTCTATTCTGCTAAGTAGAAAAACCTATATTTTACCCTTAACTGGTTTCTCCGAGGTTGACAAAAGCACAGTAAACTTCTTTAATAAACACATGTATATACCATATGTTCACAAATAAACGTTCTAATTAACAAATGAAAGTTAGTATTGTCATGTAATTTTTAACAGTTGTGTTAAAGTTTTGCATATGTGTACCAGATGGTTGGTTAAATTGACACATAATCTCTTATAAGTCAGAGAATCCGTTTGAAAAGCTCAAGGGAAGAGTCCACCACTAGAAGCAGGAAGTATAAGATCAGACATCAGTGTTTTTTCCTGTAGAAATGGCTCTCTCCCAACCAGGAGTATCTAAAATATTGAACCATATTGTTTATTCTAAGTAGATTCATGAACAGTGACTGTGATAGCTTAACATCCAGATTTGTGCTGGCATGTCTACCAGGACTGCCAATGTAATGTCATGTTACATGAAGTAGCACTGATTTAGCAGTCAGTATATTCTATCCTAAATACTTATTTGCTAATGCAGCAAGAATTGGAGTCAGGCCGCCATGAGGGAATTCTTATTTGCTCTATAAATGTAGTGATTGTTGGTATGGTGTTCACCTGGGACAGAGGAATAGTAAAAACTACTACAATTGATTGATTATGTAGCATTGTCAAAGTTCATGACATTTTACAGAGTAACTCAGCAAAGAAGGCAAGTCCATGGCCCAAAGGGCTACATTTAACTAATGGAGGAGCTATAGAGGGAGGGCAAAAACAAGGTTACAGGGATGAATATGCAAAGGGCAGCTACTTAGTTTGTTTCAGAAGGCACCTTATCAGTCTCAGATGGAACATTTTTAGGAAGCTCATTCCTTAGTGGAACAAGCAGAGAAGTGAATTGGGCAATTAGCTAGTTAAAAATTGTTTAAAAGGAGGCTCAGGAACCTACCATAAAATAGCAGCCAACACTGTGGAGTGTGCAATCTGAACCAAGAAACAGGAGCTTTATATTAAATTTATGCAAATGAAAAGGCAATTGGATGACCAGAGCCTTGTTGACTGGATGGTACGGACTTGTGCAGTTGACTACCTTCCATACATTGTTGCAGTAATGGGAAGAAGTTAAGCCACCATTGGTCTAATAGATTTACAGTAAAACCATAAGAACACTTTCCTAAGAGAAAGCTCTATTGAGTGCACCTAAGTAGGATTCTGAGTAGATCTGCTTATGATTGCTCTCAAGTTGCCTCATATGTTCAGCATCACATCTAATTCTAGGAGAGATCTGCTGCACCCCCAGGCATTTTCCTTCTGTCCACTGGTAACCTGAGGAGATTTTCCTTCCAAAAGTTCCACTGTCAAATAGGCTTTGCCTGAGCAGCCCTTTGGTCTGTTAATATGGAGATACAGTAGCATGAATGTGGTGATTTTACTTTATTTTTTTCACTTTGTGTCCGCCAACCTTTTTAATGTATAATAAACAGTAAAATTGTTTTTTAACTGCTCAACTGGGCACCTCTCAGACAGGCAGAGAAATCTGTTCTAAAGGAACACAAAAATAACTCCATTCCCTCAGTCAGAAAACAAAAAGCAGGCACCGGAATCTCTTTAAAGTAAAATTGTGACAAAGTCTTTCAAAACAAATAAATGTATCCAGCCATCTTGGTTTAATCAAATAAAACTTCCCCCTCCAACCACTGTCAGTGTAATTAATCAACTTTACTGCAGCACTAATTGAGGCTTTGCATTGCAACTGCATCTATAGCTCCACCCATTACATTGCATGAGTCTGTTATGTGGTACAAGGTGATCCGCTTGTTGATGCAAGTGAGTGTGGTTTTGCCTTCTGAAGCAATCCTCTCACTTCTGGCTGCACGATCTTCCCACAGTAGCACATACCAATTGCATCACATAGTTGGGAATAATGTTGTTTCCCTTTGCCAGATTCTACTCATGTTGCACGATTCAGTTGCATCACACATCACTGTAGTACAAATGAGTTCTATTCAAGTGATTTTCAAACAATGGTCATGGGAATCCTGGTGAATTTTGAAAGTTCATCAAGTTCCTTATTGATAAAGTGTTCCCCAACAGATACATATAAATAGGAGTTTGGCATGCTAGGGTACACTCTAGTTTCGTGCAAGGCAACAGTGATACCCAATGAGTCTAGCATGCACCTGTCATAAAGAGCATGCAATCTATTGCATGACTCAGGTTCCTCTGCCTAACACAACAATACCATTCCAGGCAAGTCTGCACAGAGTGTAGTCCTTGAAAACAGAAAGACTGAAAAATCATTGTCTTATTTTATTTACTTTCCTTTACCCATTCTGAGACTGTTGTACTTTCAAAAACCTAAAGCCTACAAATGTTTATGACCCTTGGAACAGGGTGCAATCTGTTTATTCATTTACAAAATTTGTACCCTGTATTTCTGCCTTCATCAGGGTCACCAAGGCAGCTGACAGCTAAAATAAGCATTATAAAAGCACATGATAAAAATAATAAAAGCTAATACATATATAAAACACAGGAAACAATAATTAGAACAAGACAGGAAGCAGGGATTATTGATAGAACTCCAGACAATATATATATATATAATGCCTTCAGCTGCTGGTGATAGATAGTGACAAGACTGACAAATACCCCAAGAGGGAAAGTTCTGCTCCAACTAAATTAGTAGAAACTGTTATTAAAGACAGAATTATTAACCACATCAAGGATCAATGTTTGCCAAGGGAAAATCAAGATGGCTTCTGCAATGGGAAGTCCTGCATTACCAACCTCCTGGAGATCTTTCAGCAAGTTAACAAGTATGTAGATAAGTGCAATCTGATGGATGTCATATACTTGGACTTTCCAAAGCCTATTGACAAGGTACCTAGGTAAATTTAGCAGTCATGAGACATGTCCTTTTATGGATTAAAAGAGGACTAAATGGAAGAAAGCAGAGACTAGAAATAAGCTAACAGTTCTCTTAATCAAGGGAAGTAGGCAGTGGGGATCAGTATTGGGGTTGGTGCATTTTAATTGCGTGCAGATGGTGAGACTTTTTCCGGCAAATGACTACACAACCACAACAGGCTTGGAAAATGGATTGGGCCGCAGCCCAATTTATTAACTATTAACGTGATTATATATAACTATATACACCATATACAATGAGAAGCTGGGCAGCAGACGGGTCGCAACATCCTGTGATCCCCAATCTCCATTGGGGACCACCGCAGGAAGCCGGGAGCCCCCGGGGCGAACCCCTGGCTCAACCATTCCTGCAACTGCTGAGGCGGGCACCAGCTAAGCCTAGCGGCCGCCTACCAACCCACCATCCTCCCCAAGCTTGCTGGGGTGTCGGGCACCGCCTAAGCCTACCGGCCGCCTACCGGCTGGACAGGCCAACCCACTCCTGGGGTGTAGGGCGCTTGGCTAAACCTACCCGGCGCCTGACCGGCCACGCCACACACCGCAGCCCTTCCGCCGGGGCACAAGCATGGGAGTAGACCAGCCGGATGGCTCTGCTTCTCCCAGACGTTGCGATCCTGTCGCCAACCGCCAGGCTGCGACAAGAGTTACACAATACTAGATCAAAACATAAACAAATAGGGAGGGTGGGTGGGCCACGCCGCTGCTGAGTCTCGGCTGCCAAGAAGGCCGAGCTCAGGGTGTGGTGCCCTCTTATACTCTGGCTCCTCCCGCCTTTTTAGGCCTCCGATGGCAATCGATTTGCAAAGCTTGTGCATAGCTTGAGTCCCAAAGCAATGCCTTTAGCTGACAGACGCCACATATTGCTTCTTTGCTCACCACAGCCGCAATGGCTGTTCCCGGTAATTCGGTTGCTGCTATTTTGTGCATAAATGATTTGCAGTTGGGGGTGAGCAGTGTAGCAGTCACAACACCAAGGTGGGTTGTAAAGAACTATAACAGCGGCCTTCAAACAGTACTCCATGGTGCACTTGATGCTCTGTGAAGCACCTCCAAGTGCTTCGCAAAGAAATTAGAATAAATGTGACAAGATCTCAAAATTCTGAATTTGTGTGATTATGAACAGTGTATGATGCTTAACATGGACAAATGCTTAAAATACCTTCCATAGTCAATACTGTTGTCATTCAGTTTAGTATCTATGTAGGTGCTAGGTAAACAGCCAAGAATGCATGGTGATAGTGCTCCATGACAAATTTCTCTCCTGAAAAGTGAGAAAAGTTTGAGAATATCAGAACTACAAGAAGATCTCTAGATAGGGGAGTGAGCTACAACATGGCATGAAGGTTAACAAGGGTATTGCAACAAGCACTGGACCAATTTTTTGAACTGGCTGAGACCAAGACTGAAAGAGGTCTTGGGGTTGCATTGTAAAAGACAAATTCCATGCTAATAATTATTAAATACAGCAGTTACAGACTTTTCTTTTGACAGTTATTGGTAGTGCTTTTTGCTTATATGTTTCTTTAGTAGTCCCTTAACAGATCTCCATGTTGGGATTTTGGAAACATTCCATTTTAATTGTAGTAAATTTATTAATCAGTTAAAATTGTTTAATTGGCATTGTTACCTCTTCATCATCCTTCCCCCCAAAAATTTTATGCTGCTATTTGAGTAACAATAGGTAACTATTTCAGCTTCTGCCCTACATTGCTGAATTTTCTTGTTTTGGCTTACTTTGTCATATTAGCCTGTAAAAGCTCCTATCAAAATTTGTCCATAAAAGTACATTTGAGTTGGTCAGTTGTTGCCTGCTGATTGTCCCTCTAAAGTAAAAACTCTATTCCTCCCCCTAAAATATTGACACTTAGAGTGTCAAAAAACCTATGAAATGTGTGCGCACACAAATACTCATGAAGTGCTTTAGTTCCTAATAAAGATATAGGAATATATATGAAAGGCAATATACACAGATACATTTTGTTCCCTTTGAGCTAGTAATGCACAGAGAATACCTTTATCCCTCTGAGTGCCTTAGGACATTAAGGTTATATGCAATAGAAAGGCATTTGTATGCCCCTATGGCCACATATGGTTTACCCTGGTAATTCACTGAGAGGGTGCTTAGAGAGGGTTCCATGATTTTTTAATATTTTATGATAGTCATTATAAGAGAGTTGGCTATGTTTTTGGGTTTCTGAAAACTTTTTCATATGTGCCTAATTTGCTACTTTAAAAAAATCTAAGTTGTTTCCTAGGTAGGTTCACATAGCTGTAACACAAAGTTTACACATGTCGTAGGTCATGCAATCAAGGCTTTGGACTGTATATGGTTTCCTCTCACCTGTATGACTGTGATGCTTCTCCTATTTGTGCTGGCTTCATGGTCTAGAGGCAAAAAGAGATAGCTGTGCACACAGAAAAAGAGAGAGATGTTAAAAGACAGACTGTGTGTTGTGTGGAGTCCTCTGACGTTTTCTAATAAGGATTTTTCAAAATTGAAAAACAGTCACTTGAGGCAACAAGCTGGAAGGGTAAATGGGGAAAGGCCACTTGTATTTTTTTCCTGTGTCAAAACAAGTTCCTCTGAGCAAGTTCCTCTGACTCTGTATGGTAACTGTTGTGGGAAAATAAAGTATCTTGAAGAGGATGCAGGGAGGGGGCAGGGTGCCGTGGCAGGCAGCCCAGGAGCCAGCCTGCCACCACAGTGCCTGGCCAAGCCGCCTCCAAGCCCCGCCCCCAAGGGCCTCAGGAGTGGAAGAAGCAGCTTGGAAGGTTCTGCAGCCTTCTGGCAACAGTCTGGCTCTGTCTTTAGGTGCCTCCCTTGCAACGACCCAACTCCCCAAGTGCAGGGGGAAAGGATGTGGGGGCGATTTCGTACCCCCACCAGTGTGCCCAGAGTCCTTTGACTTTCCCCACGGGTATAGCTGCTGGATTCATAGTACTACCGTATATAAGAGCTAAAAATTTTTTTGGCAATCTCCATGTATGAGGTATGACATCATGCATGCCTTCAAAGTAATACATGAGAGAGGTTCTTAAACTAAGGCAGTTTTAGCAGGAATTAATAATCTCCTTATACTAGTGTCCTCTGGAAGGACCTATAAATGACTGTGGAAAAGACACTTGATGCCATTAATGCACACCTCACTTTGCAGTTGCAGACATTTTGAAGCAACTTAGGAAAAAAATATTTTAAAAGGAACACTACTTGCATGGGAAGATTTACACATAATTTGGAACTGCAAATCTGCCTTGGACCAAAAGCTACCTATTGTGGCCCACTTTCAGTGCAATATTGTCGGTTGCTCACTCCCTTCTTCTTGTCTTCCCTTTTCAGTACTAACAACAGTATTTGTATTATATTTATCTTGAATCAGACTTTGCAAGTCAGATTTCAATCCAGGTTTTAAAGCTAACCTGGGCTACTGTTAACACTGTAGACCAGTGGTTCCCAATCTGGCATACCGTCAGAGTGTTTGGGGGTACACAAAAAATTACACAATGTGTTTTGTAATATGGGGGTACAATTTTAGGGAAATGGGTTGCCAAAGGGTACGTGAGTGAAAAACAATTGGGAACCACTGCTCTAAATGTATTGCTGCCCCAAGCGTTACCCTACAAAGGGAAATGAGCAGTGAATTTTCATGAATCAAAGTGGATGGAGCCAATATGCCCATGGACAGCTCAAGTCCACAGATGAGATCAGGAAATATTTTATCTCCACCAGGTCAATATGAACTATTCTGACTGAATGATGAATATGGCATAAATGGATTGCTTAGTCAAACACAAATAAACACAACTGTTCGTGTGTTATTCATGTGGTGCTGTAATAATTCAGGAATCATTTCAGTTAGCATAGCCTTCTATTGCTTTCTCTTTCTAGCATTTTCCTTTTCCATCCTGTCATACACAGACTATTTTTGCCTTTTAGCACACTAGCAAGCAGAAGTGTGCATTTTGTATATGTGGTGACTGCTCTGTGTGGTGGCATTCATCTTCAGTCATGAGGTTGAATGAGATTAACCCTCAAGTGTCATTTAGCTTTTTGTATTTATGAAGAAAAATGCAGTAATATAGATCAGCCATAAAGTTGTCTGCTTGAATTAAGGCCTGTGCCTCCGAAAGCAGGCGTATCATTTTAGATTTTCTTTTGGGATGCATACCGACAACAACAACAACAACAAAAAAGACAGGAGAAAACAAAAACAGGAGAAAACAAAAACAGTAAGAGTTGATGGGACAGATCCTACCCCTAGCAATTGAGGAAAGCTTATTTATTCATTTAATAATTAATATATGTATACCCTACCTTTCCTTTTGGCTCGAGTCTGAAGCTTTCCACTCATTTAAGGAGCTGTTCTCCAATGTAAGTTGCTCTTCTGTTGTAGGAGGACTTAAATAGAAAGAAGACTACTTAGAGGATAGGTGGATCAAACCCAGTCAGTCCAGTCCAAACCACATTATTACTTTGGATTTTTTTTAAACTTAGCATTAAACATTTTTGAACAGTGCAGATTTTAACTTGTTCAGAATAAAGGATAATAGTGATGTTCCCTTTTTGACAAGTGGGCAGCAGATACTTTAGGAACTTCATGACATGACTCTATATTCTATGTAAAACAGGTCATGTTATGCCACTAGTTTTATCAGTCTCTGAAAACTTGTTGATCTCATCCACAGGGCAATTCAATAAGAATCTGTGGTCTTGTGCATTTGTGATCCATCAATCTGAACCTAGCCTGTCAATCATGTTTGCTGCTGGCCAGATGCTTGATCGTTTCCCCCATCCTGTTTTTTTTTAATTAACAAGCAAAATCAACAAGCTTATCAAGCTACCTATGCCTGATGACAGCATTTGGTTTGGTAGGTCACAATTGTGCAGGTTTTGTATACAGTGATGATAGCCATGCATGTCAGTCATTTTTTGGGTGTGTGTGTGTGTGTGTGCTTGCATGTGTTGTGACCAGGCCAATTTTGTTGTGTTGTAGTCCGTAAAGCTCTAAGGGGTGAAAAAGAATGTGCTTGATTTTGTTTTTATTGGAAGCTGTAGCCACGGTCCCAATATGTGTTTTGAATGTTCTGAAATAATGTTCTTCTTTTAATTGTAATTTTTAAATGCCTAACAAAGAACATAAGAAAGAGCCTGCTGGATCAGACCAGTCCATCTAGTCCAGAACTCTGCTACTCGCAGTGGCCCGCCAGATGCCTTTGGGAACTCACATGCAGGATATGAAAGCAATGGCCTGCTGCTGCTGCTCCCGAGCACCTGGTTTCTTTATGCTTTTGTTTCTATAAGTTGTTGCAGGATTGTTACCTATTTTGAAAGTTGCTGTTGTGAAGATATCTACTTATGAGGATACTTAAGGATGATCTCTTGGTTTGTCGACATCCAGTGAATTATATGGGAAGGTCTTCTCAGATCAGGACTTTTTAAATTTAATATTAAATTGCAAGCAAGATACTTTTTAGATCATAAAAGATCTAAAGAGAGGAAAGATAGCCCTGGAATAGGTTTTAGATTTCCCTGGCTAGTAATAAATTTTCCCATACAAGAAAAAAAAATCTTACTTAGACCTTTTCAGCACATGCCACTTACAGTGTTTGTAACCTGGAAGGAAAATGTTTCCTTCATGGAGTTCTGTACTGTTTCTCCTCCCTTTGGTTTTGGAAATGTTTCAACAACTTTTCCCCATTGTTTCTGAAAACAATTTTTTTTAATCGTTTTGAAGTCAGGTTCCCTTGCAGTGCAGTCATGGTGTTTTATCTTTCCCACTGAAAAGCCTGGCTGTTTGCAGTGCCACTGTACTTTCCTTCTACTCATTCCTTTTCTCTTCACCTTTTCATTTTTTTCATTTAGTGCTTTTTTTTGTTGCTGTCTGGGGGGATGTACAAAGCATCAAATTAATGGATCAACAAAGTATCATTTTAATGAATAAGCAAAAAATAAAAATAACATTACAACAGCCATGAAACTTTGGAGGAGGTGAGTGCGAACAAACATCGTAGTAAAGTGGGGAATTGAAAATGTTTTGGAAGCATCGTAGGTGACTTGTTTGGAAAAGACAGCAGTGGTAAGGTACATCTCAACCTTGCTTTCCATCACACTTTCTGTTCAAAACGTTTTTGTTCAAGAATGCTTTGAAACAATATCAGTAACTGCAGATAGCATGTGGTGTTTGTGAGCAACTATAGTATCTTACACATTGTTATATTTTATAGCTTTCTGTACTTATTTTTAAAGTTTCTAAAAAATTATCTCGTTCTTTAAACACACAACCTTCAGTGTTGTGCCAAGGCCAATTTTGCCTACTAAATTACAGTATCAAATGGCTTACTTCCCAGGCCAGAGTTCGTATACTGTTCATCACCTGGAATACTTGCAAAAGATGTTGAAGCAGAAAAATGTTGTTTGTTTGAATTCGCTAAACAAAATTCTAGTCCAGTAACCTCTTAAAAGCTAACAAAATTTTCCAGAGTATAATCTTTCATGAGTCAAAGTTTTTTGTCATACACCTTACCCCTACAGTTCCCATGTTGCTATAATCCTTTAAGCATTGTTAATGTGCCAGCCGAATGACTTTTGCATGCATTATTTTATACTCACAGTCCAGGAGTCTCCCCTTGTTCCATTCCGTCTTGGCTTCCATGAACTACAGTAGTCAACCAGTCGAATTCTAGAGATGTTAGTCAGTTCAGGGAGAAATCGTTAAAGAATGAGAATAGTGTTAATTTCAGGATATTGCTCTAAATAAGCCCACAGGTACTGGGAAAAGAAGAGCTGGGAAACAGAGCCTACTTTACAGTTGTGGCATGGCTGTCTAGTTATAAATGGGCTGCAGGTTTTCCTGGTCCTACCAAGATTTTTACTCCTACCTGTCAAAACTAATTGGAATCTAATTAAGTCATTAGGTATGGCTTATGTGTATCAGAGGAAGTCATGGCTTTTCAGGACTGTTTCCATTTTCTCTAAAATTTAACACTCCTATTTACCCAGGAAGCAAATGGCAACACTTAATGTGAAAAGGTTTGACATTTTTTCACTTCTATTGCCATTGTATTCTGCTGTTATTGCTTTATAGAAAATCTATACAAGCTAACAGAAGCTATAAAGCAGGGATGTTAAACATCTGGCCTGGAGACCAAATTTGACCCCTTGAGAGGACTTATCAGGCCTACAAGTCAGCTGACATAACCACCACCTCTTGCTCCCAATCTGGCCTGGCAAGCTTACAGCGACCTCAGCAGTCCACACATTCCACCCCAACCTCTGTGGGCTCCCCAGTCCAGGCACCCACCCTAACCTCCCACTCTGGCCTAGAAAGCCTGATGCGATTTGGCCAGTCCAGGCACCCACCCTGCTCCCAAACTGTCCTAGTGTCTGTTTGGGTTGGCAAGTCTGTGACCTTGCTAGATGAGCCAACCACCCCCCAGTGCTGATTTGGACTAGCAAGTCTGCTGTGGGCTCACCAGTTGTGACAGCCAACTCCCACCAATCCCCCCCCCCCACCCTGACCAAGTCAAATCTATTATATCCAGCCATGGTAACAAATGAGTTCGACATGCTTTCTTTGAAGACCAGCTGGAAACTTCAGTTGGTGCAGAGGTTGGCAGCATGTTTGTTATAGAATAGAATAGAATAGAATCTTTATTGGCCAAGTGTGATTGGACACACAAGGAATTTGTCTCCGGTGCATATGCTCTCAGTGTACATAAAAGAAAATACATTTGTCAAGAATCATAAGGTACAGCACTTAATGATTGTCATATAGGTCTAGTAAGCAATCAGGAAACAATCAATAGTAATAAAAACATAAAATGTAAAATCATAAAATAAAATGAAATGTCAGCACAGGCTATAGTCATACAGTCATAATTGGGAGGAGATGGGTAATAGGAATGATGAAAAAAGTAGTGCAGTAATTATATAATAAATATATAATAAATAGTTTGACATTATCGAGGGAATTATTTGTTTAACAGAGTGATGGCATTCGGGAAAAAACTGTTCTTATGTCTAGTTGTCTTGGTGTGCAGTGCTCTGTAGCGACGTTTAGAGGGTAAGAGTTGAAACAGTTTATGTCCAGGATCACGAGGGTCAGTAAATATTTTCACAGCCCTTTTGACCCGTGCAGTATACCGGTCCTAAATGGAAGGCAGGTTAGCAGCAATTGTTTTCTGCAGTTCTGATTATTCTCCGAAGTCGGTGTCGATCTTGTTGGGTTGCAGAACCAAACCACACAGTTATAGAGGTGCAGATGACAGACTCAATGATTCCTCTGTAGAACTGTATCAGCAGCTCCTTGGGCAGTTTGAGCTTCCTGAGTTGGCGCAGAAAGAACATTCTTTGTTGTGCTTTTTTAATGACATTTTTGATATTAGGTGACCATTTTAGGTCATGAGATATGATGGAGCCTAGAAATTTAAAGGTCTCTACTGTTGATACTGTGTTGTCTAGTATTGTGAGAGGAGGTAGGATGGGAGGGTTTCTCCTGAAATCTACCATCATTTCTACGGTTTTAAGTGTGTTCAGTTCTAGATTGTTCCAGTGGCACCACGAGGCTAGTTGTTCAACCTCCCGTCTGTATGCGGTTTCATCGTTGTCTCGAATGAGACCAATCACTGTTGTATCATCTGCAAATTTCAGTATTTTAACAGATGGATCATTTGAGATGCAGTCATTGGTATACAGAGAGAAGTGGTGAAAGTACACAGCCTTGGGGGGACCCTGTGCTCATTTTACAGGTGTCTGATGTAATTTTTCCTAGCTTCACCTGCTGTTTCCTATCTGTTAGGAAGCTTGTGATCCACGTACAAATATGCTCAGGTACTGCTAGCTGATTTAGTTTGGTTAGAAGAATGTCCGGTCTGATAGTATTGAATGCTGAACTAAAGTCAACAAAGAGGACCCTTGCATAGGTCTTTGGCGATTCAAGATGCTGTAGGATATAGTGCAAAGCCATATTAACAGCATCATCTGTCGATCTATTTGCTCGGTATGCAAATTGCAAGGGGTCCAACAGTGGATCCGTGATGGTTTTCAAATGGTACATCACTAGCCTTTCAAAAGTTTTCATAACTACAGATGTTAGAGCAACTGGTCTGTAAGTCGTTCAGTTCCTTGATGGAAGGCTTCTTCGGCACTGGGACGATAGTGGAGTGTTTGAAGCAGGAAGGAACATAGCACATCTCTAGTGATTTGTTAAAGATTTGGGTGAAGATGGGGGCCAATTGGACAGCACAGACTTTTAGGCAAGAAGGTGTTATCTTGTCTGGGCCTGGTGCTTTTGCAGGCTTCTGTCTGTGAAATAGATCTTGCACTTCCTTTTCTGAGATCACCAGGGGTTGTAAACCCAATGAAATGGGTTCAGTTATAGGAAGTTTGGCTATTGTTGGTGCATCTGAGATAGAGGTTGTGGAGAAAGGTGACTGTAGATTGTTTTCAAACCTACAGTAGAACACGTTCAGGTTGTCTGCCAATTGCTGATTGTTATCTAGAGCCAGTTGCTCTACCCTCTCAGATTCCAATTTTAATTCAAGATGTTGGTCTCACCTGTAAAGACCTTCATGATCCAGAACCTTTACACCTGAAGAAATGACTCTTCCAGTCCTTGAAGGAACTGCATTTTTCCAAACAGAATGTGTTCCTTGTCCTTTGGTGCAAGTTTATTAAATTAATCTCAGCTTGTTTATGGCCTTTTTGTCAGTGGCTCCATCTCCTCATCTTTCTGCCTTCAAACTGCTGTTTTTAAATGGTGACTATTAATTTTCATTATAACCTACTTTAAATTCCTAATGAGAGAAGGGTGGATGTCTTAAATAAATATATCTGTCTGTTGACAAAAATACTCATTGTTTATCTGAAAACATAACTTTTCTTCTACTAATAATTGGCCTGTGTTCATCCTGACTTGTCTTGATGTTGCTGAAACATTTCAATGGAATTTTACTTCCAAAGTTAGATAATCACTGTGCAGAAAAATAGAATCACGTTCTAGACTTCACTCTCAGTTCAAATAGAGCAGTGATGGTGAACCTTTTCGAGACTGAGTGCCCAAATGGCAACCCAAAACCCACTTATTTATCGCAAAGTGCCAACACGGCAATTTAACCTGAATACTGAGGTTTCAGTTTAGAAAAAACGGTTGGCTCCGAGGCATGTGTTACTCGGGAGTAAGCTTGGTGGTAGTCGGTGGCTTTGCTTTGAAGCAACCATGCAACTCTTCCAATGAGTGAATCACGACCCTTGGAGGGTTTACTCAGAACAAGCCCCATTGCCAGCAACCGAGCTTACTCCCAGGTAAAGGATCATGCTTTAGTTCTTCGCATGAAAATCAGTGGAGTTTAATAGCACTTAACAGGGTTACCTACACTGCTTCCCCAAAACTAGGTCTTAGGTTCAATGCTAATAATTGAGCCCAGTAGCCTAGGCCAGCCTAAATGTGTGTGTATGGGGGGGTGATTCTGCGCGTGCCCACAGAGAGGGCTCTGAGTGCCACCTCTGGCACCCGTGCCATACGTTTGGCTCCACTGAAATAGAGGGGTTTTTTTTAGGCCATGTCATGTCATTGCCTTTCAGGGAAAAAAGGAGTGTTCCAGAAGACACCCAGCACTTTTCTGTTGCTGGTGAATACTGCACTAGAACATCAATAATGATGGTTGAGCTGTCTTTGAAGAAAGGTTGTTGACATATATCGATATTACCTTTGGAACCTGTAGTAAACCTACAACAAAGCACAGATTTCCCAGGAACACAGCTTGAGAAGTGCTGTATTAGGAGTACAAAACTGATTAGTCACACGGGGCAACCATTACCTCTTCTTTTGTCCACATCTCTTTTTCCTATGCCATTTCCTTCGCCACGTATTTTTCTCCAGATGTAGTTTTGCAGATGGTATCTTTTCGCATTATGAATGCATTGTTGCCTCAGTTCAGATTTTGCTGCTTTCAATGTGGAAATGCACTTTGCATGGAAACAAGCAAAAGAAAAGTAATTCTGGATTGCTTTTATTCCAGTCTTTAAGACTGAAGTGTAAAAACATGTGAAAAGTCTATGGTGTATTTACATATAAAATGTAAATTCCAAACACTCCCAAAGTCTGCAAAATTTTGTCTCTGTTTAATGCATTGCTAACAGTCTACCAGAAAGTGGTTCATATCATCCCTGCTGGAAATTACCTACCTTTTACAACTTGCGCCGGAAGACTTGACGCATATCCTGCTACTGGAAGTGTGTTTATATCTTGTTAACGCATAATAAAAACATACAGAACCAGAACCTCTGTGAATAAAGTGAACCACAATGCATATTCCAAATCCAGGAAGAAACAGTAAATGTATACAGTGTTAAATGAATTTTCCAAGCTGCCATTTTCTTTTCAATGAATGTTCTGTTATAATCTATGTCTCTTTAAGTGCATGCTCTCATGTGCGAGGGATGTGGCAGAACAAATTTGACTGTATTAATTTGCAGTCATTTCATAGGAACATTAACAGGTTAACATATAAATGGCCTTTATCCTAAAGCTGGAATTAATTTCTACAGGAAATTTGCATGCATGAGAAACATACCACTTCAGCATCGCATCACACAATCTAATGGACTGGGCATTAGAAGAATGATATCTAGCCCTACAGTCCAACTTAACCTTGTGGGATAAAGACATAGATGTTGTTAAAAATGGCATAGGAATGTCAAAGCACTAGACTGCTCCATGGAATATATAAATGACACCAAGAGCTTGATTTGCTTTGATAACAAATAAAGTTTTGCATGCTGATGTGCAGAGGCTCGCTTACAAATGACCACAGACTCAGCTTTCATTGGAATGAACTTTGGCCACATCCCATTTTATTAAAACCAACATAGGAAGCTGGGCACATCTTAGCCGCTGGGCAGCAAGCGTGCTGAACCCAGCCTTCGGACAGCAAGCATGCTGAACCTGGCACTGTCCCCAATCCCTATTGGAGAATTGGGACAGAAAAGTACTAGGTGTCACATGAGCTCGTGCCCATTACGTGACACCCCTTCCTGCCTTGGGCAGTGGGCTCCCTAGCAGAGCCTCTGTGACTTACGTTATTGAGACCGCCCCACCCCCAGACCTCTTATTGAGGCCCTCAGCCATGGGGAAGTCCGGCATACAAGCTCGGCCTCCCCAGAAAAAATGTTCTGTAATGCCCCAAATTGCCCAGGCTTCAATGAAAAACAAATTAACAGTCAACAGTAAATTCAACCAATCCAACCCATAGCACAGGGAGGGAGGGTGGGTCTGCTTTGATGGCCTTGAAAGAGGCCAGAGCTAGCCGGACACTGCCTTATATAGGTGCGACCAGGCTCCCCTGTCTACCAGCCCAGTGTGGCCATGGCCCTCCACAGCAGGGCTTTTTCAGCTCTCCCCTTCCCCCGCCACAATAGCAACCCCGGGTAAGTCCAGGGCTGCGTTTTAAGATGGAACACAATGTTTATTGATGTAGGCCCAGGTGGAAGGAGTCCTGCCATGTTTCTGCTCTGGAGCCTCATGTTGCAAACAGTTATTTGCAAATTATTTGTTTATAATAGAACCACCAATAAATTACATAACATAATTAAAGAGTTGATAAAGTAATAGGGAAATAAAAACAACCATTAAGACAGAGAATAGAATGTTAAAACTATACCAGGAGAATCTGAAAGTAGGCATCAAGTCAGCAGAGAAAGAATAAAGATTAAATCAACTCAATAACAGCAGCTATTTCCAACCCAATGAAATGGAGGTAAATCAAAAGCTACTTGGAAAATAATTGTTTAAACCATGGGTGACAACAAGGGA